>NW_027271885.1:0-718303 GCF_040938485.1 Diadema antillarum
CAATTTCAACCTTAAAGAGATAAAAGCTCCATCGGAAGGGAAGGGTGGAGATAACACTCGCCCACGCCTTCTCCCTGCTCGCCCCCCCCCCCCCCCCACCCCGCCATGCAAAGAAGTAGACTGTGGCTATACCCAGATTGCTTTATTTCAATTCTAAAAACGCAAAAGCTCCGCGAGCGGGAGGGGGAATCCCCCTTCCCCTAAGCTCTACCTCACTAGACTTTATACATACGCACAGATGGTGCACATTCGGAATAAGAGCTAAATTCCGTGATTTTAACACTTCGATGAAAAAGTATTGCACCAAAAATTTGCACCAGATCGCTGAATTTCAGGTCTGAAAACGCAAAATCACCTTCGTGTGGGAGGGGATATGCCCCTATCTACACCCTCGTGTGCATGCTTTTTCTGTTTGATTGCTGAACAGACAGCGTTCATGATATTAAGTGTAAGAATTAATACAAGAAGACTTGTGTATTTAAATCATACCATTTTATAGGCAATTGTTCAATAATAATCTACACTAAAATATACTGCAACCTTAAACAAGTGGGACTGTTTCAACTCGTTAAAACACGCAAAAACATGCATCAAATTGCACCATTTGCAACATCAAAATGCAAAACGTTCTCACCGTGGGAGGAGCGACACCCCCCTCCCACACCCTCCCCTACCCCCTCGCTCGCTCCGCTCGCTCGGTTCAGTCGCGTTCATGATATTCAGTGAAAAGAATTAATACAAGAAGTGTATCTAAATTATACCATTTTATAGGCACTAAAATATACTGCTACCTTAAACAAGTGGGACTGTTTCACGTCGATAAAACGCGCAAAAACATGCATCAAATTGCACCATTTGCAAAATCAAAATGCAAAAAGTTCTTACCGTGGGAGGGGGACACCCCCCTCCCACACCCTCCCCTCCCCCCTCGCTCTCTCCGCTCGCTCGGGTTCAGTCGCGTTCATGATATTCAGTGAAAAGAATTAATACAAGAAGTGTATCTAAATTATACCATTTTATAGGCAAATTGTTCAATAATAATCTATACTAAAATATACTGCTACCTTAAACAAGTGGGACTGTTTCACGTCGATAAAACGCGCAAAAACATGCATCAAATTGCACCATTTGCAAAATCAAAATGCAAAAAGTTCTTACCGTGGGATCCCACACCCTCCCCTCCCCCCTCGCTCGCTCTGCTCGCTCGGGTTCAGTCGCGTTCATGATATTCAGTGAACAGAATTAATACAAGAAGTGTATTTAGATTATACCATTTTATAGGCAAATTGTTCAATAATAATCTACACTAAAATATACTGCTACCTTAAACAAGTGGGACTGTTTCACGTCGATAAAACGCGCAAAAACATGCATCAAATTGCACCATTTGCAACATCAAAATGCAAAAAGTTCTTACTGTGGGAGGGGGGACACACCCTCCCCTACCCCCTCGCTCGCTCCGCTCGCTCGGGTTTAGTCGCGTCCATAATATTCAGTGAAAAGAATTAATACAAGAAGTGGATCTAAATTATACCATTTTATAGGCAAATTGTTCAATAATAATCTACATCAAAATAATCTGCTACCATAAACAAGTGGGACTGTTTCACGTCGATAAAACGCGCAAAAACATGCATCAAATTGCACCATTTGCAACATCAAAATGCAAAAAGTTCTTACTGTGGGAGGGGGGACACCCCCCTCCCACACCCTCCCTTACCCCCTCGCTCGCTCCGCTCGCTCGGGTTCAGTCGCGTTCATAATATTCAGTGAAAAGAATTAATACAAGAAGTGTATCTAAATTATACCATTTTATAGGCAAATTGTTCAATAATAATCTACATCAAAATAAACTGCTACCATAAACAAGTGGGACTGTTTCACGTCGATAAAACGCGCAAAAACTTGCCATCAAATTGCACCATTTGCAATATCAAAATGCAAAAAGTTCTTACCCTGGGAGGGGGGACACCCCCCTCCCACACCCTCCCCCCCCCCCCCGCTCGCTTCGCTCCCTCGCAGACTAACCGCCCCCCCCCCCCCCCCCCTAAGATGAAATCCTGGCTACGCCGTTGCTTTCGGGCATATTCAAATGGCAAGATCACTTTAATATTTGTTGTAGACTAGCTTTTATATATAAAGCACCTAGGCCTAAATCCTAGACTCTTTTTCTAAACCCATGTAGGTCTACAGTACCATAAAGAGTGGAGTCAACCTTAAACCTCTGCTCTAGAGACTAGTATTAATGCTAATGTTAGAGCTAATGTTAGGATATTCTAATGTTAGATCAAGATAGAAATGTTAGATCTAACGTGAACTTTTACTTAGATCAAAAGTTAGCCTAACGTTAGATATATAAAATATATGCATAGATTTTAGAACCTCTATATAGATGTCTAAACTTAGGTCTAGCTAGGCCTTGTAAGCTGGGTTATAACAAAACTGCCTAGATATCTAGTAGGTTACTAGACACCTCTAACGTTAGGTAGAATCAGAGGCCCAGATCTTGACTAAGGTTAGATCCTAATTCTAGACGCCTGCTATTTATACTTCAGACCCGCTAGATTTTATACAGGTCTAGTATTTGATAGACTCTAAACGTTCGCAGATCTAGTCTACGTATACATGTACACCTTCTGTATGACTAAAGTCCCTTGCCCTGGACCTGGCTTTAGCCCTACAAATACATCTAACGTTAGTAGTAGTGGGCCTGTACTGTCTATAAAACCGCTAGTTCTAGTGCTATTGTGATTAGGGCCTAGCCCGATTGAATAATTGTTTTGGGTTTGGCATAACAGGCGTAGCCGTAGGCCTACATGTACCATGTACATCTAACACTGAACAGTAACCCCTAACGATAGCAAAATGTCGACAGTTAGAGAGTGTAACCGTTAGATAGATTAGACCTAACGTTAGACGAGGATTCAGTCTAACTGCATGTGATGAGGCCATAGATTAGAAACCTAGATCGAACGAACAAGACACCTAAATCTAGACGTAGACCGATAAATGTAGGCCTCTTTTCGCACCGTGTCAAGACGTGCCTTACGGAATACTGGTAATCGGTGTTCCACTAACAAGCACCGCCGGCACGGTCGGGCGGCGGCCCGGGGGTTGGTAGGCATGCCCACAGGATCGGTGCGATATACAGTCATAAGACATCGGCCTAACGTTAGATTCTACTAGCGCTTGAACCTTGATATTTACCAAGTCTCAGATCAAAGGTGTATATCTAACTGTTAGATCAAAACAGATTTTAAAGTTCCCTTATACAGTGCAATAAAGAACTATGCATTTATTTACTAATTTATACTTACATTCGAAGGAAATTGTCCCTTTTCCAGTCACCACGTTTCCAACTCAACGACCGAAACATGTACATGCAGCTCTCGCGCGAGAGATTTTAGCTGTAGCTAATAGACGTACGCACACGTATTAAGTATTTGCGCGCACACAAGCCGCGCGGGGCTACTGGAAAATGCTCGAAAATGCATTTTCTGAGTTCCAATATGGTCAGAGTTTTTATCAAAAGTAAAAATTTCTTCAAGAAAACTAGAAATGATATTGACACATTCAATTAAAGAAGCATTTGTAGTTTTATAAGACATTAAATTACTTTTGGAAGATCATCTAATTAGCTTGGAAAAACAAACTTTACAGAACGTTAATTAATCTGTGAATATTATTTCGAGAAAACAACACCCAAATATTTGAGAGCCCCATATATGGCTGTACAAAATGACCTTTTAAAATGCTAAGGAAACACATTTTAATTGCAATTTCATTAAAAGGAACAATTGAAACTCATGATCGTTCAAATATGAATTGAATGCAAGCAAAAAATCAAAATCGTGATTTTTGACATGCTTCTGAATTTTGGGCTAAAAATGACATTTTTCGGCAAAAGTACGCTTGACATCCGGCCGTACGCTATTCCTTAGTATTTTTGCAAGACTTTCAGTATGAGAACGGAGCATTAACAAAAAATGCCGTCGAATCCTTATCTAGAGCCTTTTTTGAGGTTTGGCTGGTCTACTATTAGGTAGAGATGATGAGAATGGAATAGAAGACTTTCCCCCCAATTTTGGATGCATAGACAGGAGAGCACAATAAGTGTAATGTCATAGTTTCCAGCCACAAAAACATGATTATTGCAGTCTTATGAGACCTATTGATTTCTAAAGTTCTCAGTTCTTTTTCATTATTTCATAGTATGACCTTGTCAAAACTGTTACACAAAATTATAAGGAATCATATAAAGGAATCGAATTAGCTCTGACAATCCAAAACAATTATAGTTCCTGATCATCCATTGATGAGCAGTGATGAACGTTAATGCATAATTATGTAGATGCAGGTGCGCTTTAGAGAATGTCTTCAGTATTTCTACTGGTGCTGATGGTAAGTAGAAAGATCGATATACTGAATATTTCATTCTGCAGTTTTATCTTCCAATAATTATGAACCCCAAAATTTGTATTTCTTTGAGGTTTTCCTTAAATTCATAAATTAGCATAATTTTTCTTGTATAGTTTATATTTTGGATGGGCGCTGTTACGTTATAAAATTGCGTTGAAACGCCCACTGTCCATTTACCTATAGAAGTTGTTTTTGAATTATGAAACCTTAATCCTTATCCCATATGAGAATGGCAAATGCATGAAATATATATTTGTATAGTTTCTTTGGGGTTAGGGTAGGGTGAAATTCAGTTCAAGAGGCTAAAATCATTGATAAATATTAATGCATATAGATCAACTAACAAGTAATGTATTCAGAGTAGAACTACACACAGAAACAGATGATTTGTTTTTTTTCCTTGTTCTTGTTCTTTACAAATTACTGTACATCAAAAGGTAAAATTCACAACCACAAATCCATTTAACGAAAATGTTTGTCACATTTCTAGAAAAAATGTACACATAAGTTTTTTACTTTACCTCTGTGAAGCACATTTACATAAAATGTTATCTTTTTAAGTAATTGGTAATTGGGTTTATTTGTAGGATAACATGGCTTTAAAAGCAAAGCTCATTGCAACCGAGACAAATCAGCTCCCAGGAAAGAAACAGATTGGACCAAGTACATCATATTCATATGTCAAGATGATGACACAAAAAAACCTATCATGTCCAGCTTTGTGTAAAAGAAATGATGTTGGTATAGGATACAAAACTTTGGCAGAAGATCTGATTTGTTTTCATGAGGCTGATTCTTTACCCACTACGCTGCAAATTACAATTAGATGTAAACCTATAAAGATGTATTGTATACTACCTATTGTATTTACTTTATCGTTTATAAGATTCAGTGTAGTTGTAAGTATCAGAACAGCCTGGTCAATCATGAATTTTACAGGCATACATAATTGTAGTGTGTTTACATTTTTATGTAAGTGACCCAATAAGATTTAGAAGTTTTCTCACACTTAGTGTCATATTTCCAAAGGAAACAGATGTGCTATATTGGTTGGAAACTATGATTTTCATTCTATGGTCCAGGGACCAGAGAAAGCGAGAGTCTATATTTCTAGAAACTGTATAATCGTGAGAAATATGTACTTCAGACATGAAATTGTGAAGACCATGTTTTTCACATACACTGTACACACATAAATCCTATAAAGGAAGTTGAGCATATTTTCCAAAATGCTTCCAAAGTTAACTATGCCCAGATGTTCCACATTAGAATACTAAAAATGAGTGAACAAGTAATTGTTGAACTCTAAAACAAACGTTTACACCAGAATCAATCCACAATGGGCATCCCACTTTCATAACACTCGTACGCTATATAACTGGAGGGAGGCCATACTTATCAAATGGCCGCCCAAACAAAGGATGTGATGAACCTATTCACTTTGCTAAAACATCATTAAATTGAAACCCTTCACCCCAAAACTATACTTTTACACTTGAATCGTGATTATATCTTTTGAGTTCGAAGGTATACAATATTCATTTTCTGTTGTATGGCAGCCGTATGCATTAAAATGGCCGCCAAAACGTAGGATGAAGCGATTCATATTCACTTATAGTTGAATTTATGGGAGTCCTTGACCCCAAAAATATATAAGTTGGAACCAGAGTCATGACCCTTTGTCCATACGTTTTAAGGATATGTTTTTATCCAACATGGTGGCCATATTTTTTCAAAATGGCCGCCAATAAGTAGGTTGCCATGGTTTTATCCTCTCAAAAATTATTTTATTGGAATCCTTGACCCTCAAAACCTATACTTTGGTACAAGAATCACGACAATCGGACTTATAGTTTCCAAAATACACACCATTGCTATATCACATGGCGGCCATTTTGAAAAATGGCCGCCACGGCCGCCAAAGGGAGAATCAGAGTGGCTTCCATATCAGAAATGACTTATATTGGCATCATGTACATGTGTACCAAGTATGGTGCTTTTACCATTAAGTGCATGATTTTTTCTATATCCGCTGGACTAATGGGGTTGGATGGTGTGAAGTCGTCTCATCCAGAGCTTCTCTCTGCTGGTTCTGACTGTGTCTGGACGAGTGCCTAAAGATTCGATGCCCTGTAGAGTCATATCAGTGATGGAATGATCGGGGAGATTGAAATGGTGGCCCACTGGAGTGTCGAGCTTGGCTGTTTCGACAGTAGACCTGTGTCCATAGAGGCGTCTTTTGAGTGTTGTCTTGGTTTCCCCAACATACTGGATCCTACAAACTCTGCAAGTGATGTGATACACGATATTAGTGGTAATACAAGTGATGTTTCCCTTTGTGTGGTGAGAGAGGTCGGTAGAGTTGCTGGTGAAAGAGTCATTCTCATGGATGTGTATACTGCAAATGAACATTTGAATGTGCCATGCTGTAAAGGAGAAGATTTATTGTCAGTGAGGGAGGGTACTTCAGCACGGACGATGAGATCCTTGAGGTTGCGGGGGTGTCGGTATGCCAGGATGGGAGTATCTGGGACGACCTGAGACGATCAGAAGTGTGAAGGATATAATGATTATCACGAAGGATATTGTGGAGAGAGGGTATAATCGGTTGGGATGGAAAGTGGTCACGAGGGGTATTTCTGTCAGTGGTGTCCTGCTTGTTGGTTTTCGGTTTGAGAACTTCAGATCTGGGGAGAGAACGAACTTTGTTGATGGCTTGTTGAACTCTCCTGGTACCGTAACCCCTGGCTGCGAGATGTCTCTTCAGGTTCATGGCATAAAAAGAAAACTCAGAATCCTCAGAGCAGATGCGGCGAAGTCTGAGGGCTTGACTGTAAGGGATAACGGTGACATCAAGGAAGTTTGTCTCTTCTTGGGAGAAATCAGAAGTGAATTTGATGGTTCTGTGGGAAGAATTGATGTGGTCAATGAGAGTATGGAGGCTTTCTTCCTTCCTGGTCCTGATGAAGAAAAATGTCATCGATGTAGCGCCACCAAATCCATGAGGGATTTGATGTCAGATATGGGGGGGGGGGGGGGGATGGCCGCTGCAAGTCAAAGCCTCACAGGAGGCTAGATTACCTTCATCGTGGGGAATATTGGTGTAGAGAGAGGAGACGTCGAAAGTACTGATGATTGCTGTCTCGGGTATCTGGTCCTTGATGTCATCGAGTTTCCGGAGAAAGTCTGGTGTGTCATAAATGTAGGAGGGTGCGAGTGAGACAAGAGGTTTAATGTGCGAGTATTTGTTTTCGGAGGAATGCATTATATACATGTATGACTAGACCGTGAAACCCGTTTACTTCTACCCATGTACAGGGGCGGATCCAGGAATTCCGTAAAGAGGGGGCGCGTTTACAAAATTAAAGGGGGGGCGCACGCACCCCTCCCCATTTTTTTCGTTTTATTTCTTTTGTTTCGACTAAAAATAAAGGGGGGGGGGGAGCGTGCGCCGGTTGTGGTCCTCCCTGAATCCGCCCCTGCATGTATACTATATAAAAGTGTGACTAGTGGGCCTATTCACATTATATTGCCCGAGATGTCCATGAAGTATATTCTGTATAGTGTTGTAATACATAATATCTGAATGTTGTGTTTTATTGTGATCATTATGTGTTACAAGCGGGTTTTTTCCACAGTTGACATTATTTGTCTATGGGAAATAAGGTGTGTGCAAGTTTTATTCAAAACAGTAAATAGAAGACAGAAGTCTCCGCTGTAGTCACACACTGCTATACTTCATTGACTTGCAACGGCACAAAAACTAAGGCGAGCATGACTTGTTTCATGATAATCATACTCGTCACAGGTACACAGGGTGTTTTTTTTGTGTGTGTGTATGTACGTGTATATGTTTGTGTGTGTGTGGTTTTTTTTATTGAAATGAATAAATACTTCTTGTGGGGATGGGTTTGGTAATACATTTGTATTACAAAGGTTCGGAAGTAAGGTTCGCAATTGAAAAGGTTCGGTAGTATGAACCTTCTTTTTTTTTCATTTTCGAATTAACGAACCTAGGATGGAAGAACGAACCTTTATTCATACGGGTATTTGGATTAATGTACCTTCGGGGGAAAAAAACGAACTTTTTATTCATTTCTGGAATAACGAAACTACAGAATAATAAACCTTATCTCATTTTTGGATAAACGAACCTTCGGAATAACGAACCTTCTGAAAAAACAACAACAAAAGAAAACAAAAACCACCACTAATATTCGTATTAATGAACCCTATTACATTATCTGGATAAATGTGGCATATAGACCTGTACTAAGTGTCTTCACACTCACAAGACACTCATTTTCAGACACACACACACACACACACACACACACAAACAGACAAACAAAAGGGCCAACAAAAGTGACTGTTCTCTTATGAGATCTTTATTATCGAGAATTTGAAAGCATTGATGGTAGGCAACACAACAAGCCAGTGTACACACGGTCTGAGTAAACTATTCTTGCACTAGCAGCTAAAGCAAACTGTCACTGCAGGTGATAAACACCAACTACCTGTATTAAAAAAAGCAAAACCATAACACTGCAAATAAGCCGATGGTCATGTACAATGGACCACAAGTACAATTGAAGTATTATACGGGCGCTGCTTATTTGGCATCACTGAAGCGCCACAGACTCCATGGCTTATCGCTTTCTCTTCACATACATTGTGAAAGGACTTGTCATTAAAATTTCAGTCAGGTATTTTCAAGGTGAAATGGTTCAGCAATTCACAGAAAACGGATCGCATTCTAACCATGAATAGGAATCTCGTGAAATGCATGAGAAGCAAATAACTCGATAAAGTTCTAAATAATACAGGGTGGAATGCAGAAATGCAATTGTGAAGGTATGTACCCCGGTAATGGAACAACACACACAGTGCTAGATATTGAAACCACAACAAACCCCCAAATTTCCTAAAATTATCAAACACATGCAATGCATTAGACAAGACAAGAAATATGAAAACTCGGCATGATCGCCAGCGCGTACATTGTAGTGAATATCACAGCAGGTAGAATTTTCTGAACATTACGCTATAAATTGCTCTCTATATAAAAGGCTTCTCTACCTCTCGCACGTCCAGACTTTAACATGATGTCAAGCACGGCCAATATTACATCATTAATTCTCTATACCTACTAGTATAGGACAGAATCAAGCAAGTAGGTGGAATTTCTAGTACAGTGTTATCTAAAGTTCGCTGCATTCTTCGTCAATACGCAACAGATATAGTAGAGTACCGAAGTAATGATGTCACAGTCTGTTGTTATAGCTTGGGTTTGAACCAGGTGCGAGCATATAACACTTGGGCCAAGTGAGGTTGTCCAAGGAGGTACTAGCCTAGTACCTCCTTGGGTTGTCTAGAACCAGTTTCCATGGCAACTACAGGGGCATTCCAGACGATTAATTTTCATAACGTCACATTATGTTTACATAAATCAACCGCTCCTTGTATTGATTTGTGGAACTTATTGTGGTCCTTGAGTAGAGAAACCAATACTCTGAAGAATCTTACACTGAACGGTGTTGATGACATAGGAGCCTCATATAATATTTCAGAAATGTAGCAGTGCAATTCCATAACAATACTGCTTGCTAAACAAGTTCACCTGTATAAAATCTATGCATGTCATTTTCCCTTGTTCGACTTCATTGAGCCCCGACTCATGCATTCTTATGGCGCGAGGCTGCCATGTCATCATCCTTGTTCATAGCAATTTGTTATAATTTTGAAAACATTCTTATTCCTCATCCCAATCACGATATATTCTGAGACACTGTACTCAGTATTTGATAACTAATCTATAGTTGTTCAAATGTTAAAGTCTGAAAATCCAGCAGAGGTCTCCTTTAATGGCTATGAGATCACACTTTGGTACTCTTTACCAGATTCACATTCTACACTGCATGGAAAGAAGTCTCTCTTCAAATTCAATTGGAACAAATACAGAGGTGTCAAGTATACACACTATGCACCCGTACATAATTTTTCCACTATTCCTACATGTATAAGCTGCAGGTATTTATTACGTATGCGTGGATTACACTCTACCCTGTGTGGATATCACACTCATGTATAGTGTAGATTCCATTGCACATGCAAAAGAATCTTAAAACAAATGAAAAAGGTGTGAAATATTCATCAAATATGTGCTATACCAATATATGTACAACTAATATACCTTTGGATTCCATCTTTGAGAGATATTATGTTATGCGGTCATAATGTTAAGGATTCATTAGACCTTGAGGGGACAGATTTGTGTCTCCGTAACGTTTTCAGTGGTATGATGATTTATGCCATTCGATACATGCTTTACTGCTGGCAAAGCTTAGTACACATTTCCCATACACTGTCTCACTAAAGCTGGATCCAGAGTTATATATATCATAAGCATGTTATTTATGGGTCATTATCTCATCAAACATCAATATACAGAATGGAAAGCAAAATAAATGAACCAAAACCACTGCAAATACAAAATACTATCACGTGCTACAATTTGCATAAGATCACTACACCTATTATTTCCATTGGTTCCTACACAGAAAAGCTGCATCAAAACAACTACCTCACCATTTAGGCGAAATAAATGTAGAATTTCTTCAATCAGCTCCATCACAAGGATCTGCCTGGCAAGCTCACACAATCAAGTCACAAATTATCTAACTATACAAAACACAGCCTCCATGTTTCTAGTAGGACATTATGCAAGCTCGTCCCGCTCATGATTGGATGGACTTGTAGAATGTGAAACCTGTGGAAGCTTATGTACGTGCACCAACAAGCATAAAAATAAATGAGCTTATAGTTTACACTTATAACTGGAATGACTCGATTTTTGCATTAAAATCAAAATTTCTGTTGAAGTTTAGTCAAAACCAATATCTTGTCTCTTTTTTCCTACAACATGCTAAATGCCATCTCCGAGAATATCACTATGAACACAAAGACAATGTAATATATTCTGGTAAAGTTCCCTGAAACTATGGTATACAATGGTTGCAGGCTTATTCAAATAGCAATGTGCTCAAGTTCTTCATATGTGAAGCAGTGAATTATATAGGCTGTAAATTATGCAAGCAAATGGCCATGAACCCCTGGTTGCTAATTACTATACTAGGTAAGTTCCTATGACAAGCTATGAAATAACACATTTGCCCACCATTCAATACAGGTGGAAATGACATGTGTTTATGCCCTAATATTATAATGATAACTGCACGGTCACGGGGACAATGTTCAGAAAGAAAGAAAGAAAGAAAGAAGGAAAATGCATATGAATGGCTTTAAAAAAGTACCATCAAAGTTACACCAGAATAATGATATGCAGATAAATAGTATATATACTATTTACAAAACATACCTTCCTTCATCTCTCTAGAGATACAGTTCTGTGTTTAGACATCAGAACTTAACTATTATGATTGGCACCAATATACTATTAAAAAATCCCACACACAATACTACAATATTTTTGCTTTTACCTGTTTTACAGTGTTTTTTTTTTCTCCAAAATACCATTATCAAAATTCTTTCCACAATACTGATGTTGCTTGAATATAGTACATGTATCGCCCGTCTTCCTCCTACAATGTTGACAGTCTATAGTTATAGGCTGAGCTCCAGTAGCCATGCTGTCATCAAACTGCATAATGATTATATCAACAGCTGTTGAAGGATTACTAGTAATGATTCATTTTCTGCAAGAAATTATTGCTTCTGTTGCTTCAACATTATAAACTAATTGGCTGCCTTCCTGGTACAATCTCCATGGCTCTCAGGAACCTGAATCCCCCTTGCTTCAATGTGAAAAACAAGCTCATTTATTAATACTAGTTCCCTTTAATAGGCCACGTATTGCTAAGATATAACTATTATCAGTTGTTGCATAATGCTGCCTGAGTGATTTTATGGTCTTAATTGTCAGATATATGTGTATACTTCCAGATATTATATAAGTACTTTAGCAACATATTTTTGAGGGCATTACAACACCTCTCATTGAAGAAAATACAAAGCACTCCTATTTTCCATGTTTAGACAAATCTAAAATCATTTGTTCTTCCTTGTGTCTTGCATTAAGTGACAAGGATCAGTCTGCACTAAGCATCAACCCACAGTATTTGCCTTATGATTCCACGGATGAATGAATGAATGAATGAATGAATGAATGAATGAATGAATGAATGAATGAATGAACAAAAGAATGAATGAATGAAACAATTAATTAGTGCAAGAAGTATCAATGTATTGTCTGTAAGTAAATAATCAAAACTTTTAATAGTTATTGCTGGGAAGTGGATATCCACTCTGCTGCCCTCACCATTTTCCTAGTGTTATTGGTACAACCTTTACACTGATTTTGGAGGAAAAGTAACATTGTCAGTCAAATTCAATGACCTTTGACATTTGACCGACATCCTTTGATGGGGAAGAATCAATGGTCAATCAACTCTAACACCATGTTTTTTTACCGGAAAGCAATGACAAACTGTAACATAATAAATGTACAACATGTTTCAGTTATCTCATACACACTTTTGCTGCTCTATGAAGAAGCACAAGAGATATACATAGAATGCAAATATTCCAAATTTTCCCAGGTTTCACAACATGCCTTGTCATTATCTAGCATGTGATCTACTGGCATGATGTTCTGAACAGCTGCACTCAAGCTTCTACATCAATAGGACAACATTTGAGAAACATAAATTCATCAAAACAGTGTGCAAGCTACACTGGACAACATACAATATTCTACTTTTCATTGCAAGCAAAACAGCAGCATGGTATCACTCATGAAATAAACAATTTCACATCCACATATATCTGATCTCCAATATAATTTTTGATTATAGAGAATAAAAGCATTAAAAACAAACCTCTGATATCTAACTCAGATATAGACCTCTGATATCTAACTCAGAAATAGACCTCTGATGTTGTCTACAGTGTTATGCTTTTCATTTTGTGAACTTTGCACAATGCACAGTACTTTACAAGTTCTTCTACATTTTGGTGCCATCTAGGAATGAACTGAGTTACTTCATATTGCAAACTAATTTAAAAAAAAAAAGGTCTTCACTCTCCATGCAGTACCTAAGAAGAGAATCTAAACATTGCTACTATGGAAAGCACAACATGTACAATGTATTAAATAAACTGCTTGCAAAATTGAAATAATACATGATACAATACAAATAATACATAATAATCCAACAGGAAATTACACTTTTGTGCAAAGTCAAAACTATCATAATCATTAGCATTATTGTCATCATTAAAATTCCATCACTACTATTTGTAATCGCCATTGCTACTCACAGTCTAGACTCACAGCATAAACAAATTCAGGAGATCAAAACTACAAGAATATTATTTTTCTTTTATCAACTCCAACCTTTCCTGTCTATGTAGGCGAGACACCCTGGAGCTAAAGCAATTCAGTAATGAACTTTTAAAATGCAACTTTAGCATGTGACCAACACCCCTGAATATGATGATGCATGGTAAATGATGTTTTCATATCATATAAAGCCAGGTACCTATTTTCTCTGTCACATAATTGAGTACATAAATAAGTAAAATTCTTAGTAAGGATGTATAAATACCAAATAATTCATTACAGCTTCTTTTCTCCCTGAAAAAGAAGCATACACGTACATTCACCCATACACTCCTCTTCCTGCATGTTCACCTAGGCATGCACTATACTGTATACATATATTTGGCAGTAGATGGATATATCTTTAATTTCATGAGTCGACATCGCATTCATAATGTAATAACACACTAAAATATTGCCTCCAGTAACACAATGCACTGTATATCACACTGAATGTGTTAAATTGCTGACTTTCCTTCTTGAAACTGATATCTATTTCTGCAGTTGTCTGTTGTGAGTGTAATTTCTCATGAAATCATCTATGTGCAAATTACTCTTGTTTAATACATGGCATTCAGTTTACCATTCACAAAGTGAATTGATATGATTCATGTAACCTGAGTGGCCTCTCTATGACCCATATCTCTGCAACTAGCCATACATTTATCTCCTACTGATATCTTATGGCTCATTGTCTTGCTGTACTAACATCTGACATACTGTAAAACACGATATTTTTGCAACCTGAAATTATCGCGAATGGGAGCTGACAGCCTTATTCGCAGCATGAAATTTTCAGAGTTGCCTCCAACATTCAATGCACATAGTGTAGACAAGATCTTTAGCGTGCATTTTAATTTTGCGAAGCTCGGCTCTCGCAAAATTCATGAAAGTAAAATGCATGCGAGCATTCCTTGTTTTACAGTACATGTGGAGGAGCCCTGTATGCACAACATTACGGCAACCCCTCAGGAAATAAAAAGCAACAGATTTGTCACAAAATGAGCCTGACGGCAAAGAGACTTTAAGACATCCGAATGTTGGCATCCAAAAAGTGTACATCATGAAACAGCTATACTAATCATTTAGCTGAGATATTGCTGGCGTCATACTTGATACATGCATATAGGACAAGCACTAATGTGACTAGTTCTTGTAATGATAACAGGTTTCTTTTCTGTTACTTCTCATTTTTTCCAACTGCCCTTGTTCTTGACTGCCCAGTGGGTTTCAATAAGCCGTTGAGAACAGACTGATTGTGCTATAGCATGCATTTCCCATAGACACCTGCCCAAGTACTCTTGGGACTCGTCTTCAATGGGTTAAGCACTTGCAAGCAGACCACTGAAGCTCTCTTCACTTAATAACCTGCTCCCTTCACTTAACCCATTCCATACGAGAACCTGGTGGCCTGCGTATTAAGTGTATAGGCATTTTAGAATTAGGTATGGAATGGGTCAACTGCTTTCGTTCACCACTTACTTTCTCAGTGAGGTATATTCTACCCTTTTAGCGAAGACAAAGATAAAGTCATAATACAAAACACTTCAAATTTCTCGACCTCATGATTAATAGGTGGTTTTCTCTGTGAAGATGGAATATTTGGAAGATAATGTTTTACAAATGGCGGACGTGGCATCTCTCTGAAAGCAAATAAATTCATAGTAATAGCAAAACAATTTCAGAAACTTGATAAAAGAAAATAAAAATATGCAGCAATTCTCATTTACGATAAGAATGAAGTATAAATGATATAACATAAAAACAAAAGCATACCATCTTTAAGTATCACCAGAGACACCGGTATATATGAATATATCACTGACAAAAGAAACATTACACACACATTTGAAAAAAAATTACATACACCTACCCATTAAAAAATTCTGCTGAAATTACAGTTTGCAGACATTCAATGATATAAATACAAGAGCATATTACTTTTTACTCCTACATGAAACCAAGACACCAATACAGCACTTGTTACAAAGCAAATAGAACTTTGAATATAAGAAATTTGCAAAAAAAAATGGGCAAAAGAGGGAGAATTTCAGAATGCTTTGGCCCTTTTGTTAATTTTGGCATCAGACACAACAAAACAAAAAATCTAATAGAAATAGAGGAGCTACTACTACGTCTGGTACAAGATCAAATTCACAAAATGTACTGTTAACATAAATCAGCATACCTGCAGTTGGACGGACCACAGGTGAAATGTTTACGTGACAGATATACAACTAGGCTGACATTCTAATGCCTCAATAGCACACAGGAATACCTGCTAACATCAGTTTAATGATAATGATTTGAATCTATAATGCTGTTGACCATGTAAGAGCACACTTTTGGGGGAGGGGAGGGAGGAAGAATCACGCTAATTAATTGTAAGTTCTGTGTGCATGTGTTTTGCATGAATTAGACAGGGGACCAAATTACTATCATGCCTCAAAAAACTTTCTATTGTATTGTACACTTTGGTTGCTGGAAACATGTGACTGTCTTAATTCATAATTTTAGAAAAATGGACAGTCCTCGAGAGAAATTGCTAATAATGAAATCTTTCCAGCAATTTGAGGATAAAATGTGAAAAGCCGAAAATTCTACCATGAGAACCACATGGTTGTTGGTGTCAGGGTTATTTCATTGCCCTGGGGGGTGTTTCATCAATGTTTTTCAGCGCTGACAATTTCAGCAAAATCCTTGGTTTTGATTGGCTGAGATGCTCTGGTCACTGACTGTTACTATGGTGATTCAAGTTGTCAGCGCTGACAAACGTTGATGAAACACCCCCTGATCTCTCCTGGCAATACATACTGAGAGATGATACAGACTTTTATGATTTCTGATATTAATCAAAGTCTGCTGCTTTGCTATTTTTAAAGGCTCTTGAGACAGGAATAGTTTTGAGGAGGGATAATTCACTTACAAGTAAGTTCATTGCACAGTCAGTGATATTTCAGCCTTTGCTTTTGATCTGCATTATTTCCGACCAAAATCGAAACTGAACAAATGGCTAGGACATTATTTTACCATAAGTGGACAAATCTGTATTAATGTTACATTAGTAGTATAGCAGAAATCAATTCACAGTTTAAGATTTGATCCACAATGACACAACACAGAAATCATGCCAGTCCCACCTATCGGGTCTGATGTAGCTTTCTGATCGCTGTCAGGAAACTTGAGCAAAGAGTGGTGATCCCACAGTTTAATAAGCAATCCAAAAATGACACCATTATAAAAAACACACAAATATCTAAAAAGCGACTCCTACTGCAATATTGCTAATGTCATCATCTCTTGTTATGGTGGTGCACTTATAATCGATGTCTCTTCATGATTTTCATCAGTTGTCAAAACTATTTTTGAAACGAGGACATAGCAAGTTATAGTGGCATGATAGTATATCCACGTGCATTTCGTCGGTTAAGAATGATAAGGGCGTTAAGTTGCCACTAAACCCATAGTGTTCGAGACAACTTAACGCCCTTCTCATTCTCAACAGTCGATTTTATAAGAAGCTCTTAATAGTATTGCAACATTCATTAACAATCATCATAGTCGACATAACAACTGAAGTAAACAAGAATAATAGTATGAACCTTCTTTTTTTTTTTCATTTTCGAATTAACGAACCTAGGATGGAAGAACGAACCTTTATTCATACGGGTATTTGGATTAATGTACCTTCGGGGAAAAAAAACGAACTTTTTATTCATTTCTGGAATAACGAAACTACAGAATAATAAACCTTATCTCATTTTTGGATAAACGAACCTTCGGAATAACGAACCTTCTGAAAAAACAACAACAAAAGAAAACAAAAACCACCACTAATATTCGGATTAATGAACCCTATTACATTATCTGGATAAATGTGGCATATAGACCTGTACAGTGTCTTCACACTCACAAGACACTCATTTTCAGACACACACACACACACACACACACACAAACAGACAAACAAAAGGGCCAACAAAAGTGACTGTTCTCTTCTGAGATCTTTATTATCGAGAATTTGAAAGCATTGATGGTAGGCAACGCAACAAGCCAGTGTACACACGGTCTGAGTAAACTATTCTTGCACTAGCAGCCAAAGCAAACTGTCACTGCAGGTGATAAACACCAACTACCTGTATTAAAAAAAGCAAAACCATAACACTGCAAATAAGCCGATGGTCATGTACAATAGACCACAAGTACAATTGAAGTATTATACGGGCGCTGCTTATTTGGCATCACTGAAGCGCCACAGACTCCATGGCTCATTGCTTTCTCTTCACATACATTGTGAAAGGACTTGTTATTAAAATTTCAGTCAGGTATTTTCAAGGTGAAATGGTTCAGCAATTCACAGAAAACGGTTCGCATTCTAACCATGAATAGGAATCTCGTGAAATGCATGAGAAGCAAATAGCTCGATAAAGTTCTAAATAATACAGGGTGGAATGCAGAAATACAATTGTGAAGGTATGTACCCCGGTAATGGAACAACACACACAGTGCTAGATATTGAAACCACAACAAACCCCCAAATTTCCTAAAATTATCAAACACATGCAATGCATTAGACAAGACAAGAAATATGAAAACTCGGCATGATCGCCAGCGCGTACATTGTAGTGAATATCACAGCAGGTAGAATTTTCTGAACATTACGCTATAAATTGCTCTCTACATAAAAGGCTTCTCTACCTCTCGCACGTCCAGACTTTAACATGATGTCAAGCACGGCCAATATTACATCATTAATTCTCTATACCTACTAGTATAGGACAGAATCAAGCAAGTAGGTGGAATTTCTAGTACAGTGTTATCTAAAGTTCGCTGCATTCTTCGTCAATACGCAACAGATATAGTAGAGTACCGAAGTAATGATGTCACAGTCTGTTGTTATAGCTTGGGTTTGAACCAGGTGCGAGCATATAACACTTGGGCCAAGTGAGGTTGTCCAAGGAGGTACTAGCCTAGTACCTCCTTGGGTTGTCTAGAACCAGTTTCCATGGCAACTACAGGGGCATTCCAGACGATTAATTTTCATAACGTCACATTATGTTTACATAAATCAACCGCTCCTTGTATTGATTTGTGGAACTTATTGTGGTCCTTGAGTAGAGAAACCAATACTCTGAAGAATCTTACACTGAACGGTGTTGATGACATAGGAGCCTCATATAATATTTCAGAAATGTAGCAGTGCAATTCCATAACAATACTACTTGCTAAACAAGTTCACCTGTATAAAATCTATGCATGTCATTTTCCCTTGTTCGACTTCATTGAGCCCCGACTCATGCATTCTTATGGCGCGAGGCTGCCATGTCATCATCCTTGTTCATAGCAATTTGTTATAAATTTTGAAAACATTCTTATTCCTCATCCCAATCACGATATATTCTGAGACACTGTACTCAGTATTTGATAACTAATCTATAGTTGTTCAAATGTTAAAGTCTGAAAATCCAGCAGAGGTCTCCTTTAATGGCTATGAGATCACACTTTGGTACTCTTTACCAGATTCACATTCTACACTGCATAGAAAGAAGTCTCTCTTCAAATTCAATTGGAACAAATACAGAGGTGTCAAGTATACACACTATGCACCCGTACATAATTTTTCCACTATTCCTACATGTATAAGCTGCAGGTATTTATTACGTATGCGTGGATTACACTCTACCCTGTGTGGATATCACACTCATGTATAGTGTAGATTCCATTGCACATGCGAAAGAATCTTTTTAAAAAATGAAAAAGGTGTGAAATATTCATCAAATATGTGCTATACCAATATATGTACAACTAATATACCTTTGGATTCCATCTTTGAGAGATATTATGTTATGCGGTCATAATGTTAAGGATTCATTAGACCTTGAGGGGACAGATTTGTGTCTCCGTAACGTTTTCAGTGGTATGATAATTTATGCCATTCGATACATGTTTTACTGCTGGCAAAGCTTAGTACACATTTCCCATACACTGTCTCACTAAAGCTGGATCCAGAGTTATGTATATCATAAGCATGTTATTTATGGGTCATCATCTCATCAAACATCAATATACAGAATGGAAAGCAAAATAAATGAACCAAAACCACTGCAAATACAAAATACTATCACGTGCTACAATTTGCATAAGACCACTACACCTATTATTTCCATTGGTTCCTACACAGAAAAGCTGCATCAAAACAACTACCTCACCATTTAGGCGAAATAAATGTAGAATTTCTTCAATCAGCTCCATCACAAGGATCTGCCTGGCAAGCTCACACAATCAAGTCACAAATTATCTAACTATACAAAACACAGCCTCCATGTTTCTAGTAGGACATTATGCAAGCTCATCCGGCTCATGATTGGATGGACTTGTAGAATGTGAAACCTGTGGAAGCTTATGTATGTGCACCAACAAGCATAAAAATAAATGAGCTTATAGTTTACACTTATAACTGGAATGACTCGATTTATGCATTAAAATCAAAATTTCTGTTGAAGTTTAGTCAAAACCAATATCTTGTCTCTTTTTTCCTACAACATGCTAAATGCCATCTCCGAGAATATCACTATGAACACAAAGACAATGTAATATATTCTGGTAAAGTTCCCTGAAACTATGGTATACAATGGTTGCAGGCTTATTCAAATAGCAATGTGCTCAAGTTCTTCATATGTGAAGCAGTGAATTATATAGGCTGTAAAGTATGCAAGCAAATGGTCATGAACCCCTGGTTGATAATTACTATACTAGGTAAGTTCCTATGACAAGTTATGAAATAACACATTTGCCCACCATTCAATACAGGTGGAAATGACATGTGTTTATGCCCTAATATTATAATGATAACTGCATGGTCACGGGGACAATGTTCAGAAAGAAAGAAAGAAAGAAAGAAGGAAAATGCATATGAATGGCTTTAAAAAAGTACCATCAAAGTTACACCAGAATAATGATATGCAGATAAATAGTATATATACTATTTACAAAACATACCTTCCTTCATCTCTCTAGAGATACAGTTCTGTGTTTAGACATCAGAACTTAACTATTATGATTGGCACCAATATACTATTAAAAAATCCCACACACTATACAATATTTTTGCTTTTACCTGTTTTACAGTGGTTTTTTTTTTCTCCAAAATACCATTATCAAAATTCTTTCCACAATACTGATGTTGCTTGAATATAGTACATGTATCGCCCGTCTTCCTCCTACAATGTTGACAGTCTATAGTTATAGGCTGAGCTCCAGTAGCCATGCTGTCATCAAACTGCATAATGATTATATCAACAGCTGTTGAAGGATTACTAGTAATGATTCATTTTCTGCAAGAAATTATTGCTTCTGTTGCTTCAACATTATAAACTAATTGGCTGCCTTCCTGGTACAATCTCCATGGCTCTCAGGAACCTGAATCCCCCTTGCTTCAATGTGAAAAACAAGCTCATTTATTAATACTAGTTCCCTTTAATAGGCCACGTATTGCTAAGATATAACTATTATCAGTTGTTGCATAATGCTGCCTGAGTGATTTTATGGTCTTAATTGTCAGATATATGTGTATACTTCCAGATATATAAGTACTTTAGCAACATATTTTTGAGGGCATTACAACACCTCTCATTGAAGAAAATACAAAGCACTCCTATTTTCCATGTTTAGACAAATCTAAAATCATTTGTTCTTCCTTGTGTCTTGCATTAAGTGACAAGGATCAGTCTGCACTAAGCATCAACCCACAGTATTTGCCTTATGATTCCACGGATGAATGAATGAATGAATGAATGAATGAATGAACAAAAGAATGAATGAATGAAACAATTAATTAGTGCAAGAAGTATCAATGTATTGTCTGTAAGTAAATAATCAAAACTTTTAATAGTTATTGCTGGGAAGTGGATATCCACTCTGCTGCCCTCACCATTTTCCTAGTGTTATTGGTACAACCTTTACACTGATTTTGGAGGAAAAGTAACATTCGAATTCAATGACCTTTGACATTTGATCGACATCCTTTGATGGGGAAGAATCAATGGTCAATCAACTCTAACACCATGTTTTTTACAGGAAAGCAATGACAAACTGTAACATAATAAATGTACAACATGTTTCAGTTATCTCATACACACTTTTGCTGCTCTATGAAGAAGCACAAGAGATATAAATAGAATGCAAATATTCCAAATTTTCCCAGGTTTCACAACATGCCTTGTCATTATCTAGCATGTGATCTACTGGCATGATGTTCTGAACAGCTGCACTCAAGCTTCTACATCAATAGGACAACATTTGAGAAACATAAATTCATCAAAACAGTGTGCAAGCTACACTGGACAACATACAATATTCTACTTTTCATTGCAAGCAAAACAGCAGTATGGTATCACTCATGAAATAAACAATTTCACATCCACATATATCTGATCTCCAATATAATTTTTGATTATAGAGAATAAAAGAATTAAAAATAAACCTCTGATATCTAACTCAGATATAGACCTCTGATATCTAACTCAGATATAGACCTCTGATGTTGTCTACAGTGTTATGCTTTTCATTTTGTGAACTTTGCACAATGCACAGTACTTTACAAGTTCTTCTACATTTTGGTGCCATCTAGGAATGAACTGAGTTACTTCATATTGCAAACTAATTAAAAAAAAAAAGGTCTTCACTCTCCATGCAGTACCTAAGAAGAGAATCTAAACATTGCTACTATGGAAAGCACAACATGTACAATGTATTAAATAAACTGCTTGCAAAATTGAAATAATACATGATACAATACAAATAATACATAATAATCCAACAGGGAATTACACTTTTGTGCAAAGTCAAAACTATCACAATCATTAGCATTATTGTCATCATTAAAATTCCATCACTACTATTTGTAATCGCCATTGCTACTCACAGTCTAGACTCACAGCATAAACAAATTCAGGAGATCAAAACTACAAGAATATTATTTTTCTTTTATCAACTCCAACCTTTCCTGTCTATGTAGGCGAGACACCCTGGAGCTAAAGCAATTCAGTAATGAACTTTTATAATGCAACTTTAGCATGTGACCAACACCCCTGAATATGATGATGCACGGTAAATGATGTTTTCATATCATATAAAGCCAGGTACCTATTTTCTCTGTCACATAATTGAGTACATAAATAAGTAAAATTCTTAGTAAGGATGTATAAATACCAAATAATTCATTACAGCTTCTTTTCTCCCTGAAAAAGAAGCATACACGTACATTCACCCATACACTCCTCTTCCTGCATGTTCACCTAGGCATGCACTTTACTGTACACATACAGCATATTTCGCAGTAGATGGATGTATCTTTAATTTCATGAGTCGACATCGCATTCATAATGTAATAACACACTAAAATATTGCCTCCAGTAACACAATGCACTGTATATCACACTGAATGTGTTAAATTGCTGACTTTCCTTCTTTAAACTGATATCTATTTCTGCAGTTGTCTGTTGTGAGTGTAATTTCTCATGAAATCCATCTATGTGCAAATTACTCTTGTTTAATACATGGCATTCAGTTTACCATTCACAAAATGAATTGATATGATTCATGTAACATGAGTGGCCTCTCTATGACCCATATCTCTGCAACTAGCCATACATTTATCTCCTACTGATATCTTATGGCTCATTGTCTTGCTGTACTAACATCTGACATACTGTAAAACACGATATTTTTGCAACCTGAAATTATCGCGAATGGGAGCCCACGGCCTTATTTGCAGCATGAAATTTTCCAGAGTTGCCTCCAACATTCAATGCACATAGTGTAGACAAGATCTTTAGCGTGCATTTTAATTTTGCGAAGCTCGGCTCTCGCAAAATTCATGAAAGTAAAATGCATGCGAGCATTCCTTATTTTACAGTACATGTAGAGGAGCCCTGTATGCACAACATTACGGCAACCCCTCAGGAAATAAAAAGCAACAGATTTGTCACAAAATGAGCCTGACGGCAAAGAGACTTTAAGACATCCGAATGTTGGCATCCAAAAAGTGTACATCTTGAAACAGCTATACTAATCATTTAGCTGAGATATTGCTGGCGTCATACTTGATACATGCATATAGGACAAGCACTAATGTGACTAGTTCTTGTAATGATAACAGGTTTCTTTTCTGTTACTTCTCATTTTTTCCAACTGCCCTTGTTCTTGACTGCCCAGTGGGTTTCAATAAGCCGTTGAGAACAGACTGATTGTGCTATAGCATGCATTTCCCATAGACACCTGCCCAAGTACTCTTGGGACTCGTCTTCAATGGGTTAAGCACTTGCAAGCAGACCACTGAAGCTCTCTTCACTTAATAACCTGCTCCCTTCACTTAACCCATTCCATACAAGAACCCGGTGGCCTGCGCATTAAGTGTATAGGCATTTTAGAATTAGGTATGGAATGGGTCAACTGCTTTCGTTCACCACTTACTTTCTCAGTGAGGTATATTCTACCCTTTTAGCGAAGACAAAGATAAAGTCATAATACAAAACACTTCAAATTTCTCGACCTCATGATTAATAGGTGGTTTTCTCTGTGAAGATGGAATATTTGGAAGATAATGTTTTACAAATGGCGGACGTGGCATCTCTCTGAAAGCAAATAAATTCATAGTAATAGCAAAACAATTTCAGAAACTTGATAAAAGAAAATAAAAATATGCAGCAACTCTCATTTACGATAAAAATGAAGTATAAATGATATAACATAAAAACAAAAGCATACCATCTTTAAGTATCACCAGAGACACCAGTATATATGAATATATCACTGACAAAAGAAACATTACACACACATTTGAAAAAAAAAAATTACATACACCTACCCATTAAAAAATTCTGCTGAAATTACAGTTTGCAGACATTCAATGATATAAAAACTAGAGCATCTTACTTTTTACTCCTACATGAAACCACGACACCAATACAGCACTTGTTACAAAGCAAATAGAACTTTGAATATAAGAAATTTGCACAAAAAAATGGGTAAAAGAGGGAGAATTTCAGAATGCTTTGGCCCTTTTGTTAATTTTGGCATCAGACACAAGAAAAAAAAACTAATAGAAATTGAGGAGCCACTACTACATCTGGTACAAGATGAAATTCACAAAATGTACTGTTAACATAAATCAGCATACCTGCAGTTGGAAGGACCACAGGTGAAATGTTTACGTGACAGATATACAACTAGGCTGACATTCTAATGCCTCAATGGCACACAGGAATACCTGCTAACATCAGTTTAATGATACTGATTTGAATCTATAATGCTGTTGACCATGTAAGAGCACACTTTTGGGGGAGGGGAGGGAGGAAGAATCATGCTAATTAATTGTAAGTTCTGTGTGCATGTGTTTTGTATGAATTAGACAGGGGACCAAATTACTATCATGCTTCAAAAAACTTTCTATTGTATTGTACACTTTGGTTGCTGGAAACATGTGACTGTCTTAATTCATAATTTCAGAAAAATGGACAGTCCTCGAGAGAAATTGTTAATAATGAAATCTTTCCAGCAATTTGAGGATAAAATGTGAAAAGCCGGAAATTCTACCATGAGAACCACATGGTTGTTGGTGTCAGGGTTATTTCATTGCCCTGGGGGGTGTTTCATCAATGTTTTTCAGCGCTGACAACTGTCAGCGCTGACAATTTCAGCAAAATCCTTGGTTTTGATTGGCTGAGATGCTCTGGTCACTGACTGTTACTATGGTGATTCAAGTTGTCAGCGCTGACAAACGTTGATGATCTCTCCTGGCAATACATATTGAGAGATGATACAGACTTTTATGATTTCTGATAAGTCAGCTGCTTTGCTATTTTTAAAGGCTCTTGAAACAGGAATAGTTTTGAGGAGGGATAATTCACTTACAAGTAAGTTCATTGCACAGTCAGTGATATTTCAGCCTTTGCTTTTGATCTGCATTATTTCCAACCAAAATCAAAATTGAATAAAATGGCTAGGACATTATTTTACCATAAACTGACAAATCTGCATTAATGTTAAATACCAGAAATCAATTCACAGCTTTAGGCTTAATCCACAATGACACAGCACAGAAATCATGCCAGTCCCACCCACTGGGACTGATGTAGCTTTCTGATCGCTTTCAGGAAACTTGTGCAAAAGAGTGGTAATCCCAAAGTTTAATCAACAATCTAAAATTGACATCATTATAAAAACAACAACAACAACATACACATATTTCAAAAGCGACTCCTACTCCAATACTGCTAATGTCATCATTTCTTGCTTTTTGCTGGTGCACTTAAAATCATTTTCTCTTCACGATTTTCATCAGTTCTCAAAACTGTTATTGAAAAAAAAAACAAGAGACCCGCGGGTCTAGCGCTCACCTGATTATTGCAAGTTCACCTTTCATGCAGTCACTAATCTTAATTATTTACAGCTCTACCAAAATTTGACCAGGTATTCTCAAGTAGAAGATGAAAATGTACAATAAGGGTCCCCCTTTTTTGAAGATTCCTAAATCTTGGGGGATTGAGTGCCCCCCTGGGGCCCCCGGGTGGGTATGGTACCCATTTTGATAAAATAAGATCCTAACCCCCTAGGGATGCTACCTGCCAAGTTTGGTGAAAATCCATCATGAGGTTTTCAAGAAGAAGATGAAAATGTACAATTTAGGCCCCCATTTGGACCTCCCCACCCCTCCCCCTACCCTTAAGAGGGGCCCCTGGATCTGCGATGAACAAACTTGAAACTACAGTAATTAATGTACTAACTCATAGTATTATCTCAGCTCTATCACTTCTGATTCTAGAGAAAATTCCTTAATTTTGAGAGGTTTGGGCCCTTTTGGGGCCCTCCAGGTGGGACTCGGTGCCCATTTGAACAAACTGTGATCCTATGCCCCCAGGCCCATAGCTCACTTGAGCCTTCGGCTCAGGTGAGCTAAGAATACAGGCTATGAGAACTTCTTTGTTCTCAAAGCTTGAATCGTTAACTCTTCATTCAATGAGGACATAACAATTAGTGGCATGATCCATGTGCATTTTAGAAAGAGCTTTGTATTGCAACATTCAGTAACAATCATCATAGTTGACATAACAACTGAAGTAAACAAGAATAACGATGTAACAAAACATTGAGACAATGACAGACTATTACTTTGACAGCCATAATTGGAGAAAGGTTGCAAGTAATTACTCTTGTCTTACCACACATTAACATGGTGATGCATTAAGCCTAACTGTAATAAACCATGCAAAAAAAAAAAAAATGATACCGTAGCCACCTACATGTTATACCAGAAACCAACAATGTAGTAAGCTATGAAGACACTACACTAATGACCTATCATCAGCATTTTGAACTCATCACATGCATGGAATCTACCATTTTCTTTTAATAATCCTCTTTTCTACCAAATCAATGTCTCAATCTTTCCACCTGCAGGCACAAATTTAGCAATGTGTCAATATCGAAGATTTTACGATATAAAAAGTTGCCTTTAGGGACTGCAACACATTGTGCTCAATGGTGTCATTTTCTACATTTGCATGTGCTTTCTACTTTTTCTATATTGGTGCTAGACACAGATCATCATGAAAATGTGAAAAATGCAAACATTTTACACCTTTTTTATCTCATTCTCCTGCATCAACCTCCCTCTCTCAGAGGATTGGCCAAGAAGGAAAATCCATTAATGCAGCATTTGGTCCTTTTTAGAATCTGTGTTTGCTTGCTTTAAAGCAGGTAAAATAAAACACTAGTATCAAAGAATGAAAAGACATGTACCATGCATTAAATGGAGGAAGTAAGCAGCACATCCTATTTCAAAATACACTCATTCATCCTGACTTGCAGAATCTTGCATGGGTAGCAAGTTTCCATATCATTTAAAGTCTTCCAATGATACCATGTACAAAAGAAAAAATGAAAGAAAAAAATGGAGATAAAAACGGAAAAAATAACGGAAATAAATGAATGAAAAAACGGACTTTCATATAATTCATTTGTATACCTCAATCATGTTTATCTCCCAGTTATTGGGACAGCTTTAAATAACAACATCATCGCCTGTTCATATACAGTATCTCCAGTATTAGTATATAGTACACAGTATAATATGTTGGTCATATAACATCTTGACAAAATATAGATAATTTTGCTATCAAAATTCAAATCTTAGACTTTGCCTATTATGAGTACTATCATAGATATTGCTTTGTATATACAGACAGCATGATCAATATAGAAATTTTGAATTGTGAAGCTAAAAGCTCTTCATAGAATTTACACTGATCATAATAAGCATGACTACCACCGAACACACACACACAAAATAGAAGAATACATGCATGATGTGATGGAAAAAAATATTTTTAAAAAAAAGATAAGATGAATCACAGAACAAGCAAGTGATTGGATTAGCAATGACCTGCAAAAGAAAAAAAAAGTCCCAAAATATTTTGCAATATTCTGGCATGATGGAAAGGATAAGGAAGATTTTTTTTTTTTCATTTTTTGCTAGTTCAGATAGCATATTAGGAGAGAATCACTACAGTAACTCTAAATGGATATAGAAAGTAGGAAGGGTACAGACATTTAAGAGCAGATGATCTGCAACTAACAAAAAAAAATGTGTGTTTACATTAATTCATACACCCTGTAGTTGTGGCTACATCGAAGCTGCTATGTCTACGCAAGGCTGACCGGTCTTCACAGCTACAAGACAGTCGATCCTGACAGCCAAAGTCGGGATGGAGTGCGTGCATGGACTTTTCGCTGCTCCCCGTCACTTGGCTCTCAGCGACATGAAGGCTGCAGCAAGCCCTGCGACTGCCACAGGGAGCAGCCAACTGACGTAGCCCCACAATCGACCCTCCGCTGCTGGATGTGGTTGCGGCTTGTTATTCCTCCCAAGTTGATGATGGCCATTCTGAAGTCTGGCGTGACCGTTACCTGTGACAAAACACAGAGACAGTGTTTTGGTGAAAGAAAAATATTCAGAGCAATTATTAAACACGGCCAGAATGGGAGAGGGAAAGTTTGTTTGCTTGTTTGTTCGTTTCATTTCCATCTGAGAAGAAGGCTGGATATATAGCCCATATTCAGCTGCAATTCCATGGGGTCCAATTAGACATTAGAGGCGGGACCACTAACCGGGTTAAACACCCGGCTCTTGGCAATGAATACACAAAGCGGGATCTTTAACATGCATGAGTTGTGACTCTCTCAAACACAGGACTTCCATTTAATGTCCTATCCAAAGGACAGAGTGTTTTGCCTCTTAGTAAGAGGGGATGGTATGATTACACACAACTTTACTCAGTGGGACTCAGAAATCAAAGCGGGGTCCTTTGGATCATGAGTCAGAAGCACTCCCGACTGAGCTAACTCACCGACTGAGCTAACTCACCGACTGAGCTATCTTTTATCTGTCACTAGACAGAAAATGAAAGAAAAAGCAAAAAGGAATGAGGGAAATGGGAGGGGGGAGAAGAAAAATAGAGTGAACAATGAACATAGCAAAATAGGGGCAGATCCAGGAATTCTATTAAGGGGAGGCACCTTTGCCCCCCCCCCTTTTTTTCTTTTTATTTCCTTTGTTTTAACAATAAAAAATAAAGAGGCGGGCACATGCCTGGTGAGTCTCTCTCTGGATCCACCACTGCAATGTATATCAAGCAGAGGGGTGAAGGTTAAGGTAGGAATCTTTTTTTAATTTGTCTAACCTCTACATATGAAACTTGTAAGAGCACAACTACTGATCTATCATAGATTAGCAATTAATATAATAATCTCACAAATTCCATTCGTAGAGGGAGACAAATTGAAGAAAATTCACACCTCAATGAAGATACCTGACTAATGTATTTATTGTTATTCAACATACATGGCATGGCATGAATAAAGGGTCACTTGAAAACAGAGAATTAGCAAGAGAGAAGAGAGAGAGAGAATGAATGAGATATATGTATTGAGGGAGAGAGATATTAGGGGGACCTCCGAGGTCCTTCCCCTCGACGTTACACGCGATGTATTGCTATAGCGAAAAGCTATCGCCGCGACGTTTCATGACTCTTTGCTTTCGAGTCTCCCGCATCTTTTGATACCAAATTTGCGATGCCCGGGCATGTGGTTCCGACGTTATGCATAAATATGTACGTGCATGTCAGACCAAAAATTGCTAAAAAATGTGAATTCGTGTACAATTTCAATGCAAACTGTGCTTACAGCCAAATTTCATAAAAGCATGATTATTTAGGGGTTTTATAGATGAAAATCAATTAATAGCATATTTTCTTGTTCGGAACGATGTCGTGGACAAATTTCATCAAAAAACAATGAAAAACATGTAGTCAAAAAAACAAAGAAATAAATAATACACAAATTCAAAAAACAATGAAATACTTATGAAACTTTTTCTGATGGCACAATTTTTTTCTCTTTATATATTTACACAAAAATGTGCCTGTTTTGAGCTTTATTTTGTGATTTATACCAAATGATGCATGAAATCACACATCATTATGCATAAATTAGCATAATTTAGAATAAATGACAATTTTTTTTGAAAATGTACATCAAGGTATTTTAGATTACATCATAGGCAATGTGTGTGCCGGCGGAGATCAGGAAGGGGGGGGGGGGGGGGGCAACTGAACATATTAACTTTGATATTATTATCATATTATGCTTATTATCATTACTATTATTGAACAATGTAAAGTAGTTGGAGTAGTAAACATACACACTGTAATTTTCCCTTTTCCCCCTATACCCTTCCCTCTCTGTCTATCCCTTATTCTATCCAGAGTAGCTAACTATAGGGTCTCCATACCGTAAAGCCTCGGCTTATTTTGGAGACCCTTCTGTTTAAGTTCCAAAAGCTGTTTGTATTTGTTTTGTTTTGTACTAAAAACTATGTGTCAATATACCCTTTGTCATATTGATTTGTACACATTCATATCTGATGTAACAGCATTAAGTAGAAATAAATCAAATCAAATCAAATATAAAGAGGAGGTTTATTCCAAAGAGTGGGGGCAATGGAAGAGAAGGCTCAGTCACCATAACAGGTTTTTGTACATGGGCCATGAAGTAATTGGAGAGAGGAAGATTAACGGAGGGGTCTGGCAGAAGAGGAGGAGCGAAGAGAGACTAGGTTTTGAAGATATGTGGGTGCAAGATTACATATGATTTTGTTTGTCAGGAGCAGGATCTTGAAAGTAATGTGGGAATGGACTCGTAGCCACTGGAGTGAGCAGGAACAGGAGATGGTCATGTCTCCTACTAAGGGCGACTAATCTAGTAGAAGACTAGAAGTACCCTATTACAGAGGAACCTCTTTACAATGAGGTTGAATATAGTCAGATACCTGATAAAGTTTATTCTGCAGGCCCCATTCCCTTTCTTTTCTTTTTCAACATCTCCTATAAAGGAGACATCCAATATAATGAGTAAATTTCAGTCATCACATAAATGTTGTCGTAACAAGGCTCCCAATGTACTGCATACATCGTGTTATACACGTGGATGAGCAACGAGTTCATCGCAACTTTCTCATAAAGGAACTTTTACAGAGGAACAACTCTTTGAACCATTGCGGCAACACTGAAGGTGGAGGCTTGTCTATGTTTTATTTTCATGCAAACATCCATTTCAATCAAAAATGGCTCTGGGGTGAGTCCAGTGGGCGTTTCATGCACTACAGTATAAAGTATTCTAAGCCCTGGGCGCTGCACCAGTGACAACATGTATGTGTTGGGGTCGCTGGAGCGGTTAAAAGTACCCAACCATTGTCTACTGTTAGGGGGAAACCTCCGATGTTCACCTTGATGTGAAAGAGTCCACTTTTCTGGGGCAAATTTTGACTTCCAAAGGTGTTGAGTAATACACGTACTATCATATTATCGGACAGTGGCGAGCCACAGTAAACTAGTAACTGTACAATCATGTCCCATGCCCTATATCCTCTCTAAAGGGTGGTGGATGTCACAAACCATGTTAACATTTTACTTCTATCTGGTGTTATGAGAATTTTATTTTCTTTCGGTTGTGATTGACTTTTATGCTGTGGAAGTCAAATTAAAGGTACTGTTTACCTTTCAAAGCAGTGACTTTGAAAAATGTTCAAGATGTCACATTTGATGCATATGTGTAGGTCTGTTATATCACAAAACATTCTACCTTATAAAATTAGGCAATAAAGCCTTTAGTATCAAACATGTACAGGGATATCAGCATTTTTCTCATTAAACCATAACTGTAGATGGTTTAGTCTGGAAACATTTTATCATAACTATTGTTCACCTTTTGCATACTCAACAATACTTAACATTGATGATACTGATTCAAATCTTAACATTGGCTGTTTCTATCCCTAACTCACATTTTAGAACTATTTTAAAGTACTAATGCTGGGTTTTGTTTCTTCTGCAAATGGTACATTTTGCCTTTTAAGCCACTTCTGTTGTGAGACTACTTTTGCATTTCAAAATGCTATCGTACTCCCAGTGATATGAAAATGACTGCTGTGGAAACAGTTCATTACAAGTTATAATTTTCAGGTGAACTTCGTTTCAATAAATACTATTTCATATTTTAGTTCATACACTTTCTCCTTTCCCAAAAAACATTCATCTACCTGCTTATTCAATTTGTCATTATGTCTTATTTCTTTTATTGGTTTTCATTATGTGACTACTAACCAACTCTAAATTTTCATTAAAGGTCCAGTTGACCTTTAGGAGCAGTCATTTACAAAATGTTCAAGATATCGCCTTTCATGCATATGTGTACTAGGTCTGTTGTACCACAAAACACACTTCCATGTGAAAGTTTTGCAATAAAGCCTAAGTTATAAAGAGATGTCAGCATCTTTCTTAATAAACCGTAGCAGTATATGGTTTAGTTTGGAAACATTTTTATTATAACTATTGTTCACATTTTGTATATTTAACAATACTTAGAATCAATTTTATTGATTCAAATTTTCACAGTGGTTGTTTCTATCCATAACGCACATTTTAAAACTATTTTAAAGCACTAATGCTGGGCTTTTGTTTCATCTGCAAATGGTAAATTATGCCTTTAAGTCATTGACGGATGCATAAAGTTTGACCAGATTAGTGGAGAACGTTCCATTTGGCATAGCCACAATACATGCTTGTGACAGGAAATTCATTATAGCTCACTCAATTTAGAATGATATCTCACCCAATCCAGAATGTTCTAGGAAGTGCTTACATATTTGGCTGAGTGATGCACTGTCCCTGTATCCCAATGTGATTGGTGGTTATTTTTGGTAGGATGTTATGCACATAGTTATGCAGTGAGTCATCTACGATTTCTGAAACAGTCTTGGACTTGCTAGTATAGGCCTATACAAGTGTGTAGCCCCGGGTTGGAGCAAATTACAGAATATTCAAGAAAGGGGTGAATGGACATACATAAGACGGAGAAATTGTGAGGTAGGCAGAGTTCCCAACACCTCTGCTCTGAGAGTTACGTCACTTCTGGCTCAGAAGCGACTTGTTATAGTCAGTCCTGTGTTACTTGCTGACCTGCTATATATGCGGAGATAAGGCTTGGGAGACATTTTGCCTGCACAGAATTAATTTGCCTACATTGGAGATACACTCCTTTTTTATGTCAATGGACATTGCTACGGCAAAGCTGCGACGGGCTGGATTCCTAGCTGAACATTATTGAGTGAATCATCATTCAACGCATCGACTGGACGCGGTCGTCGTAACATTTGGATTCTGCATGTTTCGCTGTGGACATATGCCCTAGATCTTTACCCTGGATCTTTATCATGGATTATTGTAACGTGCGCCTTGGGGTTTACGTCGGAGGAATCATTCATCGGTGCATCAAGGATTATTCATCTGTGCATCGAACATCGTATTTGGACATTTCCAGGGGATTACAAGGACCTTGTGATTTCAGATTTGGCTGTAATGCATGTAAGTGATTCCATCACCGATTTATAATTGTAAAGTACAGTTTCTCTTGATCATTATTGTACTGATGTGAAAACCGATTACGAGTCTGTACCCACAATATCACTGGTAATAAACCACCTGAACATTAGTTGATTGTTTCTTTCGTGCGATCATTCTCAGTGTGATTTTGGTCGTAACATAGCTCAACACAATAGCCATAGAGCAGGACAGGAGGATACAAAGCAGGACTTGTAGCAAGCATTCCCCTATTAAAACCAATCATCAATAACATCTCTTTATGAGCCTCATCCTTGCTACCACTCCATTCCTTTTATTTATTTTTTTTAATGGAGGAGAGTTTCCTCTGGCTGTAAAAATTGATTAGTTTTCACGACTAATAAATTTGGTTTAGTGGATAATGATGTTTTTGCAACAGCTGGCTCCTCAACTCTTGTTTTGACTATAAAAAAAATGAGGGGTATGAAAACACACTCTAATGACATATTTCCTATCCACCCACTGTCTTGCCTCTTGAATCACGGTACGGTACATTAAGCATGTGCATTAGTACTCACTGAAGTGGTATTGGCAACAAAAATTAAACGTTCATTCCAGATGATTTTCACATGACGCAGTACATAAATCGACAGCTCCATGTATTCACTTGTGGAATTTACTGTGGTCCTTGAGCAGAGAACCCAAGACTCTGAAAAATCATAAACAAATTACACTGAACAGTGCTGATGATATTGGAGCCTCACATATTTCAGAAATGTAGCAGTGTAATTCCATTACAATTATACTGCTTGCTTAAAGGCATAACTTACCATTTGTAGATGAAATAAAAATCAAGCATTAGTGCTTTGAAATAGTTCTAAAATGTGAGGTTGGGACAGAAACAACCACTGTAAAAAAATTGAATTCGTATACAATGCTGAGTACTATTAAATACACAAAATGTGAACAATAGTTACAATAAAAATGTTTCCAGACTATTAAACCATCTACAGTTATGGTTTAATGAGAAAAATAGTGATATCTCCCTATAATTTAGGCTTTATTGAGAAAATTTCATATGGTAGGATGTTTTGTGATACAACAGACCTACACATATGCATCAATGTGATATCTTGAACATTTTTTAAATCACTGCTCCCAAAGGTAAACTGGACCTGTGTAGAATTTATGCCTACATAATATACCTTCTCCTTTTGTTCTACTTCCTTGAGCCCCAACTCATGCATTCTTATGGTGAGGCTGCTATGTCATCATCCTTGTTCAATGCAATTTGTTTTAAATCTTGAAAACATTCATATTCCTCATCCCAATCACTGTAAATTCTAAAACTCTGTATTCAGTATAACTGATTCATAGTTGTTCAAATGTAAAAGTCTGAAAATTATCCGAAGGCGTCCTTTAACCCGTTGAGGATGAGTCCCAAGTATACTTGGTCAGGGGTCTATGGGAAACGCTTGATGTAGCAAGATCAGTCCGTCCTAAATGGGTTAAAGCAGCTCAATGTAGTTTCAATGAACTTTTTGTTTATCTGAAGGAGGGGTGTATGACACTTGCTTTCACAAAGTGAGTGTAGAAAGGATGTACAGAAGGGACATGTGTTTACTCAAATCTCATAAATCTTATATCTTTATCAATTAACGTCAACAGCTATAGCAGGACAAAAATTGGGAAGAGCTTCTTGAATCTCATTGAAGAGATGTTGTTATTCAGACTGCCATCATATGAGAAAGGCTGCGCACAGCTGACAAGACCAGGAAGTTTTTGATGGAGGACTAACCTTGAATTAACTCCGAGCGGGACGGTTTCCAGACCGCCTTCTTGGCCGCATTCTTCTCCCTCATTCTACGGAGGAAGGCATCCCAGTCTGGTGGGTCTCTTGGCAGAAGAATCTGCACATGGTTCCAAAACCTGTGGAGGAATGGATATATTTCCTATTTCAATTGAGTCAATATTCCATCCATGGCTGCAGTATTGTATGCAATGATCCCCAGTCTATGGACGGAACATCTACAAAGTATTGTTCTCATTTCCCAATAAGATACCGCATTATCCATATTTGTTGAGTCTAATATTTCACAAATATTAGGGACAAGTCAGACAATTTAGTAGTAGTATTCCTGATTGAGACCTACTTTGAGGAAATGAGAAATAAAGTGTTTCTTCAAATGAAAAGTAACTATTAAAATATCCTACCTTGGAGGGTAACATTTTTAAAATCAATTCACGAAAATAAAAACACCTGGAAAAATCCCAAGAATACAGTCTTACAAATTGTACATAGATAATTGTCACTCATTCCATTCATAGCACACTACATTATGAAATCAGACATTTTCCTGTGAAAGAAAGTTTCAAGAATTTTGAGAATGGTCACAATTTCTCAAAGTTTTATCTGCACAATCCTGTACATGTAGTACACTGATAATTTCTTCATGGGTAGGAATATGCGAGAGCTTCATGCCATGAAAAGGGCAGTTGGCTGCAATTCCCTAAAGTTTCTGGTTTTACAAAAGTTTTCTGAATATTAGATCGGCAGCTGAAGTTCTTTGCACATGGGATGAAGTGAAAGGTTACACACACCATTACAGGATGTGACATTGGCAATAATGACTCAAAACGATCACAAGAAAACAATACATTTTATCCTTACTTTTCTCTTCTTAATTATCATCATTTCAGTCATAGTAGCAGTAGTTGCCATATTTTAAAAAAATTAATACCTAAATGATTATCATTTCAGTGGAAATGTCTGCAGAAAACTTTCATCAGCTGGGGAGATCGTACAATAGGAGATTTAGGCTTCCACCAACCTTTAGTGACTTGCTGGCTAGCTTCTGTCCACTCCGGTGGACTTCTTCAGGCCAGCAAGTTAGTAAAGGTTGGTAGAAGCCTATAAATCTCCCATTGAAGTGGAAATATCTGTCGCTGCAAAACAGTGCACTGTGAAAGCAGTCACTGTGGTGAAATGATGCCGGCTCCAAATCATAGGCCTACTGAGTCATCACTGCTATACAGGCTGCTCCTGGTTAACAAGTAAGTCCTCATGACCGCCATGTTTTCTTTCATTACACATATTTCTTTAGAGCCAAACAAATTGAAGTATAAAATGATGATCATTTTAGGCCCTAAATTTTTACTTCATTGTAACAAAATGTTGTTATATAGCCACGTTTGTTTCTGAATTTGTTCATAATTCATATCTCAAAATATTTGTTCAAACATAAAAACGAAAAAACAAAACTTCGTATATCACATTACAGAGAACATAAAAAGACAAGAGACCCGCGGGTCTAGCGCTCACCTGAGTATCGCAGGTTCACCTTTCACGCAGTCACTAATCTAAATTATTCACAGCTCTCCTAAAATTTGACCAGGCATTCTCAAGTAGAAGATGAAAATGTACAATAAGGGCCCAAATTTTTTAAGATTCCTTAATTTGGGGGGATTGGGGCCCCCTGGGGCCCTCTGGGTGGGGCATGATGCCCATTTTGATAAATTGAGATCCTGACCCCCTAGGGATGCTACCTGCCAAGTTTGATGAAAATCCATCATGAGGTTTTCAGGAAGAAGATGAAAATGTACAATTCAGGCCCCCATTTGGACCTTCCCAACCCCCCCCCCCCCCCTGCCCCCAAGAGGGGCACCCCTGGATTTGCTATGAACAAACTTGAAACTACAGTCATTAATGTACTCACTCATAGTATTATCTTAGCTCTATAACTTCTGATTCTAGAGAAGATTTTTAAAGATTCCTTCATTTTGGGGGGTTTGCCCCCCCCCCCCCCCTTGGGGCCCCTGGGTGGAGCATGGTGCCCATTTTAACAAATTGAGATCCTAACCCCCTAGGGATGCTACCTGCCAAGTTTGGTGAAAATTGGTCATGGGGTTCTCAAGAAGAAGATGAAAATGTATAATTTAGGCCCCATTAGGACCCCTAGCTCCCCACCCCCTCCCCTGGGTCCCAAGGGGGGCACCCCTGATTCTGCCATGAACAAACTTGAAACTACAGTCACCAATGTACTAACTCATAGTATCAACTTAGCTCTATCACTTCTGGTTCTAGAGAAGAAGATTTTTACAGATTCCTTAATTTTGGGGGGTTTGGGCCCCCCTGGGGCCCCTGGGTGGGGCATGGTGCCCATTTTAACAAATTGAGATCCTAACCCCCTAGGGATGCTACCTGCCAAGTTTGGTGAAAATTGGTCATGGGGTTCTCAAGAAGAAGATGAAAATGTATAATTTAGGCCCCATTAGGACCCCTCCCCACCCCCTCCCCTGGGTCCCAAGGGGGGCACCCCTGATTCTGCCATGAACAAACTTGAAACTACAGTCATTAATGTACTAACTCATAGTATTAACTTAGCTCTATCACTTCTGGTTCTAGAGAAGAAGATTTTTACAGATTCCTTAATTTTGGGGGGTTTGGGCCCCCCTGGGGGCCCCCTGGGTGGGGCATGGTGCCCATTTTAACAAATTGAGTTCCTAACCCCCTAGGGATGCTACCTGCCAAGTTTGATGAAAATCGGTCATGGGGTTTTCAAGAAGAAGATGAAAATGTAAAAAGTTTACGCACGACGGACGACGCACGACGCACGACGCACGACGCACGACGCACGACGCACGACGCACGACGGACGCCGGACGAAGGGCGATCGCAATAGCTCGCTTGAGCCTTTGGCTCAGGTGAGCTAACAAGTACTGCACTATTGTGTATTGCAGTACTGCACTGACTGAATCAGAAAAGTTTGCCCGAGAGTAAAATTAATAACATGTAAGAAAAAAAGATCAAGAATTGGAGATAAAATCAGCAATGAACATAAAAAATCGTATTCTTTACTCAAACAGGAGCGCACCGCACTGTACTAGAATTTCAATACTCCAATGAGTTCTGCCCTAAGGGTATTGAATTGAATGGAGCTTTCTGGTTAACACAGACAAAGGTCCCTGGAATTTTACCTTGAGGTAAAGTGAGCTTGCTATTAAAATGCATACCAGTCTTACATAGCCAGTCAGCCCCATTGAACACAGTTCTTATTTTTTTTCTGTTTTTCCCTTCGTCATGTTTGTTGCTGTTTATTGGGTCTTGTATAATGGAGACTTACAGATGATGCACATGGCTGTGCTTCAATACTCTTACATTTTATGTACCGTAAAACGGGGTGAAAAGGGACGGCGAGGTGAATAGGGACAAAACCGAGAAAAGTTTTTTGAATGTGCATGTTTCAAATTTGCTTGAACTTTTTTTCTTATTTTTATCACAGGATGGAAGGACCATCCAACAGTGTTCAGAAAGTGGTCCTCCTGAAGTGAAAATTTTTTTAAAGGGTACTGGAGGTCCAAATAAAAAGTTTTCAAAAAATCACAAAAAAAATCAGGGTGGTCAAAACTTTTCTGCTCCTGTGGCCATTGATTAATGAAATCTGCTAAAAAAGGTTCATGAATGTAGCCTATTAGGTCCTACAACAGGTCTTTAAATTTGAAATAATTATTTCAACAGGAATTTGTGACAGCACATTTTATCTTCTCTTGGGCAAAAAATAAGTTAGACTGGGGTGAATAGGGACACCATGGTGTCGTTTGATTGGCCCTTTAAATTTTCTGTATGATTAACTATCATAATGTCATAAATTGCTCTGAAATGTTTGTTACGTCCAGCTATTTCCAAAAGTGTGAATTTTTATTCTAAATCTCTTGACAAGAGAACAATAAGATCTTTGGATATGTGGCTTCACTTTTGTATACATAGATGAGAGTGAACTTCGCTGTCTTAACCCTAACTTGGGGAGGAAGGGTCTGGGAACCCTGGCCCCACCCACCCTCTTGGGAATTTTTTTCACTGCCTAAGACAGGCTAGGACTTTTCCACTTGTATTTCATGACCCTTTTCTCTGTCTTCTGCATGTTTTAATGCCAACAACACATCTGTTTGGGTCAGACCCATACTATAGGTGCCAGCTTATAATTGCTGTAAGAACTCCCAAAATATTCCCGACATCATAGGAGTCAAGTTACACTGAATTTAGAGTATATAAATAAGATTGTACATCATGATTTGCCACTTGAAGAAGAAATGGGTTAATATTTGAGTGTAATTCAATGGATTAGTAAAGTTTTGACTTACTTTTCGATCTTAACCTTTGACCTGATGGGTCACATTTTTTTATATCAGCTCATTTTGTGAGGCTGTTGAAATTTTTGTTAAAGATTGATTTAACAATGGAATAGATTGCTCTTAAATGTTTGTATATCATTTTTAAACTCTGTAGTTGTTCTCTTAATCCAATTCATTGGATGGATTGAAAAAAAAAATGCCTCCAAACAGCTTTTTTAAAATCAAAATTAGTGTTGTCCCTGTTAACCCCAAATTTGGGGTCAAAAGGGACAGCATCATTTTATCAAAAAACATACTTTTCCCCAAAATATTTATTTTCTTTCACAATACCAAATTAAAGGTATTTTAGGTGGACATAAAATCCCCACATAAGATTGAGTCTCTGGGCTGCATGAAAAAAAATACAGTCATGAGAACTTTAAATTTGTCCCTATTCACCCCGTTTTACGGTACAATGCTTTCATCTGCAAAACATTATTGTGTCACTGAATTCGCATAGCGAGTGCTGGGAAGTGGATTGTACGCGTGCATGAGAAAGCTTGTATTCACACGTGAATGATCGAATGAGACTTCTTCATGCTAGACTTGGTGTGGAGCTGCCAGCTGGAAGCAGGAACCAGTTTGAATGCTCTAAATCATCTATTCATTTCAGTTAAAGACATAAGACCATTTGCAAATGAAACAAAAACCCAGCATTACTGCTTCAAAATAGTTCTAAGATGTGAGTTCGGGATAGAAACAACCAATGTAAATATTTGAACCAGTATAATCAACGTTAAGGATTGTTGAATATGAAAAAATGTGAACAATAGGTACAATAAAACTGTTTCTAGACTAAACCATCTACAGTTATGGTTTATTGAGAAAAAAACAGTGATATCTCCTTTAACAAGAGGCTTTATTGCAAAATTTTGATATGGTAAGATGTTCTGTGTTACAACTGACCTACACATATGCATCGTATGTGATATCTTGAACATTATTTTTAAATCACTGCTCCCCATGGTAAACAATACCTTTAATTAACCCATTGAGGATGAACTGGTTTTGCCAAAACACACATTTTCCATAGATACCTTCCTGAGTATGCCCAGGACTAGTCTTCAATGAGTTAATCATGGAGGTGTTACAGAAGGGGTGGAATCTCTTCACAATTTGGGCAAACTTGGGTGCCGGGTTAAAGAGCATGACAATTCTTATGCAAAATATATTTCTCTATAGCTTTGATGTTCCATGGTCCAAGTCAATCCTCCCTATAATGTTTGGATGTGGTGACCAAAGAAGTGGTGCTCAATTCCCCCCCCCCCCCCCCCTCCAGATCTCGGCCATCGACCGCGCGATCGCGACAAAAATTGGCACACACATTGCCTATGACGTAATCTATGGTAGCACAAAGTTAAATTTAAAAAAAAATTATCACTTATGCTAAATTATGCTAATTTATGCATAATGATGCATGAAATCAGACAATTTGGTATAAATCACTAAATAAAGCTCAAAATGGGCACATTTTATTTTTTGTGTAAATATTCTTTTTAGTGTCCTGGGCAAATATAAGAGAAAAAAATTGCGGCATCAGAATTTTAGTATACATCAGTATTTTATCGTTTTTTAAATTTCTTATGCATTTCTTTATTTTTTCGACTTTATGTTTTTCATTTTTTCTATGAAACTTGCATGTCCGCAACATTGTTCCGAACAAGAAAATATGCTATTAATTGATTTTAATCAATAACACCCCCAAATAATCATGCTTTTATGAAATTTGCCTGTAAGCACTGCAATGCAGTTTGCATTGAAATTGTACACAAATTCACGTTTTTCAGCAATTTTTGGTCTGACATGCACGTACATATTTATGCGCAACTTCGGAAACGCGCGCCTGGGCATCGCAAATTTGGTGTCAAAAGATGCGAGAGACTCAAAAGAAAAAAGTCATGAAACGTTGCGGCGATAGCTTTCCGCGTTAGCGATAAATCACACGGAACGTCGAGGGGGGCCTCGGAGGCCCCCCGGCCTAGTTAGGGTTAAAGGGATGGTACAGTATTGGTGGGGATAAGAATTGGGCTCTTAACCTGTTGAGGACGAGTCCCGAGTATACTCAGCAGCAGTCTATGAGAAATGAGTGACTAGTGTTCTAGCAAAATCAGCCCGTCCTCAACGGGTTAACTTTTTGCGAGATACCACAAAAACACTTACATGTGTATGATATGGTACAGAGCATATCATTTTAAGAGGAATTCAAAATTTATTTGATGAAAATCGGGTTTGGAATGACTGAAACATCCCAAAACAAAGTAAAACAAAGGGATTGTAATAAAGTGTGGGCAGTGTCACACTTTATTACAATTGCTCTTTTTTGGATATCTCAGACATTTCAAAACCAATTTTCATCAAATAAACATTGAATTCCTCATAGAATTACGTACTCTTTCATATTTCATTAAAGAGTTTTCTCATCATCTCACCAAAAAATGTTAGAAACCTGAAATTAGGTCTCAACCAAAACTATACGATCCCTTCAGCTGTACTTCAGAGGAAACATTGAAATGGTTGTGGAACTTGGTGGTAATAGCGTACAGATCCAATCCTTCAAGATTTCCTTCCTTTTTTAAATGTGCCATGGTTGAAACATCCTCTGTGCTGCATTATTCTGAGATAGCAACATAGTCATGGTTTAGTATGTTCTGTTTTTAAAATCTATGTAACTTTGATAGATTTCTGTTACCATGGACATATAATGAGCAAAGTTGTCAAGAAAATGCAAAACTTTGCTTTGTATATTGTATGACAAATCTATGATTGTTTTCCTTTAAAATGACCAGAAGCTACATTACTGTAAAGGCATGATTTTTACACACAAAGCAGTGACAGAAACTTAGAATTTACTCGCAAATCCAGTAGGGAGCACTGCTTGATAGTCAATCACCACATAAAATGCAAGCCGTATGCGAGAGGAGCAAAAGCATGAGAAACGCTTTCATTGTACCGCAGCATTAGGAGATTTATCGATTGGTTTGTGTGGGTTTGTGCATTTGAGCAGAATATGCGAAGTTGGGGCGTCGTCGACCGAGTCCAATGTCCGAACATGGCACATAAAGAGTTAACCCAACGAGAGTGGGCTGATTTTGCTCTAACATGCATTTCCCATTGACACCTGCCCGAGTATACTCAGGACCTGTCTTCAACCTAGGATCTCCTTTATATTCTGTCCAAGATGTAGAGTATGGATTGTGTAATCCGTGTTAGAGGCTAACAGATCTAGACTGTGTTTAAACTACCTAGTTGGATGACTCAATAAAGTGAGATACAACGGTGAATTTGAAGTTTCACTTCTAGCTGTTTATTCTGCCATTGTTGTTGTTCACTTACATTTTGGCAACAGGGGGCGCTAGACCACAATGGTGGTCTACTACATTGCACAAGGGACAGAGTGTTTTGCCTCTTTAGCCCATGGGCCAGGCCAGATATAGGTACCACCTGAGGTGGTAAAACCTTTTTGGTGTCATTTTGTTTGTCGATCATAGATATGCTCATCAAGCTATGATAGCATTTCCAAATGAGTAGCTTAGTCATAGTAAATGAATTTTTAACCAATTTGGTCTCGTTGTTATATCCCTATTATATCTGCTTCTGAATCGAAACTAACCACTATACAAAGAAGAGCACTGTCTTCTGTATGTTCACAGGTGTTCTGTTGTAAACACGGTGCGCTTAGTCTTTATTCAAGGCAGCGAAGGGAATATCCAAAGGTTATGATACAGTGTATATCCTTTTATCTAAAAGCAACAACAACAACAAAAGCAATTCCTCGTGAATTTTACCATATTTTTCAATTATCTATCATTTTCCGGTGAAAACGGTGGAAACGCTAACACCTGGCCAATGTCGCTTTATTTCCATCCAACAATAAAAGATAATGCAAAAACAATGTACCGGTACACTACAATACATTATAATGAATAATATTGTAAATGAACAGGGTGATTTTTGTTTAAAACTGATGTATTTGTTGAGAGGGTAGTATAAAAACAGTATAGATAATCCCTTTATGAGGAACTTTAGATATGATAACGGTACATTGGTCCAGATAAAGACTAAGCATACCGCGTGACAGCTGGGGACATCATAACCTTTGGATATTCCCTTCGCGGCCTTCAATAAAGACTAGGCGCACCGCGTTTACAACAGAACATCTGTGGACATACAGAATACAGTGCTCTTCTTTGTATGCGGTCAGTTTCGATTCAGAGGTATAGGGATATAAAAACAAAACCAAATTGGTTTAAAAAATCATTTATTACGACTAAGCTACTCATTTGCAAATGCAATCATAGCTGGATAAGCATATCTATGCCCGACAAACAAAATGACACCAATAAGGTTTTGCCACCTCAGGTGGTATCAACAACCTTTTTTTCGAGCCTTGGCCCATGGACTATTACTGAAGGGAACGGTAGGGCCTATAATTACACACAATATTGTTTAGTTAGACTTAGGAATTGAACCCGGGTCCTTGTGAATCTAGAAGCAGGTGCATTAGTGTCTGAGCCAAATTACTGTCCTGTGTCAAGAATGGTTGATAATTTTAACCCGTTGAGGACGAGTCCCGAGTATACTCCAGCAAGTGTGTCTATGGGAAATGTGTGTTGTACCAAATTCAGTCCATCTTCAATGGGTTAAGGAGCAATTCCAGTCCAGTTAAAAGTTAGTCTGATAAGAAAGAGTAAATCTTAAAAGTACAACACTGAAATCAGATAAAAACTTAATAGGGAAGTTATGATACCGGTACTGAGAAGTTTCACTATAAGTTCTGCAAAGCAGTCTTGAATTAGTTGATATGAATATGCAAATGAGTGAGCTGATGATGTCACCAGCTCACAATATTCCACTGATTGTGTAAAAAAAACCCGGCAAATATTCAATGTTTCTGTTTACACAAGTGTAAACCATTATATAATATGTTGGTGTTTTTTTTCATTGGTACCGGTAACTGCTGATAATTCAAATTTGAAGAGTTTGTTCGCAAAAACCGATGAAGATTTTGAAGTACAGTCTCTGTCATAAAGCACAAAATAATACCTTTTAATGATATATTGGTCACTACATATAAAGGTACATTTTTGAAGAATTTTGAAAAATTTTCTTATTATTCTCTTTATTTTTCTTGACCTTTAATCACAAATATCTCCATTTGGCAAATATGGACTTATCGGTTTTTGTGAACAAACTCTTGATTTGTTAATTTGATGCCTTTTTTTTTTATTTCAGGGAGAGTATATAATGTTCATTAGGCATATACCATAATATCACACATCAGATTATTTTTTTGATACATTATTCATATTTCTTGTTGTACTCCCATCAATATTTGTTAACATTCACTACATTGTGCATTTGACTGTTTGTAAACATGTGATCAAGCAGTTTAAGCATGACGAATGTACTTCTATATAATCAGTAATGCTGTGTGGTGAGGGAATAAGAATTTGTGTGTGTCTGCATGTGTTTATGTGTTTGTGTGTGTGTGAGTCAATTATTGGATGTGATGAAGAGATGATTGTGTGTATGTGTTTGTGAGTTTACCTGTGTTTGCACTTGCATATAAGTGCATGTGTGTTTGTGAGAGAGAGGGAGGGGGAAGATGTTAATAGAATGTGAGGAAAGGAAGCAACTGGGTTCCTTTTATTCAGTTTGAGTTTTTTGTCACATACAGTGTGTTGAATGTAGTGTATGCATAGATTCTATAATGAATAATGTTGTAAATGATATCAACTGTTATTTTTTCAACAGTGATGAATAACTTGAAATTTGTAAATATTTTGTTTTTTAATCAATTTGTATTGCAGTATTATGTCTATATGAGCAAATATTGCACTTCAGCCTTTTGGCTGTGAGAACATTTTATCTAATAAATCATAACATACCATAATTCCTGGGTGAATAACTCAATAATGATCAGAATAGATACATTAGGATTTGAGATTGGGGCATATTTGCTTTTAAATTGAATCAAAAAGAGAGAAATTTCAACATTTCATGCACAAACAATATGGCAAGGTATGAGGGCATGACCATCATCACTTTACAACTTGCATATATATATTCATATTGACTGTTCAAGAACTGATTCCAGAAAAATTTGTGAAACTTCAAAATGTCTAACTTCCTATTTTTCATTCAATTTTGATCCAATTTTCATTGTTGGTGCTCCAGAAATTTACTCTTTCTTTTCAGAATAACTTAAACCTACACTGGAATTCCCCTTTAAGGGAAGCAGGAGAGAGATATAGAAGAACTAAGGATTGAAAAGAATGAAATTCTTGAGAGTAACTCACTGGTAGTGGAATGTGTCTGGTTCTCTTGATATTTGATTGTTGAAGCCAATGTACAGGTCGTCCCAAAAGAGGCCTTTAAGCACAGTTTGCCGATGAACGCCGATCCGATTTCGTATCTAGCAGGAAGGGCAGGAATAAATAAAACAGAAAGAAACCAAAACAAGATCATCAAATGCCAGGGATGTGGGGGGGGGGGGGGAGGCATGGTCACAATCGCGCCACTGATGGCTGAGATTTCAGAGGGGATGGGGGCAGAATCAGCCAATTAGACAATCATCATTTTTGAAATTGTAATGTAAGTTTTCCATACATTATAGGGCATATAATGCTTACAAATAGTATTAGTTAGCCCCTGCTTGTTCACGAAATACGGGCAAATATCTATGGTCTGGTGCCATATTCCATGAGGCAGGAGGCAGAACGGAATATGTCACCAGACCACAGATATTTCCCGTATTTCGTAGGAACAAGCAGGGGGTAACGATTTTATCTTTTTAAGTGTATAATCTACATTTTTGGGCATTGGGCTATACGAGTAACACCTCCTTCTTGCTGATTTCCTCTCGTGAATGATGTTGAAATCACCAGCTGTCAGCCATGTTGACTTACACCTCGCAAGCTGATTATGCTCGCATACGTGCGCGCGCAGCTAGCGTGTAGTATCATGACGTCATATCACGGAATACAGAAAATATTCAGTGGCGGATTTAGCGCATGTGCACAATATGTCCTTATTCACGGAATATGGGAAATATTCAGTGTTTGGTCTGAGTAACACAGGTAATACAGGATTTTATCAATGATGTGACTGACCAATGAGATATTAGAATTCACGATCACTAAAAGATAAAAAGAAATATTGAGTGGAAACTGATAGATAGCTGTGGACTAGTGTGGACTACTAGTAACTCATAAACCCCTTGGAGAGTACGACAGCAGGGGCGGATCAAGGAATTCTATAAAGGGAGGCACAACTAATATTTCTGGTGCCACTTCTGGGATTCATTTCATTTAATTTCTTTTTATTTCTTTTGTTTTCAAAGAAAAATAAAGGGGGCGTGCGCCGGTTGTGCCCCCCTCTGGATCCGCCACTGTGACAGTATAGTACGTGACCCTGCATAATCTTTACCAAGCCGTGCTAGCTGTGCGATATGAATGGGACAAAACAAAAAATGTAAACCACCGGAGCATCACCAATGAAGACATTAGCAGATTAAGCTGAAATTGAGCATGGTCTATCAATACATTCTGTCCATGATTAATGCCAACTTTCAAAGCAGTAGCATCATCCTTTCAAAAGTTATAACAGTTGAAAGTGAATGAAGAGCGTGCAAGGGATTTTCAAGAAATGAAAAGGGGCCTCTTTATAGACATACCTGATCATTTTTACTCTCCCCCCCCCCCAAAAAAAAAGGCTGCAGAAAAACTGCTGAGAACAAATTTTCCCATTCATGTTATGATCCTAAACTTAGGAATAATGTAAAAGGAAGATAGTTTTTTTCAGAAAATATCAAAAAGTCAAAATTGACTCAGTTGACCCATTTCACCTTTTCTGAGGTCTAAAATCAAGGAGTGCGAAGTTTGGAATGGTTTTGTGATGCACGCTCACATATACACATAGGACTTTGTTCAATCTCACATAGATGTAGACCTATTCTGTTAGCTGTGAACTTTAAAAAAAAATAATTCCAATCCAAACCACTGATCTCTATAGTAACAGGAAGGGAGGCAAGGAACTGTGGAATGTTAGTTCACAGTTTGTGGATTAGAAAAAGATTTATAAACTGACTTCATTGTCCAAGTTATTTCTGCAAAAGATTACTGTATACGCCGAATATTTCGCGAGGTTTTTATTTTCACATATTTGGCGAGTCAGCTGCTATTCGCCAAATTGAAAATACGCGAAAATACTGACTCCGATCCCGATATGAATGTGACGTACGCATACACATTTCTCTGTTCAGTACAGGACTCCACGATTGCGAATTTAACCACTCGCGAAATCGTCGGGAAGTCTCGATTCGTGAAAATTTAGACTCGCGAAATATATGGTGTATACAGTATCCTGTAGACAGGTGATTGCAGCGTCTACACAAACTACGGAATATCTACTAGATCTGCAGATAGGCCTATGGGTTGATTTAAGGTTACTTTGAAACACCATTATTAGGCATAGTACAGTGGCAGTACAAGTCACAGTTATAAAGTAAGTTTCACTAAGTTTCATGAAAATGCATTCAGAGATTGCTATAAATGTAGGGGGAAACACTGAAATGTTGCATTTTACCTTGAACTATGACCATGAGTGTGCGCAGCCAAAAGTTGATAATCACAGTTTTGTCCACTCATACATACAAACACCAAGTTTCACTAGTTATACTTCAAATGGTTCTTTCATAAGTTACATTGTCTACAAAATCTATCACAGATGGATGGACGGATAGAAGGATGGACAGAAGGACAAATGAACAGACATTCTGAAAACTTCATGCCTCCGGTGACACTCGGTCTACAAATTAATCGTCTACATAAATCGTTGTGCGCATGGCAGATTATTGTTACAGCACTTCCCTGCACATGGCAGAATGTTGTTAACCCTATGCGCACTCCCACACCTAACGACATTCTGCCATGCGCAGGGAAGCTCTGTAACAACACTCTGCTGTGCGCACGACGAGATACTGGTTGTGATTGGTAATAATGCAATCATGTGATTACTGCAGCAAGGATCACAATCATTACAATCATATTGCAAGCAGTGATGTCGTGTTGGGTTTAGAACAAATACAAAAATTTGACTGCCTGTATTATGTTATGTAGACCATATTATATATCCAATATTGTCCTATCTATTGTTGTAATAGAACCCCAAGCAGTCCCTTCAGAGTTATAGTTTCCACTCGAGAAAACATTTTCCCTCGGTGCTGCATGCTTCAGGAAAGTATCTCTTGAAAACATATATAACTCCAGTGCTGAAGTCAAGCTTCATATCACTCCTCTTCAAAGGTAATATTAGCATAATTCATTTCCCGTGGTAATGGCATAGGTTTGAAAGTCCCAGATGCGTGGGTACTGGTAGGGGAGAGGCACTCCCAACATGGGGAATAATTGACACCTACCTCCAAGTAGTTGTGTCGCCTTTCTGATCTCTGCTGCGGGAATGTCGGCTGAGGTCCGATGAAATCGATCAGGAAGTCGTATCCCCCCTCAACAGTCTGGAAGTCGTCATCAGTCTCAATCATCTGTTGATGTGGAATCAGTTTTGAATTGATTGTCTATGTGCTTTCTTAAAGGACAAGTTCACCTTCATAAACATAAGGATTGAGAGAATGTAGCAATATTAGTAGAACACATCATTGAAAGTTTGAGGAAAATCAGACAATCCGTTCAAAAGTTATGAATTTTTGAAGTTTTTGTGCAGTAACCGCTTGATGAGAAGACTACTGCAGTGTATGAATAACTTAGATGTCACATGCGTACAACAATATAAGGAAAATATAAAGAGAATTTCACAAAATTCCATCTTTTGAAAAAAGTACACATTCTCCTGACTCGTTACCGACAAATGTTATGGGTAATATTATTCCCCCTGCCTTTAGAAAGAGGCAAGTCAAGAGCTCTTTTATTATGCGAAAAAAGTGAAAATATGTTGAATTTTCTTTTACATTTTCTTTATACTGTTGTACGCATATGACTCACAAGCTGTAGTAGTCTCCTCATCCAGCGGTTCCAACACAAAAATTTTAAAAATTCATAACTTTTGCATCGATTGTCCAATTTTCCTCAAACTTTCACTGATGTGTTCTACTAATATTGTTGCATTCTCTCAATCCTTATGTGTATGAAGGTGAACTTGTCCTTTAACAAGCAAATCACAGGAAAAGTGTCTGAAGGTCTAGGCCATGAGGATAAAGTGGTCGGCCTCGAGATGGCAAAACAATGTACATGTATCTACATCCAACATCATTTCCAGTAAATCGAGGTTGAAGTTTCGCAAACCTACAGCTGTTTTTCTGTTTTCGTTAAACACTTCATATCTTACCCAACCAACAGTATCAGTAATACCGTAAATGCAAATTGATTCCACTAAACCCTTTCTTTTTAGAACTATTTGCATTCAACCCATTCCTTCCGCAATTCTCTGAGTGTCTCATATGCCCCCAAATGAGATTCTTTTTGCCCGTCGACGTTGTGTTTCCAGACACTTAAGTTCGCGCATGAAAACTTAAACGTTTACCCATTTTATGTAAAATATGCACCCTTCTTTACCTCAAAAGACTTGATATAGACTCCTCATATACTAAACAACATACTCTGAAAGCGGCGTGAGAATTCCTGAGTGCGTCATTTCATTACAGACGCACTTACAATACGCGTCCAGTCCCACAACCTGTCCGGTCCCACAACGCTTGGTCATACAGGTTGGTAATCCACCTGTGCGAAAGCAGTCAAGCGGTACATGTATCCAATTTCCATGGCCAACTACATGTGCTATCAAACAATGAAACTATCGATCGGGCACGAGATATGAATAGACCGTGCGCTGATGGGCTCACAAACTCTTTAAACCATGCACCCAAATGGAATGACTGGGGTCAGCGAACACAGAAATCTACTGAGCTCAGCTTTGATTGCTTTGTAAATGTTCATCATTCGCAGAACAAGCGGACACTAAATCAGATAAAAGGTAATTAACACTGTGATATATGCATTTTACCAACCGCAAAAAAAAAAACATTATATGGTGATAGAATAAACTCTTGGCATTTTATCAAACCCATTTCACTGGGCATTACAACACAAAGAAACATGAATTTAGGCCACGGAAGCAGGCACTCTTGTCTTCATCTTGGGTTCCGCTCTTGTCTTCATCAACCCATTCCTTACGGAAACCTGGTATACCACGTTCCTGTAAGGAACGGGTTAATCAAAACATACGTTGTTTTGCTGTCTCAACATTTAAACACGCTACTGCCATTGATACAGCAAAACAATTAAACGTAAGTCTCGATCACTGGCGTGCACAGGCTTCTGCAGCCGCGCACAGCGCGCTGCGAATTACTGCGTAAACAAGTAGATGGCAAAACAATGTACCGGTATTGCATGTAGATATGATGCTTAACAAAGTCCATGCCTGATGTGTGTTAAGCAGGGGCAAGCGTATCACCGCTTGCGTTGTTTTGCCAACAAAATTTGAACAATTCCCACTGGGAGGGAGCATCATATCTAAGTAACGGAATGAGTTCTGATTTCAAGATTTGGTCAAGAGTTAGATTACACTAAAATAAGCTGAAATATGTGACCAAGTCAATTTTCATAAATTTTTGACATACATTGTTTTGCCATCTGAAGGCCGTGGTCTACCCCAGGGGCACAACTTTCACAGCAATGAGACAAAAGTCAGGGACCACCTGAATGCTAATCTGTGATAATCTGTGGTACCAGAAAGAAATGATAAAATAGGCCTTATTTTCTGGCTTTTTAGTGACCATATACTTTATTTTTGTGCAAGTATTATCAGTGCCTATACAGAGCTACCAACTTTTGTAAAAGCCTTTCAGTACTTTGATGGCTGAAAATCAGTAATTTGCACCTTTTTTTAGTGAAAATCAGTAATCCTTAGCAGTGCAATAGAATACATCACAGACAATGATTTCTAAAATCAGTAATTTGCTTGTAACCTTCAGTATTCTTTCCCAATTTCAGTAGAAATTACTGAAAATCAGTACTAGTTGGCAGCTCTGCCTATACCCACCCCCCCCCCCCCCCCCCCCCCACACACACACACATACACACTGAAACATTCATCTGTACCACATGTATGTTTCTGACTTTTCGGGAAAAGGGTTTGGGGAAAAAAAATCATTAAAATAGGGTACCTTTTAGTATTTTTTTTCCATAAATATTTCTAATTATGGTTAGTTTCAAACCTCACAAAAAAATGTTGAAATAGCTAGGCCAAAGGGTTGTGCGGCTTCTCTGTTTTGGCCCCTGTTCTCCCGAATGTGCTTACTATGTTTTGATCCAAAGCATGCCAGGCAGTCTATCTTTTTGCAGGACATTCAAAACATATGCACTACATCATACTTTGAAAGCTTCTTTTCCAAAAAACCAGGGGGGGGGGATGTAGTAAAGAATCTCTCTTTCTCATAGTAAACTACTCCTTTCCTTGTCTCTGCCCCTTTTTCTCCCTCTCTCTCTCTCTCTCTCTCTCGCTCTCTCTCTCTCTGTTATGGAAATAGCGCCACCTGTTGGTGAGCCAAGGTAAGTACAATATCAACATATGGAATCCTGATAATACTCATCTGGAACCCATGTCAAGATCATAGTGCCTCCATCATTTTTGGAATGTGTAGTGGTTCAGCTGGGAGAGATAACTGCGAGTGATGTTTGAAGATCAATTAATGCATTAAGAAGGCCAGAATGACTCTGGCTTTTTCTTTCTTTTCTTTCTTTTTCGATAAGTATACATGATATATGTTTTGCCCATTTTCTCCCCCCCCCCCCTTTAAGGGTATCGTATCTTCAAGCTATATGCTTATTTGACGACAGTCTTCTGCATTCACACTCCCAATACATGCGCCATAATTCAGTCAGATCATTTGATTCATTATATCCCAAGTGGTTCCAAATTGACGTCTCCTATTATTCTTTTCCTTCAATTATGTTGGGATGTATACACTGTATGTTTTATTATGTCTTGAAAATGAGAAGAAATGACTGTATTTCATTTGGAGTATATATTCAATGCAGACAATCCCCAATAAATTCATTTGAACTGAACTGAATAATAAGATATGAACAACACAGCAATATGAAATACTCTCCTCCTTCACCTCATTCTTTCTCATCAAATTCTCCCCCTCAGTTATACAGTGTGCTGTTCTTTCCATGCTTAATACACTACATGTTGGACTGAAAGGAGCAAGAGGGGTGATGGGAAGATAATACAATAGGATGTAATCAACATTTGCAAGGACTCAATTTACTTACAACATACTCATTTGTAAGGGCCCCCACTTTTTTGCACCTGTACATAGGAATACATAGGGTTTCACCTTTTGGGCCTCCCCCCACCTTTTTTTTACCCCGGAAGTTTGATATCATTTGTATTTTGTATGCCATTGATGGTGAATCTCTGTGTTTCTAACAAACAATGTGACCCGCCACAACAAAAGGATCCGAAAGTCGCTGAGGGCTGAGTCGAGAAAATTGAGTTTGAAGTCAGATCATCAAAATCAGTTAGATTGATCGGATTTCATTTTTGGCCATAATGTTTAAGTCTAGTTAATGTATCATCTATTATTTGCTGAAATTTCGAAGCTAAATGATCAAAGGATAGGTATAAGAAATAAGCATTTTTCCAGGCCATGATTTTCCGTCTTTCAATGGAATAGAAACATGTCCGAAGATTTGGATTTAGCGCCGCAGATAGACTCCTCCCCTAGCAACAAGGGAGTGATCTTATTGGTCAGTGTGTTGCATCCTAGTTACTGATTGGTCGTGCATAGACTGCTGGTGCTAAGCTTGAATTAACATCGCGGAGGTTGCTAGGAGCGTACCTTCTATTGTCAAGAGGTGAAACTGTCTTGCCTCGGCCCTTGATCACAATTGCATCAGAAGGAAAACTTCGAAGGTGATTTTCTCAAAACAGTGATTTCCTAAACCATTCGACATGCGCGAATAAAATCATCAATATCTCCATAACCGAGTATGTTTATGAGTCATGTTGGGTATGAAATAAAAGTTGGAGAGTAAGGGAATGATATCATGCCATCATGCCGACTTCTAGATCCTTTTGTATTAAAAAATATTCTTGAATCACAAATCTTGAATCTACAGCTACTCATGCCACACAGACAAATTCTGTGTTTATTTATGTTGATGTAGGGCAATAGTCAATCAGTTGCTAACAAAAAAAAAGACATACTGACACTTGCATACTGTAAAAGTAAAATTCAGACAATAACATTCAGCATATTTTCACTTTTCTCGCATTAGAAAAGAACACTTGACTTGCCTCTTTCAGAAGAAAAGGGGAATACCGCGTACATCAGTGACAAGTAGAGGAAATGCGCATTTACAAAAAAAAGATTTGTGAAATTCTCTTTATATTTTCCTTATATCGTTCTACGTATGCCGCATCATACACTGTGGTAGTCTTCTCATCCAGCAGTGACTGTGCAGAAACTTCAAAAGTTCATAACTTTTGAAAGGATTGTCCGATTTTACCCAAAACTTTCACTGATGTATTCTACTAATATTGCTGCATTCACTAGATCCACATCCACATGAAAGTGGACTTGTCCTTTAAATGTGAAAAGTTTAATGCACTTCAGATTGTTAGAGATCTTTTTTTCTCCTACCACTCTCACACCCTTATTATATTGAGCTATCAATTGAGACTGTTCCATACTAACGGTTTGTTTTACAAAGAAGAGCTACAGTGAAAGATGAAACAGTACTGTTTCATACTCAGATTACATTCAACGACTCTGATGCTTGAAGGTGGTCTTACCCGCACAATGAGGTTGTAGCCATGGAAACCGACCCACTTGTAGTATGCCTGGATCCACTCGGGGTAGGAGAAGATTTCATGCTCGATGCTTTCATTGACTGCATTCACATACTTGGCAAAGTCCCAGCTGAGATAGGGAGAGAGTACCCCAGTGGGTGATCACAGCAAACAATGTTAACCCTAATAAGGCTGGAGAGGGGATGGACCCCCCCCCCCCCCTCCCTCGGCCAGAAAAAAAAAGGGGGGAAAAAGATGCAACAGTTTTGTCTGTCCATGTTGCATGCACTGAAGATCGAGCAATGACTATTGTAAGTACAATCCAAATCAGGGAGATTCTGCACAGCAAGCAGGGAGATATACGCGTGTTGCATGCATTTCAATGGGCGAGAATAATTCCCAAATCCCGGAGATTTTAATACTCTCTTAATCAGATATGAACAGATTTTAAAATTTTCAGGGAGACTTCTGTAGAGACTTGGCAGTACTGCTATTGCTGTTTACAGTCTCTGACACACAGGATCCGGGCGATACAGCCGTCACATCTACGGCCTAAAGTTACTTTGTATGGCCAAGGCTAATACCATGTGCACTCCATCATAATGGCTTTATTCATGAAAAGGAGCAAAAGGGTGATATCTCCAGACCATTTGAAAGTCAGTTTTAAAAAACTACACCAAAAAAAATGAATAAAATTCTATGAGCAGGACAGTGAAAATAAGATTACTTTCAGATGAAAATTAGGAAAGTTATGAAATGTTGATATTTTTTTTAATTTTTGCAAAAAAAAAATGCAAGCAGGTGATATGAATATGTAAATGAGTAAGGTGATTATGTCATCACCTCAAAATTTTCCATTGCTTTTGTACACAAAACAGCATTCCTCCCCATCTCCTGCATTTCCTAAACTTCAAAATGTTTTGTTCTTTTTTCCACCCAATCATTTGTTTATCCTTAAAAATCATTTTTCATATTTTGTAATTGTTGACACATATAATCTATGTACTTATGTTTTATATGAGAAAAAAAAAGTATTTGCAAGTTCTGTTGGACATGAAAAAATAAATGAATGAAGGAATGAACTCACAAATAATCATATTTTCTGTTATAAGACTATACAACATAATGTTATTCCTGTCTGAATGTATTCAAAATAATGATCAGTCATATATATATATCAGAATATGAGGTTGGGGCATAATTGCATTTGAAAAAAAAAACACAGGACATTTCAAGACCTTAAATGGTAGGGCAAGTAGTGCACTTATGACTGTTCAAAACTCACTCATTTGTAGGCCTTTATTCTCATGGACTGTTCAAGAACTGTTTTATAAAAATTAGCAAAACTTCACAATTTCATAATTTCCTTAATCCTTGTCGCACTTTGATCAAATTTTCACTGTTGTGCTTGAAAGATTTTATAACTCTCACTTGTCAGAGTACTGGTATTGAAATACTAACCTTCAAGGAATAATTTACCACTATTTTACAGTCTATCCTTGTGGTTTATTGCCACTTGGTCTACTATCAGATGGTCTACTTCCCAGTTCGTCCAAGACCACTATGGCTAAACTCACTTGGTCTACTATGAATTTCGTCTAATGCCTGTTTGGTCTACTTCTCACTTGGTCTAATGCCCAGTTTGGCTACTTCTTGCTTCATCTAATGACCAGATGGTCTAATTGCAGTCTTGTCTCCTTGGACTTTTTCCCATTTTGTCTAATAAACTGTGAGTATTACACAAAGTGGGCATAGTCCATCTGGAAGTAGACCAACTGGTAATGAGGCAAAGTGGCAATTGGACTAAATGGTCATAAGACAAACTGGTTTAGACAAAACCAGATTGGACCAAGTGGGTTGAGACTAAATGCCTATTAGACAAAGTGGGAGAAGACCAAGTGATAGATCACCACCCTTGTAACTCTCTAAATATGAATACAATCACTTAGAAAAATGGTCTTACATGTCCATACAAAATATTCTTATGGTGTTTTTAATTATATACTGAAAGGATAAACTTTGGTGGCATTGCTTACCTGTCTTTCAGGATTTGTGTGTCTGACGGTGGCTCCTGAATGAAGTCACTGTGGTACAATCAAGAAAAATATTAGATGACCATCTGGCTTATCATACAGGGTGTACACACTTGACATAAATCCAATTGATTTATCATATCGAGAATAGTGATATTACACAATGTAATTGTAATATTTGCATTTGCTTTGTCTGCTCGTATTATTGGTTGATCTCATTGTGCAATAGTTAAAACGAATAAGACTGATTTCTTGCTGTTATACATGTATGTACTTTTCATATTCTTGCACACTGTATCTTGTGTGTATTTTTAATGTATCCATGGCCCTTTGTTACCAATGTCTATAATTCAGCCTGCCATTCAGTTGCAATTGATATTGATCAATAAAACACCTTTGTTCAATTCAATTCAATTCAATTATACCGGTATTGATTTTCTGGGTCGGCCAGATTTTAAGGAAACTTAATTTCTCGTTGGCTGCTTCCCTTCAGCTTTATGTATTCCAAAGTTATGTTTTTGTTTTTTTTTCTCTGTGTCTGTCATGATTGTTCATCAATGTCTTTCTCTGTTGTTTTTAGGCTGGATAAATAAATTCAATTCAATTCAATTCAATTCAAATGAAAGGCATGTAGGGCCTACAATCTCTGATGAGCTTTCAAAAATAGGTTAACTTCCCAACATTTTCATCAGAATTTGTCCAGACATTGAAGTGTTCCCCCCTCCCCCCCCCCCATCCCCACCTTCTTTAGGTTTTCCCCAAGGCCATCATCATTCCTCTCCATTCATCCAAGTCAGGAGCACAAACTGAAACCATTGGTTATGTACACAGTAATGGTCTTTGTTATTTTAAATCATTTCTAGTAAAGAAGAAAGAATGTTGCCACAAGCCTCAAAAGCAGGAAGCCTCAATTTTGAGCGATTAGAAAACTGCCATCTTCAATTTAGCGGATGACAATGCACCAGTCCTTGAATGCAAAAAGGCGTTGTAATTCTTGACGCATGAAAGAGCTCACGTTCACACCTTGTGTGAGAGCAAGGACGAATACCCCAACCAGAAAAATCCACTGAATTCTGTAAAGGGGAGGCACCTTTACAAAATTAAAGGGGGGAGGGCATGCCACATCCCCCATTTTTTCTTTCTATTTCTCTTGTTTTAACAAAACATAAAGAGGGGGCATGCAGTGCGCCCCCCGGGCCCATTGGATCCGCCACTGAAAACAGCATTACTAGTATTATTGCATACCATTATGTTTTCTTAATAATGCACAAAGAGTTCCGCAAGTTTTTGTGTTTGCTTTCGCTTTGTTTCTTCAGTTGGAATTATGCCAGAGATACAAAAGCAAACCCATGCTTTTCAATATGGTAGAAAAACAGTGGATCAGACTGTATAGACTCAAAATTTTGAATATTCCTACCCCCTCACCCCCCCCCCCCCCAACACCAACCAGGTGCCTTGGCTAATTGCCAGCTTGTTATGTGGGCACATACCGGATACTGTACAAGCTGAAATTTGCATGACTTCATAAAGATATTTTTTTGTAACATATAGTATACTCCTTGCACAACATTTTTTAATGTTGTTAAAGGTGCATAGTCCCAGTAGTGTAGAGGGTGCTGTTGAATGAAAGTGCCCAGTGCCATGCCGAACTTGACTTTTTCATATTTTCTGAAAGAGCGGGTCTTCTTTTACATTATGCTGAAATTTGGTATCATAAAACGGGCAGGAAAGTGTGTTTTTTTAGCAGTTTATCTCGAACATTTTTGGTAGAATAGTGTGATTAGGTGTGTCTTTAGAATCTCTTTTTCATTTCTGAAAAACCTTGTCCACACTTCATTTTCAACTCTAATAACTTTTGAAAGGATAGTGCTACTACTTTGAAAGTTGGCATTAATTATGGACAGAATGTGTTAATGAGGCATGCTTAATTTCAGTTTAATCTGATAGTCACTTCATTGTTGTTGTCTACTCCCCGTTTTTTGTCCCATTCATCTTACAGCCAGCACAGTTTGGTAAAGATTAAGCGCTTGAATAGACACTGTACTTCAGAGCCTCTTTTCTCAGTTCACACTTTTCCTGAGTTTGTGTTTTCTTTCCAATATTTAGATAGGTTAAAAGATTCCATTTGATTTGAGTTATACATCATTTTAAAGCTTAAAGTCTGCTCTTTCAGAATACGGTCTTAACTAAAAATTCATGTCTGGCAACTTTTTGTTTGTTTTGAGGTGCAGTACAGTCTGGTAGAGTAGACTCTGGGAGTTTTCAAGTGCTTCTCTGGCATGGTTACACCATGGCACAGTACGCTGCAGGAGAATGCTTGAAAGCACAATTATTACCTCCTGAACAAAAGAATAAGAACAATCTAACAGACAAAGGTATGTTTCTTTTCAAGAGTAGTACATTATCAACAACATTCAAGTCATTGTAGGGCAATTTGTCAATCAGTTGCAACATTCAAGTTTGTCCTCACAATACAAAGGCTTGGATGTGTTCATAGAAAAGACAATAAGACATCTTATGTTCAGTATAGGCCTACCTGTCTCCTTCTAGGGCTTTTTGAAGGTCCAGTACTGCCCCTGGTATGGGGGTCCAGGTCTTGATCTCAGGTGAAAATTTCCTGATGAGAGCGTTGAGGTCAGCAGGATCATTCTTTGTGTTCGTTTCACGGATATAGCTATGGAAACGGGACCATAAAGGATTTGAAATATATACATTGTGTATATGCACTGTACAGTATGTCCCAAAAAAATTACAATGGGACCCACCGCAACAACTTACTTTAACTCTTTATGTGCCATGGTGGAAACCCCCTGTGTGCCACCATATTCTGAGACACGAAGGTAGTCATGCTTTGAGAAAGAATTCTGTTTTTCCAATTTGTATAACTTCTACAAATTTCTGTTAAGATGGGCATAATAGTAGGCAAAGTTAAAGAGGAATGCCAAGCTTCGTTGCACTATAAATTGTATGACGAATCTATTTTCAATGTTTCTTTTGAATGACCAGTTGCTACATTACTATAAAGGCATCACTTTTGAACATAAAACCTTGACAGAAACTTAGAATGTACGAACAAATCTAGTTGGGAACACCGCTTGATAGTCAATTACCACATAGAATGCAAGCTGTATAAGAGAGGAACAAAAGCACAAGAAACTCTTTCATTGTGCCGCGAGATTAGCAGTGATTAGCGATTTATCGATCGGTTTTGGCAGCTTTGTTTGTTGAGCAGAATATGCGAAGTTGCGACTGAGTCGGACGTGCAAACGTGGCACATAAAGACTCTATGCGATGAATCAATCCAAATACAATTTCAGGGTATGAAACTACAACTTCTTACCCACATCTTACAGAAAACCCCATCCGATTTGCTTCAGTGGTTAAAACTATTAAGAGAAATCAGGAGTTTGTCGAGCACATCACGAATCCCTTCCCTCCAATTAACCAAGTTCTGTCCACTGTGTTCACCATTTTGTCACTATTGTATCTTCTCTCATTTCATTTCATTTGCATTTGACAGAAATTCTTAATTTTCCTCCAATATTTTTAAATCTTAATTGATATTTTGGGCTTCAAAGATAATATAGAGATCAAAGGTTTATTTTTGCAACTTAACTCATGTATCTAATTGTGTAAAATTTGTCTTTTGTTCTTTCTAATATTGTTGTATATAATGGAATCAAGCATTTATGCATGAATGAAAACTTCTTCATTTTCACAATTTTTACTTTCGTGCCTTGGAAGAGAAAAATAAAAGTGTTACTCATGCATAAGGTTCCCCTTTTATTGACTTACCAAGTTGAAAGCTAATTGAATTACCTTTCATTAACATTTAGCCAAAAATTCTATGAGAAATATAAACTTGAAAAAGTCTTTACTTTCTTTTTTGCTGTGTAAATCTTCAGCACATCATATGATACAGCCATTATAGCACAAAACACACAAAATCCACATACATTGAATAAGATTTGCATATCTACCAGATTACAAAACAATTAAGTGAAGTTAACTCTGACTACAATTTCAGAGCATGACCAGGGAAGGTGGCCCGAATATTCACCTGTCGGACGGGTGAGCTTCCACAAAGTACCCAGCAAAGGGACAGTAGATCACGGGGTTGACATCACGTACCACCTGTGTCTTGTAGTACAGCAGCTTCTTGCGTTCCCGCTTGATGAACTGCTCTTTCCACTCCTCTGCAGTGGTTAATACACAACATACAATCATGTAGATATGACAGTGCATTACAAAACCAACAGAAAGGCACCACAGAATAGGAGATTTTTTAATTTGGGATATAAAATTGTGAGATTTGGTGCACACCTGTGAGGTAATTTCATTGAAATTGCATTACAGGTATTCACCAATTGAAATCTCATGATTTTATCATTATCAATAAACTGGTTGTTTGAGAATAAAATGTGGTCCTTTTTTTAATGCATTTTTTCTTCTTTTTTGTTTTCTTTTTTCTTGCTGCACCTGAAAAAATGGATGCGGGTGTGTGAGCATGAGATGAGGTATTGAGGCATTCGTCTCACACCTCCATGCTCAAGGCTCACCCATCTGCCCCCCCCCCTTCCCCCCCCCCCCCCTCCCTTTGCACTGGCTTTGCATTTGATATGATTTGTGCTTTCAAGCCAACGAACCACAGAAGGTTTATGAGAAAATGGCAGCTGAAAGCTTTTTGGGGGGGCGGGGAGGGTTGTTTCCTTTTTTTTGTTTTTGCTTGCCAGCCAATGAAACCCAGAAATAGCATCAGAAACAAAAACTACCCCCCCCCTCCCTACTTATAAAAATGCAGCCCTGAAATGTACAATGACTTTATGTCATAAATCATGAAAGCCATCTATGAAGAGTAAAACATCAGTGGAAATTGTTTGACTGGGCAACCACACAATTTGGCTCAAAAACTAACCAAATTAGATATCCAACAATGACTCATGTCACATATCATTAAATTTCTTGAAAGTCATCCATAAAGAGCATAACATCATTGGAAATTGTTTGACTGTGCAACATCTGGTGTTACCAAGGAACAAAAGCCAGCTCCCCCCTTCATGATTAACGATGCATGATATTAGATGTGCCTTTACTGCGTTAAGAATCTGTTGATGAGTTCAATTTTGCACAGTTAAAAAGGTAGCCATTAGTAAAAATCATGCAATTTGCATCATACAAATTATTGATTGATTTTTTTCATCAATGGAAAATGAAAAAAAAAATCATACATACACATTGCTGCCATCTTGTACAATGCACTGCCTTGTAACGTTCAGACTTACATGTCCCTCCAAAATTTAAAAAAAAAAAAAAATATATTGAGAAGCATGGAATTTGACTTAACCCGTTGAGGACAGTTTGATTTTGCTACAACACGCATTTCCCATACACACTTGCCTGAGTATACTCGGGACTCATCCTCAACAGGTTAATTTGAGCCGAAGGAAATGAGCACATCAGTGTGCATTCAATGAGCTCAGATGAGATGATTTTCTTTTTTCTCAATTTTTCTGCCTTTTTTAAAAGCATGTGCAATTAAGTGGGTTTCTTTCTGCTGCAATGACACTGATATTTTGATAGTGTATCGGCATGATGCATTTACATTGATTGATTTACTATTTTTCTATAACCTGACTGGTATACATATAATTCATGTTACAAAATGTTCCATGTATTTTCAAGATGTAAAATTACAATACATGTAAACTGCAGGGCACCTTTGGAAAGCAGCTGTGTACAAGTGAGTAAACAAACCATGCAGGATAAAACAGAGAGAACAAACAAAAGGGTAACAAATAAATGAATAAATAAATAAAATATTGTCAAACTAGTACCGGTAAGCAAAATGATGTATTACTAGTATATCTGTGTCTCTCTTGGAATCCAGCAACATAACGTCTACATCAATTGGGGACAACACATTTAAATACCAATGGCCATAATCTGAGTATATTGAATCATAGGTGAGGTGAGAACCATAAGGGTGCTATCGTGTTCTATGAGTTGAGTGGAAATAAAAACAAAACAATAAATTTTCATGACATAAAAAGTTCATCCAGTCAAAAGTGGGAAGATTTACAAGCATTATTCCAAATGTCAGGTGAAATAGTGCACATGTGGTTTTAATTTTGAACATTTTACTGAAAGTGAAAATAATTCAAAACTGACACAGTAACACAGAGGAGATCCAACTCAACATGATATCAACAACTCAACATGATACCAACAATTCAACATGATACCAACAACTCAACATGATACCAACAACTCAACATCCCCTAATATGGCAATAACGCCCTTTTGGTTCTAAGCCACCGATATGTTACAATTCTTGAAACAATATGTCACCCTGCACCTCAAAACAAACAAAAAGTCGCCAGACATGAATTTTTAGTTAAGACCATATTCTGAAAGAGCAGACTTTAAGCTTTAAAATGATGTATAACACAAATCAAATGGACTCTCCTAACCTATCTAAATATTGGAAAGAAAGCACAAACTCAGGAAAGTGTGAACTGAGAAAAGATGCTCTAAAATACAGTGTCTATATAAGCGCTCAATCTTTACCAAACCGTGCTGGCTGTGCGATGAATGGGACAAAAAAACAGGAAGTAAACCACCAGAGTAACAACAATGAAGGGATTATCAAATTAAACTTAAATTTAGCATGCCCCATTAACACATTCTGTCCATACTTAATATCAACTTTCAAAGCAGTAGCACCATCCTGTCAAAAGTTATTAGAGTTGAAAGTGAAAAGTGTGGACAAGGTTTTTCAGAAATGAAAAAGGGATTCTAAAGACACACCTAATCACACTATTCTCCCAAAAAATGTTCGAGATAAACTGCTAAAAAAAACACACTTTCCTGCCCGTTTTATGATACCAAATTTTAGCATAATGTAAAAGAAGGCCCACTCTTTCAGAAAATAATAAAAAGTCAAGTTCGGCTAGATTGACCCATTTCACTTATTTTCAGTCCTCACGCAAAATCAGTGTGTGCGACTTTATGTTCGTTTTGAGGCGCACGGTCACATATACAAACTTCCTCTTTGTGGTTTGATGAAATTTAAATTGGATAGTTTGTAATTGTGATAAAACAAATGATCAGACTAAGCATTTCAATAGATAATATCAAAAAAAAATTCAGTTTGCAACATTTGTAAGGCACTGAAGCTGCATACACGAGAGACTCTTGTAAACAGGAGAAGAAAGTTGTGTTTAGACTTTGCATTATCCCTGGAAAACAAAGTTTTTGTGCAATACATTTTTTTATTAACCCGTCGAGGACAGACTGATTTTGCTACAACACGCATTTCCCGTAGACAAGTGCCCAAGTACACTCGAAACTTGTCCTCAACAGGTTAATCAATAGGGAGTAAAATACCCTCTGGAAATTCCTGACAGAAGTCCAAGTACAGTTGAACCTCTCTTATCCGGCCTCCCTTCATCCGGATCTCTCTATTATACGGATGCATTCTCGCCGTGATTTTTTTTTTTTTTATAATTACGGGAGGAAAGGGGGATTCCCAACTCCTTGAGAACTCCTACACAAACACACATGAATTACATATTACTGCTAACATGATTAACATACATTACATCAAATTTCCTTCCAAATTGCTTAAGCGGGGTTCCCACTATCGTGCGATCCTTTGCGAACGCCACGATTGGACATTCGTAACTGATCGTGGAAAATTTGTTGAACTCGACTTAAATTTCACGTGTGGATACGAGGTTATGCGAGTCAATACGCGTTGGTACGTTTGGATGCGATATGGTCACGATTGATCTATTTCAAGCGATACGATCTGTCACGATCTGGTCTGCCGTTCAAATACGATCCGACAGGATTGTCCTGATTGAGTTCACGATTGGTACCGATCTAACATGACCATTACGATCAGGATCCCCGATCTGGTACGTGCAGCAACGTACTGATACATTCCACTACGAATACCGCGAACCAATACGGGATGCTTAGATAAGATACGATATCTTTTACGATCGGGATCAGAAGCGACCCCCATTTAAGGCGCGATTGGACCCGAATGGGAATATTATAGTCCGGCTGACGATGGATTTCATTGTTTCCATTAAATTATGCAGAGTGATTAGGCCTATTAATCTTATCCACAACCACTGATGATGGCAAGGCTTGACAGGGTGACGATGATGACAACGTAACCTTTGCAGTGTTGCTTATGACGATTATGTTATCAGAGAGAAAGAAGCACCCAGGCCAGCCATAACCTCAGATATTCCCTCGTCTAATATTAAACGTAAAGAAATTAATAGATTATTAAATCGACATGCTCACCCTCCCCCCTCACAAAAATGAAATAACGAACCCAAATACATAAGATCAGATGATTGCCCCTCTTCCCCAGAAAAAAAAAAAAACCAGCAAGACAAAATGACCTCTCTCTCCAATACATGAAGAAAATAATCATATGATGAAATGGAAGCTAAGAAAGAGGATGGGATCATTTTGAATATCATGTAACATAGTATTATGTGTTATAATGTCTATACGCTCGATATAAGAAAGTTGGCCGAATGGATAGTATTGCTTATGTGTTCGATTTCACATTCGCAAAGTGTATGTATCATATGCCTTTTTATTTCAAAATGTCGTTATCTCATGGGTTATCAAAAGTTTGGTTTATTCGGCTTGATTTAGTGTTTTACTTAACAATGTTTAACATAACTGATACACACACATAACAGAAAAGTGACTCCCTAATCAAAATGATGCCACTTTTTATCAAAAAAGGAGGTTTTACGCAAAATTATTTCGCAAGGGTTATATTGCTACACTTATTGAATAACTAACTGTGAAAAATAATAAGAGTGATCTTCATTGTCATAATCATACGAGTGATCTCACATCCACGACAATGGTCACTTTTACATTTCCAGTAATAATGAGAGTTGAAAATAAAAAATTTCCTCTAAAATTATGCTCTACCAAACATACAAAAAAAGACATTGAAAAGTGTCAAAATAGATGTAAAGGGGTCAAACGATGGCTGATGAAACAACAACTCTTAATTACTATATGCTATGTACAATACACAAACAGCAGGATACTGCACCCCAAAAAAAAACCAACAACTCTGTAATATACTTTTAAAAATTAATCATTTGCCATTGATATGTACCCATTCAAGCATGATTCATTAAATTATTCTCATCTTTGTACTGACGTCAGTCAATACGTGCAGACATACAATTGCCATTTTATTTTTGCTCATTTTTTGTTTTCGTTACAAAAGTTATCCCATATCCTGTTTTGTGTGTCTGTATAATGGTAATAGCAACTCATTAATGAAAACATCATTAACATAGTTTATGAAAACATCTAAAAATCTGTAATACAATTTTCATTCTATGAAGTCATTAAAAAATGATTTTGATAATGTACCTTACACATTACGACAATTAACCCCACACCGTCATACAATTTACCGTTTGGAAATAATAATCTAAAGATGTAGGCTACCACCTATGAGAGTACAAAATAAATCAATTTATGAGTAAAATAAGAGCAAATGGGCAAAAAATAATAATGATAATAAGCGGAAGTGAAGTGAAAAAGTCGATCCCGATCAACACGATTAAGAAGCACGATTAGAAGAGATTTGCTGCGTTTGGATACGATCCTAGACGATCTGATGCGATGATCACGATCAAAAACTAATCGTGTTAATCGTAGAAAATTTTTGAACCGTCCAAAATGTTCCTGCGATTAACGCGATTGCCACGATTGACCTTAAGATCTGATACGATCTGATAAGACCATCACGCTTGCTGCACGATTAAGACCACGATTTCAATCGTGGCGCCAATCGTGATAGTGGGAACCCCGCTTTACCTTCAGACATTTTAACATCCCCAAACATCCCCAAATCATCGCAAGAACATGGACACAAGATTATGCGCTTGAGTCCTCTCACATGTAACAATGAAAAGGTTGCATTATACACATTACTACATGTGGAACTACAATGGGCTACATCAGTACATGTGTATGTATATGCGCATGTATAAAGCATTGAGTCTCCCGTATCTGGCCAAATCCCTTATCCGGATGAGCCCCGGTCCCGACTTGTCCGGATATGAGAGGTTCAACTGTATGAATAGTTACACTACAAACTAAAGTGATTCTGCATGGTTCCTATGTTGTCCTTTGTCATAGCTATTTTACTGTAAAATGGATGAATATGATGGCATATGAATGTAAGTACTCTTTGTGTCTTTGTCTCTAACTCTGAAAGCTTCATTTTCAATATTTAGACTGTAAACTTATCACAAGACAAGGTTCATTTTCAGATCGCATGTTGTGTAATTTTCTCAGCGGTGCATGCGAGACTATATATTACACCACGTGGCTGTGTACCAGAAATAAGAGGCTGTATGACACAGCGGCATTAATACATGTATGGAGATGTATGTTCATGTAAAGCGTGTGTGTGTGTATAAACATGTGTGAATACAATTTTTTTTAATGCACACATGAATAACTAGCTGAAATGCATTTTTTAGCTGCTATTATCTGATTTCCTTTGTGTGTGTGCACAACTGGTGGTACTTGTTCCTTTGTGAAAATGATTTCTATATCACATCCATTTCATGATCAGAGCTCAAAAGCTTTTCAGTTCCACCTCTACCTCATGTCCCATTATTTGTCTACCCAACTAAAGAAATTTCAAAGAGTTCTTACATTTAAAAAAAAAAAATGATGATAAAATAATGGCACAGCACTGCTTTGGTATTCACATTGCTATTATCTGATTTCCTTTGTGTGTGTGCACAACTGGTGGTACTTGCTCCTTTGTGAAAATGATTTCTATATCACATCCATTTCATGATCAGAGCTCAAAAGCTTTTCAGTTCCACCTCTACCTCATGTCCCATTATTTGTCTACCCAACTAAAGAAATTTCAGAGAGTTCTTACATTTAAAAAAAAAAATGATGATAAAATAATGGCACAGCACTGCTTTGGTATTCACATTGCTATTATCTGATTTCCTTTGTGTGTGTGCACAACTGGTGGTACTTGTTCCTTTGTGAAAATGATTTCTATATCACATCCATTTCATGATCAGAGCTCAAAAGCTTTTCAGTTCCACCTCTACCTCATGTCCCATTATTTGTCTACCCAACTAAAGAAATTTCAAAGAGTTCTTACATCTAAAAAAAAAATGATGATAAAATAATGGCACAGCACTGCTTTGGTATTCACATTGTGATTCATCTTTTCATGCCCCAAGACACCAAGCTTGATGTGTTTTTTTCATCATTCAGCAGGAATTCTTCTAAACTACACCTAGTTGTACAGTCAACAAGCCCATGCAGATCTCAATGTGCCTTTAGTTACATTTACACACAGTTGCCAAACTTGAAGTTTAGGTCGAAAACTTAACTGTCTATGATTAGCTCCACTCGTGAATTCACGAAGCGGGTTCAAACACGCACCAAAGCTTTAAGATACAACTTACGAGTGAATCTCCCTCAATGATTAGGGCCTATACCTGATATGTAGAGTCTTTGCTAGGACCTTATGCCCATACAAAATAGTGCAGCCGGAGGTTGACCAAGTCAGAAATCCAGGACCCATTTTCTTATGGTAACTTCATGAAAACCCACGTGGTTAGACAAGTCTAAAATGAACTATGAAAATCACTATTAAATAAGTAGTGTTGATGTAAAGCAACAGTGTGTATACCACCCTAACAACATCTCTGTATATAGCAAACAAGCTAGTCTGATTTTATTCGATGAAATGTTTTCCTTAAAAGCAAAATTACATTGCAAAAAAAAGGAGATCAATAAAAGGCATAAAAAAATAAGCAAATTTTATAAATATCCATGACTTTTCCATGATATATACCATAATACAATTCTGTTTTTTTCCATGGCTTTTCCAGGCATGAAATTTTTTTTTTCTTCAAAATTCCATGACTTTTCCAGGTTTTCCGTATCTGCAGGAACCCTGTTAAAGAAATAAATAAATAAAAATTAAAAAAACCCTACTCACCAGTGTACTTGCCACCAAAGAAGTTCATGGGAAAGCCTGAGGCACCCCCAGCGAAGTCACTGAGCATGATGTCCACATCGACTGGAAGACGTCCACCGTTGGGATTGGTACAGTCCACGGTGTTCAGGATCAGGTGACCTGGGATGAGGAGGAGTAGGGGGTGTGGCAGGGGGTGTGGCAGGGGGTGTGGCAGGAGGTATGGTCAAGACAAATGTCAAAGATTAGCATAAAACAAGCAATTGCTTGTAAGCAATTGCTTCAAGCAAAAGCACAAGCTCATCAAGCAGAAGGTCTAGCGCAAGCAATTGCTTAAATCCATATGCATAAACTTTTGCTTGTGCTTATACCTTTTGCTTGTCCCGCACAAGCAATTGCTTGCATTTTCAACAAAAGGGACATCACGCCTGTGTGAACAAAAGAACATTAAGGAGTGTGGCTGCATGTATTTGAAGGGGCATGTGTGTGCGGAAACATTTCCTGACATAGCAGAAGAGCTATGAAATGACACTCATAAATGCACACACAGAAGCACACACACAAGTTTACACACACATGTATTACTGGCTGATTCCCATCACTGCTTACAGCAGCCCGGATCTTCCAGATCGCACGTGGAGCGGGTCTCTTTGCTCTCCACCGAAGTCAGACGTCATACCTGTTTTTCATCATATTTTGCGTGCTTAACATTAGACATTCCCGTTGTTGAAATAAAAAAGTTTTTTACTCTACTTAGGAGTAATTTCTTGTAGATTTATACCACTCCTTCACAAGTGTGTTTTTTCTTTCATGAATATGAAAATGATACTTAAAAGGGAACGTCCCAGCTAAGCAAAAGCTCAAGCTCATTTTACAGAGCTTGGAAAATCGTAAGCAATTGCTAGCAAGAACTAGCAAAAGATATGTTTTATGCATACGCTTTTAAGCAAATGCCTGGTCTCTAAGCAATTGCTTGCGGGCAGCAAGCAACTGCTTGTGCTTGCTAGCAAAAGCTTCAGCTCGCAAGCAATTCCTTGTTTTTATGCATACGGATTCTAGTAAAAGGCTAGCACAAGCAATTGCTAGCGTTTATGCATTCGGCCCAAGGATGGTACCGGTATTGAGGGTTCTTAAGTTAGTCAGTTTGTTTGTTTGTTTGTTTGTTTGTTTGTTTTTAATTGGAAATCAAAACATGGAAATTCATAGAGCAAATTAATATTTTAATTCAAATTTTAATCTACAGAATATCATGCCTGCATTCAGTGCATTCGTTCATTAAAAAAAAAAAATGTAGCATGTACCATGGTAATGTGAGCACTTCTTCATCTAAAGACAAAACTTCACACCGAAAAAAATCTACAGACTCGATGCTTATATGGTTCCTTGATAGTAATATATAGTATGAATATCAGATAACCTTGCACCTTCACAAGTGGTTCCCTTTAATTTATATGACCTGCCTATGTGCCTCTTCTTAAAAGACCAGTAATGTCACCTGTTCACTCCCACATAAGCCTGCACTTAACTCTTTATGTGAAATGACGGAAACCCCCTGTGTGCCATGTTATTCTGAGACACGAAGGTAGTCATGCTTTGAGAAAGAATTCTGTTTTTCCAATCTGTATAACTTCTACAAATTTCTGTTAAACTGGACATAATAGTGAGCAAAGTTGAAGAGGAATGCCAAGCTTTGTTTGATATAAATTGTATGACAAATCTACTTCTATTTATATTTTTAATGACCAGTTGCTACATTACTGTGAAGGCATGACTTTTGCACATGAAACCGTTAGAGAAACATAGAATTTACACGCAAATTTAATTGGGAACACCGCTCGAGAGTCAGTCACCACATAGAATGCAAGCTGTATGTAAAAGAAACAAAAGCGCGAGAAAGGCTTTCATTGTACCGCGGGATAGGGCGATTTATCGATCGGTTTTAATAAAGGGATTAGTGCATTTGAGCGGAATATGCGAAGTTGGCACGCCGTCGACTGAGTTGGACGTGCGAACATGGCACATAAAGAGTTAAAGAATTTCCCTCCAGAAGGTGCTAAATTCCCTTATGACGGAAAGGAGAAAATCCATGATTTCTGTTGTATAATGCCTCTAAGTGTTTTCATGAAATGACTTTATTTCCCATGATTGTACCACATTTGGATTAAAGGAAATGTGCCTCAAAAAAAAAAACAACCTACAGGTCTCCAGTGATTTTTTAGGAATCAATGTTTTTGGATTTTATGGGTTCAGCACCTTCATAGGAAGAAACACAATTACCACTGATGTGCAGGAATAAATATTTTCTTTACTAGCTTCTGTGACTTGGTGTATTTTTGGGGATATTTTGTCATCCCCACACATTCCCTTTCTGTTTCCTTCCAAGAATTCTTATACATAGAAATGAAAATTTTGACAGCCAGTGATAACATAAGTGGTCATCTGGAAACTATCACAGGCAGAAAAGCTAGCCAGTCTGGCATACTCTGGGATCAAAGTACATTGTACAGTCATGCATACAAGCAGGTTTCTGATTGGCTCCGGCTGGATTTAGCACCTTTTTCGAACAATACTAATTTTTTAGTTCCAGATATCTCCATTTTCTCATGAGAATTTCAAATGTTCAAGAGTTTACTCCATGAAAATAATTCTACAAATTAATACATCTTTACAGGCACTCTAATTTGATGAAAATGGATTCAACACCTTTTGGTAAGGAACTTTACACATGTCTCACATTTCATTCTATCCCAAAACTTTTATACCACAATTTTTTGCAGGGTACAAAATGTGACCGCCCAGCTAAACCCGCAAAATAAAGGCCAAAATTAGTTTGCATTTTCTTCATAATCAAGCTCTAAGCTTTGAAATGATTTATAACATGTTAAAATTGGACCATCCTAACCCATTCCAAAATTGATTGAGATACGAAGGTGCAGTTTCATAGCAAAGGGAGAACAGTGGATTTTAAGACTAGGGTCATACTGTGCAGAAGTATCAAGGAAAATGTATTCCACTTCCCAGTGAAAGCAGTGCCTGTCCAAAAAAAATAAAATGTTCCATAAAAATTGCTTGTATCTTGAATTCGTTTTGTCTTCAGTTGCAAAAATTTTGACAGTAGGTAGAGAAAGATTACCCTCTCAGGTATGACAAACTTTAAAAAACAGGAGTCAGTATGCCCACTTGACATATTTTGACCCATTACAAAGAATTCTACCCTGCAACGTTTTATGGGTTCTGAGAATAATTATCTAGCAAATCATTTTTAAACTTTTGAAAGGTTTTGGCATATTGTAAAAACAGAATCTATGTTGTATTATAATTTTTTTGACACTTTATTCTTTCAATGTTCGCGCATGTGTATATTGTTCATGCAGAGCCTCTATGAACAACAGACTTGAATTACTGATGAGCTACCCTGTGAAAATAAGACAAATAAATAGATGAAAAATAAACTTGAAAAAGCTGCAATTCATATCACTGACTTGAAAAAAAAATTCTATAACTTCTTAATTTGAGGTCCAATTTTGACAGAACTTTAACCATTCTGCTTGTCTCCTTTTCTTCTATTCATCACAGCAACTTGAAAATAGTGTGAAAATGTATCGCAATTTCTTTCGAAGGAGAACTCTGCATTGCAAAGTCAGGTGACCAGCCAACCCATTCTACAACAGCCTTGAACTCACCAATAGAGTTATCCTGTGAGTACTTAAACAGCACTTTAATTCATGTTTTTCACAAGAAATTGTCACATACAAAAAAATATCAGACGTCTCAAATGGATTGACAGACAATCTCCTCCATTAAGGCAAATTAGCATGGAATTCGCAAATAAGTATTTGAATATGTAAATCTGTGCTGAATGTTTAATATGTTAATAGAAGGTATTTCAGACCGCTCTCGGTAAAGCCAAGGTTGGGCTATGTGTGTGAAGGAGCGGCAGTTGGATATCAGGCTGTGAAGGGGGCATCACACGGTGGTGCTGTCTCCCTTAACACCCATTGTATATTGTCGCCACTTTGTAACAGTGAAAAGGGCTGCCATTCCAGTCAATCTTATCCCCAGATACCCACAGATAGTGGTAAGTGAATTGCTTTTAAATTAGTAATCATCATGATATCGAAATCTGTCTGTGATGGAAATAATGCTTTCCAAAGTGGGAGTGAGTTGTAATAAATGGTTCGGTTATTGTTATTAAAATCAAATGGCCATTGTTTGCAATTGCATGAGTTGGAACACATTAATATATTTCAAGGCAATTTGGACGTTAATTAAGATAATGTGCTCTAGTGCTCTGGCTATTGAGTGAATTGATAATTTTAATATTCAAAGGGTTTCCCCAAGGGTTAAAAGGCCGACTGCATAAGGCAGAGACGGGAAGGCGTCCCTCGATTGTCGACCAGCTCCGAGGCAAGGAAGACTGTCGACATGCGCCACTGGGTTCCTGGATGCTGAGGAGACATCGTGAAGACTTATGTTGAGAAAGCGACCACGTGAATGGGACTCGCGACGACTCGCTGCAACACATGAACGCGACTGTACCAGCACCAGTGTATATAATGGGGCCCCATCATCGTCATCCATCACAAACAACCACAAGGTGAATACATTCCAGTCGTTTAAGTTAAAGACTTCATGCAAGAGCCAGAAAGCCGCTGAGCTAATGAAAATTTTATTCATTCTTTTGTCTTTTGGTGCGTGTGTTTTGGTTTTTTTTGCTGTAAGGACAAAAGTCCCCAATCAAGATATTTGAGTTCATGCAATACACATTGGATCCTCTGTTTCATTCTTGTGTAAATTAACAATCTGCCAACAATTCATAAGAGGTTATTTATTTTTTCCTTTTTATTTCCATTATAAAGGATGGAAAATGGGCAAATTCTGTGACATCGGTTTAGATACAAAGCATTCATTACTTGAAAGACTAGCTAAATCTCCACAAATTGAGACACACACTAAATGTACAGTCAACATCGCCCAAGTCGAACCTATTTGGACTGAAGAAATAGCTTTGTCTTTGAAAAAATGCAACTTATCCGGGATTAAAAATCATACAATATAAAGAGAAGAGGACTGGAAAAGACCTTTGACTTAGGCAATTACTCGACATTGGCAAGGTCGACTTAAGCAAAGTTGACTGTAGTTGGTTTCCCTGGTTTATCACAGAGTGTTAATACAAGATCCTAGTGGGTGTGTCACACTCACAGTCAGGGTGAGATGAGTGTACGTGTTCCCTCGAGACTCTGGTCCATTTCAGAAAACTGCTCAATTACAGGATGAGGCAGTGGTGCCTTTTAACAAGTGTGTTTCATCATTTAAGGAATCAAAATGTCAACAAATGGATATATGGAGGCTATTCTGCGCTCTCTCTTCCTCTCTCTCTCCCTCTCTTTCCATCTTCCCTCCCCTTCTTGTTGTATGTATATAATGTATACCAATATGAATATATAGATATATAAATACATATTGTATACATCCCTGAAGTTATATCTTTTCAGTTGTCATGGCAACACACACATAACAATACGTCTTTTCAAATCAGAATTTACAGAATCAGTATGTTCATAAATAGATATGGACTGGGCTATTCCTGCTTTTTATCTCTCCCCCCCCCCCTTTCTTGTATGTATGTGTGCAGATGAATACATTCCTTAAGCTATCCTTAGTTGTCATGGCAACAACTTGCCAGACATACACATAACAATATAAAGTTCATACCTCTTGCTAATGCATTAGACTAAAGATCATGATATCTACCATATGTTTATAGTCTCAATCATCTCTTTATAATCTTTGGAAGCAATGCACTGCACATGACGTTTTTGCAACAGACTAGCCAATAAGCCAGTTCAGGGTTCCAGTTTGAGCATGAGCAGAAAAAGGTCACTTGTACTGAGAGACAGGTTGGTTTTTAATTTCAATGAGATCTATAAGCATCTGTCACGTTCTGATTATTCATGTAATCCTTACAACTGATGCCTGCCAATATATTCAAGTGACAGCAAGCCTGGTATTTGGCAATTTTAACCCGTTGAGGACGGGCTGATTTTGCTACAACATGCATTTCCCATAGACACCTGCTTCAGTACATACTCGTGACTCGTCCTCAATGGGTTAACAGAAATTTTTTTTTTAATGTATTCAAAACAGCACAATGAAATGGATGCTTCCCAAAGTGTTGATTGACGAACCATTCTAGTCACTTGATCTATGCAGGTTCATTCTTTGTTTGAATACGAGTTCCATAAATTGCTATGTTGGGCAAGCTGACGCATTATGTCGCTTTGAATTGAGTGAAGTGCCTATTATAACAAACTGAGAAAAACGAAAGGTCATTTGTACCCAAGTGCACATGAAGCTATCTCTGAACTGGCTTATTGTGAATGACCGTGCATCCACCTGAAAGAGTGTCCACTGCCTCATCTTTAGAATACCAAGGTGATGATGGGTTGGAAACAGGTGCAGAAACAATGGGACCAGGAGGAGTTTCCATGGCGATGAATGGCTAGGATATCACACTGAAATTGGTAGTCTATAACCTCTATACACTCTTTGTGCATGGCATCGGTAAAACTGAAACAAAAAAGGTTCATTCTGGAGACATATTATAAATAACTTCTAATTAACCATTTATTGCCATTCAAAGGGTGTAAAAAAAAAAACAACTCTGGCCATAAATTAGCAATGAGCTGCCATGGGTCTCTGATAAATCACCAGTGGTCAACTGATTACCAACAATCAGGTCACAAGCCACATGTAATATGCCTCTAAACACACAGATGCCATGCCCATCAACAATTTCAAGAAATAATTCATACTATGATATCATGTTGCTTGTGGCCACAGGGTTTCCACTCCTGTACACACTTGGCATCTGAAAAGCCCTCAAAAAGACTATTTAAAGATGATATTGTAGGTGTGACCACCTGTTTCAATGGCTCCAGGGCAGGCATACAACCTCTTTTGACTCTCCTATACCATGATTCAAGTAGATTGCACTCCCGTTTAAACAAACACGATTATAACGAAATTCCGGTGACAACCCAGTAAAACTTCATGCCACAACATTATCTGCTCTATGATTTTTTTTATTGTTGATTTGTTCGGTTGGAACGAGATTTTAATAATATGAAAGAGAAGTGCCAGTCCCGAGGACTTTGTTAAAAAGGGAGTACACTGTAGACCATTAATACGCCTGACTCAAAGAAATCAATTCCATTCCAACATCCCACATTATCGACCATCAGGCAAAACACTTGGCCAAGTTGTTTTAAATCTATTTTGTCATTTGCTGCCTCTCTTTCCTATTCTTTCTTTTCTGCTCCTTCTCTCTCTTTTTTTTTTTTTTTTTTTTTTTTTTGGGGGGGGGGGGGGGGGGGAGGTTGATGCTCTGCTGGAGCACCAAACAGTCACTCAAAGTCTTCTTTAGCATCAGTTTTCAGCCTAAATCTGAAGTTGTTGTCATGCCAACTTTGCATAATATAAGCAGTGAAAACTGCTACATCCTTTCCAAACAGCAATCACCTTGAATACCCTTAGGCATCTGCATTTGGTTACAAGCAAGCAGACAGGCATAGTGGGAGGAAGATAGAGAAAGAGGGAGCGAGAGAGCGTTCCTTAAAAGACAAAAACATCTGCCTTGACTGCAGAACTCATCAACCTGCCACCTTGTATTATGGGGAAAGATCCTTTCTCATGGGTAAATACATGAAGATCAAGGGCGAGTATAGTTCATTGAGACCATTTTCACACGTGTCAAGAAATGTTACTTCAATGCTGAATTTCACTGAAATTAAAATTACAACTAAATGTTTTGTTGTTGTACACAGAACCCATGAGGGCTTCGCGGAATCTGCAATTTGGGAATTCGAGAGCAAGGCAAGGAAGTGTGGCTTGTTCCAACTTACCATGAATCACTCTTGAGCAATAGGTGCATGGTTTTTCTGCAGAAATGACTGAAAAGCCACTGTAGCTCCACCCCAAAAAAAAATTATTCAGAGGTCAATCCGTTCACATGATTGTTCCATGCCGTAATTCAGGAGACTCATCACTAGAAAACACCATTTGAAGTCGTCATTTGGAGTACAATCTGATTTTTCATTTCGTATTAACCTCCGCATGCAGTTTGCGCATACACACGGCCAAAATATGCCATTTTTGAAGTCACGATTCTAGTGATGCATCACTAGAATCATGAGTCAAGTGATGCACTATTACAAGAATCAGGATTCAAATAACACACACTCGGTATGTGGGAAAATGACCCACGTTAGCATGTGACCCTAGATCTTAGTAGTAATCATTCCAACAAGTTGAGATCTTATCACCGAATCAGAAAGAAGACTCCTGTCAAGTTTGGCTCATGTCTAAATAATCTGTTAACTCTTTATGTGCCACATTCGCATGTCCTACTCAGTCGACGGCGTGCCAACTTCGCATATTCCGCTCAAACGCACAAACCCGCCCAAACCGATCAATAAATCGCCAAATGTTTCTCGCGCTTCCATTCATCTCCATATATAGTTTGCATTTTATGTTGTGATTGACTAACATTCAAGAGGTGTTCCATACTGAATTTACATGTAAATTCTATCACTGTTTTGTGTGCAAAAGTCATGCCTTTATGGTAATCTAGCCACTAGTCATTTGAAAGAAAAACAAAAATATCATAGATTAGTCATACCATTTACATAAAAGCAAAGCTTGGCATTTTCTCGACAACTTTACTCACTATAATTATGTCCAGCTCAGCAGAAATCAATAGAAGTAACATAGATTTGAATCTCAAAGCATGGCAACGTTGGTGTCTCAGAATAGTGTGGCACACAGGGGGTTTCCACAATGGCACATAAAGAGTTAATCAATAAATCTGAGGCAATGAAAACTATCTCACATATGCCTACTCCCTCAGAGTGACCTACATATTACTTTGACCACCAGTACCTCCTTGCTTTGACCAGCCATGAACAACTTTATATTGTTTCGTTAGTCAGCATTCAGATGTATAAATTCATAGTATGGCTATACCATTTTAGTATAATTTTTTTTTTTTGCATATGAACACCCTGTACATCTCAGTACTTACCTTAAACAGGTGTGGATGGAGATGTTAAAAGAAAAGAGCTCTCGACCCATCACCATGAGCACAAATTATTTGCCCTGTCCTTTGCTGTTCCGTGACTCACGGCATGCATTGCTTGAACAATCTGATAATATCCACTCCATCTGAAACTTGTTCCTCTCAAATATAGTTCTCCAAAAGGCTCAAAATTCATCTTTCACCATTTGGAATTTGCTTGCAATACACTGAAAGACTTTACAGAGCTACCAAGTCTCACGCATTCTGCGTGAGACTCAAGCATTTAGGGCCTGTCTCATGATCTCACGCAGGGTACCCATTTTTCTCACGCATTGGGTGAAGTCTGCAATTTGGGCCAAAAATAAGGAGCATAGCTCAAAGGATTCAAGTGATAGTTGCAATTGAAGGTATATTTCCCTTTTGTCTTTCAAAATTAGTAAAAAATAGTCACTTAAGTATGCACCAGATCGCATCATTAAGAGCTAATAATTAAAAAAAGCTCCCTACCATGGGAGGGGTGACACCCTCCTCGTTCGCGTGCGCATGCATGCGCGCGAGCGCCGAAACGCGGAGTCATGAAAATCTCACTCATAAAAGTTTTTTCTGACTTTACCATAAAACTTGTCCGGTTGACTCCACATGCCAGAACAATGAGTTGTTTTGGAGGATTTTGAGATCAAGAGTAAAACAATCTTCACCCTGTGCATATGACTTTTATTCCTGAAGAACCATTCAGTAGTGGGTGGGCAGAATGTTATGCAACAACTGGTAGCCCATGCCTTACAAACTATAGCTACAAGACTTTTATGTAAAGTAGACTATTACATTTTTATGTTAAAATTCCTTGTAATAAGGACATTGAAAATATCTATCACAATGGCATATTTTGTATATTTTGTGTTTCCCTTGAGTGGTAGCTGTAGACTGGCTTGGATTTGTCTGCATCTACTTCAATTCTTTGGGTGCATTTTTGCTCAATCTTAGGCAGAATCAACATTTTGAAATGCTGATCCAAAACGCTCATTCATAAAGCCACTCACAGGGGTAATGTTAATGTTCTATCTTTTTTTTTTTATTTGAGTTCGAGAAAGAACTGATTTTGCAAACATGCACTGATGAGCATCAATGAAAAACTATAAACCCCTATTGTAGCAAGCTGGTCAACATACACGTGTGTACACGATTCTGCATTTATGATTCCCCAGTAAGTGTGATTAGAGAGAATCACCCATTTTAACTTGTTGAGGACGAGTCCCGAGGATACTCCGGCAAGTGTCTATGGGAAATGTGTGTTATAGCAAAATCAGTCTGTCCGCCACGGGTTTTAATGTATACGTGGCTTGCATTTATACTTCTCCAGTAAATCTGATTAGAGAGAATCATCAATTGCAAACACACCTACTCTTCCATTTTGAATTCGTGTTTTGAAACAGTAGGTCCTATCTATACTACAGCGAGTTAAACCACAACCATATTTTGCACTGATCGTGCCTCAAAATAATGATCATGGTCCTAAAATGTTCAAGGCTTATCAAACCATGTAACTTTAGAGAGAGAATTAGGTTTCAAAACGCATTTCGAATGGTGTTTGCGAACGTGGTTTGAAATGCGATTCCCGGGGTGCAGCGTTTATCTATCCATCATACAATCATGTTTCGGGTGTTGTCACTGCGCAGTTGCTTTGCGCTGTTCGAACCAGGAAGTAAAGGTCAACTGCATACCACCGTAGATGCCTCATCATTCACACACAAATAAAAGGTAGAAGGTAGAAAATACAACCGGAAACAGCTGGGAGTTGACCTTGAGATACAAATGTGTTTCAAAACGGCACTGCGTTTATCTGCTTGCAGAAAGGCGATCGTGGTCTCAAATGTGTTTCAAAATAACGGAGTTTCTAAACGCGTTTGTAACATATGGTTGCATTTACCTAACCCTGGAAAATGCCTCAAATGCGTTCAGGATGGTGATTCTGCCTCATAAATTTTTTAGATAAATGCACCCTAAAAGAAATAAATGCACCCTTTTCTGACACAGAATCCCTGCTTCTTGATCCCTTTAGGGTTAAAAGAGTCCCAATGAGGAACAGATCCTACTCTTTCCTCCCCCCTCCCCCCTCCCCCCATCCCCAGACCCTACTGCTTTCCTCCTCCCCCCCCCCCATCCCCGTTGAGGAAAGATGTTTGTCTAAAATCTGCCAGTATATATCAATAGGATCAAGGATGACATCACGAGACAGTTCACAAACGGACACGCACCAGATCATGCCCACTTTATGCCAGACAGAAGAAATTGCATTGAAGGACACGTTCACACAAATATATGCGTGGATTGAGTGAATACAGCAATACTAGTACAGCACATCAATGAAAGAGCATGGAACATCGGACTTCCCTTCCAGATTTCTGATTTTTTTTAAGTTTTTGTGCAGCCATTGCTGGATGAGAAGACTATAGTTTGTTATGTCACATATGAACAAATTATACACAGAATATAAAAGGAATATTCAGCATGTTTTTACTCTTCTGCATTTAATCAAAGCGCACTTGCCTCTTTCAGAGAGAAGGGGGAATAATATTACCCTTCACATACGTCAGTAACAAGTCTTTCATAAAAAATCTTAAATATTGTGGAATTCTATCTAAACTTTTTATATAATTTGACATATTGTAACATCACAAACCGTAGTAGTCTTCTCATCCAGCAATGGTGGCACGGAATCTATAAAACTTCATAACTTCGTGGCCAACGCCACGTTTTCAAAACTGGGGGCCCACTTTCAGATTTCATGAGCTAACAAGCAAAAAAAAAAAAGGTCTTCAGCACAACTTCTGGTGCCACTTCCAGGGTTTCTTCAGCTGACACGCAAAAAGAAAAAAGTTCAAAGGTTTCATTCCATTTTTTTTTCTAATGCCAAATCCAGGGTAAAAAAAAAAAGTGGGGGGGGGAGCAAAGTAGTTTGTTAATCTTAAAATGAAATAGGGTTCTTTATTCCGAAGGTTCGTTGATCCGAAAATGAAATAGGGTCCATAAGGAACCTTTGGAATAACGAACCTTATTTCATTTTCGGATTAATGAACCTTAGGAATAACAAACCTCATCACATTTCGGATTAACGAACCTTCGGAACAACGAATCTTCGGAATAACAAACCTTCGGAATAACAAACCTTCGGAATAACAAACCTTCGGACTAAAGAACCTTCGGAATAACGAACCTTCGGAATAACGAACTATAACTGTTTTATAGGGCCTATGGTTCAGAAGCAGCCACCAGCAAGTGGTATGAGAGTATCATACCCTGTCCATACTGCAGGCTGATTTCAGAGTCTTCTCAAGGAGGTTTGAAAGCTCACTAAAAAAAAAAATGGTCACTTGTCTGTTTTCTACTATTCAGGCTGGTTTCAACCTTACTAGCAAACCCGACTAGCTCTGTTCCAATGGTAACCAAGTTCCCCTCCGATACACGGCATGGGCTTTTGAATTTCTTGCATAACAGTAAATGTGATTGATTGCGAAAGTGTGCAAGTTGTGCAGCATTGATCAGTGGCAGTTGGTCATAATGACTAGTTAGCTTACGTTACTTGGTGATGACCTTCCGTGATAACTTCCAGGTCGGCAAAAAAAAAGGCAGCTTCTTGAACCCCATAGCATTTATTCTGTAGACGGGGCTCTTCAAGGCTGCTAAAGGAGGCTTTGAAACCACCCCTTGTATGTGATTTCAGAATCTGACCTGATTGAGTCTCCTTTTCTTAATTCTGTCTGTAAATACTGAGCTGAAAGGCTGCTCAGTGCTGCTATGTAGGAGGCCTCAGTGCCCCATTTTTGCTTAGAATAAATTTGGCATAAGATTTCTTTTAATGGATGTACAGTTAAAGACAGAGAGAGCGAGAGAGCTTGACACAAAAAACTCCAAAGCATAGACACTCTTGATAGTACCCTGCACAGTAAGGGTTTATGGCAACCCTTGCTGTTATGTCACAAGTTCTCAAACATCGGGGTATGTTGCTGTCATGAGAACAGCAAATTCTGATGACTTTCATCTTTTGACCTCATGACCTTACAGCCAATACTTTTATCTGTCAGCTGTGAACAGGCACAAAGTTAATAAGCAAATATGTGCGGTTATACCAGTTTTTCATCTCTCGCGATAGTAACCCCAGACTGCCAAATAATGTGAACCCCGTGAGAACGGAATGCAGTACCAAATGTAGTTTTGCATCAAGTGTGACTTCTGTTTACTTGAGTCCTGCACAGAAATGGTCAAGAAAAGCTGCAGGGCTTGGTCTTAACCCTTCTGCTGATATGCATATCACAATTGTGAAAGAAAAAATAATATGAAATAAAATAAAATAAAATAAAATCCTAAGTCAGCATAATAACAAAATACATAAAGTGCTAGACAGACACCGCAGTCGTTTTAAAAGTGTACTAAGGTTAAAGGCATTATTTACCATTTGTAGATGAAAGAAAAACCCAGTTTAGTGCTTTAAAATAGTTTTGAAAATGAAGTTTAGGGAAGAGACAACCAATGTAAAAATGTTAATCAGTAGGCCTATAATCAATGTTCGGTAATTGTTAAATATACAAAATGTAAATGACAGTTATGATAAAATTGTTTCTAGAATTATCCATCTGCAGTTATGGTTTAGTGAGAAAAATAGTGATAATTCATTATGTATTAGGCTCTATTGGAAAATTTTCATATGGTAGGATGTTTTGTGATAAAACTGACCTACACATATTCAACAAATGTGACAATTCAAACATTTTTTAAATCACTGCTCCCAATGATGAACAATACCTTAAAAGCAAAAGGTTAATGAAGGCATCCTGCCCTTTTCAAGCATACACTCTTTAGATTTAAAAATGTAAAATAATACTTGTAAATGGATAGATGAACAAACTAAGACAAAGAAATAAAGCATCTCTCAGACTACTAGTCAGAAGATGCACAAAAACAAAAACCAAACAAACAAACCCTGAACAACCTCATACACCTCTTGAACCCCAGCGGAATAAATATCTTTCTTGAAGAGAATTACTGTATCTATGCAGGGAGATGATCTACATGGATGTGGCCCATTATTAAAAATTAATGGATAATGCATGTTTACCGTCGCACGGCTCTGATGTCACAATAAACAATCATTTGCAACGTGCACTCCACAATCACATGCGCACTTGTGAGTGCGTACTTTCATCACTTATTTTTGTAAACAATTTCAACTGATCAGTTGCGCATACCACGTACATACGTACATACACTTGACGGCTGCCTGTGACTGTGCAGTTACCCATTTGCCATCATCACAAAAATGGTTGCCATTTCTGTGCTAAATTCAAGAGTCTGTGTGGACCACATCGGTTGATGTTCAAGATGTTGTATAAAACAAATAGTGTATGGTCTTCACTTGTGCCATGGAACAAGATTTCTTCGCCTCGTTGAATAGAGCGCCTCTGTCTTTCACCTCGTGCGAAATCTTGTTCCATTGCACTTGTGACCATTAACTATTCGTATATGCTATGCAATACAGGTGTAACAAGCCAAGCCATTTTATTAGCATGTAGTTAAAACAATCCCCCAAACTTTATCTTATTGCAAGAATTCAAAAACAACTCCAAAAAAGAAACACAACTTGCCCTAAATTTTGTAGGAAAGAAGGTACTTTGTTTCGACATTTAGTTGCTTTTCTAAAAAAAAAAAACAAGGAACAGATATTGAGCATGCTATTGGAAAAGAAAGAGAATAATAATTATATAATCATGTAAAGAAACAGGCACATATTAGCATTAATAAAAAGTTGTGTGTGATTGAGAGAGATACACTTTCAGAAGCAACTGAACAATGCTATTAAAGAGATTTTAGATGATTTTAGATGAGCCTATGTTTACCTTTGTAGTCAACAAGGATACATGTGTCCATGTCCGGATGCACACCGTCCATCATGATCATGAATCGAGTGTCTTTGTTGATCTGCAGATAAAAAGAAATATATGTGACCCTGCATCACAAAACCAACAAAAAGTTGCAAGACATGGATTTTTAGTTAAGGGCAGATTCTTAAAGAACAGACTCTGAGCATTAAAATAGTGTATAACTCGATTCAAATGGACTCCCCTAACTTATCTATTGAAATACTACAGAGAAAGCACACGATCTGGAAAAGTGTGAACTGATAAAAGAGGCTCTGAAGCACAGGGTCTATTCAAGCGCTTAAAGGGATAGTACAGTATTGGTGGAGATGAGAATTGGGCTTTTAACTTTTTGCGAGATACCAAGAAAACACTTATGAGATAGTACATAACATACCATTTTAAGAGGAATTCAAAGTTTATTTGATGAAAATCGGGTTTGGAATGACTGAAACATCCAAAAACAAAGTAAAACGAAGCGATCGTAATAAAGTGTGGGTCCCATACTTTCTAAAATCGCTCTTTTTTGGATATCTCAGCCATTTCAAAACCAATTTTCACCAAATAAACGTTGAATTCCTCATAGAATTACATGCTCTTTCATATTTCACGAGAGGTTTCTCCTTATCTCACCAAAAATGTTAGAAACCTGAAATTAGGTCTGAACCAAAACTGTACGATCCCTTTAATCTTTACCAAGCCGTGCTAGCCATGCAATGAAAGGGACAAAACACAGGATGTAAACCACTGGAGCAACAACAATGAAGGGATTATCAGATTAAGCTGAAATTAAGCATGATATGTGCTATTAACACATTCTGTCCATGGTTAATGCCAACTTTCAAAGCAGTAGAATTATCTTTTCAAAAGTAATTAGACTTGAAAGTGAAGAGTGTGTAAAGGCTTTAAAGAAATGAAAAGGGTACTCTGAGACATACATGATCATTCTATTCTCCCACAAAAAAGGGTTGTAGAAAAATTGCTGAATACACACTATCCCATTCTTTTTTGAGTGCTCACGTAAAATCAAGGGGTGCGACTTTTTGTTCGTTTTGTGATGCACGGTCATATATTATATATATTAATAGGACAAAGCACAACAATGTACACTGGTGTGGGGCATTAAAGGACCTGTAACGAGAAAAGTGGCTTGATATTCAGAAATAACTTAAAGGCAAATTTTACATTTTGGAAAGCTTTGATTTAGCCCTGTAAGAATACAAATAATGATGTTTTAGAACATTAAAAAAATCTCTCCCAAGAGAATCACAGATTCAGGTAAATAGAAAATTGTTCTTTTATTATACCACACTTGCCTGTGTACACCCCCCCCCCCCCCAAAAAAAAAAAAAAGGTGGGGCATGCAATTTTATACATGATTAAAAGGAAAAATCCAACATTTTTTCATGTATGGCTGGTAAAGCTTAATAGCAAGGCACTAAGATGGAATTTACTGCAAGCTATCTTTAGCACATCAATCTTGAAAATTATTTACTCTTGAACAGAAGTTATGTTTGCAAAGTTTTGGAACAGTAACTTCATAGTGGTTTTTGTGTGTGCAATGAAAGCGCTTTTTCAAGTTGCCATACAAATTTAATCTAACATTTTTTCATGTATTGCTGGTAAAACTAGCAAGGCACAAAGGTGATTTATAATGAGTGCATGCTACAATGTATCTATAGCACATCGATCTTGAAAATTGTTTACTCTCGAATAGAAGTCGTGTGTGCAAAGTTTCAGAACTGTTAACTTCATAGCGGTTTGTGTGTGTGCAAGGAAAGTGCGATTTCGAGTTGCCATACAAGTTTTCCCTTCGTCATTTTCTGGTTGTTGTTGTTTTCTTTTTTTCTCCTTCACTTCTAATTGTCAATATAAATCTAGGTTTGTGCTAATCATAAAGGGCTCTTTTGTCTGATTTTTTATGTACACTTTTTCTAGGTTCCTGTTCCTCCATATATCTTACAAATCATATTTCTTCAAGATATCCAAATGATTTGTATACTGAGTATTGGAGGGCATTTTACACTCTATAATCTCTATAATCAAAAATTTTGCTTAAAACCCATTGAGGATGGGCTGATTTTGCTATAACATGCATTCCCCATAGACATCTGCCCGAGTATACTTGGGTCTAGTCTTTAAGGGCTTTAATTACATTACAATCTCCTCCTAACTTGAGACAATATATGTACATTTGTAAAAGAGCAAAGGTCTGTATCACCTGCATATATTTCTTCCAAGAACTCAATTCATTTCTTTATTCTACCTCTTGTTGGAAAATGAGCATTTATATAGTATTACCTAATGACTGGGAATCAAACATACTCACCTTTAGTTAGAAAAAATTTAGTACTCTTCATCTCCCTACTTGTGTGTGATTGATTAAGATTTCAGTGCCACAGGGTCAACTCCCCTGTACCCCTCCACAATTAAGGCAAGGAATTTCCAATAAATATCTTTTCAGCTCTCTCTTTCAATACAATTTCAAGTAAGGAATTTCACGATTTTTTCAGCTTTTTCTTTTCATGTAAATTGAATAGAATAGGTGAAGTGGAAATTCCGACAAACACACAAACACATACACACACAAAGAAATGCCTTAAAAAGGCATTGTGGAAGAACAATGCAACAGGAAGAAATGAATAGACCCCTGGGTGGGAATGAGATTTGGGGAAAATCCCTATATGGAAGGAAAAAAAAAAATAAAACGGCATGGATACGACATTTTCAACTGAATATGGTGGTACGTAATAAAGAAAGAATAGCATGAATACGTGACCATACATTACACAATCAACAAAAAGGTGCATGCCCTGATTTTATGTGAGGACTTGAAAAAAGGTGAAACAGGTCACCTTAGAGTTTTTCATATTTTCTGAAAGGCAATTCTTCTTCTAAATTACTCAAAAGTTTGGGATCATATAACAAATGGGAAAGTGTGTTTTCAGCAGTTTTTCACAGACACTTTTTGTAGAATAATGCACCATATGTGAAAGATCTGTCTTTGAGTCCACTTTTCATTCCCTAAAAACTCTTTGCACACTCTTCACTTTAAACTCAAATTACCTTTGAAAATATGATGCTATATAAAATCAAAAGTCGGTATTAGTAATGGATAGAATGTGTATGTTTCATTTCAGCATAATCTGACAATCTCTTCACTGTCTTGCAATGGAGTTTTACATCCTCTTTTTTGTCCCATTCATTGCACAGAGCATGGCTTGGTGAGACTGAGTACTTGAATAGATAGACCCCAAACTTCAAAGCCTCTTTTCTCAGTATGCACTTTCCCAGAGTGTGTGCTTTCTTTCCAATACTTAGGTTATAATAGGAGAGTCCATTTGAGTTGACTTATACATCACTTCAAAGCTTAAAGGCTGCTCTTTCAGAATCTGCCCTTAACAAGCTGAGGACGGTTGATTTTGCGACAACACACATTTCTCATAGACATCTGCCTGAGTATACTCGGTACTCGTCCTCAACGGGTTAACTAAAAATCCATGTCTTGTGACTTTAAGTTGGTCTTGTGGTGCAGGGTCGCATATATACAAAATTCAGTCTGAAGAAAACACTGAAATTACTTTACTGTACAGGGCAGGAGTGACAGCAATGTTGCCAAGGATCATAAACACTACACTTGAAAAGATAACATAAATAGTGTACCCGGTAAGTGTCCCTTAGGACCAAAAGACTCAAGCAATTTACTTTGCAAGTTAGCACATGGAAAGCTCTGTCAATTTGTCTGGTTACTGTAATATGTTACTGTACATGGGAATTTATACTGTCCTTGTTTGATTATTTATTGTAATTGAGGTAATTCAAAAAGGCATCATATCATTACTATCAAACTTAGATTATTTACACTTCACATGTCGCCACAATGTGCTGGATTTTGCTTCCTCATTTTGTTTTAAATATGTCATGTCTAATGTAACATTTAGATACCCCCTGTCATTTAAAGTTTGTAAGGACAGACGTTCCAACTAGAGACAAAAATCCTGAAAATACTGAAATTGTTCATAAACAGTTCACATCTCTGATTTACAAGCATATTTCATGTATTTTCTGTTGTTTTTGTGGTTGTTGTTGTTGTTTTTTCTTTCCTTACCTCATGCCAGATGCCAAACTGAAGGACATGAATGTTGTTGAGTCGGACCCCGCTTTGGCTGAGCTTGCAGAAGACAGGCATAGACGTATCACCAACGTAAATGGGAATGTCAGGATTCCTGGCCGACAGAAGCTCTAGCGTGGGATAGCTGGAGAGCAAGGGATGAGGTGACAGCATTACATAGGTCAAGGTCCCTGCACCTTCTTCAAAAAATAAACTCCATGACTACAAGAAAAAAAAATCTTTCCAAGGGGAAACAAGTCGAATAGAGATTTGCTGATTTCCAGATGATATCACAAACCAGAAAAAAAAACAGAATTTTCATGACTTTTCAATGCCTGTCTTGTCACTCTTGAATTCATAAGCATACCAGGTCCGACTTTTTAAACTTTTTTTGATAATTTCCAGGATGTCTTGAGGGTTGCCATGACAACTGGAAACCCCACTGGGTACTTGGCTCCAAACAAGAGAGTGAAGTCACGCTGGTTTCCATCTTACAGCTCTCCCGCTGGTGTTCTTGTTTAATAGGGTGAATCCAATAAAATACAGACAGGGCGACTCATTTGGGCTTTGCTCTGGAAGCTTTGTTGGAACAACACAAATTAATGATCATGATACTCATTTGGCATTCATGCTTTACTTGCTTACTCCCTGGAGTTTTGCAACAATTTTTCACACTGGGATCATTCTCCACTGGATATTTATCTTTTGCAGGAATGCAAGTAAGGAAATTACTGCTCTTTCTTTGCACCCATTGTACTACATGATACCTTCAGATGTTTTAGCAGTTTTGGTCCTATTAAAAAAAAACTCTCTCCTTTCTCCGTTTCTATTCATACTACTAAATTCCACAAGGTAATTACATTTATCTACCCAGCATTATTTTTTCTGCATCAATTTACACAAATGATCATAGAAATATGCACACGCTTGAAGTTACATAATTACGTAAAAGCCATGGTAATAAGCTACCTGTTTTGCTCATCTGAAGAACTATCTGACAGGACTTCTATCAATCCTAACTTTCACACTTTATTATCCTGATTTTCATCCTGATCATCATTTTCAGCTGACTTTAAGTATGGCTAGAACTGGACATAACTTCAAGGAATTTAGTCAAATTCCACCTTTTGGAACATTTGTGCGTCCATATATTATGCAGCTCTGTATGAGGCACATGAAACAATCGCCCAAGATGCTCCCAATGTAGTCATTGACAGTTTCACTAACAGAAGATTGCATACACTTAAGAGTGGGGTAATTTTATGGCACCAATTCAGAACATGAGATGGAAGGAATACACGACTATGATAAAATATATCTAGGTCCAATTAGGGCCTAGAAGAGGAGGAAGAAGAAATCAACACACACAGATTAAGTGTCAGGTGATTGTAGAGGAACAGGAAACAGAGATAAGTGTCAGGTGACTATGAAGGAGAATCTAAATCAGAGCATTTACCTCCAACTAACTTAAGATGTATGAAAAATTGACAGCTGGGATCATATATCAAAAATACAATGGTTATTAAATATACACTCTTATGTCATGCTTAACTTGGCTTCAATCATTCGTGTTTAATTGAGGAAGTACCATAAAGAATATGCCACAAGTTTCATCAAAGCCGGATCTAAATCTAAAGCTCATGGAATTTATGACTGTCATATTTTTCATGCAACAGTTTGAGTGGCAGCCACATTATGTAAACACACCAACATGATGAGCCCATAGAACAGCAAATCTCCAATTAACCTGTAAGACACTATGCATGTGCAGATCTTCCCTAAACTTCCTCTTTTGATGAGTACCAGAAAAAAAGCAAAAGAATTAACACCTGTCCTTAGTATCAAGTCTCTGTTATGTTAAGATGATTTACAAATAATTGGGGGGGGGGGGGGGGGGAGCATGCAGCTGATATTGACTGAGCCAGAAACATGTTTTTTTTTTAGGATGTCTTAATGGCGGATGGTGTTCCTCATTCTAAAGGTTCATTTAAAAATCTGAAAATGAAATTCAAAGATTTGTTATTCCAAAGGTTCAATAATTCTTGGCTATAGACTGATCTCTAAAATCAAGTCTGTTGATATAGGCCTACATGTATTTAACAGAATGGATACTCTGAAAATAAGAGTATAAGCCTACAGTAAACAAAGTCTTCATAGGAACACTAAAATCATCAAAAGTACAGGTACAAAATTATTTTGCTTAGCAAAAATCATTTCTGATTTTGTTTCTTTTTTAGAAAAGAGACCTGGGGGCCTTGTTTCTGAGTATATCTGAGTACCGCGTGTTCACCTTCTTAAATTCCGGGCACTATTCACAGCTCAAAAAAAAAATCCCTTTATTACCGTCTTTCTATAAAAGTGTCATTAACAACTTGGAAATCAAGTTTCTGAGAAGGCTGGCATGACATGCATGCTCACAGGTCCACCCACACAGGAAATGCCTAAGAAAAAAGTCTGCAAACTGAAAACATTGCATGGGAATTTTCATGAAACATGAATCTCGTGAAACCAATGCACACATTCCAGTGAGCCAAAACTATCAGGCCAAGTAAAAAAAAAGGAAGTGGTTTCTCTTCTTGTGTCCATTAGATTTGTCAGGTTTTTTTTACTGTCTACTTTTTTCAAAATGCCAATATCAAAAATACACACATTTTGTATTTCTCATCCCCATCTGCATTCTTTTGAATTGCTACTTTGATATTCACTGCTTTTTTGCTGACACAAAAACAAAAATCAGAAATTCATTTCTGTATATAAAATGAATAAGAAATTGTCAGAGCATGACATCATCAACTTGCTGATTTGAATATTCACAACAACTGGTCAAGAAGTGTTTTCTGAACAACAACAAAAAATGAAATTTAAGAATGTCATAGCTTCCTTATCCAGTTTTGATCATTTTTGCAATGTTTTTTTTTTTTCTTTCTTATGACATTGATAACACTTGGGAGTGGATTTCTTCATTAACATTGGTTTCAAAGATTATGTGGATGCCCAAGCCAGCTATCGCCCTAGGATGCTTAACCCATTTAACCCATTGAGGATGAACTGATTGTGGTATTTACATATTTCCCATAGACAAATGCCCGAGTATTCTTGGGACTCGTCTTCAGCGATTAAATTACACTGACTAGCATCTCACTTCAGATCGGAAAAAGTGGTAGGATATCAAATAGTAAGGACCGGCATCAAAAATTACCTTCCTTCAAAAAGAAACTACTTCCTCTTTTGACTTTACTTGGCATTATGGATTCATTCACTGACACCCATTAAAACACCATTATGAAAACAATACAACGCAACAAATTTTATGATGCCACTTTTATCACTACAAACACACTCACAGTCATATGCATTAAATGTTTCTTTATCATTACAGGGCATCGGTACGCAAATGCACAAGATATGGATTGAGGGAAAGCAACAATGTAGCAGAGTACAACAGTGAGGTTTGAGGAAAATTAGATAATCTTGTCAAAAGTTATCATTTTTTTTTAAGTTTCAGTGCCAACACTGCTTGTTGAGATGAATATCACAGTTTGAAGTATCACTGGAAAACATCAAAGTAAAGAAAACATAAAGAGAATTCCATTCATTTTCATTTATCAAGCATAATTAAAGAGTACTTGACTTATCTTTTCAGATAGCAGGGAGGATAATATTACCCATAACATGTGTCAGTAACAAGTCAGGAAATGTGTGTTTCCTATGAAAAATGAAATTTTGTGGAATTCATTTCATATTTTTTTATATTGTTGTCCGGCAGTGACATCACAAATTCTTGTAGTCTTCTCACCCAGCAATGGTGGCATCAAAACTTTCAAAAATTTGTAACTTCTGTACAGATGGTCAGATTTTCCTCAAACTTCATTATGTGCCATACTAACACTGCTGCATTCACTCAATCCACATTTTGTGCATTAGAGTGCCACTGCCCTTTAATGATAAAGAAACATAATGTGTATGAATGTGTGTGTGTGTGTGTGTGTGTGTGTGTGTGTGTGTGTGTGTGTGCATGTAGTGATAAAAATGGCATTATGAAATCTGTGGCAATGTCTTGTTTTCATAATGGTGCGTAAATGGCTGTCTGTAATGTACCCATTACGGCAAGTAAAAATAAAAGAACTTAGTTTCTCGTCTGGACTTTCCAATGAAAGTGATGCAGGATGCAGGTCCATTTCCCTTGAAGTCCATTCCTCTTCAATGCCATTTGCTTCACATGTTTTCTTTCTCCAGCATGATCAATTTCAATGCAAACAATTTGTCTCCAGGCTGGTATGTGATAGGCCTACCACTTATTGAGCCTCTCAGCAGTTTTATGTTCTTGTACAAATATGTTGGTAGACTGAAAACTAAAACAGCATGGGGCTCAAATATAACAAAGCGAGGCTCTTGTTATCTTGTGCTGATATAAATGACCCTGACACAGATGAAATGATTCACAGACGATGGCTGCACTCAATATCATATCCCAAAATGACATTTGAATGTCATTGGAACTATTTTCATGATAGACTGAATTACAATGTACACATCTTCACTTCAGTCTAATGAAAATGATTTTTTTTTTCTTAACTGTGCTGCTGAACTGTTTAACTACTTTTAGTTTTAGAATGGATTTGTAACAATGTTACTTCCTCTTTCCTCTGGAGGTCAAAGTTCACAAGGCATTCATGCAAGCAGTCTCAGTGCTATCAAGAGATTTAAATCACTTTAGGTTCAAGATAACTCACACATGATGTGCAAAAGGAATGCTAACCTCGTGAATAGCATTGCAGTATTATGTTAGGAACACTTTTTGAAGAAAACAGTATTTTTACTTTTTCTGCCATAGACATGGTGTGTAGTTATTACAATTTAAAAAAAAATATATATAGTATTAGCCAAAGACACTTGGAAGTATCAAGCATATCCATGATATCGCGGATCTGATTGTTCACCTTAATGTTAAGCAAAATCAGTATTCTGATGTCTTGAATATTATCTTAAGTTCCCCCTATCAAATCATTATTCCATCCAATCACACCCATTGCTAGACACGGATATCATGATTTGTAGATTAAGCCCGGATGCGCACTTGCCCAACCCTGCAATTACAACAAAAGAACTATCTGCATATTACAGTCTGTGACTACAACCCTTCACCTGTACACACAAAGTTGTCATCCTCTTTAAGTATATCACATAAATTGATTAAATTCCTTGAATGGGGCCCGTAGGTAGAATTACATTTTTGATTGATTTTCACTACTAATCACGCACTCAGAACACCAATTTACCATTATCTCTGTAATTAAGTCCTCTCCGCGGCACATGGGCATTGATAAGTGCAAGTGCACACGACTTTCCTCCCAAAACACTTGTTGTCACGGTCGTTAATGAACCTCATACTTAATTGAGCTCTCAGAAAAGGATGTCACTTGTTGAGTGCTGATTTAACTCTAACAATCTCTCAGAATACCACACTCGGGATAAACAACACTTGATATAAACAAAAAGAAAAAGAATCATACAAGACTAAGAATCAACAATCATGGTTATTAACCCGTTCCATACGAGAACCTGGTGGCCTGTGTATTAAATCAATGGGGACTTCAGAATTAAGTATGGAACGGGTTAATGAACCTCATACTTAATTGAGCTCTCAGAAAAGGATATCACTTGTTGAGTGCTGATTTAACTCTAATTATCTCTCAGAATACCACACTCAGGATAAACAACACTTGATATAAACAAAAAGAAAAAGAATCATACAAGACCAAGAATCAACAATCATGGTTGTTAATGAACCTCCTACTTTACTGAGCTCTCAGAATAGGATATCACTTGTTGAGTGCTGATTTAACTCTAATTATCTCTCAGAATACCACACTCGGGATAAACAACACTTGATATATACAAAAAGAAAAAGATTCATACAAGACCAAGAATCAACAACCAATGATGTTAACCCGTTCCATACGGGAACCTGGTGGCCTGTGTATTAAATCAATGGGGATTTCAGAATTAAGTATGGAACGGGTTAATGAACCTCCTACTTAAAGGACAAGTTCACCTTCATAAACATAAGGATTGAGAAAATGCAACAATATTAGTAGAACACATCACTGAAAGTTTGAGGAAAATTGGACAATCGATGCAAAAGTTATGAATTTTTTAAATTTTTGTGTTGGAACCGCTGGATGAGGAGACTACTACAGCTTGTGAGTCATATGCGTACAACAGTATAAAGAAAATATAAAAGAAAATTCAACATATTTTCACTTTTTTCGCATAATAAAAGAGCAATTGACTTGCCTCTTTCTAAAGGCAGGGGGAATAATATTACCCATAACATTTATCGGTAACGAGGTAGGGGAATGTGTACTTTTTTCAAAAGATGGAATTTTGTGAAATTCTCTTTATATTTTCCTTATATTGTTGTACGCATGTGACATCTAAGTTATTCATACACTGCAGTAGTCTTCTCATCCAGCGGGTACTGCAAAAAAACTTCAACAATTCATAACTTTTGAACGGATTGTCTGATTTTCCTCAAACTTTCAATGATGTGTTCTACTAATATTGCTACATTCTCTCAATCCTTATGTTTATGAAGGTGAACTTGTCCTTTAATTGAGCTCTCAGGAAAGGATATCACTTGTTGAGTGTTGATTTAACTCTAATTATCTCTCAGAATACGACCCTCAGGATAGATAACACTTATATACAAAGAGAAAAAGATTCATACAATAACAAGAACCAACAACCATTTACTAGTCCCAGTATATTTGTAATCGGTCGTACCCTTTCATGTTTTTACCCTTCAAACTCATCAAGAATCGTATCTGTCATATCGATAAGAGTTCTGAATTCTTCAGGAGATAAATCAAAGGTATATTTTGGCTAATTTTTAACTGAAAATGAGAGGAAAATTAGCCTCAAACTTCAATACCCATAACTCTTAGAATGCACGTAACAAATTGAAGTCAAGAAAATTCCCTAAAAATACAATCTATGAAAATTGATATGGTATCTTAGTTGCAGTGATTTGACGATTCTGAAATTTTGACATGGAGGTTTACAATTTTACGAAATTGCCAAATTTTTTGAAAATATGTTTTTAACATAAACTTTGTCACAGAATGATGTGATTTTTCATCAGTTAGAAGGGTGTAATAATTTGTATTATTAAAAAAACAAATGTTTATAAAATATTGTCATAATTGTTGCTAGAAGTTGAAGGAGTCACTTTATTTACCTGAGGTGGTCTGAGTGGACATGGCTGATATAAATGAAGTCAGCCTTGGACAAGCGGTCAAGCCAGTCAGCAGGAGGTTCATGCATCAGCCACCAGCCTCTGGCAAAGGCTGGACCGGTCAGCCACGGGTCGGTGAACATGATAGTGCCACCCAGATTCAACTCCATGCAGGCATGGGTGAAGTATGTCAGCTGATAAAAACAAATGGAGAGGGTGCAGGTAATAACAACAATCTGGAGAAGTACACATCAAACAGACAAATACACAGAAACCAACAACAATGCTGAAATCCCTTCCCCTTAAAAAGAAAATAAGAAAATTAAATCAATCAATCAATCAATCAATCAATGCAACAACAAAAAATAACTGCTAAAATATTATGCATATCGCCCCTGATCTCTCTTGATTCAATTTCACAATCTTACACTCATAGAAAAGAAGTTACTTACAAAGCTTGTAATTATGTGTTAGAGGAGCATGAATTCATGTGAACACTTACATTTTAATGTAAATCTTTATGTGACGTACATCTTGCCTTACTGGGGGCTAATGAATTCTGAATAAGGCCAAGAGAGTATGTACAAGAGGTGAGACAGTGGGTATTTCTTCAAGGGCAAGTCCAAGCTATTTTGCACCAGTAACGCGTGGGACATCACAAGAAGATTTAGCCCTACATTGCACTGTTAAGATTGAAATTTCATATGTTGGGTTGCTTTTGATAGCTAGTAGGTATCTTCGTTCAAAACGATAGAAATAATCAGAATCACGCATTCAGTATTCAATTTATGCAAATTTATTCTCCAGTAACGCATGGGACCACAAAAATTGTCCTTTTTTTCTTCTTTTACTTTTATCTCAATTATTGTGAAAATACTTGGTATACTATAAAATCATTACAAACATCTTTTTCTACAACAATAACTGTACCTGAAACAAAACATTTCAGAAAAAATCATGAAACTGTTTTCTCTCAAGGTCAATTATAGAAAGATAGGTATAGTAACGCGTGGGACAAGTAACGCGTGGGACATTTTTGTCACTATGAATATTGTGATGTGAATTGCACATTTGCTCAGAGAAACTTTAATTTGGGGTACTAATCATCTAAATAGATGTATTTCTAATAATTTCTTGCAAATTCAAATGATTTAGACCCACCAGAACAAAAGATATAATAAAAAACATGAAATGCCTGTGTTATCCTTTATTTTTTGACATTTGACTTTGAATGTGACCTTGAAAATAGCATGTAATGATCTTTTGTGAATAATTTATCCAAAGTGGAACTTTTCACCAAATTTCAAGTCAGAAATCAGAAAATTACAAAAAATCCCTCAATAATGTACACATTTCCCATAGAAGACTAAGATTTAGTACACTTCCGTTGACTTGTACACAAATCGTCCCACGCGTTACTAAATTTAATTGAAAATCGCAAGTATGAGATTTATCGGACTAACTTTATACTCTTGGATATGATTAGGTTTATTGTGAATTTGGTCTTTTGAAAGTTTCAAGTCAATTAAATCATTAACTTTTATGCAAATGAGAAATAATGACCTAAAAAAGTAACGCGTGGGACATGCTAATTTTGGCCCATCCCTCATTTGCATATTTAATCAGCTGAGAAACTGAAATGTCAAAACTGAAACAGTCATGATAACTTGCTAGTCAGACTTAAGGTCACCATACTTATTTTCATAAAAACTTGTAAACATTAAAGGGGATGGCTAGTAACTGATCAGTGGGAATCAGTGGGAATGCTGAGGGATGATTGTTCCAATCCTTGTGGGATTCATTTAAGAGTACATTATATATCCATTCTTGTGTAAAAATTATTTGCTTCAGAATGGTCTCATATTCAAGTAATGTGCAGTTTAATGTTTCCAGGTAAGCGTCCCTGGTCAGTGACGGGGCATTAATCTGCACATTACTTGAATATGAGACCGTTCTGAAGCAAATCATTTTCACACAACAGTAGATATATAATGTACTCTTAAATGAATCCCACAAGGATTGGAACAATCATCCCTCAGCATTCCCACTGATTCCCACTGATCGGTTACTAGCCATCCCCTTTAAAAGATATATTTTAAAATGCAGAATTTTTGAATGTCCCACGCATTACTCTAAATCTTAATTTATGCAGATTAATTAATTTATTGCTGGCTATGCAGAAGGATTTTTACTTTTCTTTTTGAAATTCATGTATTTTAACTTCTTGGCTTTAAAATGATACCAAGTTTATGTAGATTGACCCATTTTGAATTTTCAGTCTTGTGTGATCAAATAGCTTGGACTTGCCCTCAAACATTATTAGGTTTCAGGTTTAAGATTTTGACACTTGTATGCAAATGTTTTTCATGGAAATGCCCCTGCATACCTCAGTGAACTCATCAAGCCATATCATCCTGGTTGTAATCTACGCTCAAAATTATAAAAAAAAAAATGTCCACTTTGAAATAAGTGTCAAATCTAAGACATTCGGTGATAGGGCTTTTGGAAAAATGGGACCATCATTATGGAATAACATCCCTCGCAGTGTTAAATGCATTTCATACTTTGATAAATTCAAATCTGTGTTAAAAACTTAATCTTTGATAACTGTTAATTACATGTGAATAGAGAAAAATATTCGAAATATTTGTTTCCATTTGTACACGCATAAAGCAGTATTATGCGTTCTGAGAACTGACTGTTATTGACTGTTACACTGCATTGAATTGGCTTCAGCTCAGTGGCAGTGTTGATGACCAGTAATCAGTTGATATGCGAGGTAAAATCCCAGGCTAATTGTAGTTCATTCTTTTTCACTTGGTGTTCAAATTAAGATACACGTCAAGCATACAATCGTATCTACAGAGAGTAACAGCAACAGGCCACTCAGGCCTATTATCATTTCAAGCACGCGCTTACGATATGTGGTCTGAAGCATTTTTCTCCTTGTAAACATTCCCTTTAATCTGGTGTCAATTATCATTGTTGATAATAGATTTGTAAGTTATGTTTGCACTGTCTATTCTCTCGTCTGTAATTTTGAAAAATATCATTGATGATGTTATCTTACATTGAAAATGTTTAGAAAAAATACTATTCATGATGTTATTTTGAATCGAAGTGATGAAAAATGCAGAAATAAAACCAAACAAACAACAAAGAAAAACTAGACTGTAAAACTGCATGTTCTTTGGTACAATACATTAATATCATCATTTATGAATACTAATAAATATTGATGAAACACACAAAAAAAAATCAATACATTTGATATCACCTTATACATTGTATAAGCAATGGGAAAAAGAGAGAAAAAAATGTACGCCTATATGTAGCAGACTGGGATAAACTTTCAAAGATCAGTTTGGCAAAGGAAATATCAGTTTTTCCAACAAGAAGAAGAGAAACATGACGACAAACAGCACATGGCATACTATAAAATTTGCTTAGGACTTCAATATGTTGACTGTTCTACATTCTCAGCTTTGCTTGGAACTTCAATATGTTGACTTTTTTGCATCTCAGATTTCTGTTTTAAACCCTAATGCTTTCACAACTATTGAGTATATAGACTTGAGAAAAGGCGGTGAATGAAAATCAAAACTAATCAATCAAAATTTGGGTCAAAAACTGATTGGAACTGTTGATAAATGATACTGGAGATACAGGACCAGATGTCTTAAAATGAAACAGACTGACAAATTCTCACAAAGAAATAGCTTACATGAGGGGATTGTATTGACTCTAACTTTAAAACTACAAACACTGAAAGGTGACAAAATTTCAGCACGACTTAATCCCAACTGAAAATTTGAGCCAGACTTTTGTCTTCAAGTGCATAACATGCTTTTAACTGTAAGTATGCTTCGTTTGCAGAATGATAAATATGTCTAGAAAACTATATGGTCAATGAATAGAGATTAGCTAATCCCCCTAATCCCTATTCTATAGCCATGGCCTCCCCTGTTGGTCACATGAATGTCTGAGAAAAAACTTGGCAAGCAAAGCTTTAATATTGTCAGGAGAAAGGGGTAAATCCTTACCATATTTACCTCGATATCAGAGCAATGGTGTCTTGACTGAAAACATCTCTAACATGGGATTTAATTAGTGTAACTAACTCAAATTGAAAATATTGAATTACTTTGACAAACATAAGCAATAAAAACAGAGCTACAGATGTAATCAGTAGGAAAAAAAAGGTTGAAAGATGAGTTACGTATTCAAAACGACCACTTTTTCATAAAAACAGAAGAGTATGAAGAAAAACAGCCATTGGCATCAGGTAACACCTGTCATTCGAATATATAGGACTGGTTAATATTGATTTTCTCCATTCTCAAATATCAGCTTGAGAGTAAAAAAAAAAAAAACTATTAATACCTTCAGACTTCCAGACTTGAGAAAGGATGGAGAATGTAAACCAAAACTAACTGATCTCAAACTTGGGTTAAAAGCTAATTGGAACAGTGAATCAATGATACTGGCTACCTAACAGAGAGAGCTACATGTACAGTACCAGATGTCATACAATACTAACAGACTGAGGAATTCTCATCATTAAGTCAGAGTCTCGTTTTCTCTGAATTACACGCCCCTTGACTGTTGCCTTCAGCCCATCCATTGCTTTTTTCCCTCTTTCTCTTTGAACAGTAATGTACAGTATGTCATCCTTCCCCTCCCCCCCCCCCCCCCCAAAAAAAAAAAGAAAAATACGATCAGATTTCCACATCAAAAACTTTCAATATAACAAAACTGTCCAAATGATATTTCAGGGTCTAAAGACATAACATCTTACCACTATTACCAGTACCTATATATAGCAAAAAACCCCATTCAATTTGGTTAAGTGGTCACAGAGAAATATGGATCGTTGTAAAGCATGCCATGGGTTTATTTCTTCCGAGTTTACTGCTTGGATGCTCTTGGAACTACATATTGGTGTGTGAACACAATGGACAGAACTTTGAGGGAAGGGATTCCTGATATGCTCTACAAAGATCCTCATTTCTCTTTGACCACTAAAGCAAATTGGATGGGGTTTTCTGAAAGATGTGGGTAATAAGTTATAGTTCCATACACTGAAATAGTTGGATTGATTAACTATTTTTACAGTTATCATTGCAGAGGGTCCTGGACATAGTAATTTTTTTTTTTGAGGGGAGGGGGGGGGGACGGGGACATACGGTGTAGGATTGTGAAAGACTCATATTCATGGAATTCTGTAGGTCTACTCATTAAAGGAGCATATCTTCCAAGTTTTACACCCAATGAAGACCGACACCTTACTATCTGAGATTTAAAGGCATTATTTAACATTTGCACATGAAACAAAAACCCAGCAATAGCACTTTAAAATAGTTCTTAAAAATATAAGTTATGGATAGAAACAACCACTGTAAAAATTTGAATCAGTAAAATCAATGTTAAGTATTCTATTGTTAAATGTAAAAAATGTGAACAATTAGTTTTAATAAAAATGTTTCCAGACTAAACTGTCTACAGTTACAGTTTATCGAGAAAAATACTGATATCTCCTTATATTTTAGGCTTTACTGCGAAATGTTTATATGGTAGGATGATTTGTGATACAGGTGACCTACATGTATGCATCAAATTTTTATGTGACCTCGAACATTTTTAAAATCACTGCTCCCAAAGGTAAAAGGGACCTTTAATATGCCTGAGTCTGTACCATTGTCATGTTGGTTTCTATAAAGTGTAGACCTTTATTCAGACAAAGAAAATACCGTACATCTTATGCTTTCTAACAAAGTGGAGCCATGTCTTGCGACATTTATTCAACATTGAAAGAATTTTATTTGAATAATATGCAGATTTTGAGTTGATTTGTCAGAATCTGGAAAATTTTTCAGGAATAATTTTCCCATTTGACCCATCCAATATGTAATCATGATGCAGAGTCAACAATTATTGATACACGATTTAATACTGATTTAATTTCCTTCACTTGTTACTGACATACATCAAGGGTGATGTCATTCCCCTTGCCTTCTGAAACATGAAAGTCAGGTGCTCTTTCATTATGTCAGAAAACGGAAAATATGTTAAATTCTCTTTCTCCTATATTTGTTTATTTTGGAAGCAGAATTATCAAAAGCCTGTACTTGGCAAAATTAAAGTAAAGTAATCTTAAAATAAGCAACATACCATGAGGGTCCTACTCAAGAAAGAAAAAAAAATCAATCAAAGTTGATGTGTCTGTCTCAAATTGACTTGATATGTTAACCCATTGAGGACGAGTCCCGAGTATACTTGGGCAGGCGTTTATGGGAAATGTGTGTTGTAGCAAAGTCAGTCCGTCCTCAATGGGTTAAGGCACATGTGATTCTGAATAGTGCTATGACATGAAAGGTTCCCTAAGTCCATGTTATCAGGCTCAATTTTGTACACAATTGAACGTTTTAAATTGCAAAACGAGTTCACTCCATTCTTGTTGAGATATCTGTGATTAAAGCTGCTACATAACTAAGAAAATGAAAAGTTCAGGATATTCTGATCATAACTCCACAAATCTTCCTTGTTATATTACAAGTGAGGTGTTACTGGAATGGTTCTATTTTGCCTTAAACAGTAACAGACTTCAAATGTTGACAAATGACATTTAATCTATTTTCAAAAAAAAAAGGGAAACTCTTTAATTTGACTAAATGTTTGTAAAGTTATTTGGCCCAGGAGGGTCTTGCAATAATTGCAGGACACATCAGTAAAGTTTGAAGTAAATCGAACAAATTCATTCAAAAATTATCATTCTTTTTTAACTTTCAGTATTGAAACAACTACCATACAATCCCTTTAAGAGAATGTGTACTCTTCATAAAAAAATCAAATTTTGTGGAATTCTCTCTATTTGGTGTAGATGTTGTCCTGCAGTGATGTCTCACAGTGTTATAGCCTTCCCATCCAGCAATGGCAGTCAGTGAAACTTTAAAATCTTCCAAACAAATAGTCAAATTTTCCTCAAATTGATGTATTCTACAAGTAATATTGCTGGATTCAGTCAATACCCATATACAGTCAAACCTGCCTTGGAAGCCACCTATTTATAGTGGCCACCTGCCATATAACACTGCCACTAAAATCCCCCCCCCCCCCCCCCCCCCCCCGGAAAGCTGTGTTAGGTTAAAGACCCTGTATATAGCAGCCACCTGCCTATAGCAGCATGCAACTTTTCTTGTCTCCCTTGAGTGACCACAATAGACAAAGCTGACTGTATATTTGAGTATTATTCCCCTTTAAAGGGGAAATCCAGTCCAAAAACAAGTTAGTCTGATAAAAAAAAAGGAGTAGAATCTTGAAAATTAAATAAGAAAAATAAGGAAGATATGAAATTTTGAAATGTTGCTTATTTCAGCAAAACAGTTCTTGTACAGTGGATATGCAAATGAGTGAGCTGACCATGCCATAACCTCACAATTTTTCATTGATCGTTTCCAAAATATGACAAAAATTCAGTGTTTCTGTCATTGAAATCTAAAATATAAAATGTTATTCCTGGTTGAATAACTTCAGAATAGTGATCAGTTACAGATATCAAGATTGAGCCTCAGGCATATTTGTATTTGAATGAAAAACTGGAAATTTCAAAATTTTATGTCCAAACTATATGGCAAGTTGGAAGGGTATGACATGCTCACTTTGCCATTTGCATATTCATATTGACTGTTCAAGAACTGTTTCCTGAAAAATTAGCGAAACTTCAAAACGTCATAACCTTATTTTTCACCCAATTCCAATCAACATTTTACCATTGAACTCGTAATATTTTACTCTATCCTATAAGACCAACTTATATCTGGACTGCATTTCCCCATTAATAAAGCCGGCGAGACAAAAATGAACAAAAGCAGACATGAATTTAACAAAACTTCTGTTCTTAAATAGCACTTTGGCAGCATTTTGATATTCCCCATGATGGCACTTGACATCAAAAGTAATCTTAAGCAGATCGCCACTTCATGGTCAAGACCAGATAGTTAAGGGTAGATCACGAGTCTGGTGTTTCCTATAAAACTTGGAATTGATATGTGAATATTCTCAAAAGAGGAAGGCAGCATGTTTTAATGTAAAGCATAATTGACTTCTCTATCAAGTCATTGTCATCACAAAGGTATTCCAGCAAAATCCAAATGACTAGAGCTCTTTGATGATGTCAGGGTACAGTGCATGCATGTTCACATAAAGTAAAACAGTATAGAGATCTTTTTGTTGACACAAATGGGTGTGATTGAATAACAAAACCATTCAATTCATTTCATAATTCCTTATCAAAATATCTTCAATTCCATTCTATTCCCTTCATTTCAAGCTGGTTTAACAAAATACTACAAAATAGCGATTTGATTTTAATGCAAAATCTTCAGTTCAATTCAATTCAATTCAATTCAATTCAATTCAATTCAATTTAATTTAATTCAATTTAATTCAATTCAATTCAATTCAACTCAATGCAGTTCAATTCAATTTGGTTTATCAAAATACTTCCACGCCAGCCAAGAGGCTGAATTGTGGAGGAGCAATGCAAATCTTCATGTTTGAAACATTCACATCATTGTGCACAGTATACAAACAAATTGCAAATGAATCTAAAACATGATTACAAGCAGCAAGTCCAGTATATATACCAAGAACACTTAAAATCAATTTAAAAGAGTAAAATCAAATGACATTATCTTTAGAAAAATAGCCCCAGGTTGCAAGTTAATTAAAAAAAAATATTTGAGATTGTGTTAAAATCAAGGAAGATTTTGTAAAGTACTATGTGTACTCACACCATGTAATACCTTGTTTAACTCTTCATGTCCCATGGTGGAAACCCCCTTTGTGCCACATTATGCTTAGACACTAATGGTTTGATTCTTTGAGAAAACATTCTGTGTTTCACGTCTATGTAACTTAGAGATTTCTGTTGATCTGGACAAATAGTGAGTAAAGTTGTAGAGAAAATGCCAAGCTTTGCTTTGATGTATTATTGTATGATAAATATATGATCGTTTTTCTTTCACATGACCAGTACGTAGCTTCATTACTGCAAAGGCATGACTCTTGCACACAAAACAGCGACAGAAACTTAGAAATTACTCTCAAATCCAGTAGAAAACACCTCTTGATATTAAATCATTACATGAAATGCGAGCTATATGTGAGAGGAACGGAAGTGCGAGAAACACTTTCACTGTACCACGGCATTTGGCGATTTATCGATCGGATTGGTGCGTTTGAGCAGAATATGTAAAGTTGGCACACCCTCGACTGAGTCAGACGTGCGAACATGGCACATAAAGAGTTAAAGTCCCCTTTACCCGGAGAACCTCTGGAGGACATGCTAGATGTAAAAGCATGGTAGAACTGATTCAGAAGTACCCCAGCGTGGGTGAGAGAGACCCCCTTTTTAGAGTTTCTAGGGGGGGGGGGGGGGGGGGCTCCCAGGCCCCCCTCCAGATCTCTGCCGTCGACTGCGCGATCGCGACGAAAATTGGCACACACATTGCCTATGATGTAATTTAAAGTACCATGAAGTTAATTATTTCAAAAATTATCATTTACACCAAATTATGCTAATTTATGCATAATGATGCATGAAATCAGACAATTTGGTATAAATCACTAAATAAAACTGAAAACAGGCACATTTTTTGTGTAAATATTCTTTTTAGTGTCCTTAGCAAATGTAAGAGAAATAAATTGCGCAATCAGAAAAAATAAACTTTATTTCCTAAGTATTTCATTGTTTTTTGAATTTCTTACGTATTTCTGTTTTTTCGTCTTTATGTGTTTCATTGTTTTTTTCAATGAAATTCGTCCGCAACATTGTTCCAAACAAGAAAATATGTTGATTTTAATCAATAAAACCCCAAAATAATCATGCTTTTATGAAATTTGCCTGTAAACACAGTTTGTATTGAAATTGTACACGAATTCACGTTTTTGACCTATTTTTGGTCTGACATGCACGTGCATATTTATGCGCAACTTCGGAACCGCGCGCCCGGGCATTGCAAATTTGGTGTCAAAAGATACGGGAGACTCGGAAGAAAAAAGTCATGAAACGTCGCGGTGATAGCTTCTCGCAATAGCGATACATCGCGCGAAACGTCGAGGGGGGGGCCTCGGAGGCCCCCCGGCCTAGTTAGGGTAAAGCCCCTTTTACACTTGTGTTTCTTAAGCCCTTACTTTCTCTGACCCAGGACTATCGTTAATCCCATACCAATTTTTTCAGCTTTTTACACTTGCCAATACATCCCGTACTATGGTCTTGTCCCGGGCTAGAGAGAAACCTGACCTTTTTACACTCGTATAATTAGTCCAGTACTTTGTGTGGTTCAGGCTTCGTCTCCGTCACTTAGCCCCGGATTATTTCTTCGTTCTGTTTACACTCGCTTGCTTGGCATCGCAATTGCAGGGTTAGCACCGCAATTGTGGTGCTAACCCTGCTTTTTTGCAGGGCCAGAGAGTACAGGATTATCGTGGGGCTAGCCCACTTTGGCAAAAACAAGTGTAAACAGAAAGTGGGCTAAGGAAAGTCCAATACCAACGGTGGGGCTAAGCCCCCCGCCCCCGCCCTTGGCTCCACCGTTGGACTAAGCAAACATTTGCAAGTGTAAAAAGCCCTTTAGAGTCCCAGGTATCTGAGGTAAACATGCATGATCTTTGGAAATTGTGCTGTATTTGACAAGGACTCTTAAAGGGTCAATCCAGTCTAAATATGTTAGTTTGATAAAAAAGAGTAATATATTACGAGTTCAATGGTAAAATTTTGATCGAAATTGGGTAAGAAATAAGGAAGTTTGACATTTTGAGGTTTCACTGATTTTTCAGGAAACAAATCTGGTCATTATGAATATGCAAATAGCAAAGTGAGCTAGCATGTTATCCTCTCACAACTTGCCATACAGTTTGTACATAAAATTTTGAAATTTCCAGTTTTACATTCAAATGCAATTATGCCCACAAGGCTCAAAATCCTATTGATCATTATTCTGAAATTGGTTAACCAGGAATAACATCATGTTTCAGACTTCTATGACAGAAACATTCATTTGAATTTTCATTATTTTCTGTACACGATCAATGGAAATTTGTGATGTTATGACATAGTAAACTCATTCATTTGCATATTCATATCCACTGTACACTGGACTGGATTTTCCCCTTTAAACAGAGTACAAAAAGGTCACTCATGCACCTTAACTTCACCAGGACGGAGGGGCTCCTTTGCTCTGGCATCAGTCTCCCAGGGCTGGGGAGGTCTCAGCTCCACTAGCGCCATGTTCCCATCATCATCCACTTCGGGAACTTGGCAAAAAGGAAAAACAGAAATAATCTGAAGTCAGCCCTCAATGTCCCCATGCACTTGATCAAACCTCAAAAACTTCTGCACTCATAATGGTAAAATATGTTAATAATTTGTTGTTTCTTGCAAACAAGTACACACACAAACAAACTGCACCAAAACATAGATACAGAGACACATAAAAAGGAGTAATGTTCATTATTCTGAAGGTTCGTTATTCCCAATCATGTAAATTCCCTATACCTAGACGTTCCTTCATCCAGAAATGAAATAGGGTGTGTTAATTCCCAAATTAAAAGTTGTATACCTACAGAATTACAAACCTTATTTATCTGTAGGATTGATGAACCTTTGAAATAACAAGCAACTCATAGAAGTAGCAAAATATATGTTCACAGACAATAAAAGAAAAAGTAAAATATGACAAGCAAAATTTACAATTCAAAATTCAAATCAAACTCCAATCAAAAGTATAAAAGAAGTTAACAGAGTATTTTTGTACAACAGTTTTTGAACAGTTGAATATGAATACATGTACTGAAATGTAAATGAATTCAATGAGCAATGAATGTCATCACCTCACAATTTTCCATTAATACACAATAAATGGTGACAATTCAATACTTCTTAGATAAAAGTATAAAACATAATTAATGTTATTCCTGCCTGCATAACTTCAAAATAATGATCAGTCAGATATAACAGGATTTGAGACTGGGTCATAATTACATTTTAAATCTAAAAACTGGAAATTTCATGATTCTACATGTATGTAGGCCTACATACTGTATCTTGACAAAGTGTGAGGGAATGATATCGACAATTTACTATTTGCCTATTCATATTGACTGTTCAAGAACTGTTTCCTGAAAATTAGCTAAACTTCACAATTTCATAACTTCCTAAATTTTCATCCGATTCTAACCAAACTTTCACTGTTGTGCTTGTAAGATATTACTCTTTCCCTTTAGTCTAATGGTACATTTCATTTGTCTCTGATATGCCTTTCACAGGAAAATCAAACATGAGGTTGGGGAGGTAATGGATTGGAAGAACTTCAATGACTTCTATATACTGAGATGGAGTTTATGATATGCTTATAAATCTATGACTAATTCACAGTGACCTATGCTTGACATGCAAACTCTTGAAGGAAAGCTGTACCAATATATTTGTTTAGTATATTCAGGAATGGTTCAAAAAAATATACATAAAACTGAACAAAACTTGGAACTTGGAAGTATTGGAATAAAGGTACATTGTACCAAATACTTAAACAATATTAGATAACAATGTGTTCTCTGCTGCTTTGTCAAAAAATTAATCAGGAAAACTTTACAAAACTTGTGGCAACTATGGCAGCAGATGGGAGCAATGCAGTTGATATCAACTGACTGCAAAGGATGCAATTACAGTCAGCTAACAGTGAGTCAATGATTATAATGAAATATTGATCACAAGAATGAGAACAACACGTGAACAAAGAGAGGGCTTGGCAACTCATTCAATACGTATGTAATATTCACTAGAGGGAAAAGTAAACAATCATGCCATCAGTTTGGAAAATACAAACTGATGGGGTTTAATTTTGATTGAGATAAACTGAAGCACCTGCTCATATATTGTGACCCTGCATCTCAAAACAAATAAAAAGTTGCCAGACAGATTTTTAGTTACGGGCAGATTCAGAAAGAGCAGACTCTAAGCTTTAAAATGATGTATAGAGAACTCAATTCAAATGGATTCCCCTAAACCTATCTAAACACTGGAAAGAAAGCACACATTCCGGAAAAGTGTGAACTGAGAAAAGAGGCTCTGAAGTACAGGGTCTATTGGCCCGTTGAGGACGGTTTGATTTTGCTACAACACGCACTTCCCATAGACACCTGCCCGAGTATAAAATCCTCAGGACTCGTCCTCAACGGATTAAAGCACTTAATCTTTACCAAGCCATGCTAGCTGTGTGATGAAAAGGACAAAACACAGGATGTTAACCACCAGAGCAACAACAATGAAGGGATTATCAGATTAAACTGAAATTGAGCACGCTCTACTAACACATTCTGTCTATGATTACTGCCAACTTTCAAAGTAGTAGTATATCCTTTCAAAAGTTATTAGACTTGAAAGTGAAGAGTGTGCAAAGGATTTAAAGAAATGAAAAGGGGCCTCTGAGACATACTCGATCATTCTACTCACAACCCCCCCCCCAAAAAAAAAAAAAGGGTAGTAGAAAAACTGCTGAAAACACACTGATCCAAAACTAAAGAATAATGTAGAAGAAGGATAGCTCTTTCAGAAAATATGAAAAACTCAAGATTGACTGAGTTGACCCATTTCACCTTTTTTGAGTCCTCATTTAAAATCAAGGGGTGCAACTTTTTGTTGGTTTTGTGATGCACAGTCACATATGACAGTGTTACAGTGAATTTGTTTGTTTCCATAGATCTGGTTTATCCATCAAATGCAGAGAGATTTGTCAAACATTCAATGGAAATTTAGGAAACAAAGACATTCCTTCAAAAGTTCATGAATTTGTACAGTTAAATATCTTGCTCTCTCTACATAAGATGGGAATTCCAGAACTTGTGATCAAAGTAGTCAAATGATATTCCAAAATCATCAAAAAGATTTCACAATGTTATGACCACAAAAAAAGTAGTATGCACTGTCTTGACTTGTTACAGTAATAACTGTTATGGTCAAGAGCCTTCCGGGAAGAGCTAGGTTAAGCCTTCCTTTGGTGTAGACAAAAAAAAAAAAAGGAATTTGGGTCAAATTCTGTATGTTTTCTCTTGATATCATTGTACTATTGTGACAGCGCAAAGTCATACTGTGACATCCTATGATACTCTTACTTATCAAAAACTTAACCTAAAATTCATCTACAAATTACTAAGAAGAAAATTCAGTAAACCTATGACAAAATGCAGTCAAAAAGAATAATCAGTCACAGTGACAACTTGTATGAAGCCATTTTCAGCAGCAATAGTATTTATTGTCAGATAATGCATCGCATTTCAAGGCCTACATCAAAAACAAATCTAATGATTTTAGATGAACATCTTTCACTTGTCCTATTTATATTTAAGGTCTCATTCTGATTTATGCAGATGCAGGCTATGTTTCTTGTATAAATATGAACTTATGCAACATTTTCCTTGTTGGAAATAATAAGTACACAAATAATTGAACTCTTTGGCTACAGTGAATGAAATATCAATCATTCTTAAATCAAGAGAAAACATAGGTGACATTACCACTCTGAGGTTGTGATTTATTCTCAAAACAATATCAGCTAAGTAAAGCAAACATGCAGCAATCCTGAAGTGATATTTCCCCAGCATGCCGAGCAAGCCTTGCCCCAGCTCAGGCCAGCCACATTTAATAAAACTCTGACCTCATTCACTCCGGACTGGGGGTTCCTCATCATTCCAATTAAGCAGTGCTCAAAGCAGCAAGCTAGAGCTATAGGCCTACACACTTTGCATTGTCGGGAATGAAATTGAAGTGGACTGATTAAGAACGCCACAGATGAAATGTGTCCAGCTGTATGATCCACTTACTCAGTTCTTCTTGCCTGAAGCTGTCGGGGGGATTAGTGTATCTCATCGTCTTGGTGTCCAGTTTCCAGCCATGCTTTGTACATTTTATTACACTGGATATGGAAAAAACAGAGAGCACATCATATATCAACACTTCCCTGTGTGACACCATAACAATAGCAATGGTGAAAGTGAAGTGAAAATCATATTGGAAACTACTTTAATAGTAGGTGAATTTCACACCTTAACCCTAACCAGGCTGGGCTTTTTGGCCTGTTCTGTGGCCGGGGGAGGGTTGATTCAACCCCCCCCCCTAATTAATATGCATGAAATCATAAATTTAGTTGGTTGCATACATGCATCATGATCATGAACACAATACACGGAGTCTTGATTCTTGCTCACCCAACTCACAGTTTAGGTACACAATGTATGTGGAGGTACAATCACACATTTGTGTGGAGATTTCAAATTTTGAAGAAAAGAAGAAAAAGTGGAAACTTTTGAATGTTCAGACATTAAATCAGTCTGTCTGTTTTTTTACCTGTTATCACAGTTCATTGACCCATTTCATAAAACAAATAATGCACATATACACATGTCTAAATTTGTGATGTTGGTGAAAATGAAGATCTCATAATCTCTGGTACTCACAATGTCAAGCACCATGCCATTATGGTCTTTGTTAGCACTACATCTTCACTTTAATGCACTCTCCTCTTTGCATTATCATTTGAATATCAGCATACCCATTTCACTTTACTATGATGCTAAATCCAGACAGGTGACAAATCAATGAATAGTGAAATTTATCTCATTATCATAATATTTGCCCACTGATGTCAGCCTCATCATATCATTGAGGGCAAAGTTTTGATTTGCAAGGACATATCTTTTTTCTTCCTTGAAATCTGACCCAACCATTATGGACAGCGTCATCCACTGTTAATAAAATTCAATTCCATGCAGTATATATACAATCAGCCCTTACTAAAGCATGCTATCAGTCATACAGCAACATGTCTGCTCATAGATTGAGAACAAAGCAGAAATTGACTCAAGATTGAAAACGACTTGAAAAAATCTATTAAAATGGTTTCAAAATTATGGAGTATTGGCACGAAAAGTCTTTTACGTGATATTGATTCTCCATTTAAGGAGCTTTTCTATGTCTTCTGAAGCCGTATGTGTACAAATATATGAAGGTCAAATAAGAAATGTTTCTTGAAAATTTGTTTCTTTTCAACTGAATGGCCTGATATTCATTAGAACAAGGAAATAACAGCCATTAAATTCTACTGAACATTGTGTGACAAATATGTGATCCCTCAATGGCAATGTAGAGTAAGAAATAAGTGGCCCCCACATGTACCCCAGTCACAACTGCAGCATGTGAATGCATGATGATATAGCTTAGTATATACCTACCATACCTACGAGTATGGCAGATAGTAATCAACCCAATAAATGCTCAATAAATTCTGTCAAAGCCGTCATAATTCATATTTCTCGGTTTTCTCTTCTCACGAGTCACAACTGTGCTATATCATTGGTTTGTGCCACAGGGATCATAATAGTTTTGGTTGAGACCTAACTTCAGGATTCTAACATCTTTTTTTTTTTTTGAAATATTAATGAGAAATCTCTTATGAAATGTGAAAGAGCGTGTACATCAGAGAAGGATTCAATGTTTATTTGATGAAAATTGGTTTTGAAAAAGCTGAGATATCCAAAACAGAGCAATCCTACTAAAAGGTGGGACCCATCTTTTATTAAGATCACTTTGTTTTAATTTGTTTTTGTATGTCTCAGCTATTCCAAAATATATTTTCATCAAATAAACTTGGAATTCCTCTTAGAATGGTATGCTCTGTACTATTCCACAAGTGGTTTTGTGGTATCTTACAAAAAGGTAAAAAACCCAATCGAGCTTCACTAATACTATACCATTCCTTTAAAGGGAAAAACAAAAAATAAAAAATAAAAAATCCCCCCCCCCCTTTTCTCAATGATCTCCCTAATTTCTGATGGGAAGGGTTGTGGAATAAAGAAAGGCATACTAGAGAGATCAGTTACAGAAAGAAATTTAATCTGAAAAGTGGCCAGTAAAAGGGGACTCGTCAGTACTGCATAGGGTAGTAATTTGATTGAAGAAGAGAAAAAGATCACTTCCTACAAAAGATAATTCAATTATGTTGCAGCCCACAATAGCCATATTCATAAGTCATTAAAACACCATGAGGTGGTAAATTATCATGGACCCAAAAAAAAAAAAAAAGGTCAGTTAGAGTTCAACGTCTGAAAATAAAAACGATAACAACAAAAAAGCCTATGTAGTCATGTAATCAGTGCGAGAGAAGCATATTATTTTTGTATGTGGCAAGTGTACACGAGGATGAGACAAAATTAATTGTCATTGGAGTACGTGGAAGGTGAAAAAACTCAGATAGGCGTGGTTTGTTCTTGAAAAGGAGAAAGGAAGTATTAATTTCTTATGTGGTTGTATAGGTGGGGAATGAGGAGTTCAATTAAAGGGCTAAGTTGCAGGGGAAAAAAGATGAGACACGAGAAGGTCAAGTTCTATCTAGAGTGTCTAGACAGGATGTAGGCCAAACTGATGTAGACTCACCACTTTCCAGTATCTTCAATATCCTTGATGAAGGTCCCACCTTGATGTTTGCACTTGTTCCTGCACGCCCTATACTCCTCCTTCCCTGGTTCTTTGTAGATGACATACTTCTCGTTTTCTGAGCGGTTTACCAGATTGACACCATCTTTGAGTGTCAGTGTCTCCTCGTAGGGGAGCTTTAATACTGTCACATGCTCTTGTTCCATCGGGTTCTTTTAGTGGTGCTGATCGCTAATCTGAATTTCCTCTGCTTGTATCAACAGTCCTGGAATAGAAGAAACAAAATTGAATATGCAAAGAAAAAAGTGTACCTTGAGTAGTTCACTGACAAAATCAATGAAATTAACCTGAATTAAACTGAATTCTGAAATGCCCATCAATATGCAGGCCACCAGGTTCCCGTACGGAGGAGGTTAAGTGCTCAGAGAGTCTTACCTGTATTCAGAAATTGTTTGAATATTTACCAATGTCATGTGAAGAAATAAGTGAACAGGAATTTTAGGGTGTAGCCATTTTTCAAACATTTTTCTTAAATTTGCCTCAGAAAATTTGACTCGGCCTCCAGAGTAGATATTATTCTATCCTTGAAAATAGCATTATATAGTGATATAATGAACATCATAAAGCAGGAACAGAAATAGTGGTTCCATCAAAATACGATATGTCCAAAATTAAAAAAATTACGACGGGACCCTCCAAAATGATAACTCTCAAAATAGTGAATCAATCCAAATACAATTCCAGGGTACGACACTATAACTGATTACCCACATCTCACAGAAAACATCATCTGTTTTGCTTCAGTGGTCAAAGAGAAATGAGGAATTTTGTAGAGAATGTCAGGCAGCAGATGTCAGGAATCCTTTCCCTCCAAGTTCTGTTCATTGTGCTCAAACATTATGCAGTTCCAAGAGCATCCGAGTGCTAAACTAGGAAGAATCAGACCCATGACATGCTTTACAATGATCCACATATCTCTGTGACCACTCATCCACATTGAATGAGGTTTTTTTTTTTTTGCATAATATAAAGCCCATCTTATATATTAAGACCCTGACGTAGCATTCACACAGTTAAATCATATTGGAAGTTATCAATGCAAACATTTGATTGTAATTTTTTTTTTTTTTTTTTTTTTTTGGGGGGGGGGGGGAACATACCATGTACAGTGATGCTGCCCTCAAATGCACACCAGTGCACTTCTCAGCTATTGTGCTTTCACTAAATTGCATCTAGACAGTGATACACCTGCTCCTCACAAATATCAATAATAAGCCAGGGAGGTGGAAGTAACTCCAATAGTCAAATTAACTCTGATAGTCAAATTAGCTTCCTTTGTGCGAATGAATTATGATGCACAGTTCGATACAGTCAAGAATGTGGTATACAGTATGCTCCAGCTTCTCCACTGTGAGCAATAGGATGGTGCATGCAATCACTAACTTAACCTCACGAAAGGAAGATCAATACACTAGAGTATTAATACTACATAATATATGACTATGATCTATACATTTTCCAATTAACAATTAGGGAGTTCACACCAGGGATGCCAAGTTTAAATTTTTTGAATGAGTGAGATTTTCATGACTCGGCATCTCGGCGAGCGAATGTGTGTGCGAGCGAGGGTGTGGGAGGGGTTCTTCCCCCAGCCCTGCCTCCCACGGCCTCCCACGGTAGGGAGCTTTTTCAATTTTTAGCTCATAATGGTGCGATCAGGTGCATTTTAAGCGACTATTTTTTACTTATTTTGAAAGACAAAAAGGAAAATTTACCTTCAATTGCAACTATCACTTTAATTTTTTGAGGTATGCTCATTATTATAGGCCCAAGTTGCAGACTTCGCCCGATGCGTGAGAAAAATGGGAGCCATGCGTGAGATCGTGAGACGGCCCCTAAATGCTTGGGTCTCACGCAGAATGCATGAGACTTGGTAGCTCTGTCACACTGCAGCGTGGGAGTGACATTTTGATCATGAGATCAAAATAAAAGTGACATTTGGACCGGGATCCATATCGCACTAATTTGACTGTAAGGAGAAGAAAAAGAATGGCACCTGGCAAGCTCAAAAAATAAAAATCACAATTATGATCTAAATCTTACTTTTACTGTGATTTTTCCCAAATAATGATGATACTTAGTCCAATTGGAATAGTGATTTGAACATCAATGTTTTAAAGCCCACAGTCCTTCCACATGATCAGTGGGTTATTGTAATTTGTGGCATTGTGTGAACGCCTCCCAAAAGAGAGATAATTGATGTTTTGATCACAATTATTAGGTAGAATTTCTGACGTGTTTTAACAGTGATTCGAAAAGTGAGAACACGATCACGGATTGTGATCCAAATCTACTTCCTTGTCTGCCATTGGAACACACCTTTAAAATACATGTATATTGTGTTACTTTCTAAGGTCCCAAAAATACACAATGACTGCACTACAAAAGCTCCGTGTTTCACATCATTGTTGGATATTACTCAACACCCACAGCAGGTGATGCAGAAATGATAATATGAACGACATAGAATACTGGGAAATCCATTTCATATACTTAACACAGACAAAAACAACCACACGCAAGCTCAACAATAGTATATTTAAAGGGACAGTTGTGGCCATTTAAAGGAACTATATGATGCAAATGCATGTTGACTTGTACTGATTCATGATACCCTCAATATCACTTATGAGACCAAACAACTATCTAAATATGCATCATATGTTTCATAATAATATTTTTCTTATTTTTTTTTCAAATTATTAGCATATATGCCCTAAAAAAAAAACAACTTTCAAACCAAGACTCTGCTGGTGACATCATCTGTCAATAATTTCAAACAAAAGACAGTGGAATGCACCTTCAATAGCCTGAGCAAAGCTTTCAGGTTTCTGTTTCTAAATCATTATAAACAAAAGACACTGCAGGGATTCAATGAATATCAGTAACAAATAATGATGCTGATGTTTCCATTGAGTTCTTATGCACACAAAATTTAATTTTTTAGGAAAAGTATGCATATTCTCTAAACTTGCTACTGACATATGTTGAAGGTAATATCATTTCCCTTCCTTTCTGAAAAAAAAGTCAAGTGCTCTTTCATTGTGCTGGAAAAAATGAAAATAAATGGATTTTTCTGGATGTTTTGTCTATATTGTTTTCCATTTATTATGTGACGTCACAATCTGTAATAGTTGTATCATTCACTGTTGGTGGCAACAAAACTTTGAAACTTTGTAACTTATGAACAGATTGTCCAATTTTCCTCAAACTTTCACTGATTGCTGTTTTCACTCCATCCACATCCTTATTTCTTTTACATTCCTCATATCATGAAATTTTCTTACCTGTGTGGTATCATCCTTGCTGAGAAAGGGCAAACTTTTTGCAGGGGTAGAATAACCAATACTTTGGCCTCTTTTCACACTATAAAACTGTTTAAAATCATAGGCCTACTCATTCAGTCCAACAAGACCTCTTCGATTATCATCACAACATCTTTTGTCAGTCTATCTTATAAACACGTATAATCATAATGGTAACTGATCCTTTACATTATCAGCTCCCACTCTTTTCGAACTCACTACCCTGTTCAATAAGGAGCATAATCTGTCCTTGATTCCCAGTGTCCAGAAGACACTGAAAACCTACTTTTCAAGCATTGATGATTGTATATGTTATGTCAAGTGCATAGGGAATTAATGGTAATACTATGCTAATCATTATTATTATTATTATTATTATTGTTAATATTATTGTTATTATCATTATTATTGTTATTATCATTATTATTATTAATATCATTATTATTATTATTATCATTATTATTATTATTATTATTATTATTATTATTATTGTCGTTATCATTGTTATTATCATTATCATTATTATTATTATCATTATCATTATCATTATCATTATTATTATTATTATTATTATTATTATTATTATTATTATCATCATTATCAATATCATCATCAGCAAAATCATCCTCTGAGGTGCTACTCTTACCACCTTAGAATCATAAGTGCAACTTCAGTCTCTCCTTGTCTTGATACATTTTGTTGACTATGTTGAAAGTTTTTTTCCAAAATGGCTTCCAGGGCATGCATATGGGGTGATGTTTTATTGCATAAGACATGTCATGCTATTGGGGGCTGCAGCGCCTGGTTATGCCAAGGAATCTAGGCCTACATATTCACAGACATGTTTATGATAAGACTTGCTAGTATGTGGATAAGCCTACCATGGACTAGGAAGCCTGGCCCAACTGGAATATATTCAAGAAGCCCTGTTTAAGGATAATACAGTTTTGGTTGAGATGGGGTTTGAGGTTTCCAACATTTTTTGATGATGATCTATTTCTTTTTTTAGATATAAGAAACCTCTTATGAAATATGAAAGAGCATCTGATTCTAAGAGGAATTCAAAGTCTATTTGATGAAATTTGGTGTTGAAAAGACTGAGACATGCGAAACAAAGCAATCCTAATACGTAAAAGGTGGGACCCACCTTTTATTAGGATAATTGCTTTGTTTTACTTTGTGTTTGGATATCTCGGCCATTTCAAAACCGATTTTCAGCAAATAAACTTTGAATTCCTCTTAGAATTGTATGCTTTTTAAAATTCCATAAAGTGCTGAAATTCTAAGTATCTCACAAAAAGTTAAAAGCAGAATTCTTGCCTCAACCAGTAGTATACCATCCCTTTTTAAAGCATTGTGTGAAGCTTTGTCTCTGATCTCTGTAAAAGTGTACAAACGGCCAAAGAGCTAGCCACAGATCCCCACAATAGAGGCATCACATATCATGATCTTTGAGTGAGAATGGAGCTCGGTGGGAAATAAGTTTCTATTTTAGTCATGATGTCATGTCTGCATCCCAGTCATTTTATTTTTCTTCGATCAGGTTGAGAATGTGCTATTGTGTGAGTTTGTTCGACGATAACGATAACATGCTTACACTCGGGTCATATTGCAGCTCATTAGACTTGGTTGTCTGTAAGGAGCCAACAGGATGCACAAAATGTTAATACAATTATGTATTTCCACATTACATACAGCAATTTAAAGTTTCTAAGCTAACAATTTTCTTTAGGACCGCAAAACATTCTAAAGAATTTCTATGGGTGAATGAATAAAAATACTTGCCTTCACAGTTTCTGATTTTGGCAAAAAGATTTCACAGAATCTAGTTGTTAGCTTAGCTTTTCAATATCAATGAATAGCAAGCATAATGTCTTTAACATCTTTTTGCACAAAAATGCCCAAAACATGCCATCTGAACTATGACACAGATCATTGCTTTTCAATGTTAAAAGCACAAAAGCTCCAAGGTGTAGGAGGAAATATTCCCTCCACAATTCTCCCCACAGGCCAATGCACTTTTGACATTATTGTTAAAGGGATGGTACAGTTTCCTTTGAGATGGGGTTTCAGGTTTCCAATATATGTTTTATTTTTTTGTTTTTAATGATGATTTTTTTTTAGACAATGATAAAGCTCTCATGAAAGATCACATAATTCTATGAGAAATCAATATTTGATGAGAATTGGTTTTAAAATGGCTGGGATATCCAAAACAAAGCAATGCTAGTAAGAGGCGGGACCTACCTTTTATTGGGATCGCTTTGTTTTACTTTGTTTTTGGATAACTCAGCCATTTCAAAACTGATTTTCATCAAATAGACTTAGAATCATATGCTCTTTTTTAACATTCCGTACAGTGGTTTCTAACTAGGCCTATCTCGTAAAAAGTTAAAAGCTGAATCTCCATCTCAACCAATACTATACCATCCCTGTTAAGTAAAATGAGAGAACCACCACAAAATAACCACAGAATTCAGTTTGTTTTGTGCTTTTCTTGCAACTTGAGTAACGAACCGTGTCTCATCTTACTTTTATTATTTAAAATTTCCCATTATGATTCCACAAAAAAGTGTGCAAGGGACCACTGAATTTCAATTCTAAAGAATTCTAAGAAGCTCCCTCATGTGAGAAGGGGCATCCCTTCCCCCTGCTCATTTGCTGTACTGAGATATAAGATTTTCAAATGATTTAATCAGTAACTGCAAAGATCACACAGCAATTACAGAATTCAGTCTGTGCTTGGTGTTTTTTTTTCTTTTAAATTCACTTCAAATAAGTAACTAACATCTCACCATACTTTTTTCGTTTGAAAATTTCCAAAATATACAACTGAGTGTGCACCGCATCGTTGAATTTCAATTCCAAATAAAACACAAAAGATTCTTCGTGGGGAAGGGGCTACCTTCTCTTAAACCCTCCTACTACTCAGCTGATACGAGCCCTCCCTTACCCATTTATCCCCAAGAAGGAACATATTCTTGATTCCCCACCCCACTCCCCCCACCCCCAAAATTGAACATTATATAGATGACGACTGGCGGGGGAGGGAACATACCGAATGTTCCACCCAAAGGGTTTGAAATGCTATTGAGGGAGGTTATAAGTCCCGAGACGAAGTCAAGGGACTTATAGCCTCCCGAAATAGCATTTCAAACCCTGAGGGTGGAACGTTTGGTACATGTTCCCGACCACAAAAGTCATCATCTGTTATATTATATGGGTTAGTCAAATACGTCAACGTAACCACCGCACCAGCACAACGCACTCGATCGCTCGTGTCGCTCAATCGCGCATGCAGAGCCAAGGTTAATTCACTGTGTGCGCGAGGTCCCAGGCCTTCTGTCATTTGTTACGTGAAAATGTTTTCCCATGGGAGAACATTCACAAGAATGTTCGCCCATGGGCGAACATAACGAATGTACCTCCATCACGTGACTGTGTTCAGCCAATCACTTACCGGTATTTGACTAACCCATTTAATATAATAGTGACATGCTGCAATGCCTCACCCAGGCCCTATATCTGCTCTGTCACTTCGTTTTCTCAAAAATGTCTAAGTATAGAAATTCCAAATTTTGACCCCCTGCTCTCCCCTAATAAATCCAAGTAAGCGACTTGATTTATCTACTTTTCTCTCCCTTTATTTGTTTTACTATTATCTTTTAATTTAGCATTCATCTTTTTCTTTGACATTTTTGGGTACTTTCTATTGCTCTCTCGATCTCTACTAATTATGTCCTAGTTTGCTAAATCTCTATTAGTGTCTTCCATTTTTTTTTTCATTGTGTAAAACTATTTATATCTTCTTTTCTTAAATTTATTAATGTTATTTCTTAGTTTTTTCTATATTCTATTCTCTTTCATTTTGTATCCGTCCTTTGTATTTCATTCAATTCAATTCAATTCAATTCAATTCAATTCAATTCAATTCAATATTTCATTCTCTACATCCTCCTTCCTTTTTTCTTCTATTTCATTTTGTCTCTTTGCAATGTGTTTCTTTGGTGATTTATCTCTTCCTGTGTTAATTTCTTCTTTATTTATTGGAGTTTGAGTTTCAGTTTATTTATTTATAACAACATAACTGTACAAGAAAATTTCAATACATGATGGTAATTCAACACTACACTTTTATGTTAACATCAACATTAATACATAGCCACATATTAGTCTAAACAATCTCAGAAACATATCAAATACATAATGAATAAATTATTATGTACCGGTAATCTAAAACTATTTATCAAAACAAGCTTCACTGAACATACAATTGGTGGTATATAATGTACACAATGAGTTTGCTGAAGAACCATGAGATAGCACAAGTGCAGGAGTTGATCCTTTAACACATATTGCATACTGAAAAAATAAATATGGATCAAAATGCTTTACCTTTTTCTTTTTCTCCATCTCTAACACTACATCCTGCTCCCTTTCCTTCATAACCTGTTTACATTCATTTACCTATTTATCATTTTAATCAGTTATTCTCTTGTACCCTATAGAGTAGCCCTATACACTCCATGGTATAAATATTGTTTTTCTATTACTCTTCCTCTATGATTTAGGGGAGACTGGGGCAATTGTGGCCCCAGGGTAATTATGGCCCCTCTACATAAAATGTATCATAACACCATATTCTATCTGTTGAAATAGCTTACAGGGGTAGTATGTGGAAGGTCACTTCTTACCACTATTATGCTCCAACATCCATTAATTTAGCAATTAGCATCTTGATAGGAGGACCTGTTTTGTCAGTGCATGTCAAAATCACTAAGTAAAATGTGCACTCTTCACTTTAGAAAGGTAAGCGTCACATCTTCTATTCATTTCCAAATTCTTTTTCATAATGTTACTCTATAATAATAAACCTTGTCTGAAGTGATTATAAAACAAATCATACAAAATTTTATCTATTCTTATAACAAAGGGCCATTGTTTGAGACATGCGCTTTGGGGTAATTGTGCCCCCCCCCCCCCCACAGCAAAAGCATTGTTTTGCTATGAACATCTCTGGATAATGCAAGAACGATCGAAGATTTAGTTTAAAATCACAATTAGCATGGTTCATTACTGGGATTTATCAAATGAGCATACAGTGTTATCATAGTATCATTGCAGCTTTGTTTGGGATATTTTCAGGTGAAGGACTCCATCTCCCAAGGTCATCGTGCCACAAAATTCAAGACCAAACCTCAACAAATTATAGGCTCTGACTTACACTTTTTATATTAACATAAAGATATGACAGATGCAACTAATGCTACAAAAGTGAATAAAAATGGGGCTGCAAAGCCTGTAAAGCCTTTGGAGTTATTCGTTTTGTAAATCAGTCATATGTTGTGGAATAAACTTTTATATAATTCATTGTTTATGTATCACATTTAGACCATTGACTTCCTTTGTCCAGCGTATCAGGACAAATTGTGAATTAGATGAAGTTGGATGAACTCTACATTAATTTAAATGGATAACTTAGGCTTGCTATGATTCGGAAATCATTCCTTTACATGCTCTCATGTAGTTCATAGTGTATTACTCTCACTTTATGAATTATCTAATTTGTTATATCTTTATATAAAAGGGGGCCACAAATACCCCAACCCACGGGGAAATTATGGCCCCACAAGATCATTAACTTAATTGTAATTAATATGCAAACTAACAGTTTCAGGTTTATACTTTCTTTTGGATATTGTAGGTACATACACTGACTGTATATTTACATAATTAGAATATTATTGAACTTTTTATTTAATGGTATCAATAAAAAATATGAAAAAGGGGGCCACACTTACCCCAGTCTCCCCAAACCATTTGATGTGATAGTCCCTTTTGTTGAGCAGCTCCCTTTGCCAGAGCTTATTTGAGAACTTCTATATAAACCCTTTCTGTCTCAATGAGTCAAAGTTGTACAAATTTCACACATAACCTATGATCAGGATATCAACATGACACACAGAGGGTTATACAACACAAACACACACAGACACACACAAACACACATATGCACAAACACTTTTGGCTCCTCAAAAAATATAGAAATAAATCAGGGCAAAAAAAAGCAATAACAAAAGAAAATTATCACAACACTAAATCATGACCCTTTCCAGGGAGCAGGGGGGGGGGGGGGGGGGGATTGACCTTTGTTTCTCCCTCCCCTCCCCCTTAAAGGGCCCCTGAAATCCAAACCTGAAATCCAAACCTACGACCTCCTGATCACCAGGTTCAAATCCTGCTCGAGTATGTACGCCCATGATTTTTTATCTTGGCTACTACTAAACACTGATCAATTCAGTGCTTATTTACGTCGATGTAGGGCAATTTGTCAATCAGTTGCAATGAAAACATCTTGACGGAAGAAATTCATGAATTTGAATAACATTCCATATATTTTTAACGATTTTTTTTCTTCTATTTTTCTAACAGATTACTTGGGAACGCCCTCAAAAAGTCCTTCCAAACCAATATTCCTCTTGTGATCTCATCTTTCAATCGCTCAATCTCTCAATCGCCTAACAAAAGACATTGGAATGCACCTTCCCCTTGACCTCAGCATAACTTGCATGTTTCTGTGATCAATATGAATTTGACCGATAAAAGACATGGCGAGGGAACATGCAAGTTATGCCGAGTCGAGGGGAAGGTGCATTCCAATGTCTTTTGTTAAACATTTCAGTACTTTATAAGTTTTTGTCCAGCACAGCAAGATTTATGAAAAAGAATAGTGCTCAACGGTCTAATTACAGGAAAATTATTCTCATTTTCTGTAGAGTTTTTGTGTTTGCGGATGTAGATCTTTATTAGATTACCATTATCAGATCTACCTATAAATAATTGTCATATTGTATATAAACCTTTATATTTTTCATGGCTTTGTAAATATCATTCAAAATTTAAACATTTTCCCATATCCTGTCATGATTCATAAATCTGCCGCAGCGGTAATATCACTGCCTTAAGCCAGGGTTACACCGGAACCGACTTCTCCTGAATAAATTTGGACCGATTCTACCCAAATATGGCCTGAATTGGATGGATTCGGTGGATTCGGAACCTATTCATCTCTGGTTCGGGGAGCTCCCCGAATCAGAGAAGGTTAGGTTCCAAATAGGTCCCGAATCGGAGTAGAATCGCCAAGAATTGACCCAAACCAATTTTGGCCATCCCGCCGAATGCCAACCCGAATAGTGGCCAGAATCGAGCCAAATGTGGCCTGAAAGCTCCAATTACAGCCGAATAGAGCCGAATGATGACCCGAATGTCGACCCGAATCAGGACAAATATGGCAAAATGCGCCAAATACGCCATCGAATTTCTCTCGTCGGGTGCTACAGGTGGAATTAAGCAGAGGCCTCCCTGCACGCGCATAGCCAATCTGGCTATATTCATGAGGCTATTCGGGTCATTCTGGCCGCTCATTCGACCTATTCGGCTGCTATTCGGCCGTATTCTGGCCTATATGGCCCACTCGCCTGTATTCTGCTCTGTATTCGGGTAACGATTCAGATTGATTCAGGGAGGTATTCGGGGTATTCTGGGCAGATTCAGCTCTATTCATGATATTCGGGTCTATTCGGCTAGATGATTCAGGCCATTACTCCCCTAATGATAAGAATAGGCCCAAATTTGCCCAGAATGCCCCAAATGCCTCCCCAAATCCAACCACATTCCACCCGAATGCATCCCGAATTAAATTTGTCGGGGCCACATTCAGGAGTATTTTTTAAGGTTTTCGGCTGGTTTTTGAAAATTTCAAAACAAGCCGAATCACTCCACGAATGTTCCATAATCGCTACCGAAATTTCGCCCATTCGGGGAAGGAGGACAGAATGCTCCCGAATCCACCCGAATACATGCCCGAATACATGGATTCGGAGCTGATTCGGTTCCGGTGTAAAGCCTCGGTGGTGGTGACAGCATGCAGCACTGCATGTATGATCGTGGTACTGCGGCCTCATGCTTGACAAAAACAACATGATCCTTCTCTATATTTGATGGATTTTCAACTCTGCATTGTGAAGCTACAGACTCTGAACAATACTTGAGTCAACTTGGCTATCAATATTGTTTCGTGTTCTGCTCCTAAATGGCACGTAGCGGTCCATATATCATCTCTGTATTGAGAGTAGAAGTATTCTTTCTTGAGAATGTGAGAGTCCTGACAAGGACTGTGAACAAGACGCGAGAGCAAGGAGATTGAAGAAAGAGGGCTTAGTTTGCTCTCGCTTTTGGTTCACAGTCCTTATCAGGACTCTTCTCACGAAAGAGTACTTCTATTCTCACTCACTCTCTTTCTCGCTTCTCCTTTCTCATTTTTTCCTCATCAATTATCTATTATATTCCACATACCAAGAATGTTGCAATAGGATTGGTCCAGAGCTGATCACGTGATGAAGCGTAGTTTTGCCCATCACATCACCTGAGAAGAAAAGTTTGTTACACTCTATGTTGATAGTCCCTTTTGTTTCGCTGATCTCCACACTGTCCACACAGTCCTAACGCAAGATGAGTACGCGCGAAATAAAAGTGTGTTGCACTGTGGACTATCATGTGACCTAGGTCACTTGATAGTACACAGTGCAAGGCACTTTCACTTCGGTGCCGCGCAGTGGGCAGCAAATTCATTGTTTTGTCATCTACGCGCACACGTAAAGCCCTATTAAGGATACCTAAAGACAGCTAAAACGGTTTCAGATGTGGAATAAAATGGGAATTTCTAGGACCCTAGATGTGGAATATAAAGCAAATAATCAACTTTTAGTTTCAGGCAATGAGACAAACTATCACTTCCTCGGCGATCTGAATGTGTACGCTATCTTTCCTCAGCTGCGCTTCGGAAAGATAGCTACATCCAGATCGCCTCAGAAGTGATAGTTTGTCCCATCACCTTCACCAACGTTGATTATTTGCTTACTATCTCCTCTTCCAACAGTCCTTTTCAGGACTACCACATGGTGAACGGTAAACCTAATCTCCATTATCAACACCACAATGCAAACTCTACCTTGTAGAGATATAGTTTGTTTTTCGTGGCACGGTGTTACTATATGTGTATTCAAAATGTTGTAATCATATGTGTTGGAAATGAAATGAATCGAAAATGAAATGAGGGATCGGTTGTTAGCATGTGGGCTTTACATATATCTTGCTGTTGCAGGCTTTCAAGTGGGATAATGTAAAAAAGTACCCAGAATCTCTATTAAAGGACAAAAAAAAGTAGGAAAAAGTAGGACATGAGAGGGGAAAGGTAAGGCATTAGAGAAAAAAAAAGTAGGAATATATCAGGACATGCGCAGGCTTTTTGGAGCAGCTTTCATCTATACTCACCAGACTCTTGATGGTATATTATGTAATATTAATTTGTACTCACAACCCTGCTGCCTCAGCCTCACTTTTGCTCCTGGGACAGCCTGAAAAATACAACAAAGGCAGACATTTGTTACAACAATGTCAGGAAACAATTTAAACAAATGCATGTTCAACAGTACAGGCAATACAAATCTTAATTACTTGCTACAACACTTGCATAAAAAAGACATCATTCTGTGATTGACATAAACACCTAACATATATCATCCGACAAAATATAACATAAACATTCCACGACATGTAAGTTATACACTAATGCTAAAGGTATGTTATACACTTCCACTTAAAAGATGACATCTTTTATCTACATTCATTTGAATGTTTTGAAGTTGTGAAGATATGTGTTTCATTTCAAAATGTGAAAAAGATTGGAAATAAGGACTTTTGAAAAAGCTATTAAAAATATGACTCTTTAAATCTACATTTATTTGAAGTAGTGAAGATATGCATTTTCATTTAAAAGTGTAAAGAAGACTGGAAATAACAATGTTTGACAAAGCTATTCAAGTGATGCTCAAGACAAGGTTAGCATGCTTTCAAGTTCCAGCTGAATGACCATGAGATAAGCAAGAAACTAACTTTCCAAGAAACCTTCAATTTCAAATACATGTAAACACTTAACATGTGTTCAAACATTTCAAAATAACAGTATGATTTAAACTACTTACATGTAGCACTCAGTATTAGTCTCTGAGAGCACGTGCTATCATATTACATTTGTACATTATAACTCGTGCAGGCAAGAGATGCATGAAGAATGGGTTGTCTCATGACAGTGAGGCCTTACGAAGCGAAATTATATCTACCAATGCATTGACATCTTTATTTTGCAAATTCTGGCCCACGACAAATCTACACACTCAAATACTGTGAGTATACGGCAGTGTCCACCACCAAATTTCCAGTTATGTAGATTATCTTGGTAAAATCAAATAATATACATGGAAACATAAGGCAAGCTCAATTTGAAACACTTTAACCAATAGAAAACATCCAAAAAGAGAGGAAAAAGAGCAAATACTTTACATTTCAGTATCAATCAGGGAAATGTAGTATTGTTGCATGCAGAGCAACAGAAGACAAATATGACCAAATGACTCCACTTTACAAGACATGAAGAGTATACATCTGGTTTTGTTTTATTACTGTCTGCAATCTTACTGCTCTATAGTAGTAAAAATGACAATTTTTCGATAATTTTCTGTAGATAAAAAATGAATCAGTTTTCATTCTTTGTTGTTTTGTAGATGCTAGATTACATGTATTCTTGAATCAACTTACATTTTGTATTAACTAATTTAGAAAGAGTTGTAGAAAATTATCATTCTGTATTTTCCAATGATTTTCTGTTTGCAATTTTTGCCATATTCACAGGAGATAGTTAATAATTCTTAACATTCAACTTCTTTTCAGCTCATCATGACCCTTTTTGTGGAAGACACATACAGCCATTTGATCTTTTCAGGAGGTTTCTCCATTTTGCAATTATTCCAGGCACTTTTAAGCTCAGTCAATATTCCTGAAATCCAACTTCTTCATATAATTTTGAGAAATATCCTTCAGCCTTTGAAATTTTACATGGTTGAGATTTTGCTTTTCATTCTCCAGATATTTTGCTGGCTCAGTATTTCAGCTAGTCAATTTTATAAACTACTTTTTGCAAGATCTGGGGAATAAACAGTGACTGTCATAATTATCATTTAAGTCTTCGCTAGCTTCTCTGATTTCTCAGCAAATTCCAATTAACTAACTTTTTTGCTGTTTGAGAGAAAACACACTCAAGATGATTTGTATTTCCTGATCTGCAGTTCCTATTTTTTCTTAAATATAGTGCATTTGCCTCAAATGCCATTTCATTTTTATACTTTCCATTGTTCTTTTGGCTTTCACCTTAGACTTACAGTTTTGTATGTGTTGACACATTTGACATACACTATACCCATTCACTATTTTCTTTTTTAAGAAGTTTCTCTGTCTCACATTTTACCAAGACTCTTTGAAATGGTTCAATATTTCAACTTTGCTCTTATTTTATTTCCATCATCACAAAGAAAAGAAAAGAAAAAGTTGACATAATCCAAAGTGATACAATATTTTTTTTTCATTTCTCTTACACTCGTCCGATAAAGGATTTTTTTTTCAATACAATATAAATTATACACGAATGATGTCGTAAAAAAGAAACAGTGCACTTTGTCATGGCAACAAAAATAGTAAATAATCACAATGATGGAAAACAGTGTTCCACTAAAAAAGCCACGCTTGTAAAACGTGGAACACTGGAACAAAACAACAACAGCACCAATTTGTTATACCAATAAGACATATTCATTTTAAATTCTTCTATATACTATTGTACATTTTACTCATTGATATAATGATGTTGATGAACAATACTTACTAGGATTTTAGGATGCAAACGTATAAACTATATAACATATCACATTTGTGGCACAGACACTATGGGGCCAGGTGTGCCAGGAAAATTGAACTGAAAGGAAGATATGCAATCGGCCACAAAAAAACATAACGACGACAACAACAACAACAATAATACAATACACAGAAACAACAGAATTTGAGGAAATGCACTCAGACAGATACTGGACAACGAAGAACGAGGAAAAAGGAGCAGGGAAGAATAGAGAAGGAAAAGGAGAGGGATGGAAAAGGTCTGTGGACACACTACAAAATCTCAAGGAAAAGTGAAACATGACGGGTTTTTTCATTGAACAGAATTAACTGGTATATTTAGAAAACAAATATTTTTTGAGTTTATACCTAAATGTAATTAACTTCACAGATTCTTTTAGATCATTATCTAAGCTATTCCAAAATCTGGGTCCGGTATAAACAAATGTATTTTGAGTGTGCACAGTTCTAACTAAGGGAAGATGAAATTCTTTAGATTGTCTAGTGGGATAGTTATGTACGTGGCTGTTACGGTGAAATAAAGAATAAAATATTTTGGGTAGATGATTGCAGTTGTAATTAAACATAAATTGACCAAGTTGAAACAAATACAACTCTTTTATTTTCAGAATTTTGTGCTCAAGGAAAAGCTTGTCAGTATGTGCTCGGATATGAAGGTTAAAAACGATTCTGAGCGCCATCTTTTGCAGAAGAAAAAGTTTATCTAACAATGTCGAATATGTATTCCCCCAAGCAAGAATTCCGTAATTCAAGTACGGCGATACCAAACTTGAATAAAGCGTAATCAAAGCCGAAGAAGGAAGATAATATTTCAATCTATTCATTATGCCTATGTTACGTGCAATTACTTTACAAATATTGTTTATGTGACACTTCCATGATAACTTATTATCAACACAAACACCTAAGAATTTAATAGACGAAACCTCTTCTAGGGGATTAGTGTCAAATATAACATTACCTGGTAATCTATCTAAAGAATTACTGAAAAACATATACTTTGTCTTCTCAATATTCAGTGACAATTTATTTGCATATATCCATTGTGAGACATTCTTCAATTCATCATTCACTGTACTAATCAAAGTATTAGGGTCAGGGTGGGAATAAAAAAGATTGGAATCATCCGCGAATAATATGAAAGAGAGTTTATCTGAAGATCTATAAAAATCATTAATGTAAACTATAAATAACAGTGGGCCTAACAAACTTCCTTGCGGAACACCACATTCTATTTTCTTCATAGAAGAATCAAAACTGTTCACATGTACATATTGAAATCTGTCAGATAAATAACTCGTAAACCATTGCAAGGCTTTTCCGCGAATACCATAATGGGATAACTTAGAAAGAAGTATACCGTGATTAATCGTATCAAAAGCCTTTGAGAAGTCCAGGAAGATGCCTATTGTATGCGAGAATGTATCAAGTGCATGTGTAATCTTTTCCACAAAGGTAAGTAAAGCGTGGGTGGTGTTGTGATTTTCTCTGAATCCAAATTGAAAATTCGTAAATATATTACTCATATTGAAAAATTTTACAGTTCGGATATATACTATTCTTTCCAAAATTTTAGAAATTGAAGTTAATAACGATATTGGTATGTCTATATATTTTGGGTATGTCACTTCAAATGATTCATCAGATTTTAACCGCTTTCGTTAAGAGATTTCTGTTCTACCATTTTCTGGCATCTCATTCAAACTAGCTAGGTAATAAAAAGATGTTCAGCCTTATCAACTAAAATTTGCAAGATCTGTGGAATAAAAAGACATCATGGCTTCTAATTCTTCTGCAAGTTGTTTCCTACAAACATAACAAACTGTTCTTGGCGGTTCAACTTAACACATTCACATATCTGCTCTTATTTGTGGAATATGCATTCATTACCATTCCTGAATGTTTTTTTTTTTACGCACTCTTGATGGCTTTTCTTTATATATTCTTGATAGTTCTGTAGGTGTCTTCAGGAAGTGGACTTAAACGTCTCATGGTTTCAACTTCAATCAATCTTGCAACGATATTGAAATGCAACATTGTTTCTGTGTTTGTTTTCCATGAAGTTCCTCAATTTCCTACTTTCTTCTAAGTTCTTCGATGTACTATATGTCTTGCTAATGAAACAAGTTAACCTCTTAAACAATACGTGTAAGATGTAACAAGCCATCAACTTTTAAGATTGTCCATAAAGAGGTTTCTCCTCTCCTATTAGCCTTTGATTATGATAGAGGATGTAATGTCAAAGAATTTTGATGTTCCATACGGGGTGCCTCAAGGGTCACGCATTGGGCCCCTCCTTTTTACACTTTATACAAGTAATCTGATCAAGGGTATTCAATGTTGTTTCCCAAATATTTCTTGTCATTGTTATGCTGACGATACACAGTTGTATATTTCATTCAGTCCTGATGGTGAACAACACATTGATAGTATTTCAAACTTAGAATCCTGTATATGTTATGTCCGTTCTTGGATGTCCAAACATAAGTTAATGCTTAATGATGGAAAGACTGAGTTTCTTGTTGTTGGGACACCAAGACAAGTAGCAAAGCTGGATATTAGTAAGATATCAGTTGGAGATTTGGAAGTTAAACCATCGAGCTCTGTGAAAAACCTGGGTGTATGGCTTGATTCTCTTTTAAACATGGAGAAGCATATATCAACCACATGCAAGTCTGCTTTTTATAAAATTATGTTGCATAACTTGCGTCACATTCGTAGTATATTTGAGCCAGGAAGACGCTGAAACTCTTGTTCACGCATTCATTAGCAATAGGCTTGATTATTGTAATGGGCTATTGTTTGGTTTACCAGATTCACAGATAACCAAGCTTCAGCGTGTGCAGAATGCATGTGCAAGACTTGTGTCCAGTTCGTCAAAATTTTCACATATTACACCTGTTTTGAAGAAGTTACATTGGTTGCCAGTAAGACAGAGAATTGTATTTAAAATTTTGATACTTGTTTATAAAGTATTGCATGGTCAAGCACCTGGTTATTTATCAGAATTGATATCAATGAAATCACAACTCATATTCTCATAATTTACAAAGTACACAGGATAAGTTGCTTCTAAAGCAATCTCGCTTAAAAACGAAAGTAACTATACGGGATTGTGCCTTCAGCTGTGCTGCTCCAAAACTTTGGAATAAATTACCTGAGAAACTGAGGAAGGCATCATCACTTGTTGTTTTCAAATCTTTATTGAAGACTTATCTTTTTTCAGAAGCCTTTGATTAATTTGTTATTTATTTTTCGTGTGTCTAATCAGTGACAGGAGCTCTGTTACATCACAGCGCAGTAGAGTATATTTACATAGTAGCTGTGCTATACAAATTTGTCTAATTGATTAATTAATTTATCTTTCAAGATGGCTAATTTCTGTTCTCACTCCTTGTTAACAATTTGTCGGATCTGTTAATGAAACATCTATTCTTGTTCATCTGATTTTTCAGATACTAACTTTCCTCAGCTGTTTAACTTCAGATGAAATAAGGAAGATTTCTAGTAGTCATATCTGGGTGCACGTCAAGAGACCGACACCCACGAGTCATACAGCCCACGAGTCATACGGCTAGCTCACAAGTCATACAGCCCATGAGTTTGACACTAAGCTAACAAGGCCCACGAGACCGACACATTAAGCCCTGTGTTGTATCTGTCGAACTCGTGGGCTGCTATTATGTAGTGTCGAACTCATGGGCTTTATTTGCCTAGTGTCGAACTGTATGACTCATGGACCTGTATGACTCATGGACCTGTTTTCAATGTCGAATTTGTGGGCTGTTTAACTGGTGGGTGTCGGTCTAGTGGGATGACCCCGTCGTATCTACCACCTGCCCATGATTCAAATGGATATCACAAGTCATATGTCTCAATCAGTGTCAAACCCCTAAGACTTCAAAGTTTTAGCAATTAACAAATTTGGCAACTTACATTTTCTTTTCTTGAACTCTTGCCAAAAGATCAAACTGATTTTGATTTAGCCTCAGCACAATATGCAAGTTTCAAGCAAATGGGTCCCTACCAATCCATGCTTTCTTGGGCATTACTCATCCTCACGTCACCCAGATCTAGTTTCTGTGGCAAAAAACTTACTTTCATATTAAGTTTGTTATATTGCAATCATTGTATACCGATACTGTATTATTGAAGGATTTCAGGCAAAGGGGATCTGAAGGTGTTATTTCTTGTTTTGATATGACCCTTGCGATTTACGAGGTAAATTATATTTCAGCACAGGAAATTTCTGGTTTCTGAGGATTTGCATGGCAGCACATTCATGAGACAAGATATGCTTGAACTCTATGTGACATTTACATTAAAACTGGCTGTAGGTGGCATTTTGCCCTCAATTGTATTCATTAGAAGTCACATGTCAAATCTTACTTTTAAGTGTATGGCAAGCTTACCTGGTATTTTTGAGTGATGATGAGAGCTGGTTGAGCACTACTCCAAGTCCTAGCCTAGGCTGCAATATCAGTTGGGTCAATCACATCTGCACAGGAGCAAAAGCTGAGGCTGGCAGCAGTCTTGTGGTTGATTTCTCTGTCTCATCCCTCTTTTATGTTGAAGAGGCTCTCCCCACCAGTAAGAATCTGCAACTAGAGTCTACCCTAGTCATTTCTGAATATCAACTATTCATAAAGTAGTAGCCTTGCACAATCTTTTTTTTTGGGGGGGGGCGGGGTTTTTAACCACAAGAAAAGTAGGAACAAGGCAAGTACCTAAGTGTGGCTCGCCCATTGGCGTAGAAGAAATTAATATTTTCTAACTCCCGGAAGTTCATTAACCCCACCTATGACCTTTGACCTTGTGGTGACCTTCAACTTCCCGAGGGACATTTACCAGCCAAGTTTGGTCACAAACAGACATAGGGATCAAAAGTTGAGCCATAATCGAAATGCGCCTAAAAACTTAACATTGGGCCCTAAAAGTTTGTTGACCACTGTCTGTGATCTTTGACCTTGTGAAGACCTTCGACTCCCAAAGGAACACATCTACCATCCAAGTTTGGTCACAAACGGACCCATGGGAACAAAAGTTGGGAGCCATAATCGAAACAAGCCATAAAAACTTAACATTGGGCCCTAAAAGTTTGTTGACCCCTGCCAATTACCTTTGACCTTGTGATGACCTTCAACTCCCCAAGAGACATCTACCATCCAAGTTCGGTAACAAACGGACATATGGGAACAAAAGTTATGAGCCATAATCGAAACGCGCCGTAAAAACTGAACATTGGGCCTCATAAAGTTCATTGATCCCTGCCTGTGAACTTTGACATTGAGGTGTACTTGAGGTGTACATGTTTGGTATAATGTGTAACTTTGCATAACCACTCTTCCTTCCAAGTTTGATTGAAATTGAAGTCCTCAGTAGAGAGTTATTCAAGTTTTTGTAGCGTTACGGGCGGACGACGGACGGGCGGACGACGGACGGGCGGACGACGGACGGACGGACGACGGATGGTCAGACGCCGCAGGCGATCCCTTAGTCTCCCCGCACCTGCGGTGGGCTCGACGAAAAGTAGGATTTTAAGCAAAAAAAGTAGAAAAAGAAGGGACAGCAGTAAAAATAAAAAATAAAAAATAGGAAAAAGTAGGAAAAGTAAGATCACTTGAAAGCCTGTTACTGGGCCAGCAAACTTAGGGTTTTGGTTGTTGTTTTGGGTTTTTTTTTTTTTTTTTGGCAAACGTGGACACATAACAATTAGCGCGATCAGCAGCGTGATGCTTAAACCCAGGAAATCGTGCTCTTATTTCTGAATTAACGCGCTCATGTGCCCCGCCGTGACGTGTGAACGGTCAACCAAAATAAACTCATTTTTATTTCATTATTATCCCATCATTCAAAGCAAAAGTCATAACAGCGTGCGCTCCCCACCACTGTGAGGCACAAGAACAATAGCTTTATCGATTTATCGATCGGCAATTAGCGGGTTATTTGTTTACGTGTGAACGGTTAAAAAAAAAAAAATCGAGTTTCGGAGCGCGCTCGGTAACCCGCTACGAGTGAACGCGGCTACAACAATCTTTAGCCTGCTAAGAAAGACAGCGGCATCGAACCCCGAACATCACAGGCACAAATGCTTCTGTATTTGGAATTCTTTTGTGCATCAATAGAAAAGTGGCAGCTGTTTGAATAATCACAGCCAATTGGAACTTCACTTCTTAAATCTTTGATCAAGGCCCCGTTTCATAAAAGATGTTAGGATGGCAACTTTTGCTGGAATGGCAACTGCCCATGGCAACAGCCAATCAGGAAGCTGGATTCTTGTCATTACCATGACAATTGTCATTCCAGCAAGAGTTGTTACCATATCAACTTTTTTATAAAATGGGGCCCAGATCTCTCAAATTGGCGCTCTACTTTGAATTCACATTACGTGCATGGCCGTCGCCACGTTTTCAAAGTGGGGGAGGGCCCACTTTATATTTCTGTTGCCACTTCCGGGTTTCATCAGCTGACAAGCAAAATGAAAAAAAAACAAACAAAGTGGGTGGGCCGAGCCCCCGAGCCTACCACCCCCCCCCCCCCCCCCCCCCCCCGGTTCCGCCGGCCCTTAACGTATATCAAACATCGCGCTATTTCGTGACGGGCTCAATTTCTCGAATCAGGATTTATACATCGAAACATCGAGTTGGTTTACAAAGGCCTATAGTCTACGCCCTGATGTCTATTTGTTTTAGCTCAACATTTTAATTACTACACCTTTATTTTGGGATTAACAGGACTGTTCATACTTGATCAATGAACCTAATAACATTTTTGCATGAAGAACGTCTTTTTATTTTTGATATCGGCCGAAGAAACTTTCAGAATATCGGGCCTTGGGAAAAACGAACCCTTGGAATTCTCAACCTTCGAAATGACAAGCTGTGTAAACGTAAGAACGGAGGTTTTCTTTTTATTACCCTCATCTTTAATCACCCGTTTTTGTCCACTCAGAGCAAGATTTATGAAAATGAACAGTTCCCGACGGTCTACTTACGGGGAATTATTCTCATTTTCTGTAAAGTTTTTCTGTTCGCGGATGTATAGATCTTTATTAGACTACTACCATTAACAGTCATGTTGTGTATAAACCCTTGTATTTTTCATGGCTTCGTAAATATCATTCGAATATTTTAACATTTTCCTGTACCCGGTCATGATTCATATATCTGCCGCAGAGGTTAATATCACTGCCTAATATGCATTTATGTGCCGATGTGCAAAGCACGTGCTTGTACCACAAACATGCTAAAATAGTTTTTTCTAACTTTTAACGCCATGCCTTAACGATACGGAGATGATTTATGTACCGCTATGTGCAATTTAGGAGCAGAAAACGAAACAATATTACTAGCCAAGTTGACTTAAGTATTGTTCAGAGAACTGAACGATGCAGAGTTGAAAATCCATCAAATATCGAGAAGGATCATGTAGTTTTGAAGCACGAGGCCGCACGAAGATGTAACATAATCATTACATGCAGTACTGTATGTTGATCGAGTACACATTAAGTAGCTGTCACCACCTCCTTGCTCACACCTGGCAAGCATGGAAAAAAGCACGTGTAAATCTGCACGCACCATCCCCGTGATCGCAGGGTCGCTTGAAATATGAAATACTTCCTTTATTCGCCATCATAAAGACTATAGAAATATAGTTTGTTTTTCATGGTATTGTGTAACTTGTATTCAAATGTTGTAATCATATGTGTTGGAAATGAAATAAAACGAAAATAAAATTATTAGGGATCGGTTGTAAGCACGTGGGCTTTCTAAATATCTCCATTGTGGTTACTGCTGGCGTTTTCCGTAACTCGATCTTTCTCTCTTCAGATAAGCAGGAGTATAATTGAAATTTCCACTGGGAAAGCATGATGAATTGAGTATTCTCGATACGATGTAGCATGAATTGAATATCTGTATGTCGTGTTCATAATCATGTATGCTTAAAAAGGAAATCCACACCAAAAATAAATAAACTTCAAAGGAAAAAATGAAATATTCCCTACAGAATGACACAACAAATGACAAAAATAGGATAAGAACTGAGTAAGATATGACATTTGAAATTTCACACTTTTGTCCGAAAAACATTTTTGACCAGTCCTTATGAATATTCAGATGAGCGAGTTGAAGATGTCACACCCACACAATTTTTCATGTCAGTTATACAAGTGTAATTATATGAAATTTGGGGAAAATGTTATTTTTAGCTAAAAGCAAGTAAAAACATGTTCCCTTTGTTAAACCAAGATATATATAAGTAAACATTTAATCTTTTTTTTTCTATTTTTGAGTGGTTTTAAGACAGTTTTACATTTATACGGCTGAAATAAGAGATTTTTGCCATTTCTGTAAATGAAATGAAAAAGAAATTGTGAGGGCATGACATCGTCAATTTGAAAGGACTGGTCAAGAAATGTCTTCCGAGAAAAATGTGAAATATCAAAATATCACGTCTTCTCCATTATTTCTAATCCGATTTTTGTCATTTTTGTATCGTTCTGTATGGAATATTTTTCTCTTTCTTTTGGAGCTTATTCTTTTTTTAAGGATGGATTTCCTCTTTCACATGCCTGCATATCAGTTGTTGTATACTGCATATTATGTGCTTAAGATATCACCATTTTTCTCAATAAACCATAACTTTACACGGTTTATTCTCGAAACAATTTTTATTATAACTTTCGTTCACATTTTGTATATTTAACAGTACTTAACATTGATGACACTGATTAACAATTTTACACTGGGTGTGGAACTATCCTTAACTCACATTTCAGAACTATTCTGGAGCACTAAAGCTGGGTTTGGTTTCATCTGCAAATGGTAAAATGACTAACTTGCACGTACTCGGAACAGAAACTCCCCTATTAATTGTAAAGCACGATCACGCGATCATGACAAAAACTACGTAAAACACTCTAATAGTATACATCATGTACAAGCAAAGGAGAGAGAGAGAGAGGAGAAATAAAAAAAGCAACTGGACGAAAAGTTGAAATCTCGCGTGCCGACGCGAAATTCCACTAACTTTCGTTTAGGGATCGTTACACGGAAGGTAATTCCAAGGAGGTACTATAGGCGAGCCTAGTACCTCCTTGGTATTACTACAGAGATATTAAACGAATCTATTCACATCCCCCCCCCCCCCTGTTGCTCACAAAACTTTTTTTTCAATGCAACCAAAACACAAACAAACAAAACAAACAATATAAACAATGTACAAATAACCAGCCTATAGCAATAAGAAGGGTTCAGTTAAAACAAGTCACCTTTAACTATTCTGCCATAATGAAATAACAAAAATACACAAAACTTGCCACATCGGCAGCTAATCACGCGGTCATTGCGCATTTTTTTCAATGCAACCAAACACAAACAAACAAAACAAACAATATAAACAATGTACAAATAACCAGCCTATAGCAATAAGAAGGGTTCAGTTAAAACAAGTCACCTTAAACTATTCTGCCATAATGAAATAACAAAAATACACAAAACTTGCCACATCGGCAGCTAATCACGCGGTCATTGCGCAATGTATTATGTAACATCTTGGACCTCGTTTACAAAGGCTCGGCCGCGGCTCGGCCGCGGCCAAGTCCATCTTCATTTCAGTGTAAACGCGCAAAAGGTCAAATGCGAGGCCGAAATTGGCCTCGCTTTTGGCCACGCTCTGATGGACCCCGTTTACAGTGCGGGGCTGGGCCGAGCCGCGGCCGAGCTGCGGCCGAGCCCAGCCTCAATTGCGAGGCCGGGTCCCGCAATTTTGTCCGTTTACACTGCCGGGCTCGGCCGCGCTTTTGATTCAAACCTTTGGCGCTCTGCTTGTAAACAAACGCAATTTGGTATTGTCTGGTTTTCAGACCCTTTGCCGACTGAATTCCGTGGCGACGAAGTCGCCGTTCGGGTAAAGGCCTTTGCTGAAGGGAAAAAATCCTTTGCAGGACAAAACCACCTTAAACTATATAGTTTTCGACGTTGAGGAGGTTAATATCCTGAATAGCGAAAAAGTACAGGCAGTAAATCTATAACTTTCAGGACCTGCGGAACAGGGGGAAGATGCAGTCCCTTCCTCACCCCACTTTTTTGGGGACTTGAAAATTACGAAAAATGATAAATAAAAAACAAACCAAAATAGTAACGCCAGTAGTGACCTTAAAGGAAAAGTTCACCTTTATATACATGTCGATTGAGATTATGCAGCAAGAACAAATCAGTGAAAGTTTGAGGATAATCGGATATTAAATCCGTTTAAAAGTCATGAATTACAAAGTTTCTGTGTAGTCATTTCTGGATGAGAAGACTACTACAGTCTATGATGCCACGTGAGTAAAAAAAGGTATAAGGAAAGTATAGAGAATTATACAAAAATTTCATTTCATGAAAAATACACATTCCCTCAGCTTGTAACCAGTATAGTTTAACACAAGTACGTAAAGGGTAACATGACTCCTCCTGCCTTCGGAAATAGGCAAGTCATGTGCTATTTTATTATGCGAGAAAAGTGCAAGTATAATGTTGATTTTTCCTAATATTTTCTTCATATCTTTCTGCACATATGATATTACAAGCTGTATATAGCAGTCTTCACATCCAGCGATCCCGGGTCTAAAACTTCAAAAATTCATAATTTTTGAACGCACTGTCCGATTTTTTATTTATTTATTTATTCATGTTTTCTTTTAAAAATAATACAGGGTAGGCACATTCAGCTTGCTAACTGCTTTACAATGGCGCCCTGTATATACACAAAATAAAACAACAAATACATTTGTAGTAACATGATTCACACAATATTACAGATCAATGACATAAGCAAACGATAGAAATCAACTTAACTACACTTCTGTTACATGTATACATAAAAAATAAGGTCTTAACAATTTAGAAAAGGGAAGAGTATAACCACAAACAAAACAAAGAAAAAAGTCTAGTGGGTGTGACAATGTAAAAAAAAGAAAAAAAAGAGGTCTTATTGGATTCATTGGAAGACAAAAGTTAAAGCATGCGGATAAATCTTAAACAATTTGTTTTGAATATAGTCAGTGACGAAGACAGTTGTACTTCAATGGGAAGTTTGTTGAAAAGAGAGCTACCGGTGTACGAAAAGGAACGTTTCTTATATTCGTTTTTCGGGTATAATTGATAGAGTGCAATTCTTAGAGTATCGTGTTTTGTAATAATTAGCTGCATAAGAAGTGATTAGAGGATTTAAATAAGTAGGTACCAGATTATGACGGATTTTGAAGGTGAGTATGCAATATTGTAACTTGATTCTTTCAACCGAGAGCCAGTTTAAAGTGGTGAGCAGAGAGCACTGAGGAGTATAACAATCAACATTAAGTACTAAGCGCGCATATCTATTCTGCATTCTTTGTAATTTTTGCACATTAGTCTTAGAACAACACCCCATGCCGTACAACAATAATCAATATGTGGCAATATAAAAGCAAAATATAGATTAATCAACATTTTTGGGGGTAACATGCGACGGATGTATCCTATTGCTCGAGATATCTTTCCACGTACATGCAGTATATGATCATTCCACAATAATTGGGAATCTAATATAACTCCCAAATATTTAACAGTATCAATGGTTTCTAATACAATATCATTATACATTATTACAGGTACTTTATTTCTCAATTTTCTTTTCGGATCATAAAAACATTACCTTAGTTTTCTCAGAATGCAATATCAAATCATTACATTTCAACCATCGTGTAAGCAAATCAAAATCATTTTGAAGAATTTTTTGAATTTGTAAAAAATTGAGTCCATTAGTAAACACTGCAGTATCGTCCGCATATAAGGACAATTTACTAGAAGCATTAAATTTCAAACTGCAAATATCATTAAAATACAAACAAAAAATCAGAGGACCAAGGATGGACCCCTGGGGTACCCCCGATTTCATAACTACACATCACTTGTATATTCATTTACAGATACACACTGCAATCTTTCATGAAAATAACATATAAACCAATCATACTCTCGACTTGAAATACCAGAATATGTCATTTTTTTCAAGAATCTTACTATGGGGAATTACATCGAACGCTTTTTTCAAGTCCAAAAATATCGCCCCTGTAAGATGTCCCCTGTTCATATTTTCTAACAAAAAATCAACTATGCCCGGTTACGCACGTTGCGGTCGAATGTGATGGCCTAAATCCAAACTGTTGTGAAGATAATAATTTATTTTCATTTAGATAAGTGTACAACTGTTCATGTACTGTTTTTTTTTTCTAAAATTTTTGATAAAATGGTAAGTATCGATATTGGTCGAAAATTATTGATGTCATATGTTCCACCTTTATGTACTGGTGTAATTCGAGCTTTTTAAAATTCTGCCGGAATTTGAGATGTTTGTAATGAGCGATTGAATATAAAAGTTATCTGTTCACAAATACAACCAGCTGACAATTTTAACAGTTTTGGGTGTAGGCCATCAATACCCATAGCTTTTTTGCAATCAATGTTAAGCAGTTCAATTTTTACAAATTCAACAGATATTTCTTTGAATTGGAACTCTGTACTTACTTGAGCCAAAGATTCCATAGTGTTAACACTTGTATCTGGGGACTTGGTGTTGTTGTTAAATCTTTCAGACACATTATTAGAAGCTTCATTAAGAATATTCACTACCGTATTACTATCATTAACTACTTCATCATTTACAAGGAGCTTGAGCTCTGTTTCACTTCTTTTATTTGGCAAGAGATTCCGTAAAATCTTCCAAATTCTATGAACATCATTGCCACACGATGAAAATGCTTCTTTATAATAACCTTTTTTTAAACGTTTATTCAAATTATCAGCTCTATTTCGATAAAACTCAACTTTTTGCCAGTCAGATTCGAATCAGTTTTTCTGAACTTTTTCTGCAGAAATCACGTTCACGGGCCAGCTTTATATATTCTTCTGTTATCCAGTTTGTTTTCCTCTAACTGAGATAATCGGAGCGTGTTTATTGCTCAATGAGCTAAACATAGATTTGAACATATCCCATAATTCTTGAACGGATTTTTCTCCCGAGTACAAGGAACTCCAGTCCAGGTCATTATAGACCCCGTTTACAGTGCGAGGCTCGGCCGCGGCCGAGCCGCGGCCGAGCCCACCTTCATTTCAGTGTAAACGCGCAAAAGGCCAAATGCGATGCCAAAATTGGCCTCGCATCTGGCCACGCTCTGGAGGTGGTCTCGGCCGCGGCCGAGCCGCGGCCGAGCCCGGCCTTTTCTCGGTGTAAACGCAAACTGGGCCAAATGCGCGGCCAATTTTAGTCTGGCTTCCAAACCCTCTGCCTGTACCATTCCGCTATTCAGGATATCATCCCCCTAAACGTCGAAAACTAGGATAGTTTAAGGTGGTTTTGTCCCGCAAAGGATTTTTTTCCTTCGGCAAAGGCCTTTGCCCGAACGGCGACTTCGTCGCCAAGGAATTCATTTGGCAAAGGGTCTGAAAACCAGACAATACCAAATTGCATTTCTTTACAAGCAGAGCGCCACTACGACAACATATTGAAAGGTTTGAATCAAAAGCGCGGCCGAGCCCAGCAGTGTAAACGGACAAAATTGCAAGGCTCGGCCGCGCAATTGAGGCCGGGCTCGGCCGCGGCCGAGCCGCGGCCGAGCCCGGCCCCGCACTGTAAACGAGGTCTAAGTCTTTGTTGAACATCTCTTCATCAAAGAAACGAAACGATCTAATTTTGCTGATCTTGGTGAAAAGGGACGGCTTCTACCTTGAATAACTGAAAAAATCAAAGAGTGATCACTGAAGCCAATAACACTGTACGCCTGACTTAACGATTTTCATTGAGTGCGAAGTAAGTATCTAGTCTATCAGAGACTTACTACGAGGTGTTACTCTGGTTGGTTCTTCGATGATTTGTCTCATATGTGTAGTGGCACAAAACTCTAAAATATTCTTTGATAAACTATTTTTCGTGCTCATATCACAATTGAAATCTCCCAATATCATGACGTTATTTGACAAGGATAATACCTTGTCAACTGACTCTTCGAGAGCGGCAAAAAAAATGACTTGTGTCATTTTTCTTTCTGTAAAGAATACTGATATATATAATGAACTGCTATTTTCGCGCTTTATTTCCAACCATAATATTTCACTCTCGCTTCGTTCTAAGTCATTTCTTCGTACATATGAAAATTTGCTGTTGACATAACACCCAACTCCTCCACCATGACTATTTCTATCCAGTCTCTCAAAATTGAATCCATCTATTGAGACCATGTCGTTTGTAATATCATCATGTAACCAAGTCTCGGAGATACCGAATATATCATAAGGGTTTTCGATCAAAAATTGTTTCAGATCCATTTTCAAACTCCTTATATTCAAATGAGCAATTCTAATACCCTTTATATTCGGGAAATCAGAAATACAATATAATTCTCTGTCCGAGTTTATTTGAGTATCCGTTGAAAGGTAAGTAGACGAATCAAACTGAACACGACTGTCAAATTCTTCACCCCAAAAGGGTAAGTACTGTAAAGTACATTTTGGGCATTGCCAGTTTTCAAATAATACTTTAACATCATCATATTTTTTACGAGTAACATGTCCGCAAGAGATATGAATCCATTGGTCACAATTAGTACCGGTACAACATAATGCTTTCTGGTTTTTGCTCACATTTTTTGAGCAGCAAGAACAAGCGTACGAAGCCATTATAGAAGGAAATGGCAATGTACAATCATAGTAATCATTGCATAACGTGGGGGGAAAGGGCTCAGGCACTAACGTAGTGCCCGTAGGTCATTGTGATCACGGATCCCTCGTGTGATCGTCTTCCCTCCGGAGGCACCAACGAGCGCAACAACGCGGCCATCAGAGGTCCATGCTGTGAGGACTTTATCGTGGGCCTGAGTATCGGTGAGTAGTTGCTTATTTCTCTTTGTTAGGCCTTCGTAGATAGCGATTCCAGTTTGTTTTTTTTTTCAGTTTCAGTCTCTCGGTGAGTATACTGTTTTCTTTGTTTGGTAGGATACGAACTTCACTATAGTATTATGGGTCTATATTTTTGTTGCTGTGACTTCCCGTTCTTGCATTTGTACTCTGTTTTGTCTCCGTTCCCTCTGCTTTGTTTCGTACATCCTTCGTTCCGACTCGACGACTTCGATCTATCTCAGATTTCTGTAGGTCTATCCCAAGTTTCTCTTTCGCGATGTGGCAAGATCTCTGAAGTATTCTCTCCCCTTGACTCCGGTATGCCGAAGAAGCGCACGCAGTTTCTTCGTAAATATTGTTCGAGGTCATTATGTATGTCTGTTGTAGATGGATGATCTCCTCATTCTTTCTGTCTAGCTTCGACGACAGGGCAGCAACCTCTTTCAAAGAATTACTTTCTGCAGACTTTTCAAGATCCATGATGCGGCTTTCCTGTCGTTCAATTGTCTCGTGCAATGAGGCAAGTCCACTCCTGATAGCTTCTTTCACTACGTCCTGAATGGACGTAAGGAATGCTTTGTTCGTGCTCAGCTTTGTAGCCACCAAGTCGACCGAAGCCTCGTTAATGGTTAATGGCGCCTTCTCCCTTGTAGTCGGCGCCATTTTGGTAGAAATGACGTGACACACGAACAAAATTTCATGAAAGTTACGATGGAACTAATGGCGTTCAAAAATCATATCGGGCGTAGCACAGGGCCACTCGAGACACATACTTCCGGTCATCTCAGAGCATACTATGTCTATGATGCTCTAATGTTCACACACACGAAACCAAATGCCTGCTAGCAATAAGTATAGTTAGTATATTGTTTTATTGGGATAGTGGAAGATTGCTAGATTTCGATATTTGTGTAGAGGGCAACGAGTGTTCCAAACAAGAGCAAGACCACACAACAGTTTGTTTTCCTGCAGCTCGAGTGAAATGAAAGTTGAACTTCTGAGCTATTTCAAACAAAATGCCATATCACGGTATGAAGATGAACTTACGCATTAAAAGTGTAATGGAACTGGGGCGTCCAAGAATGTATCAGCGGGTGTCCAGGGCCACTCAGAACACATCCTTCTTGTCACCAAAAAAACACACTGTAAAGTTCCAATGTTCCCAGAATAGAATCCATTTTAGTCTTCTAAAGTCATCGTTAGTTTATATCACTATTTCACAGTGACAGATGTGAACTTTTCCTGAATTTTCTTGATGTTTTCCTGATATCGGTGGACATGAGCGTGTTCGTATATCCATAAAGGTTGTCGACCACGAACTATTTTACTTAAACTTTCACCAATGTGTCCTAGTAATGCTGCTGCAGTCTCTCAATCCACATGTTTCTGAAGAAGGACTTATCCTTTAAACTTATTGAATTTTGGAGGGGCATCGCCGCCATTTAGCGGGGCTTCATGGCCTTGGCCCCATGGTCTTGGCCATCGTGTACTGTGCAACCAAAATGTTCGCTGCAGAAAACTTCGCCAATCGCCGCTCGTGTTCAGTGCTTTGTGTAGACAAAACATTTCCCGTGCAATTTACTTTCGTGAATCCTAGCTCCTCGCGAAAGTTTCATGCGCTCAACAATTATTAATCTTATTTTTTTTTCATTTTTTTATTTTTTTATTTTTTTTTTATTTTTTTTTTATTTTTTTTTTAACAGTTATACTGTTGCCAGCAGTCACCGTCACGTTCCGGTCACTATACAGATGTAGATAGATTTTATTATCATGTTATTATCACTGTTGTTGTTATTAACATTATTATCATTATCATCATCATCATTATTACTGTTTTTATCATCATTGTCATTATTATTCTTATCATTATCATTATATATTACTATTACTATCATTATCATTTCACGTCGCGATAATTTTGTCCGGCGTATAGCGTGTGTGAACTGTAGCAAGTACATTGTAAACCCGATTTTGGACCGCGATATGTAGCAACCAATGAATCCTACAAAGTCAATGAGACCCTTTCCATTCAGCAGTCATGTTTCCATTGATTTTACTTCGTCCAACAGTGAGTTTAAAGGCGAAATCCAGTCTAAAATATGTTAGTCTAATAAGAAAAACTGGTTCAACTGGTAAAATTTTGATCGAAATCGGATGAAAAATAAGGAAGTTATGACATTTTGGAGTTTCGCTAATTTTCCAGGAAACAGTTCTTGAACGGTCAATAGTAATATGCAAAAAGTGAGCATGTCATCCCCTAACAACTTGCCATATAGTTTGCACATAAAATTTTGAAATTTCCAGTTTTGTCATCCAAACGCAATAATGCCCGAGGCTCAAGTCCTATAATATAGTATATCTAACTTCTCACAATACTGAAGTTATTTAACCAGGAATAACATCATGTTTCAGACTTAAATGACAATAACATTGAATTTTCGTCATTTCTTGCACACAATCAACGGAAAATTGTGAGGTTAGGACATGTCAGCTCAGTCATTTGCATATTCATATCCACTGTGCAAGAACTGTTTGCAGAAATTGGCAAAACTTCAAAATTTCATAACTTCCTTGTTTTTCATCCGATTTTAGTCACATTTTTACCGTTGAACTCGTAAGGTTTTAATCTCTTTAATCAGACGAATTAACTTATTTTCGGACTGTACAATGTATTTCCCCTTTAAGGGGATCGTGGATCCGTGCGGCCCACAAATGATTTTGAAAATAATATCTGCCTCATTATAACACAGCGTCGACTGGTGCATTGTTGTTGTTCTTGTTGTTGGTTGGAAAATAATGTGTGAGGAGAATGTCACTACCTTCTCACAGTTATCTACAATGTAGCATAACGATACTTATCGTTTGTTAGCTCGTGTCACATTAAATTAGTGACTGAAGAGCTGTTGAGTTTCGATTTAAATTTTCTGGGAATGCCCGCATATTTGCCCCATTTGAAAAAAAAAATGACTAACTATAACAGAGTAAAAAGAATACGCAGAAAAAAAAATGTTTTGAATGATAAAGGAATAGGAGGTAGAGCAAAGGATGGGTATTTATTGGGGGAGAAAAGGGCAGAAAGAAAATGGAGAGAAATCTAGCGTGCCGACGCGAAATACCACTTTCCTTGCGCACAAAACTTGGCACATGGACAGACATATGATTATCCATAATCAACTATCGCGATCACAGTGCAATTAATTTGCTCATCGCCAAGATGTCACACTAAGGTCACACATGGCTTTGTTCAAATGTAAAATCCGCTAACGATTTTCCCATATATGTAGTACCTCCTTGGAAATACCAGGGAGGTGTTAGAAAAGGAGAGACAACTCTTCGTAATTCATGCAAACACTTGTTTTGGTTCAAAGCGTTACAATGGGATGTCCAGCATTCCACTATACGCTTTGAAGTCATGCTCTGCACCGATAGTCGAAAGGCGAAGTTCGGAGACGAAGAACGCATTTCACCTTTCGTTGAATTACAAGCTTTATTTCCCCGTAAAATTTTTAATGAAATACTCGAATTGATTTGAGTAGTTTAGGAAAGACTTCAATATTATACACATGTATTTCTACTTTCTTCGTAATGCGCAAATTGAAATGAAATGAAAATTAGGCAATCTTAAAAACCTAATATTTTTCTATAATGCGCACATTTCCGCATGTTAGTTTTCTATCCTTCAATCTGGGATATTTTGATCTTTCAAATAAAGTTCTCCGCTAAAGCGTGCACCAGCGTACTTTTAAAGTATTTGCTGTTAAAATTGTCAGTTTTACACTGCATTTTGATTCGCTGCTCCAATTCAAGTTACACAAATTCATTGTTGTCATCACATTGAAAGAGAGAGAGCGAAATGCAGTAGGGACAAGTCTTTCTAGATGTGAGAGCGCTAGTCCCGATTATTGATGCTCTCTTTTGTCAAAGCACCTGATTTCCAACTGTAGTTAAGCGCATAACTTCTCGGCGGTGCCGCGCATGACTTCAAAGAAGAGCAGGAGTTGTCTCTCCTTTTCTAACACCTCCCTGGAAATACATACTAGTACTTAAAGGACAAGTTCACCTTCATAAACATAAGGATTGAGAAAATGCAACAATATTAGTAGAACACATCAGTGAAAGTTTGAGGAAAATTGGACAATCGATGCAAAAGTTATGAATTTTTTAAATTTTTGTGTTGGAACCGCTGGGTGAGGAGACTACTACAGCTTGTGAGTCATATGCGTACAACAGTATAAAGAAAATGTAAAAGAAATTTCAACATATTTTCACTTTTTTCGCATAATAAAAGAGCACTTGACTTGCCTCTTTCTAAAGGCAGGGGGAATAATATTACCCATAACATTTGTCGGTAACGAGTCAGGGGAATGTGTCCTTTTTTCAAAAGATGGAATTTTGTGAAATTCTCTTTATATTTTCCTTATATTGTTGTACGCATGTGACATCCAAGTTATTCATACACTGCAGTAGTCTTCTCATCCAGCGGGTACTGCACAAAAACTTCAAAAATTCATAACTTTTGAACGGATTGTCTGATTTTCCTCAAACTTTCAATGATGTGTTCTACTAATATTGCTACATTCTATCAATCCCTATGTTAATGAAGGTGAACTTGTCCTTTAAAGGGACATTCCAGACGATTTTCATAATTTCACATCATGTAGTACATAAATCGACAACTCCATGTATAGTTTTGTGGAATTTATTGTGGTTCTTGAGCAGAGAAACAATACTTTGAAAAACCTTAAACAAATTACACTGAACAAGGATGATGACAGAGGAGGTTCACATATTTCAGAAATGTAGCAGTGTAATTTCATTACAATACCGCTTGCTTGCGAGTTCACCTGTGTATGATCTATGCATGCCTTCTTCTTTTGTTCTGCTTCCTTGAGCCCCAACTCATGCATTCTTATGGTGACTCTGCCATGTCATCATCCTTGTTCATTGCAATTTGTTCTAAATTTTGAAAATATTCTTATTCTTCATCCCAATTATCACAAATTTCGAAACTCTGTCCTCAGTATAACTAATTTATAGTTGTTCAAATGTAAAAATCTGAAAATCAGCCGGAGGTCTCCTTTAATATTTAATTTAAAAATCCCTTCGGCAGCTCATAAAGGAAGTAATACTGGGATTACAGGAGTAGTATAAGCTATCGGAAGGGTATGGCGATATGCAGAAATGGTGGCAGGCAGGTAAAGCTGCGTATACACCATGTTCCCCGCGGCCACGGCAGTCACGTTTCAGGACAAAACAGAATGGACGGGTGACAACGCGGTGGGACGGGATAGGCAGACGTGACACGCCATGAATACCTTGGATGACGTGTCAAATTTTTAAAATCTGTCAGAAAACTTGTCAAGGCAACCCCGGTGCTAATGAGATACCTTTTAGACCGTAATAAAACGGGGTGAACACAATTCCCTTATATCATTATCCCCCTGCTGTCACATCACAAACTGAAGTATATAGTCCTACTTGGTAGTCTTCTGAATCCAGCAATTGCGGCATGTACACTTTAATTTGGAACAAGAACACTGCTTACAGGAAAAGTTAATTTTGTAGGATAAAAGAAAAAGGGTTATGCATGTTTGGGTTTAAAGCATGTCAATTTTATGTAGGTTGTATTAAAAAAACCCTGCATATCATATATAATTATGATCACCTACTGTCTATAACATGTGTCATATACTCGGTGTGTACTTGAATGTGCACCTTTAAGCTATCTTGTAGGCCCTTATAGTGGTTGTGGACATGCCACCTTTAAAGGAGTTGATACAACCCAAATATAGGTGCATTAAGGGAACATGCACATCTGCAAAGGTGGAGAAAATCAGTCAAAAATTTCATGAATTTTTAGAGCATCATTGCTGCCAGCGCTGGATGACAAGACTACAATGTACCTACACAATGATATCAGGAAAATATTAAGACAATTAACAATGTTTCTACTTTCGAGTGAAAGGAAAGAGTACTTTACTTACCTCTTTCAGAACACAGGGGGAATAACCACTTTCAATGTATATGTCAGCAACAAGTAAGGGAATATGAACTTCTCATTTAAAAAAAAATGTACAAGTCTTTTCAAATTGGCATAGTTCTGCACTGATGTCATGAGCTGTAATGGTCTTCCCATCCACTGAACAGATTTCATGATTTTCCTCAAACTGCATGGATGTGTTATCTAGATTGCTGCATTCACTCAATCTACATGTGAAGAGTTTGTTCGCAAAAACCGATAAGTCCATTTATGAAGATTTTGAAGTACGGTCTCTGTCGTAAAGTACAAAATGATACCTTTTAAATGATATATTGGTCACTACATATAAAGGTACATTTTTGAAGTTATGGTCAAAAGAAGCAACAATTTTCTAATTATTCTCTTTATTTTTCTTGACCTTTAATCGCAAATATCTCCATTTGGCAAATATGGACTTATCGGTTTTTGCGAATAAACTCTTCATGTATTTCTATATTGATGATACAATATAGAAAAATATGTGTATAATACGATATACAATATAACTATATATGCAGGGCTGCACACTGGCGCCGGTCCGACGGTCAAAGACCGGTAAAAGTCACTGTCGGACCGGTAACTTTTCAGGAAATCCACAAGTTACCAGTCCGACATGACCATTAAAAAAAAAAAAAAAAAAAAAGCATTGGTGGGGTCAGTAGAAAGGAAAGGAGCAGCCCCGATCAGGGAGAAACAGAATGCAAGACATCGCACTGTTCAACAAGTTTTACGCAAGTTTTCGTTTATGTCTACCGGTGCAATTTGTACAGTAAACATATACTAGTATTAGTTTTGAGCACTGTAGCAGTCGGCCAGTTATTCGCGCTCGCTTGCGCATTTGGCGCTGCTCACGCACTGCCATGCGATGCAATACATGCAAAGCATGTACAGTGTAACTGCGTTTCGTTTGCTTGCGATCGGCGGTCATGCCAGACAAGAAACATTGATAGAAGCGCACGCATTTCTGGGTCATTTTACGCATGATTTTTAAACGCAAGATCGATCCGATCCCGGCTTCGCAGCAGCGTGGCAGTTATGTAATAACTAATTTACTTGTGTCGATTTTTAGAAAAAGTAAAAAGACATTCGATATTCAGCGATACAGTAAATGGATCTGATTGCGTTTATTTTCATTTTACACAGTCATTTCACAAATGAATATTTTAATTCGTTCAGAATGGTCTCATAATGAAGATAGGCGCAAAAAGGATCACGAAATCGGCCCTTCCAAGTACTTTTTAAGAACGCATGCACAAAATGTGAAGAGATAATACTAGGGAGAAAAAAAACAATCATGAAATCATCGCAGTCCCGCTTACATATTTGAGGTAGAAATCGTCCCAAAAAGGATCATGAATTCCACCGGCCGCGTCGTATCTTTCAAAAGCTTGCGAAATGCGAAGAGATTATAGAGGAGAAAAAACAGAAACAGATAAAGGACACATTTCGTGAGTGCATCATAGAAGATAATATATAAATATTACATAAAGCAACATATATAAAGCAACATATATAAAGCAACATGAATCTGTATCACTGTATATTCCAACACTACATTGGCAAACTATTTGCAGAAAGGATAAAATACCAGCATTGTCTCATGGTCTTTAAAATTTTGAACAGGTTTGCACCGCCTTACTTGAATCGCCTGATCACACAGCGACCCGTTTATTATGTAACACGGTATGCTACCAACAGTCCACTGTTTGTTCCTCAGGTTAACACTGAGTACAAAAAAACGTAGCTTTTCTTATTATGGTCCAATGCTCTTTAATAAGTTACCCCTTCCCGTCCAGACGCTGAGTTCATTGCCTCTTTTCAAGAAACACTGCCGACCATTGCTACATACTATATGATCTTAGGTTGTGAAGCATGGTAGAAAATAATGTTTGTTTGTTTTTTGCTCATTTGATTATACATTGAGTTGAGTTGATATATGTACCACATGTTATTGTAATACACTGGTACCCCTCTAGTACCATTTGTGAATGTACTTGTAAATACTGTATATAATTCGTTTGTTTGTTTGTTTGTTTTTGTGTAGGTCACCTACTGTTTGTTTTTACCTGAAAGTTTATGTATGCATTGTATTATTGTATACAGGGCTTCCTTGAAAAGCAGGTCTGCTGGCTGTCAGCAGAACTGAACGGAATGTCCCTGTTAAAAGATTTTGTGAATAAATAAATAAATAAATAAGATAACGACTGAATAACAGTTCATAAAATCAACGCAATCCCGTTGAAATTTGAGAAAATAATAGGCGAAAAAAAAGGATCTTGAATTCAGTCCTGCATGCCGTGTTGGTTAAATCAAAAACGCATGCACATTATGCGACGAGATTATCGGGAGAAAATTTAAAAAAAAAACCCACATTTTTACCCTTCTGGTGCGTGCATTATACAAAAGATTACATCCGAAGTTATTTCATGAAATCGCCACAATCCCGCTGATATTTTGAGGTAGAAATAGGCGCAAAAAGCCTCGTGAATTCGGCCGTGTCGTATACCTTTTAAGAACGCATGTAAGAAATGGGAAAAGATTAGCGGGAGAAAAATAAAGGACACATTTTCACCCCTTTTGGCGCTTGCATCACATAGATTACAGCCGAATAGTAATTCATGAAAATTTCGCAATCCCGTTGGAATTTGAGTGAACAATAATAGGCGCAAAAAGAATCTCGAATTCGACCCTGAAAACGCATGCACAAATGCGTAGAAATTATCGGAAGAAAAATAAAGAACGCATTTTCAACCCTTCTGGTGCATGTATCACAAACGATTACATCCGAAATAAGTAATGACATATCGCAATCCCGCTGATATTTGATGTAGAAATAGGCGCTAAAAGGATCGTGAATTCGGCCGTGACGTATAGGCATGTACGCAATGCGAAGTGATTATTGGGTGAAAAATACAGGACACATTTCAACCCCTTTTGGCCCGTGCATCATAAAGATTACAGCCGAATGATAATTCATGAAATCATCGCAATCCCGTTGAAGTTCGAGGAAACGATAGGCGCAAAAGAATCATGATTTTTGGCCGTGTCGTGTATCTTTTTAGAACGCATTTACGAAATGCGAAGAGTTTATCGGGGAAAAATAAAGGACACATTTTCAACCCCTTTTGGCGCGTGTATCATAAAAGATTACATCCGAAGTCATACATGAAATCATGGCAATCTCGCTGATATTTGAGGTAGAAATAGGCGCAAAAAGGATCGTGAATTCGGCCGTGTCATATACCGGTACCTTTCAAGAACGCATGTACGGAATGAGAAGAGATTATGGGGAGAAAAATAAAGAACGCATTTTCAACCATTTTAGCCGGAGCGTGCATCACAAAAAGTTACATCCGAAGTAAAATTCATTAAATCGCCACAATTCCGCTGATATTTGAGGTAGAAATAAGCGCTAAAAGGATCGTGAATTCGGCCGTGACGTATAGGCATGTACGCAATGCGAAGTGATTATTGGGTGAAAAATACAGGACACATTTCAACCCCTTTTGGCCCGTGCATCATAAAGATTACAGCCGAATGATAATTCATGAAATCATCGCAATCCCGTTGAAGTTCGAGGAAACGATAGGCGCAAAAGAATCATGATTTTTGGCCGTGTCGTGTATCTTTTTAGAACGCATTTACGAAATGCGAAGAGTTTATCGGGGAAAAATAAAGGACACATTTTCAACCCCTTTTGGCGCGTGTATCATAAAAGATTACATCCGAAGTCATACATGAAATCATGGCAATCCCGCTGATATTTGAGGTAGAAATAGGCGCAAAAAGGATCGTGAATTCGGCCGTGTCATATACCGGTACCTTTCAAGAACGCATGTACGGAATGAGAAGAGATTATGGGGAGGAAAATAAAGAACGCATTTTCAACCATTTTAGCCGGAGCGTGCATCACAAAAAGTTACATCCGAAGTAAAATTCATTAAATCGCCACAATTCCGCTGATATTTGAGGTAGAAATAAGCGCAAAAAGTATCATGAATTCGGCCGTGTGGAACATCTTTTAAGAACGCACTTACGAAATTCGAAGAGTTTATCGGGAAAAAATAAAGGACACATTTTCAACCCCTTTTGGCGCGTGTATCAGAAAATATTACAGCCGAAGTAATTTATGAAATCATCACAATCCCGCTAATATTTGAGGTGGAAATGGGCGCAAAAAGGATTGCGAATTCGGCCCTGCATGTCGTGTACCTTTCAAGAACGCATGCACAAATGCGAATAGATTATCGGGAGAAAAATAAAGAACCCCTTGTAGCGCGTGCATCAGAAAATATCACAGCTAAAATAATTCATTAAATCGTCGCAATCCAACTGACCATCAAGATCAGGTTACGCAGCAAGTTCGTGCGCCGATGTTTAGAAAAAGTCACAAACGCATTTGATACAATCTGATTTTGTTCATCATCATTTTACACTGTAATTCGCAAACAAACATTTTATTTTTTCCTATCTTGTTTTTTTTTATTTCTTGCGCAACAAATAATGCAAGTTTTACCCTAAAAATATTAATCTGTAAAATGTACATGGGTTTGTTTTTGTTTTGTTTTTTTTTTTTGTTTTTTTTTTGGGGGGGGGGGTAAAACGTCCATAAAAAACAAGAAAATAAGTTTGCGAGTCATTTATCGTTTTTTTAAGTTGTCGTTGTTGACCGGTAAATTTTCTGTTCGGACGGGTAAAAAATGGTAAAACGGAGCATTTACCGTCCGACAGAGACAGATTGGACCGGCAGAAAAAATGGGTTAGTGTGCAGCCCTGTATATATATAATATTGAAGTTTCAGTGATTGCAGCAGTCACAGGCTAAGAAGGCTACAACAGTTTGTGATGTCATAGTATGACAGGAGCACATAAAGACTTTCATATATTTCTTTTTTTCTAGCATAATGAAAGAGCATAGGCCTACTTCCTTCTAAAGGCAGGAAGAACACCATTATGATTATGTCAGTAATAAGTCAAGGGAATATGAATTAATTTGTTTTAAAGCTTTGTGAATTTTCTTTGCATTTTGATATTCTGTTACACATAGGCCCTATATATTACCCAATTCCTGAGACATCCAAAATGCTTGCAGCTTTCTAATTTAGTGGCTCATTGATTTCATCAAAATTTGAAAATTCTTAACTTTTGGACACATGCACTGTCAGATTTTCCTCGATCAAACCTTACTGCATGAAAAGTTAACCAAGCATCCTGCATACACTGAATCCACATGTTGATATAATAACGTCACAATTCTGAACTCATGTGCATGGGCAGATGGAGGGTCCACTGAAAATAATCTAAGGTAAACATCAGAAACATAAATCAAGATGTTGACCTGTGCCAAATGCACATCATGGGGCAAGTATTCTTTTATTTAATTTCTGACATATATACGTTACCGTGTTTTCTACGCACGTTTGGTTTGCTTAAATTTGCTCCAGCTTTCACAGAAAAATATTGCGGTCGCACTTCTACAGTCAAGGCGTCACGGTCAAAGCTACCGAGAAATGCAAGTAAAACTCGACACCTAGAGGGGTTCAGAAGAAAAAGACGTGTACGCAAATCACATTTATGAAAACACTGTAGCAGCGGGAGGATAACCCAGCGGGAGGATAACCCAGCGGTAAGATAACCCAGTGCCAGACTCGTAACATGCCTGCCGCACTATCATTCATCAGTCTTACGGGGCTGCATGCTACCGGTGTCGTAAACTTACCCTTCGCTACTTCCAGGGGCTCGCAGCTCGTTCACGTTGATCGTTACGTCACACACCGGCGTCTTGTGTGCAAGTGTCAGTGAAAGTTCACGTCAATTTGATGATGCAGACGAAGCACAGTCTCTTCTCTCCTTGCTTGTCTAACCTGGCGATTTGGGCAAGCTAGATGTACACAACTGAGACTGAATAACACTGGGACGGTAGATAGAGGTGGGATAGCAAACCTTTACGCCTTCTCGCTGACACTGACCGAAGCCATCTCCTTCAGGCACTGATGGTTTATGCGGTGATGATGACTACGTTGCATTGAACAAACACACAGGGTACATACGGGATCGACCGGCGGGCTACTGGGGATGAATACGTACGAACCAATGCATTGATCCAAGAAGCCGGTCGCTCGCGGAGTGTATATAATCAGCATAAAATCACTCTCATCAGCAATGCTAGCTTGATAGCAACGAACGTTGAGGGCAGCAAACAATATACGATGTTAGCAGCGCTGCAGCGAACCCTCCGCCACCACCTGTAAGATTTTCCAGGCGGAGGACAGGAAAACTAGAGAGTATGATTCATGCGTTTCTTCAATTCGTAGATCTCATCATAAGAAAATCACACACAGCGGTATTACGGAAAAGAAAAATTCTTTAATGATGAAGTTATAATGAACTGAAATAGTAATTTATTATAAACCTGCTGCCACATGTTTCGAGCAGATGTTCCAATATAATTTCTTCTCATCTATATGTGATAACTGCTTTTGGTAAGTGCTTCTAAAAATTTGATTGATTTACTTTTTCTTTTAAAAATAGCTACAAATATCCAATCAGCTATAAGCAATGCCCACGTGTATATTGATGCGTCCATTATTTTTTTAAGTGTTTCACAGAACTTGCGGTGAAATATAATTGGTGCGAATGCAAGCCACAGACGACATATAACATATTTTTATCACAATTCTTTATCATTTCTTTTTCTGTCTCTCTCATATTTTCTGGACCGAAATGCTGGATTAGCCGTCTTAATGAACTTCCGTGTTGCATCACAATAAGATCTTTTAAAAGAAACATCTCCTGAGCAGTTGTCATGACACACAAAGTGATAAGCATAATACTTTCTCGTTCTTTCTTTTATCGAGGAGCAACTGTTTGAAACTGCCCCACTTTTTTTCCATCCGAATTTCCCCTCGAAATCCCCCTTGCAGCCATAATTCTCTGAATCGAATGTTAAATATCTGACAACAATATGGAATCAAGCTGAAATATGGCAGTAGAAAAACATCATTTCCCTCTCCTGAACGGGGAATCACACTGACTTTACAGCTGGAACGCTGACAACAGTTACGTATGTAAATCGACACGAAATTGAGTGCGAGGAGGTCACAGCGATTTGCCATCTGTATATTTTTCTAGATACATCAAGACACCGGTTCGAGGTATGGTGAGTAAATAATCTCAGTTGAATTACGAAAATACGATTTAAATCCGACAATGTGTCACGGAGGCCATGACTAAATCTGTATAAGCCCTATGTGATAATAGTATGTGGCGAATCATAAATCCAATGGGGAGTGCTTTTTCGTGACTGATGCATCGATGTAATACTAGTATCTGGCCATTATACCCTGAGTGATGTGCTTCATTGGTTTACATATCCCGCATCCTATATAAAAAGTCGGCTCTTTTCATAGCATGATCTTTGCTGTTTGGATCACTTGCCCTGGTTAATGCCCAACGCAAGTAATTTTCAAAGGATAGTGTAATTGGTTGCTATTGTTACCGAACAATGCCAATCTTACACTTCAAGGTGGGAAAGATCTGATTAATTTTATGAGTCATTCCTTTTTATGAGTCATCCATTTTTAGTGGATCACTATTTTCCATAATCGAATTTATTTTCCGCTCGCCCACGAAGTATCTATACATTGTTCCTCCTAATCATTGTATGTTGTTCTGAAATTTATCTCGTATATACTACGTGAATCTTTTGCAAACGTTTGAACAATTCATGACATGTATACTTTGTACTATGTTTTTGATTTTCGTTGATTGGAAATAAGCTATGATTGATTGATTGATTGATTGATTGATTCCGGGGAAAAGCGAGGTCAAAATAAAGGACTTGAATAGAAAGTACACTTGTAGCATTGCTGCTGAAATCGGAGAAATTACTCACCTATAGTATAACGAAGGCAGTCTACGGTCACTATAATACGATCAAGGCTATGAAAAGAAATGGTGAATGGACAGGAACAATATTCGAGGCGAATTATTGTTGGAGATTTTTTTTTTTTTTTTTTGAATCGAGGAATCCCCAAACGGGGATACGGATAATGTTTTATGCAGATTTATAAATCGAAAGCTTAATCCCTGGCAAAAAAAAAAAACCAACAACAACAGCGAGAGATCTCATCGCATTAGACAGAAAGGGCAACCCGAATCACTCCGAGCTCAGCGTTGTAAACAGTCGTTTAACAGTTTAGGAGCACCAAAACAAAGGGATCGAAGCCAAGACAAGTGATAATCAATGAAATGTGCTTCATTATTAAAGGAAACAGGTCATAATTGAACGATACCGCTTGAAATTAGGCCGCGATTGCTATCGAAGAACTGCTACAGAATCAGAACAATGTTCGAAGATCCGCTAGCCGCTGGGCCATCCGATGGCAATATGATTTGATTCCCGCTGCTACAGGAAACATGACTATCAAACGTGTCATCTCATGCCAAATTGGGAAAACGACCTGAACGTGACATGACAGTTACACAATCATTATTTGACAATCTTCACGGGCTCTGGTAATGTCTGAGTGAAATACGACATGACGTGTTGTAGGTTCAATTAACGAACTCGAATCTGGTGTCTTGATTTAGGCCCCTATAGTTAATGATGATGATAATGAAGAGGATGATGTTGACAACAGCAACAACAACAACAGCATCAATAATGAAGATGGTAATAATAATAATGATAACAATGACACGAATAATAGAAATAATGATAATACTAACAATAATAATAATAAAAGAATAAAGGAATTGAAACAAATTCGATAATAAATAGTATTCATATATACCGCTACATACTGACGTCTCTAAGCGCAATGATACAAAACAGAAATCTTAATTCAAATACATAATTGAAACACAAATTGCCCATTTCTGTCTCATCGCCTTTATTTTCCAACGTTGTTAGTTGCTTGAATCCCCTACTTTTTTCCTCAATGTGTTTCCGTAATTCTATAAATCATTATTACGGTGTTATGGTACAAACAACCCGCCCTTTAAGTCGAGAATAATCAACGTATACTCTGGGCGTATACTGTAGTTTGCCTTCGAGAAGAGTGCATGTTTGTCCTTAACCCAAAATTGCCAAAAGGGCCGGGGGGGGGGGGGGGGGGGGGGTGTTGAATCATCCCCCCCCCCCCCGACATTTTCCGCGACCATTACTCTGCCGCGCGATTTTTTTTTTTTGGACCGCTCCGCTTGCTGACGTTTTACTTTCAAGGCTCGCACATCTTTATATGACACCATTTTCGCGAAAAACGAACATACCGTTACAACGCTGCACGACCTTTTATACATGCTTGTCAGACCGAAAATGGCTCAAAAACGTGATTTTGTGTACAAAGTCCATGCAAATATAGAGATTTCTCACCTTATTCAAAAAGATGTGATTATTTTCACTCTCAATGGTTGAAATCAATTAATCTTAGGATAATTATGCTTAAGATAGGTTCTGTAATAAATTTTGTGGAAAAAACGAAAAAAAGGTCGAAAAACAAAGAAATACATAAGAAATTCATAAAACAATAGAATACGTAAGAAATTAACTTTGATACCAGATTTTTGAAGTACATTGTTAGGAATGCTACATGGAATAATGTCACCAGAAATTAGGATGCCATTATAGCTTTATTTTCTGAATTAGAGCAAAATGTATGATTTCACGCATATTAATTAATATATGATATAAAATGAAAAATTCAGTTTTTTTTTTTTTTATAGTGTGGTAGATTACGCGACAAGTAATGGATGTGCCAATTTTCAGGACGATTGCGCGATCGACAGCCGAGATCTGGGGGGGGGGGGTTGAATTAACCCTCCCCCGGCCACAGAACAGGCCAAAAAGCCCAGCCTGGTAAGGGTTAAAGAATAAATCCATCCCAAAAATAAATAAGCTTCAAAAGAAAGAGAAAAATATTCCCTACAAAATGACACAAAAATGACAAAATCGGATGAGGAATAAAAAAGATATGACATTTTGAAATTCCACCTTTTTTTTGCGGAAAGCATTTCTTGATCAGTCCTTTTGAATTTTTTTTATTATTCGAATCAGCAAGTTGACGATGTCATGCCCTCGGAATTTTCAGGACGATTGCGCGATCGACAGCCGAGATCTGGGGTGGGGGGGGGGGGTTGAATTAAGCCTCCCCCGGCCACAGAACAGGCCAAAAAGCCCAGCCTGGTAAGGGTTAAAGAATAAATCCATCCCAAAAATAAATAAGCTTCAAAAGAAAGAGAAATATATTCCCTACAAAATGACACAAAAAATGACAAAATCGGATGAGGAATAAGAAAGATATGACATTTTGAAATTCCACCTTTTTTTGGCGGAAAGCATTTCTTGATCAGTCCTTTTGAATTTTTTATTATTCGAATCAGCAAGTTGACGATGTCATGCCCTCAGAGTTTCTTATTCATTTCATATACAGAAATGACAAAAATATATTTAAGCTGTATAGATAAAAGTTGTCTAAAAACTCCCCAAAATTAAAAAGAACAGATGGTAACTGATATATCTTGGTTTGGGAAAATGCTTGTACTGATATTAGCTGCAAATAAAAAAAAAAAATCAGAATTTCATATACAACAAACATGAAAGATTGAGAGAGTATGACATCATTAACTCGCTCATTTGAATATTCATAACGGCTGAGTAAGAAATGATTTCCGAAAAAAAAATGAAATTTCAAAATGCCATATTTTCCTTTAAAGGACAAGTTCACCTTCATAAACATAAGGATTGAGAGAATGTAGCAATATTAGTAGAACACATCATTGAAAGTTTGAGGAAAATCAGACAATCCGTTCAAAAGTTATGAATTTTTGAAGTTTTTGTGCAGTACCCGCTGGATGAGAAGACTACTGCAGTGTATGAATAACTTAGATGTCACATGCGTACAACAATATTCATAAGGAAAATATAAAGAGAATTTCTCAAAATTCCATCTTTTGAAAAAAGTACACATTCCCCTGACTCGTTACCGATAAATGTTATGGGTAATATTACTCCCCCTGCCTTTAGAAAGAGGCACGTCAATTGCTCTTTTATTATGCGAAAAAAGTGAAAATATGTTGAATTTTCTTTTATATTTTCTTTATACAGTTGTACGCATATGACTCACAAGCTGTAGTAGTCTCCTCATCCAGCGGTTCCAACACAAAAATTTAAAAAATTAATAACTTTTGCATCGATTGTCCAATTTTCCTCAAACTTTCACTGATGTGTTTTACTAATATTGTTGCATTTTCTCAATCCTTATGTTTATGAAGGTGAACTTGTCCTTTAAGTTATTTCTCATCCGATTTTTGTAATTTTTTTATCATTCTGTAGTAAATATTTTCCTCTTTCTTTTGAAGTTTGTTCATTTCGGGGGTATTTTTTTCTTTAACTTTAAGCTTCACAATTTAGGCGTATGGGCAAACTTTATTTTTACATCGATATAATATGAAAAATTATAAATATCTAGTATCTTATAGTCAATAGAGTTATCGATGAAATCAATTCACGGGGTTTTTTGCATAATAAATATGCGCTGTGTTAGTCCAGATGTGGATGTGTCTCACTTCCCTGTTACGTGAAATTTATACAGTCGACATGACAATAATTATTAGTAATTATTTTCAACGTTCAAATTCATCACATTCAGTGTTGACGAACTCTGAAATCAGTAGAGTACGAGTAGGATGCACCTGAACAAGCTGGTTTATAAATTTGTCAATAATTTGACATTAATTATCTGTCTATGTGTTTTTAAGCCTTCCGATGGCAATTACACACTCTGTTCAATTTTTAAACAGTTTTATACATGGGATGTATACAATGCAATGACTCCAAAACTGCATTCAGACCTAATGGATCGCGAAAAGCAGACGTATTCAAGATTATTTAAAGCAATATCTTTCAGCCGTTCTCATTCCCTTGAAAACGGAGAGAACATGCTTGCCGAAACGTCGGGGCTGGCGTGGGTAGGCCCTTTTCAGGGCCAAACACATACCCAAGAAAGGATACGTGGTGCATCGTTAAGCCTTCTTTATACTACCCAATATCTTTCAATTTACATTGCTTAGTCACTGAAATGATTATTTAACATTATAATGGATACATTTTGTAAATTATACAGACGACCCAGCTTTTAGGTTTGTTTAGATGTTATTCGTGACAGCATCTATCTAGGTCACCATCACCTCGATTACAAGCCCATAACCGGACCGGGGGGGGGGGGGGGGGGGCGGGGGAAAGCTTGGTGGCCCCCCCCCCCCCCCCCCCCACACACACTTTACAAGGATCGGATGTCCCACTCTTTTGCATGAAATATAAAGTGAGAGGAAAGTGGCAGCAAAAATATGAAGACTTTTTGTTCTTGTTGCTTTTTTTTTTTTTTTTGCTTGTCAGATGACTTTCGGCGGAAAATCAGACCTTAAAAGTATGAACATTTCATGCTTTTGAAATATCTGTGAGAGGGAGCGGAGCGACCGAACGGGGGAGGGTGTGTATGGGGGGGGGGGGGGGTCTCCCTCTCCCACCCGAGGAAGATTTTGCATTTTCAGACCTGAAATTCAGCGATCTGGTGCACAATTTTGGTGACAATTTTGTTTTCTTTTCTTAAAAAAAAACACATAAGAAAATGAAATATTCACAATTTATTATTGAATGACTAAATCGTGGTATTTCAGCTCTTGCTTCGCCTGTGCGACATCACTGTGAAGGCCTACTAAATAACGGGGCCTTTCACCGGCGTATATTAGACAGGATTTGATCTTTAATAGGAGGAGCGGTTATGTGAGGGAGCGAAGCAAGCGGGGGGGGGGGGGGGGGGGGGGTATGGTAGGGGGGTTTCCCCTCCCACGGTGAAATCTTTTTGCATTGAAAATTTTGACATTTCGTCGTTGACACCACGAAGTGGCACTTTGGCCAAAATCGCGTAGAAAATCAATTTTCTGTTTTCTTCATTTTTGTTATGTGTAAGTTATTCTCTATCATTTCACAGAATCTCAGGTCAGAATTATGCTTATTTATGCAAAAACTGGTATTTCTACAAGTGGCACAAGGCACAAAAACGCAGATCAGTAATTTCACAAAGGTGGCACTATCGAATGTGCCGCTTCGTGGAATTAATTGCTCTGTGTGTTGGTTAGTTCACGAAGCGGCACATTACATAGACGCCCTGTGTTAAGACGTGCTACGCGCATCGTACGCGGACCACTTCCAGCCAAGCTACGATAATAATACGTCAATATCCAATGAAATACCAAGTACCATGTCATAAGAAGGTAAGAACTCTGGGTAGATTTTAGTCATCTATGATAATGGTGTTTATTTGTCATACTTGAAATATTTGACTTGACATTGCAACGCTATCAGAAACGTAAGATTAGAGACGTTCAAGACAAGTGTCTGATGTTCCTACTGAGTACAACGCAACTTTCAAGTTAACCTGGGCCCACGTACTGTGATCCCTGTATGCTATGAGTTATCAACACCCCCCCCCCCCCCCCCCCCAGAAAACATATAGGTCTAGAGTCTACATGTATTAAATTCACGCTTTGCCAGCATTACCATTTTTTCCCCCCTGGACAAACGTCTGTCCATTTAGACTTTCCCCTTTTTATTTGCTTGTCAGTTGCGTAGAAGTAAATGTTAATGATGTTCGTGCCTGTAGAAACGTCTAGTTTGTAGGCCGAGATGAAGTATTAATACCTGTACGGGCTGTACGCTGTTATTAAGAAGGGCTCAGAGGGGTCCGTTTTATGGAGTCATTACATATTTGAATCTCTCATAGATGTGTCTTATGAGCGAAAAGTCTCTCCTTAATAGGCTTTCATGAAACGGATCACAACCTTGTAATTTACATAGACATGAAACTAATATGCCAGGGAACAAAACATAATGTGATTATCTAGGCCTACACCCTCATTTGACCTAGTATCAAGATGTAGATAGACCCTAAAGCACGATGAAAGAAAACTCTAGACACCCATTTAAAATGAAGCAAAAAAAAAAAAATCATAGGGCTGTTTCCCGGAAAAAAATGGATTCCTAGCGTTCAGAGTATTATGCATTCAGGTTTTCAGGGAAACATCTTCACAGTCTTGTGCTACTTCATCGTTGAATACATAATGTGCCATTCTGGCAATGCATTTACCAATTTGAAACGTAACAGAGCAATTCAGAGTAATTAGGTGATCCGAGAATCCTCTCGGATCACCTTCTGTATCTGTACTGATTAGGTGATCCGAGTATCCTCTCGGATCACCTTCTGTATCTGTACTGATTCTTTGTTTTCCTTCTTCTTCTTCTTCTTTATTTCTGGACAAAATTTGTGTATCGGTTAGCTCAGAAAGTCCTCTTCCTATCAATGCCAAAATTATACCATATATGTATCATGTCCCAAAGACGACGGGTCAAGTAAAATCGTACTGATCAGTCGACCGTGACGTCACTATGACGTCATTATATGAAAACACATTTTCAATCATATCTCATTAATGGAATGGAATATTTCAATGAAATTTACGTCACATATATTTCAAGTCAAGCGCATTCTACTCATATTCTCAAAATTCATATTTATCTCAAAACGCGCGCGTACGCGCGCGTTGAAATATTTGTATGCTCAAATCCAGCTCAAATTTTTTTTGCACACGTTTCAGACCATTTGGAGCATTTTTTGAAAAATTGAAAAAATTGGACGGACGCGTACGCGCGCGCACATATACGCACGCACAGCTAATATGAAATAGAAATTTTCAATTTTTTCACACGGATCGGATGTCCGAAATTTCAAGGAATATTTCTACCAAGTTTCAAGTCGATCCGACTCAATATGACGTCATACGGGCCCGTCAAATTCAAAATTCCGCGCGTGCGTCAATGGGGATACACAGTGCAACTATGCCAAAAAACCGCCAATTTTAAATCGGATTTTACTCGTCAGGATGGACGGTGACCCCCCATTTTCTTTACATATTCTGAAAGGTGATGAGTTGTACATGTCATTTCATGGGCTGGCTATGCTGATAAAATGATTAAAAGATATCAAATTTCTTAATAAAGTAAAAAAAGTAAATTTTCAAAATGACGTCATCAAATTTCAAGTTTACTCGAGCGTATCTCACTAATCCTTTGCCAATTTTCACCCAAATTTCAATATATTGTAGCTTATGAAATGTTCTTTCATAAATGTGATTAAACAATTTTGATTTGATGACGACATCACCTCAAAAAAATGGATTGAAGGTAACCTTGTCAAATTTGACCAGTTTACGTGTAATCTCTATGGGAGTGCAATTTTTATGGAAATGAAAATTGACATGACTATTTTTATCGAGCACTAGCTCACTTATGCTTCAGTGAATTTCTCTAAGATTTTAATATGTTGTAGCTGAGATGTAGGGCTATCGTAAGTGTGCCCTTCGTTTTTTCATACGTTGTCGGGATCACGTAAAAAAACTTGGTTGAAATTAAAGTTTATCTTCGATGTATTGAAATATTTCTTTCTTTTTGCAACTTTCTTTGCAATAACTCAAGAAAAACAGCCCCTATCACCTTCATATTTTGCACATGTTTAGTTCATGTCACGAAAATTATTTCATAAAATCACAACTACTTGATCAGACGCCATCTTGGGTATGTAAATTAGGGTCAAAGGTCATAGATGTTTCATCCTGTATCTTGGTGAATACATGTCCTATCTTTCCCATATTTTGCACACGTAAAGACCATGTTACAGGGAGCATTTCATAAAGTAACCACTTTTTGCTCAGATGCCATCTTGTCTGTGCAAAGTGGGGTCAAAGGTCATATGTACTTCTTTTTCTATCTTTGCTATGACGTGTTATCTCTATGGGAGGGAATTTTTTAGATGTGAAAATTGACATGACTCTCTTTATCGAGCACTATCTTACTTATGCTTCGGTGAATTTCTCTCAGATTTTGATATGTTGTAGCTGAGACTTTGCAGTATCAGGACTCGAATCATTGATTAAAAAAAAAGATCGGATCACCTTAATTTGTCAGTGATGACAAATTACAATCTCTAGTTAGGTGATCCGAGAATCCTCTCGGATCACCTTCTGTATCTGTACTGATTCTTTGTTCTTCTTCTTCTTCTTCTTCTTCTTTCTTTATTTCTGGACAAAAGTTGTGTATCTACGTACTCAAAAAGTACTCAGAGTATCAACTTCAAACTCATACCATATATGTATCATGTCCCAAAGACGACAAATCTAATGTATCATTGTGATTGGTCGATCGTGACGTCACTATGACGTCATTATATGAAAACACATTCTCACTCCTATCTCATTAATGGAATAGAATTTTTCAATGAAATTTACGTCACATATAGTTCAAGTCAAGCGCATTCTACTCATATAATCAAAATTCATATTTTCTCTTAAAACGTGCGCGTACGCGCGCGTTGAAATATTTGTATGCTCAAATCGAGCTCAAATTTTTTTTGCACACGTTTCAGACCATTTGGAGCATTTTTTGAAAAATTGAAAAAATTGGACGGACGCGTACGCGCGCGCGCATATACGCACGTACAGCTCATATGCAATAGAAATTTCCACTTTTTTTACACAGATCGGATGCCTGAAATGTCAAGGAATATTTCTACCAAGTTTCAAGTCAATCCCACTCAAAATGACGTCATACGGGTCCGTCAAAGTTGAAATTCCGCGCGCGCGTCAATGGCGATATACAGTGCAACAATGCCAAAAAACTGCCAATTTTAAATCCGATTTTACTCGTCAGGATGGACGGTGACCCCCCATTTTCTTTACATATTCTGAAAGCTGATGAGTTGTACATGTCATTTCATGGGTTGGCAATGCTGGAAAAATGATTAAAATATATCAAATTTCTTAATAAAGTTAAAAAAGTAAATTTTCAAAATGACGTCATCAAATTTCAAGTTCATTCAAGCATATCTCACTTATTCTTTAGTTGATTTTCGTCCAAATTTCAATATGTTGTAGCTTATTAAATGGTCTTTCAGATATATAATAACAACAATTTGATTAGATGACGGCATCACCTCGTAAAAAGGGATTTAAAGTAACATTGTTAAATTTGACCAGTTTACGTGTTATCTCTATGGGAGTGCAGTTTTTCTGGAAATGAAAACTGACATGACTATCTTTATCGAGCACTAGCTCACTTATGCTTCGGTGAATTTCTCCCATATTTTAGTATGTTGTAGCTGAGACTTTGGGCTATCGTAAGTGTGCCCTTCGTTTTTTCATACGGAGTCGGCATCATGCCCAAAAACTTGGTTGAAATTAAAGCTTATCTTCCATGTATTTTCATATTCCTTTCTTTCTGCAACTTTCTTTGCAATAACTCAAGAAAAACAAGCTCTATCAGCCCAATATTTTGCACATGTTTAGTTTATGTCACGTACATTATTTCATAAAATAACAACTACTTGATCGGGCACCTTCTTGGGTATGTAAATTAGGGTCAAAGGTCAAAAATGTTTCATCCTGTATCTTGGTGAATACATGTCTTATCTTTCCCATATTTTGCATACGTAAAGACCATGTTACAAGAATCATTTCACAAAATAACCACTTTTTGCTCAGACGCCATCTTGTCTGTGCAAAGTAGGGTCAAAGGTCATATGTACTTCTTTCTTTATCTTCATTATGACGTGTTATCTCTATGGGAGGGAATTTTTCTAGATGTGAAAATTGACATGATTGTCTTTATCGACGACTAGCTCAATTACCCTTCGGTGAATTTCTTCCAGATTTTAGTATGTTGTAGCCAATGTAATACTCTTTAAGTTTTGTGAATCAAAGTTTTAATCGGATGATGTCTTCACCACTTGAAAATGGATATAATGTAACCTTGTCAAATTTAACCAGTTTACGTGTTATCTCTATGGGAGGGTATTTTTCTGGAAATGAAAATTGACATGACGGTCTTTATCGAGCACTACCTCACTTACTCTTCTGTAAATTTCTCCCAGATTTTAATATGTTGTAGCTGAGACTTTGGGCTATCATCAGTGATTCTCCATTTTTTCATACGACGCCGAGATCACGTCAAAAAAACTTGGTTGACATCAAACTTATCTTCGATGTATTGAGATATTTCTTTCTCTCTGCAACTTTCTTTGCAATAACTCAAGAAAAACAGCCCCTATCATCATCATATTTTGCACATGTTTAGTTCATGTCACGTACATTATTTCATAAAATAACAACTACTTGATCAGACACCATCTTGGGTATGTAAATTAGGGTCAAAGGTCATAAATGTTTTAACCTGTATCTTGGTGAATACATGTCCTATCTTTCCCATATTTTGCACACGCAAAGGCCATGTTACAAGAATCATTTCACAAAATAACCACTTTTTGCTCAGATGCCATCTTGGCTGTGCAAAGTTGGGTCAATGGTCAAATATACTTCATTCTGTATCTTCGTTATAGTGTATACCGAATTTGGTAACAAAGATAGCAGACCTGACTCTCTTTTCTAAATGAGAATCCAAATATCACACGTCCAATGTCTCTAAACACAGATGAAACCTATATGGTCATGCCTATTGCGATCAGGACTCGAATAATTGATTAAAAAAAAATCGGATCACCTAATTTGTCAGTCTTGACAAATTCCAAGTCTAGTCTTCTTCTTCTTTCTTTATTTCTGGACAAAAGTTGTGTATCTACGTACTCAGAAAGTTCTCACAGTATCAATTTCAAACTCATACTATATATGTATCATGTCCCAAAGACGAAAAATTTTATAAAATCATAGTGATCAGTCGACCGTGACGTCACTATGACGTCATTATATGAAAACACATTTTCATGCATATCTCATTAATAGAATAGAATTCTTCAATGAAATTTACGTCACATATATTTTAAGTCAAGCGGATTCTACTCATATTGTCAAAATTCATATTTATCTTAGAACGCGCGCGTACGTGCGCGTTGAAATATTTGTATGCTCAAATCGAGCTCAAATTTTTTTTGGACACGTTTCAGACCATTTGGAGCATTTTTTGAAAAATTGAAAAAAATGGACGGACGCGTACGCGCGCGCACATATTCGCGCACACAGCTCATATACAATAGAAATTTTCAATTTTTTTACCCGGATCGGATGTCCAAAATGTCAAGGAATATTTCTACCAAGTTTCAAGTCGGTCCGACTCAATATGACGTCATACGGGCCCGTCAAATTCAAAATTCCGCGCGTGCGTCAATGGGGATACACAGTGCAACTATGCCAAAAAACCGCCAATTTTAAATCGGATTTTACTCGTCAGGATGGACAATGACCCCCCATTTTCTTGACATATTCCGAAAGCTGATGAGTTGTACATGTTATTTCATGGGTTGGCTATGCTGGCAAAATGATTGAAAGATATCAAATTTCTTAATAAAGTAAAAAAAGTAAATTTTCAAAATGACGTCATCAAAATTCAAGTTCACTCGAGCGTATCTCACTTATCCTTTGCCAATTTTCACCTAAATTTCAATATGTTGTAGCTTATGGAATGTTCTTTCAGAGATGTATTTACACAATTTTAATTAGATGACGGCATCACCTCGAAAAAAAATGATTGAAGGCAACCTTGTCAAATTTGACCAGTTTACGTGTAATCTCTATGGGAGTGCAATTTTTATGGAAATGAAAATTGACATGACTATCTTTATCGAGCACTAGCTCACTTATGCTTCGGTGAATTTCTCTAGGATTTTAATATGTTGTAGCTGAGACCTAGGGCTATCGTAAAGTGCCCTTCGTTTTTTCATACGTTGTCGGGATCATGTCATAAAACTTGGTTGAAATTAAAGCTTATCTTCGATGTATTGAAATATTGCTGTCTTTCTGCAACTTTCTGTGCAATAACTCAAGAAAAACATACCCTATCACCACCATATTTTGCATATGTTTAGTTCATGTCACGGACATTATTTTACAAAATAACAACTACTTGATCAGACGCCATCTTGGGTATGTAAATTAGGGTCAAAGGTCATAGATGTTTCATCCTGTATCTTGATAAATACATGTCCTATCTTTCCCATATTTTGCACACGTAAAGACCATGAAACAGGGATCATTTCATGAAATAACCACATTTTGCTCAGATGCCATCTTTTCTGTGCAAAGTGGGGTCAAAGGTCATATGTACTTCTTTTTCTATCTTCGTTATGACGTGTTATCTCTATGGGAGGGAATTTTTTAGATGTGAAAATTGACATGACTCTCTTTATCGAGCACTATCTTACTTATGCTTCGGTGAATTTCTCTCAGATTTTAACATGTTGTAGCTGAGACTTTACATTATCAGGACTCGAATAAAAAAAAATCGGATCACCTAATTTGTCAGTGTTGACAAATTCCGGTTCTAGTTCTTTGTTCTTCTTCTTCTTCTTCTTCTTCTTTCTTTATTTCTGGACAAAAGTTGTGTATCTACGTACTCAAAAAGTACTCAGAGTATCAACTTCAAACTCATACCATATATGTATCATGTCCCAAAGACGACAAATCTAATGTATCATTGTGATTGGTCGATCGTGACGTCACTATGACGTCATTATATGAAAACACATTCTCACTCCTATCTCATTAATGGAATAGAATTTTTCAATGAAATTTACGTCACATATAGTTCAAGTCAAGCGCATTCTACTCATATAATCAAAATTCATATTTTCTCTTAAAACGTGCGCGTACGCGCGCGTTGAAATATTTGTATGCTCAAATCGAGCTCAAATTTTTTTTGCACACGTTTCAGACCATTTGGAGCATTTTTTGAAAAATTGAAAAAATTGGACGGACGCGTACGCGCGCGCGCATATACGCACGTACAGCTCATATGCAATAGAAATTTCCACTTTTTTTACACAGATCGGATGCCTGAAATGTCAAGGAATATTTCTACCAAGTTTCAAGTCAATCCCACTCAAAATGACGTCATACGGGTCCGTCAAAGTTGAAATTCCGCGCGCGCGTCAATGGCGATATACAGTGCAACAATGCCAAAAAACTGCCAATTTTAAATCCGATTTTACTCGTCAGGATGGACGGTGACCCCCCATTTTCTTTACATATTCTGAAAGCTGATGAGTTGTACATGTCATTTCATGGGTTGGCAATGCTGGAAAAATGATTAAAATATATCAAATTTCTTAATAAAGTTAAAAAAGTAAATTTTCAAAATGACGTCATCAAATTTCAAGTTCATTCAAGCATATCTCACTTATTCTTTAGTTGATTTTCGTCCAAATTTCAATATGTTGTAGCTTATTAAATGGTCTTTCAGATATATAATAACAACAATTTGATTAGATGACGGCATCACCTCGTAAAAAGGGATTTAAAGTAACATTGTTAAATTTGACCAGTTTACGTGTTATCTCTATGGGAGTGCAGTTTTTCTGGAAATGAAAACTGACATGACTATCTTTATCGAGCACTAGCTCACTTATGCTTCGGTGAATTTCTCCCATATTTTAGTATGTTGTAGCTGAGACTTTGGGCTATCGTAAGTGTGCCCTTCGTTTTTTCATACGGAGTCGGCATCATGCCCAAAAACTTGGTTGAAATTAAAGCTTATCTTCCATGTATTTTCATATTCCTTTCTTTCTGCAACTTTCTTTGCAATAACTCAAGAAAAACAAGCTCTATCAGCCCAATATTTTGCACATGTTTAGTTTATGTCACGTACATTATTTCATAAAATAACAACTACTTGATCGGGCACCTTCTTGGGTATGTAAATTAGGGTCAAAGGTCAAAAATGTTTCATCCTGTATCTTGGTGAATACATGTCTTATCTTTCCCATATTTTGCATACGTAAAGACCATGTTACAAGAATCATTTCACAAAATAACCACTTTTTGCTCAGACGCCATCTTGTCTGTGCAAAGTAGGGTCAAAGGTCATATGTACTTCTTTCTTTATCTTCATTATGACGTGTTATCTCTATGGGAGGGAATTTTTCTAGATGTGAAAATTGACATGATTGTCTTTATCGACGACTAGCTCAATTACCCTTCTGTGAATTTCTTCCAGATTTTAGTATGTTGTAGCCAATGTAATACTCTTTAAGTTTTGTGAATCAAAGTTTTAATCGGATGATGTCTTCACCACTTGAAAATGGATATAATGTAACCTTGTCAAATTTAACCAGTTTACGTGTTATCTCTATGGGAGGGTATTTTTCTGGAAATGAAAATTGACATGACGGTCTTTATCGAGCACTACCTCACTTACTCTTCTGTAAATTTCTCCCAGATTTTAATATGTTGTAGCTGAGACTTTGGGCTATCATCAGTGATTCTCCATTTTTTCATACGACGCCGAGATCACGTCAAAAAAACTTGGTTGACATCAAACTTATCTTCGATGTATTGAGATATTTCTTTCTCTCTGCAACTTTCTTTGCAATAACTCAAGAAAAACAGCCCCTATCATCATCATATTTTGCACATGTTTAGTTCATGTCACGTACATTATTTCATAAAATAACAACTACTTGATCAGACACCATCTTGGGTATGTAAATTAGGGTCAAAGGTCATAAATGTTTTAACCTGTATCTTGGTGAATACATGTCCTATCTTTCCCATATTTTGCACACGCAAAGGCCATGTTACAAGAATCATTTCACAAAATAACCACTTTTTGCTCAGATGCCATCTTGGCTGTGCAAAGTTGGGTCAATGGTCAAATATACTTCATTCTGTATCTTCGTTATAGTGTATACCGAATTTGGTAACAAAGATAGCAGACCTGACTCTCTTTTCTAAATGAGAATCCAAATATCACACGTCCAATGTCTCTAAACACAGATGAAACCTATATGGTCATGCCTATTGCGATCAGGACTCGAATAATTGATTAAAAAAAAATCGGATCACCTAATTTGTCAGTCTTGACAAATTCCAAGTCTAGTTTTGAAATTGTGTTTATTTTTTTTTTTGATAGAAAAGGCCCTGGATGTGTTAAGATTTCCAAGGTCACCAAGTCACATTATTCATGTAATAATTTACATGTCTGTGTTTCTGCAATTTAATTAATCCAGATACCAACAGTGCAGGGCACTTCATCTCCAGAATCACACCTCTACAGAAAGCAGTTCGGATTCAGAGGACAATGTTTCACCGCCAGTACTGTGTAACAAAAGTGTACTTCAGCAACAAGTGGAGAAATTATACATGCCAATCGTTGCAATGTTTTTCTTTTTTTTTCTCAAGACTCTCAAGCATAAACACCCCTCCCTAACATCTTTACCACCAATATTTGACAGTGATGTCAGGCCTTACTTAAACTCATGTGTCCATGTAATTATTTCAAATGGTCTTTAGGTTTTAGTTATCCTCTGGTCGTAAGATTGATGATGAGTGACATGTTTAGCAAACAAAAGCACATGCCTGGAGCAATGTGGTTTTCTTATTTAATTAAAAATATTAGAAGAACTATGAATCAAACAAAATTTGGTACTATGTTTCACCACTGTAAATGTGACCGTGCATCACAAAGCGAACTAAAAGTCGCACCCCTTTATTTTACGCGAGGACTCAAAAAAAGTAAAATGGGTCAACCGAGTCAGTCTTGAGTTTTTCATATTTTCTGAAAGAGCAATCCTTGTACATTATTCTTCAGTTTTGGATCATAACATGAATGGGAGAGTGTGTTTTCAGCAGTTTTTCTACAACCATTTTTTTTTTTTTTTTGGGGGGGGGGGGGGGGTAACAGAATGATCAGGTATGTCTTAAGGTCCTCTTTCCATTTCCTGAAATCCTTTACTCACTATTCACTTTCAAGTTTAATAACTTTTGAAAGGATAATTGTACTGATTTGAAAATCGACATTAATTGAGGGCAGAATGTGTTAATAGAACATGTGCAATTTCAGTTCAATCTGATAATTCCTTCATTGTTGTCCCGGTGGTTTACATCCTGCGTTTGTCCCTTTCATTGCATAGCTAGCACGACTTGGTAAAGATTAATTGCTTGAATAGACCCTGTTCTTCAAAGCCTCTTTTCTCAGTTCAATCTTTTTCAGAGTGTGTGCTTTCTTTCTAGTATTTAGATAGGTTAGGGGAGACCATTTGAATTTAGTTATACATCATTTTAAAGCTCAGAGTCTGCTCTAAAAGAATCTGCCCTCAACTGAAAATCAATGTCTGGCGACTTTTTGTCGGTTTTGTGATGCAGGGTCAAAATGTAATATAGAATGCGCAACACTTTACTCTTAACTCCATATTTTCAATCAGTTAGCTTAATGATAGTATCCATAATATTTATTATATAAGATATACATTGTATATTATCTCTTGTGTATTTCAGTCAGTTAAAAAAATCATTCCTTGAATAATTTCTTTTTGCCTTTATTTCCACATTGAAAAATAATTCATTTGTTAAAAAAAAAAGAAATGAAAATTCGTAAAGTTCGAATTTACTTATGCCATTCGATATACCGTTCCGTACCATTCTTATTAGGTGATACGCTATCAGCGTATCACCTATTGTGATTGTCAAAATCTCTCTTTATTAGGTGATACGCTATCAGCGTATCACCTATTGTGATTGTCAAAATCTCTCTTTATTTCTTTTTAGGTGATACGCTATCAGCGTATCACCTATTGTGATTGTCAAAATCTCTCTTTATTTCTTTTTAGGTGATCCGAGAATCCTCTCGGATCACCTTCTGTATCTGTACTGATTCTTTGTTAGGTGATCCGAGTATCCTCTCGGATCACCTATTGTATCTGTACGGATTCTTTCTTCTTCTTCTTCTTTATTTCTTTCTCCTCAAATCTTGTGCAGCGGTTAACTCAAAAAGTCCCCCACCTATCACTTTCAAACTTATACCATGTATGTATCATGTCCTAAGGACGACAGATCTAGTGTATCAATGTGATCAGTTGACCGTGACGTCATTATGACGTCATTATCTGAAATCACGTTTACATCAATATCTCATTAATGGAACGGAATTTTTGAATGAAATTAAGATATCATATGGTTCAAGTCAAGGTCTATTGATATATTTCATAAAATTTGGTCACGTTCATAGTAAACGAGCGCGTACGCGCGCGTTGAAATTTAAACATGCTCTAATCAACCTCAAAATTGTTTTGCACACGTTTCAGGTCATTTACAGCATTTCAAAAAAAATCGACGGACGCGTACGCGCGCGCGCATATACGCACGCACAGCTCATATGCAATAGAAATTTCCCGTCTTATCGCACGGATCGAATTCTGAAATGTCAAGGAATATTTCTACCAAGTTTCAAGTCGATCCGACTCAATATGACGTCATACGGGCCAATCAAAGTTTAAATTCCGCGCGCGCGTCAATGGCGATATACAGTGCAACTATGCCAAAAAACCGCCAATTTTAAATCCGATTTTACTCGTCAGGATGGACGGTGACCCCCCATTTTCTTTACATATTTTGAAAGCTGATGAGTTGTACATGTCATTTCATGGGGTGGTAATGCTGACAAAATGATCAAAAGATATCAAATTTCTTAATAAAGTAAAAAAAGTGAATTTTCAAAATGACGTCATCAAATTTCAAGTTTATTCGAGCATATCTCACTAGTCCTTTGTCAATTTTCACCCAGATTTCAGTATATTGTAGCTTATTTAATGTTCTTACAAACACAAAATTACAAAGTTTTGATTGGATAACGGTATCACCTCGTAAAAATGGATTGAAAGTAATCTTGTCAAATTTGACCAGTTTACGTGTTATCTCTACGGGAGTGCAGTTTTTCTGGAAATGAAAATTGACATGACTATCTTTATCGAGCACTAGCTCACTTACCCTTCGGTAAATTTCTCCCAGATTTTGATATGTTGTAGCTGAGACTTAACGCTACCGTAAGTGTGCCCTTCATTTTTTCATACGCTGTCGAGATCACGTCAAAGATTTTGGTTGAAATTCAAGCTTATCTTCGATGTATTGAGATATTTCTTTCTTTCTGCAACTTTCTTTGCAATAACTCAAGAAAAACGGCCTCTATCACTTCCATATTTTGCACATGTTAAGTTCATGTCACGTAAATTATTTCATAAGATAACAACTACTTGATCAGACACCATCTTGGGTATGTAAATTAGGGTCAAAGGTCATAAGTGTTTCATCCTGTATCTTAGTGAATACCTGTACTATCTTTCCCATATTTTGCACACGCAAAGACCATGTTACAAGGATCATTTCACAAAATAACTACTTTTTACTCAGATGCCATCTTGTCTGTGCAAATTGAGGTCAAAGGTCATATGTACTTCTTTTTGTATCTTCGTTATGACGTGTTATCTCTATGGGAGGGAATTAGGTGATCCGAGTATCCTCTCGGATCACCTTCTGTATCTGTACTGATTCTTTATTCTTCTTTCTTTGTTTCTTTCTTTATTAGGTGATCCGAGTATCCTCTCGGATCACCTTCTGTATCTGTACTGATTCTTTATTCTTCTTTCTTTGTTTCTTTCTTTATTTCTCCTCAAAAGTTGTGCAGAGGTTAGCTCAGAAAGTGCTATGCCTATCAAGTTCAAACTTATACCATGTATGTATCGTGTCCCAAAGACGACAGATCAAGTAAAATCATTGTGATCAGTTGACCGTGACGTCACTATGACGTCATTATATGAAAACACATTCTCAATCATATCTCATTAATGGGATGGAATTTTTAAATGAAATTTACGTCACATATATTTCAAGTCAAGCGAATTCTATTCATATTGTCAAAATTTATATTTTCTCTTAAAACGTGCGCGTACGCGCGCGTTGAAATATTTGTATGCTCCAATCAAGCCCAAAATTTTTTTGCACACGTTTCAGACCATTTAGAGCATTTTTTGAAAAAATGAAAAAATCGGACGGACGCGTACGCGCGCGCGCATATACGCACGCACAGCTCATATGCAATAGAAATTTCCCATTTTTTTCACTGTGATCAGATGTCTGAAATGTGAAGGAATATTTCTACCAAGTTTCAAGTCAATCCGACTCAATATGACGTCATACGGGCCCGTCAAAGTTGAAATTCCGCGCGCGCGTCAATGGCGATAGACAGTGCAACTATGCCAAAAAACCGCAAATCTTAAATCCGATTTTACTCGTCAGGATGGACGGTGACCCCCCATTTCCTTTACATATTCTGAAAGCTGATGAGTTGTATATGTCATTTCATGGGGTGGCGATGCTGAAAAAATGATTAAAAGATATCAAATTTCTTAATAAAGTAAAAAAAGTAAATTTTCAAAATGACGTCATCAAATTTCAAGTTTACTCGAGCGTATCTCACTTATCCTTTGCCAATTTTCACCCAAATTTCAATATGTTGTAGCTTATGAAATGCTCTTTCATAAATTAAATACACAATTTTCATTAGATGACGACATCACCTCGAAAAAATGGATTGAAGGTAACCTTGTCAAATTTGACCAGTTTACGTGTAATCTCTATGGGAGTGCAATTTTTATGGAAATGAAAATTGACATGACTATCTTTATCGAGCACTAGCTCACTTATGCTTTAGTGAATTTCTCTAAGGTTTTAATATGTTGTAGCTGAGACGTAGGGCTATCGTAAGTGTGCCCTTTGTTTTTTCATACGTTGTCGGGATCACGTGAAAAAACTTGGTTGAAATTAAAGTTTATCTTCGATGTATTGAGATATTCCTTTCTTTTTGCAACTTTATGTGCAATAACTCAAGAAAAACATACCCTATCACCACCATATTTTGCACATGTTTAGTTCATGTCACGAACATTATTTCATAGAATAACAACTACTTGATCAGACGCCATCTTGGGTATGTAAATTAGGGTCAAAGGTCATAAATGTTTCATCCTGTATCTTGGTGAATACATGACCTATCTTTCCCATATTTTGCACACGTAAAATCCATGTTACAGGGATCATTTCATAAAATAACCACTTTTTGCTCAGATGCCATCTTGTCTGTGCAAAGTGGGGTCAAAGGTCATATGTACTTCTTTTTCTATGTTCGCTATGACGTGTTATCTCTATGGGAGGGAATTTTTTAGATGTGAAAATTGACATGACTCTCTTTATCGAGCACTATCTTACTTATGCTTCGGTGAATTTCTCTCAGATTTTGATATGTTGTAGCTGAGACTTTGCAGTATCAGGACTCGAATCATTGATAAAAAAAATCGGATCACCTTAATTTGTCAGTGATGACAAATTACAATCTCTAGTTTTTCTTCTTCTTTATTTCTCCTCAAAAGTTGTGTATCGATTAGCTCAGAAAGTGCTCCTCCTATCAGTCTCAAAATTATAACATATATGTATCGTCTCCCAAAGACGGCAATCGAACTAAAATCAAAGTGATCAGTCGACCATGACGTCACTATGACGTCATTATATGAAAACACATTCTCAATCATATCTCATTAATGGAATGGAATTTTTAAATGAAATTTACGTCACATATATTTCAAGTGATTCGCATTCTACTCATATTCTCAAAATTCATATTTTATCTTAAAACGTGCGCGTACGCGCGCGTTGAAATATTTGTATGCTCCAATCGAGCTCAAAATTTTTTTGCACACGTTTCAGACCATTTAGAGCATTTTTTGAAAAATTGAAAAAATTGGACGGACGCGTACGCGCGCGCTCATATACGCACGCACAGCTCATATGCAATAGAAATTTCCCGTTTTTTCACACTTATCGGCTGCCTGAAATGTCAAGGAATATTTCTACCAAGTTTCAAGTCAATCCGACTCAATATGAGGTCATACGGGCCCATCAAAGTTGAAATTCCGCGCGCGCGTCAATGGCGATATACAGTACAACTATGCCAAAAAACTGCCAATTTTAAATCCGATTTTACTCGTCAGGATGGACGGTGACCCTCCATTTTCTGTACATATTTTGAAAGCTGATGAGTTGTACATGTCATTTCATGGGGTGGCAATGCTGACAAAATGATTAAAAGATATCAAATTTCTTAATAAACTAAAAAAAGTAAATTTTCAAAATGACGTCATCAAATTTCAAGTTCATTCGAGCGTATCTCACTAGTCCTTTGTCAATTTTCACCCAGATTTCAGTATGATGTAGCTTATTAAATGTTCTTTCAAACATATATTTACAATATTTTGATTGGATAATGGTATCACCTCGTAAAAATGGATTAAAAGTAATCTTGTCAAATTTGACCAGTTTACGTGTTATCTCTATGGGAGTGCAGTTTTTCTGGAAATGAAAATTGACATGACTATCTTTATCGAGCACTAGCTCAGTTAAGCTTCGGTAAATTTCTCCCAGATTTTAATATGTTGTAGCTGAGACTTTACCCTACCGTAAGTGTGCCCTTTGTTTTTTCATACGATGTCGGAATCACGTCAAAAAATTGGGTTGAAATTCAGGCTTATCTTCGATGTATTGAGATATTTCTTTCTTTCTGCAACTTTCTTTGCAATAACTCAAGAAAAACGGCCTCTGTCACTTCTATATTTTGCACATGTTTAGTTCATGTCACGTACATTATTTCATAAAATAACAACTACTTGATCGGACACCTTCTTGGGTATGTAAAGTAGGGTCAAAGGTCATAAGTGTTTCACCCTGTATCTTAGTGAATACATGTCCTATCTTTCCCATATTTTGCACACGCAAAGACCATGTTACAAGGATCATTTCACAAAATAGCCACTTTTTACTCAGATGCCATCTTGTCGTTGCAAATTGAGGTCAAAGGTCATATGTACTTCTTTTTGTATCTTCGTTATGACGTGTTATCTCTATGGGAGGGAATTTTCTTTAATGTGAAAATTGACATGATTGTCTTTATCGAGCACTAGCTCACTTACCCTTCGGTGAATTTCTCCCAGATTTTAATATGTTGTAGCTGAGACTTTGCGCTATCGTTTCATTTTCCTTTGTTTTTTTCATACGATGTCGGGATTACGATAAAAAATTGGTTGAAATTAAAGCTTATCTTCTATGTATTGAGATATTTCTTTCTTTCTGCAACTCTCTTTGCAATAACTCAAGAAAAACACGCCTTATCACCCCCATATTTTGCACATGTTTAGTTCATGTCTCGTACATTATTTCATAAAATAACAACTACTAGATCAGACAACATCTTGGGTATGTAAATTAGGGTCAAAGGTCATAAATGTTTCATCTTGTATCTTAGTGAATACCTGTCCTATCTTTCCCATATTTTCCACACGTATAGACGATGTCGCGAGAATCATTTCACAAAATAACCACTATTTCATCAGATGCAATCTTGGGAGTGCAAAGGTGGGTCAAAGGTCATATGTATTCATTGCTGTATCTTCGTTATTCAGTGTATACAGAATTTGGTACCAAAGATGGCAGATATGACTCCCTTTTCTAAATGAGAATGCAAGCATCACACGGCGAATGTCTCTAAACACAGATGAAACTTGTATGGTCATGCCTATTGCGATCAGGACTCGAATCATTGATAAAAAAAAAAATCGGATCACCTTAATTTGTCAGTGATGACAAATTACAATCTCTAGTTAGGTGATCCGAGTATCCTTCGGATCACCTTCTGTATCTGTACTGATTCTTTCTTTATTTCTCCTCAAAAGTTGTGCAGAGGTTAGCTCAGAAAGTGCATTGCCTATCAATGTCAAACTTATACCATATATGTATCATGTCCCAAAGACGACGGGTCAAGTAAAATCGTAGTGATCAGTCGACCGTGACGTCACTATGACGTCATTATATGAAAACACATTTTCAATCATATCTCATTAATGGAAAGGAATTTTTCAATGAAATTTATGTCACGTAAATTTCAATTCAAGGGAATTCTACTCATGTTTTCAAAATTCATCGCATTGTTAAAACGTGCGCGTACGCGCGCGTTGAAATATTTGTATGCTCCAATCGAACTCCAAATTATTTTGCATACGTTTCAGACCATTTGGAGCATTTTTTGAAAAATTAAAAAAATTGGACGGACGCGTACGCGCGCGCACATATACGCACGCACAGCTCATATGCAATAGAAATTTCCCGTTTTTTTACACTTATCGGCTGCCTGAAATGTCAACGAATATTTCTACCAAGTTTCAAGTCAATCCGACTCAATATGACGTCATACGGGCCCGTCAAAGTTGAAATTCCGCGCGCGCGTCAATGGCGAAATACAGTGCAACAATGCCAAAAAACCGCCAATTTTAAATCCGATATTACTCGTCAGGATGGACGGTGACCCTCCATTTTCTTTTTATATTCTGAAAGCTGATGAGTTGTACATATCATTTCATGGGTTGGCGATGCTGAAAAAATGATGAAAAGATATCAAATTTCTTAATAAAGTAAAAAAAGTAAATTTTCAAAATGACGTCATCAAATTTCAAGTTCATTCGAGCGTATGTCACTAGTCCTTTGTCAATTTTCACCCAGATTTCAGTATGATGTAGCTTATTTAATGTTCTTTCAAACATAAAATAACAATATTTTGATTGGATAACGGTATCACCTCGTAAAAATGGATTAAAAGTAATCTTGTCAAATTTGACCAGTTTACGTGTTATCTCTATGGGAGTGCAGTTTTTCTGGAAATGAAAGTTGACATGACTATCTTTATCGAGCACTAGCTCACTTAAGCTTCGGTAAATTTCTCCCAGATTTTAATATGTTGTAGCTGAGACTTTACGCTACCGTAATTGTGCCCTTTGTTTTTTCATACGATGTCAGAATCACGTCAAAAAATTGGGTTGAAATTCAGGCTTATCTTCGATGTATTGAGATATTTCTTTCTTTCTGCAACTTTCTTTGCAATAACTCAAGAAAAACGGCCTCTATCACTTCCATATTTTGCACATGTTTAGTTCATGTCACGTACATTATTTCATAAAATAACAACTACTTGATCGGACACCATCTTGGGTATGTAAAGTAGGGTCAAAGGTCATAAGTGTTTCACCCTGTATCTTAGTGAATACATGTCCTTTCTTTCCCATATTTTGCACACGCAAAGACCATGTTACAAGAATTATTTCACAAAATAACCACTTTTTACTCAGATGCCATCTTGTTGTTGCAAATTGAGGTCAAAGGTCATATGTACTTCTTTTTGTATCTTCGTTATGACGTGTTATCTCTATGGAAGGGAATTTTCTTTAATGTGAAAATTGACATGATTGTCTTTATCGAGCACTAGCTCACTTACCCTTCGGTGAATTTCTCCCAGATTTTAATATGTTGTAGCTGAGACTTTGCGCTATCGTTTTATTAGGTGATCCGAGTATCCTCTCGGATCACCTATTGTATCTGTACGGATTCTTTCTTCTTCTTCTTTATTTCTTTCTCCTCAAATCTTGTGCAGCGGTTAACTCAAAAAGTCCCCCACCTATCACTTTCAAACTTATACCATGTATGTATCATGTCCTAAGGACGACAGATCTAGTGTATCAATGTGATCAGTTGACCGTGACGTCATTATGACGTCATTATCTGAAATCACGTTTACATCAATATCTCATTAATGGAACGGAATTTTTGAATGAAATTAAGATATCATATAGTTCAAGTCAAGGTCTATTGATATATTTCATAAAATTTGGTCACGTTCATACTAAACGAGCGCATACGCGCGCGTTGAAATTTAAACATGCTCTAATCAACCTCAAAATTGTTTTGCACACGTTTCAGGTCATTTACAGCATTTCAAAAAAAAATCGACGGACGCGTACGCGCGCGCGCATATACGCACGCACAGCTCATATGCAATAGAAATTTCCCGTTTTATCGCACGGATCGAATGTCTGAAATGTCAAGGAATATTTCTACCAAGTTTCAAGTCGATCCGACTCAATATGACGTCATACGGGCCAATCAAAGTTTAAATTCCGCGCGCGCGTCAATGGCGATATACAGTGCAACTATGCCAAAAAACCGCCAATTTTAAATCCGATTTTACTCGTCAGGATGGACGGTGACCCCCCATTTTCTTTACATATTTTGAAAGCTGATGAGTTGTACATGTCATTTCATGGGGTGGTAATGCTGACAAAATGATCAAAAGATATCAAATTTCTTAATAAAGTAAAAAAAGTGAATTTTCAAAATGACGTCATCAAATTTCAAGTTTATTCGAGCATATCTCACTAGTCCTTTGTCAATTTTCACCCAGATTTCAGTATATTGTAGCTTATTTAATGTTCTTACAAACACAAAATAACAAAGTTTTGATTGGATAACGGTATCACCTCGTAAAAATGGATTGAAAGTAATCTTGTCAAATTTGACCAGTTTACGTGTTATCTCTACGGGAGTGCAGTTTTTCTGGAAATGAAAATTGACATGACTATCTTTATCGAGCACTAGCTCACTTACCCGTCGGTAAATTTCTCCCAGATTTTAATATGTTGTAGCTTAGACTTTACACTACCGTAAGTGTGCCCTTCATTTTTTCATACGCTGTCGGGATCACGTCAAAGATTTTGGTTGAAATTCAAGCTTATCTTCGATGTATTGAGATATTTCTTTCTTTCTGCAACTTTCTTTGCAATAACTCAAGAAAAACGGCCTCTATCACTTCCATATTTTGCACATGTTAAGTTCATGTCACGTAGATTATTTCATAAAATAACAACTACTTGATCAGACACCATCTTGGGTATGTAAATTAGGGTCAAAGGTCATAAGTGTTTCATCCTGTATCTTAGTGAATACCTGTACTATCTTTCCCATATTTTGCACACGCAAAGACCATGTTACAAGGATCATTTCACAAAATAACTACTTTTTACTCAGATGCCATCTTGTCTGTGCAAATTGAGGTCAAAGGTCATATGTACTTCTTTTGTATCTTCGTTATGACGTGTTATCTCTAGGGGAGGGAATTTTTTTAAATGTGAAAATTGACATGATTGTCTTTATCGAGCACTAGCTCACTTACCCTTCGGTGAATTTCTCCCAGATTTTAATATGTTGTAGCTGAGACGTTACGCTACCATAACTGTGCCCTTCGTTTTTTCATACGTTGTCGGCATCACGATAAAAAAAAAAACTTGGTCGAAATTAAAGCTTATCTTCTATGTATTGAGATATTTCTTTCTTTCTGCAACTTCCTTTGCAATAACTCAAGAAAAACACGCCCTATCACCCCACATGTTTAGTTCATGTCACGTACATTATTTAATGAGATAACAACTACTAGATCGGACATCTTGGATATGTAAATTAAGGTCAAAGGTCATAAATGTTTCATCTTGTATCTTGGTGAATACCTGTCCTTATATCTTTCCCATATTTTTCACACGTATAGACGATGTCGCGAGAATCATTTCACAAAATAACCACTATTTCATCAGATGCAATCTTGGGAGTGCAAAGGTGGGTCAAAAGTCATATGTACTTGTTGCTGTTTCTTTGTTATAGTGTATGCAGAATTTGGTACCAAACATGGCAGATATGACTCCCTTTGCTAAATGAGAATGCAAACACCACACGGCCAATGTCTCTAAACACAGATGGAACTTGTATGGTCATGCCTATTGCAATCAGGACTCGAATCATTGATTAAACAAAAATCGGATCACCTTAATTTGTCAGTGATGACAAATTACAATCTCTAGTGTTGTTTTTGTGTTTTTATCTTAATTCGTTAGTCGGGTTTCCTCGATACCAGTCAGCTGCCACTGAGACCATACACTGTTCAGTTTATCCCTGTGCACTAACTAGGCAGAATTATTCAATTCTCTTTCCACCTCCCCGATGGTATGGAATATACGCTGTCATGACTGCATCGATAACATTTTTTGAAGACTAAGATGGCGTTTTGTGTTATATCTACTTCGGACTGTGATAGTGTCATAACTGAAAATACAGCTGTAGTTCCAGTTGAGGAGATGTGTGATCGTCTTTACAGTTCGGCGAGTGTACTGGCCACGGGCAGGTAGGAGAGCGAAATATATTCAGTTGCCAAAACTGGGTTTTGAAATTGCATTTGATCGTCTATAGAAGATGTTCTTACTCTTATATTATAGATGCGTATATATTAATATGTCCACACTGCAGATGGCTGTTTTCTCAGTCACAGAGCGGTACGTTTTGATACTGGATGTGACGATTAAATACAGATTTAATAATTGATACATCATGAACATGATTTGAAAAGAAAAAAATGGTTATACGTTATTCTCAAGATACAAGTCACAGCTGCATCTTGAAACTCGAAATCAACACGTTCTGAATGATGCCAGTTTTCGTTTTGTTTTTGCTTTTGATGTTGTTAGCACCCTTGTTGTTTTTGCCGTGGGTGCTTGTGCTTGCATGCGTACGTGAGTGTGAGTGTGTGTGGGGGGGGGGGGGGGGGGACTGTGTATTTTGCTTATTTTTCGTGGTATCATCCTGCAACGACTATGTGTACTTAGTGTAGTTTTCGATTTGTGCAAATTGTTAAAACCATCTTAGCGCGGGTTACTAAATACTTGGTGGATGTGAAGACTGTGTGTGGTATCTCCCCGGCTGGTATGTGACGCTGCGACTTGTCCGGCATGCATGTGGGTGTACAAGGCCACCCAGCTCACGGCAAGCGTGCAGCGCTCGCACGAGCCAGCAAAATCCGCAGAATTTCCAGTCATAAATCGGAACGACCGGCAATGAGAATAGAGATAACGATCGCAACGCTTCGTTGAGCCGCTGAATAGCCCTGAGAGGGTATTTCAGGTTTATCCCTTGCTTGGACTGGTGGAGGGGAAGGCGCATTCCAATGTCTTTTATTCAACATATCAGTATACTATAGCAATGATTGACAGATGAGGTCACAACAAGAACATTTTTTGGAAGGATTTTTTTTTTTCTTGTGGGCGCATTCAAGTAATCTGAAGAAAGAATAGAAGAAAATTAAGTTAAATATATGGAATATTTCTAGAGATTCGTTTTATCGCGACAGTGATGTTGAGGGTCTCATACAATCAACACATTCAAATCAACATGCATTTGTATTTCAGGGAACCTGTACCTCCTACACTAGGGAAACAACGCACACTAGTTCCACATCAGACAAAATAAGAAATCAACTAATAAATCAAATCATATATCAATCAATAAATAAAAAGCCGTCGAGACAGACATTGATTAACACCGTGATGTAAAGAGTGTCGGACTTTTAGTCCTTGTTTGACCAGTGTAGAGATCGTGGGCTGTATGACTCGAGGGCTGGATGATTCGTACCCATGGGTGTCAGAATCGTGACGTGTAACTCATGGAAAACGGACCGTTGTGGCTCCCATGTACAATAATCAAAATAAACGTGAATTCATTCCAATAATACATAGTTTGAAGGCAAGAGATTATCAAGAAGAGAGGTGAAGAAGTGGGCTTTTCTTACTATTTTTCCCCTTTGTACAAAATTTATGAGATTTGTAAGATCAAAGCTGCTTGCGATTTGGACTACTTAATATAACAATATTTTCTGGGTCTTTTGTTGTTATTATACAGGCAGGGGATGTTAAAAAGACAAATTCATGATCTAGATTACCTAAATTAGCTTGTTGTGAATGCTAAGAGGCATGCACAGACTAAAGGGGGGGGGGGGTATAACCAAAGATCCTGTGTAACAAATGCAATACCTGGTTCCATGCAGATTGTATGAAAATGTCAGATGAGACCATTTCCAGTCTTGCAATTAGATCAGATTTACCATGTGAATGCGCCAAGTGTGGTCTCGCTAACTCTTCAACAAGTCTCTTTGGTTCCTCAAACAACAGAAGTTACTTGAGCTGTCCCAGTATTCTAGGCAGGCATGATTCAATATCAAACCTAGACAATGATTCTATGCCATAACAAAATCTCCTCCTGCACCACTCATCACTAGCCAGACGTACCAGAGTGAGGAACACTGCACCAAATTTTCTGGAGCCTCCTAGCTGCTACTAAACCTGACATCATCATTTAAGTTTAGTTCTGAGAAATGACTTGAACATCGCATCCACCTGGGATAGATCTTCCCACCAATTTTGTATCGATTGTCCGATTTTCCTGAAACTTTCACTGATGTGTCTTATTTATATTGCTGCTTTCACTAAATCCACATTTCTCTGTCGATTTTGGTTTCCTTTTATAATGGGGGTGGGGCAAAACAAAGAAAGTATGCCTTGTATGCACAGTATAACACCACTATAGTACCTCACTATAACTACTGTAACTTAATGGGTTCTTAAGATATCATACATGATGCATACTATGTAGGTCAGATGTGACACAAAACATCCTACCATATAAGAATTTTGCAATGAAACCCAAAATATAATGAGATATCACTATTTTTCTTCAATAAACCGTAACTGTAGACGGTTTAGTCTAATGGAAACTTTCATTAATAACTATTACTCACATTTGAATACTTAACAATATCTAACATTGATTATACTAATTCAAATTGAGTATATGAACATAAGAACGACCCAAGTCCATGGAGGATCATTTCGAGTAAACTAAAAAAAACTTCATATCTTTTTTATTTGTCCAATAATATTCTGTGTAACTGTGATGGGAAGGCAACATTGTATATACAAATTATAACATATATTATTATGACAATTATCATTTACATTAATTGTGGAGAGGCCATTTTGTGTGGTGGACTTGGGTCGTTCTTTGATTCATATGGACTTGGGTCGTTCTTTGATTCATATACATGATATTCTGCTATAGAGATGGGAGAAGGATGAGAGAGGGCGCTCTTATATGAATGTAAGAATGACCCAAGTTCTTCATTCTTACATTAATATAAGATTTAACTCATTCATTTCAGGCACTTCCGGGGGTAATTAGGATTTATCATTTACACACAAGATGAGTCCATGCATAAGCTACAATTTCCCATGAAAAACTGAATTTGGCCAAAAATTGGACTTGGGTCGTTCTTATATTCATATACTCAATTCCTACATTGGTTGTTTCTATCCCTAAGTCACATTTTAAAATGATTTTGAAGTACTAATGCTGGGTTGTTGTTTTTTCATCTGCAAATGGTGAGTTATGCCTTTAATGATGACGCTGATGAATGTTATGAGTTTTCAGCTGCAGCTATACTGATTCACTGCGCTGTGTGCTCCGTCAAAACGAGAGGTGATCGGTAGTGCGTGACTGACACCAAGCGAATAACAACAATAATGGTAATAAAGGGAATTCTAAATGATAATGATACATTATCAATTTTCTCTTTCAGGGATATACGGCGCCTAATAGAGAGATTGCAATGCGACACTCCATATCATAGGAAAACAAAACGGTGCAGAAAATAGCGAATTCACCCACGCGCAAGGTGAATGCATCTAACCTTGGCAATTCTCGTGAAATGACATGCACATCGCGAAGAAATTAATGATTTAAACCATTTTGTCAGCCGATGTGGCTCAACTCAAATGGCTTTTTCCACATATTAAAAAAAGAAAGGATAAAACTGAATAAGATAAATTGGCAATTGTTTTCCATGACAGTAACATCAAAATAAAAAAGAGTACCATTTGAATTTTCGTGCAGAGTACTAGTACCATTTACTAGTAGATGGTAAAATGTTACGAGCATCAAAACAGACTCTTTCTGTGTCAGGTCCCAATAAAAAAAAAAAAATGACTCTGCATCACAAAACCAACAAAAAGTCGTCATACATGGATTTTTAGTTTAGGGCAGTTTCTGAAAGAGTAGACTCTAAGCTTTAAAATTATGTATAGCTCAATTGAAATGGACTCTCCTTACCTATTTAAATATTGGAAAGAAGGCACACACTCTGGAAAAGTGAGAAGCGAGAAACATTGCTCTAATGTACCGGGTCTATTCAAGTGGTTAATCTACCAAACCGTGCTAGCTGTGCGATAAGAATGGGACCAAAAACAGGATGTAAACCGCTGGAGCAACAGCAATGAAGGGATTATTAGATTAGGTTAAGTTGAGCATGGATTGCTCTTTTAACACACTCTGTAAATGAAGACCTGAATATAAGAACGACCCAAGTCCAATTTTTGGCCAAATTCAGTTTGACATGGGAAATTGTAGCTTATGCATGGACTCATCTTGTGTATAAATGATAAATCCTAATTACCCCCGGAAGTGCCTGAAATGAATGAGTTAAAGCTTATATGAATGTAAGAATGAAGGACTTGGGTCATTCTTACATTCATATTATAGCGCCCTCTCTCATCCTTCTCTCATCTCTATAGCAGAATATCATGTATATGAATCAAAGAACGACCCAAGTCCATATGATTCAAAGAACGACCCAAGTCCATCACACAAAATGGCCTCTCCACAATTAATATAAATGTTGATTGTCATAATAATATATGTTCTAATTTGTATATACAATGTTGCCTTCCCATCACAGTTAAATAGAATATAATTGGACAAATAAAAAAGATATGAAGTTTTTTCTAAGCTTACTCGAAATGGCCTTCCATGGACTTGGGTCGTTCTTATATTCAGATACTCAAATGATTAATGCCAACGTTCAAAGCTGCAGTAGCATTATTCCTTTAAAAGTAATCAGACATGAAAGTGAAGAGTGTGCAAAGAGTTATCAGGAAATAAAAAAAGGGGCCTCTAAGACATACCTGATCTCACTACTCTACAAAAAAAAAGTTGTAGAAAAACTGCTGAAAATGCACTTTCCATATCATTTTATGATCCCAAACATAAGAATAATGTAGAAGAAGGGTAACGCTTTCAGAAGATATGAAAAACGTAATATATTCACTTGGTTGACCCGTTTAACCTTTTTTGAGTCCTCACGTGAAATCAAGGGGTGCGACTTTTTGTTCGTTTTGTGATGCACAATCTTTACAGTTTGGTTGTTGAAACCGCTGGATGAGGAAACTACTAGAGATTATGACCGCATGTGAAAACAACAATATATTATAAAGAAAATATAAAGGGAATTCCACAAAAATTCACTGTTCTAGCATAATGAAAGAGTACTTGGCTAAATGTCTTAAGAAAGCAAGGGGAATAATTGCTACCCTTGACATATTTCAGTAGCAAGTTGATGGAAGGTGTAATTGTCATAAAAAATGATTTTTTGTGGAATTCCCTTCATATTTCCTTTGTAAGTTGTCTACATATGTGACCATGCACCTCAAAACGAACATAAAGTCGCACACACTGATTTTGCGTGAGGACTGAAAATAAGTGAAATGGGTCAACCTAGCCGAACTTGACTTTTTCATATTTTCTTAAAGAGCGGGTCTTCGTTTACATTATGCGAAAATTTGGTATCATAAAACGAGCAGGAACGTGTGTTTTTTAGCAGTTTATCTCGAACATTTTGGGTAGAATAGTGTGATTAGGTGTGTCTTTAGAATCCCTTTTTCATTTCTGAAAATCCGTGTCCACACTCTTAACTTTCAACTCTAATAACTTTTGAAAAGATAGTGCTACTGCTTTGAAAGTTGGCCTTAATTATGGACAGAATGTGATAATGTGGCATGCTTAATTTCAGTTTATTTTGATAATCCCTTCATTGTTGTTACACTGGTGGCTTACTTCCTGTTTTTTGTCCCATTCATCGCACAGCCAGCACGGTTTGGTAAAGATTAAGCGCTTGAATAGACACTGTACTTCAGAGCCTCTTTTCTCACTTCACACTTTTCCTGAGTTTGTACTTTCTTTCCTATATTTAGACAGGTTAGGAGAGTCCATATGACATCATTTTAAAGCTCAAAGTCTGCTCTTTCAGAATATGGTCTTAACTAAAAAATTCAGGTCTGGCGACTTTTTGTTTGTTTTGAGGTGCAGGGTCACATATACGTCATTAAACAAAAGAAAAGAGAAACAACATTAAAAAGTCTTCATATTTTTGAGGTGTGATTTTCCACTGAAAGTCGGCTGACAAACAAAACCCAAACAAAAACAAAAACAAAGTCCTCGTATTTTTGCTGCTACGGTGTACTCCCCTACCACCTAATTATATTTCATGCAATAAAAAAAAGTGGGGGATGCAAACATTCGATCCTTGTAAAGTGTGTGTGGAGGGAAGGGGGGGGGGGGGGTCAGCCTTCCACCAAACTCCTCCCATAACCCCGACGGTTGAGCCGGTCCGGTCATGGGCTTGTAATCGTGATTGTAAGTGATATGGTGACTATCGGCGACCCCCCCCCCCTACTCCCCCCCACTCCCCCCCCCCCCCCCCACCCAATCCCGTGTACAGTTTTACGCCAGTAACTCTGGTGCGTTTCGTACTATTAAGATAATAAAATCCGTAAATGCTATTTATCTGCTTTCATTCGCTTTTATGCGGAGATTTGTTGTTTCTATAGATATAACAATTTGTATCACCCATGATAATTGGAAATACATATTTAAAAAATTGTTTCTTCAATATCTAGGGTCATCGGTATTCTCTATAAACTAAAAGATTTGATCCCACCACACACACTCTTTCTTCTTTACATGTGTTAAATGATTTTGGTACGCTGTGTATAAGTACTGACGGTAGGGAATATTAAGTTGAGAAACATTTTGGTTTACACATCGTACACATCGACACGGGTTCCAGTCATTATCCACGAGGCTTGAATCGACGTCGGCGAGTGGGACTGTTATGTGGGGCGACTACCGGTACGTGGCTACCTGAGGGCCGAACCTGCCGATGATCTGCGGTCTACCGGACGCCGCCCCGGCGCTGCATCAACTTCTGAGGGGGGGGGGGGGGGGGGGGGGGGGATCCGAGCCCGGAATCCGGAGATGCAAAGCTAAAAGTTACGTGTTTATTTAAATTTTATATTGTATTTGATATTTTCATATAAAAATTTAACGTTGTGCCAACAATCCAAACTCGATTATCAAAAAGTTGATTTAACTCTACTTGATTTGTTTCGGTTTGAATGCCTAAAAGTGTGTCAACGCAATAGCAAAGTAAATAACAAAAAAACGTCGTTAATGTACTAAAAATATTGAGGGAATTCCACCAAAAAAAAAAAAAAATCAATTTTCTAGCAAAATGAAAGAGAACTTAGCTAATCGCTTTCAAAAAGCAAGGGAATGTGTCAGTATCAAGTTGTCCACCTATACGTCACCATCTCTTATAATCTCCTCATGCGGTTCCAACACCAAAACTTTAACAATTCATAACTTTCGCATCGATTGTCCGATTTTCCTAAAACGTTCACTGATGTTTCCTACTAATGTTGCTGTTTTTCTCTCAGTCCAGTGCTCCTTGGGTTTTGGTTTCCTTTCAAGAGAACGATGCCCCTGGGGATGATTCCTTTAATTGACATAAATCAAGAAAATTTAGAAAGACAATTGCTAAAATCTTTTTTTTTAACTACATCATTACAAAGAAATGGATATCCATATTACCATTGTTGTATTTCATTAGCCCTTTATGAAGGGAGATGCTGAGTTTTCGAAGGGGGGGGGGGCGTGTCAAAACCCTCTTTCAAGCTAGAAAAAAAAAACAGCATCAAAAAAAGTCTTCAGGTGTGATCTTCCGCTGAAAGGCGCCTGACAAGCAAAAAAAAAAAAACAAAAACAAAACCAAGAACAAACTCCTTTTTTAAAGCTATTTCGCTCCAAACTAACATATTTCATGCAAAAAAGTGGGGGTGCAAACATTCGATCTCTGTAAAGTCGGGGGGGGGGGGGGTCAGCCCTCCATCAAGTTCCTCCCTAACCCTTTTTACCATGATCTCAGAGAGAGAGGAAAAAAAATAAATCTGACACGGATCGAAGGGTCTACTGAAGTGTTCGTTGTCTTTGGGGATTTTTAAAACTGGTCGCGCTGGTTGAGACCAGTAACCGATTCCTGAAAGCATGGATATATACCACCAGCTACTACCGACTGCCGTGGAAAGACTGAGCAGGGTCTTGGCATCCCATCTTCGTACACACAATTCATTTACAAATTGGTTTTCAAAGATCGCTTCGGCGACAAGTGCACGGTGCAGTCTTCAATATTGATGTATATTGACGGGGCTTACTTCCACAGGAAATTGCTGCAACGTCCATCCAGAGGAAATAGATTACTAGTATTTACTGGTTACGTACATTAAAAATGTACATTGTCGGAAGGAGCTCGTATTTGTTATGATGATTATACGTAGGAGCAACAAGTTTGCTTCTTATTTATTTTCTTTTTTTATAGGGGATAAAACTATTGTAGTATTGAAGGTCCTGTTTACCTCTGGAAGCAGTGAATCAAAATGTTCTTAAGATATCATACATGATGCATACTATGTAGGTCAGATGTGACACAAAACATCCTACCATATAAGAATTTTACAATGAAACCCAAAATATAAGGAGATATCACTATTTTTCTTCAATAAACCGTAACTGTAGACGGTTTAGTGTAATGGAAATTTTCATTAATAACTATTACTCACATTTGAATACTTAACAATATTTAACATTGATCATACAAATTCAAATTCCTACATTGGTTGTTTCTATCCCTAAGTCACATTTTAAAATGATTTTGAAGTACTAATGCTGGGTTGTTGTTTTTTCATCTGCAAATGGTGAGTTATGCCTTTAATGATGACGCTGATGAATGTTATGAGTTTTCAGCTGCAGCTATACTGATTCACTGCGCTGTGTGCTCCGTCAAAACGAGAGGTGATCGGTAGTGCGTGATTGACACCAAGCGAATAACAACATTAATGGCAATAAAGGGAATTCTAAATGATAATGATACATTATCAATTTTCTCTTTCAGGGATATACGGCGCCTAATAGAGAGATTGCAATGCGACACTCCGTATCATAGAAAAACAAAACGGTGCAGAAAATAGCGAATTCACCCACGCACAAGGTGAATGCATCTAACCTTGGCAATTCTCGTGAAATGACATGCACATCGCGAAGAAATTAATGATTTAAACCATTTTGTCAGCCGATGTGGCTCAACTCAAATGGCTTTTTCCACATATTAAAAAAAAAGAAAGGATAAAACTGAATAAGATAAATTGGCAATTGTTTTCCATGACAGTAACATCAAAATAAAAAGAAAGTACCATTTGAATTTTCGTACAGAATACGAGAACCATTTAGATGGTAAACTGTTACGAGCATCAAAACAGACTCTTTCTGTGTCGGGTCTCACAAGTAAAAAAAAAAAATGACTCTGCATCACAAAACCAACAAAAAGTTGTCATACATGGATTTTTAGTTTAGGGCAGTTTCTGAAAGAGTAGACTCTAAGCTTTAAAATTATGTATAGCTCAATTGAAATGGACTCTCCTTACCTATTTAAATATTGGAAAGAAGGCACATACGCTGGAAAAGTGTGAAGCGAGAAACATTGCTCTAAAGTACCGTATGTCCCCCCCCCCCAAAACCGCAATGATATCTTTAAAAATATTGCATCAATCTAAATACAAATTCAAGGTATGAAACTATAACTCATTGCCCACATCTTACAGAAAACCCCATTCGATTTGCTTCAGTGGTCAAAGAGAAATGAGGAATTTTGTAGAGGATGTCGGGAATCTCTTTTGTCCAAGTTCTGTCTATTGTTCACACACAAAATCATCGAAGTGCTAAACTTGGAAGAATCAGACTCATGACATGCTTTACTACAATCCCCATTTCTCTGTGACCGCTTAACCAAATCGAATGGGGATTTCTGCAAAATAGAGCTAAGATGTTATATTTATACCCTGAAGTAGCAGTGACAAAAAATAATCATATTGGATGTTATCAATGCGAATATCTGATTGTAATTTTTGTGGGACATACTGCAGTCTGTCTAAGTGCTACTTCGGGGCCGTAAAATATAACATCTTAGCTCTATTTTGCAGAAAACCTCATTCAATTTGGTTTAGCGGTCGCAGAGAAATGTAGATTGTTGTAAAGCATGTCATGAGTCTGATTTTCCCCATTTCAGCAATTCAATGCTCTAGTGCGTGAATAATAGACAGAAATTGGACAAAAGAGATTCCCGACATCCTGTACAAAATTCCTCATTTATCTTTGACCACTGAAGCAAATCGAATGGGGTTTTCTATAAGATGTCGGCAATGAGTTATAGTTCCATACCCTGAATTTGTATTAAGATTGATTCACTATTTTTAAAGATATCATTGCGGGGGGGGGGGGGGGGGGTCCCGTTGTAATTTTTTTTGGGACATACTGTACCGGGTCTATTCAAGTGGTTAATCTACCAAACCGTGCTAGCTGTGTGATGAATGGGACCAAAAACAGGATGTAAACCGCTGGAGCAACAACAATGAAGGGATTATCAAAAGTAATCAGACTTGAAAGTGAAGAGTGTGCAAAGGGTTATCAGGAAATAAAAAAGGGGGCCTCTAAGACATACCTGATCTCACTACTCTACAAAAAAAAAGTTGTAGAAAAACTGCTGAAAATACACTTTCCATATCGTTTTATGATCCCAAACACAAGATCAATGTAGAAGACGGGTAACGCTTTCAGAAGATATGAAAAACGTAATATATTCACTTGGTTGACCCGTTTAACCTTTTTTGAGTCCTCATGTGAAATCAAGGGGTGCGGCTTTTTGTTCGTTTTGTGATGCACGATTACATTAGGTTTAAAGGAAACCTAAACCAGAGAGAAATGTGGATTGAGTGAAAGCAGCAACATTCCTAGAACACATTTGTGAAGGTTGAGGGAAATCGAACAATTGATGCAAAAGTTATGAATTTTTACAGTTTTGGTGTTGAAACCGCTTGATGAGGAAACTACTTGAGATTATGACCGCATGTGAAAACAGCAATATATTATAAAGAAAATATAAAGGGAATTCCACAAAAAATTCACTGTTCTAGCATAATGAAAGAGTACTTGGCTAAATGCCTTAAGAAAGCAAGGGGAATAATTGCTACCCTTGACATATTTCAGTAGCAAGTTGATGGAAGGTGTAATTGTCAACAAAAAAATGAATTTTTGTGGAATTCCCTTCATATTTTCTTTATGAGTTGTCCACATATACGTCATTAAACAAAAGAAAAGAGAAACAACATTAAAAAGTCTTCATATTTTTGAGGTGTGATTTTCCACTGGAAGTCGGCTGACAAACAAACCCCCCCCCAAAAAAAACAAAAACAAAAACAAAGTCCTCGTATTTTTTGCTGCTACGGTGTACTCCCCTACCACCTAATTATATTTCATGCAATAAAAAAAAGTGGGGGATGCAAACATTCGATCCTTGTAAAGTGTGTGTGGAGGGGAGGGGGGGGGGAGGGGTCAGCCTTCCACCAAACTCCTCCCATAACCCCGACGGTTGAGCCGGTCCGGTCATGGGCTTGTAATCGTGATTGTAAGTGATACGGTGACTAGCGGCGACCACCCCTCCCCCCCCCCCACTCCCCCCCCCCCCCCCCCCCCCCCAGCCCCCACACAATCCCCTGTACAGTTTTACGCCAGTTACTCTGGTGCGTTTCGTACTATTAAGATGATAAAATTCGTAAATGCTATTTATCTGCTTTCATTCGCTTTTATGCGGAGATTTTTTGTTTCTATAGATATCACAATTTGTATCACCCATGATAGTGAACTCAATGAACTTTGGTTGGTATGTTTCCAGACACAAAGTATAATTGGCTGTTAATTGGTATCGTGATTTTTAGTGAATACTATATGGACCGCTCTTTGAAAGGAATTTCTCCTAATAATAATTATTGTCACAGTAATCAATGATGAACCTTTCATTCATAATCCATTCCAGCAGCGTCGATCCGTTTTCATGATGGGGGGGGGGGGGGGGGGGGGGAGGCAAAAACTTGAAGGTAGAATATAGCATTTATGTGCGAGGGAGCGGAGCGACCGAACGGTGGAGAATATCCCTCTCCCACGACAGGGAGATTTTGCATTTTCAGACCTGAAATTCAACGTTCTAGTGCACACTTCTGGTGAATTTTGGGTTTTTTCTATTTAAAAAAAATGAAAAAGATAACTGCTTGACTAACTCGCAGCATCTCAGCCCTTGTTTTCACTTGTGCAACATCATTTTGTAGGCATTTAATGATACATGGAACTTGACGGGGGGAGGGTGTTGGAGGGGGTAGCTCCTTCCTTTTTTATCACAAAAATGCATGAAAATCTTCTCATCTTGGGAATTATAATTATGTGGGGAGGGGGGGGGGAACGATATGCTTACCCTTGCAATAGTTTTAAGGGTAACTGTTTTTTTCTGTCAAAAAAGCAAGAAAATTTTTCATGTCGAGAATTACTCATTATTGGGAGGGGACCAAAATCATCGTGTGCTTGCCCCTGCAAAATCTTTATGAGGCTAAGGCTCGCACTTAGGCTCGCATTCTCAATTTGGATTGGTCACAAATAAAGTGCTATACATAGACCCTACATCCTTGTAAGCATACGTACACGAACACGCAAAAAGTGCTCCGTACCGTACGGATACAGTACAGTTGATAAATGGTAAAAACTGTAAATATATATGTATAAAATCAGTGCTGCCAGAGCTCGGGGTACGGTTTTATTTTTCCAATATATTTTGTTTTTGTCCCTGGTGCAAAATAAAAAAAAAATAAAAACAGAGTACAAAATTCGCGTTTATAGAGCATCTAAAAGCGAATCTCTAGAGAATTAAACATAGTGAAAAAATCACTGTGAAGGACTACACTCTAAAAACGCAAAGGTTGAATCAACATTTAAAAGGGCCGAGGAGTGACAGCATTTTTGAAGTGTTGCATCCAACTTTTAAAATAACATTTTAAATGTTATATCTAGCAATAAAACCAACACTTTGAAAATGTTGTCACTCCTCGGCCCTTTTAAATGCTAATTCAACATTTGTGTTTTTAGAGTGTATGTGACTCTGCACCTCAAAACAAACAAAAAAGTCGCCAGACATGAATTTTTAGTTAAGACCATATTCTCAAAGAGCAGACTTTAAGCTTTAAAATGATGTATAACTCAAGTCAAATGGACTCTCCTAACCTATCTAAATATTGGAAAGAAAGCACAAACTCAGGAAAAGTGTGAACTGAGAAAAGAGGCTCTGAAGTACAGTGTCTATTCAAGCGCTTAATCTTTACCAAACCGCGCTGGCTGTGCGATGAATGGGACAAAAAAAAAGGAAGTAAACCACCAGAGTAACAACAATGAAGAGATCATCAGATTAAACTGAAATTAAGCATGCCTCATTAACACATTCTGTCCATAATTAATGCCAACTTTCAAAGCAGTAGCACTATCCTTTCAAAAGTTATCAGAGTTGAAAGTGAAGAGTGTGGACAAGGTTTTTCAGAAATGAAAAAGGGATTCTTAAGACAAATCTAATCACACTATTCTACAAAAAATGTTCGAGATAAAATGCTAAAAAACACACTTTCCTGCCCGTTTTATGATACCAAATTTTAGAATAATGTAAAAGAAGACCCGCTCTTTCAGAAAATATGAAAAAGTCAAGTTCGGCTAGGTTGACCCACTTCGTTTATTTTCAGTCCTCGCGCACATCGATCCTATATTGACACATAGGACTTCACATTTTCATTAGAAAAATTATATAATGTATCATAATTGCGTTCGACCATGAAACACAAGAAGCCGTTTAAAAATGAGTCATTTCAAGCAATGATAAATGGAAATACATATTTAAAAAAAATTGTTTCTTCAATATCTAGAGTCATCGGTATTCTCTAAAAACTTAAAGATTTGATCCCCACCACACACACTCTTTCTTCTTTACAATTCACCCGTGCTTCCACATAATCATTTCCTATTGCAATATAGTCTGAGGGAACAGCTCTAAATTGAGCACTAATATGATTTTACATTTACCGATAAAAGTCCTTCATATCTGTACGGGCTCCCACTATCTTGCCGACACGAATCCTCTATTCCATCAACTCAACCCTTTAAAAGTATGTGATATAAATACTCTACAGTATGCCCCCCTCCAAAAAAAGCAACAACAACAACAACAACAACAACAACAACAAAACAATTGCAATCCACTTTTTGCACTGATAAAACCCAATATGATTAAACTTTTTAAATGCGACTTCAAGGTCTTAAAAATAACATCGTAGCTCTATTTTGCAGAAAACCCCATTCAATTTGGTTTAGCGGTCATAGAGATGTGGATTGCTGTAAAGCATGTCACGAGTCTGATTCTTCCAAGTTTAGCACTTGGATGCTCTTGGAAATGCAAATTAATGTGTGAAACAATAGACAGAACTTGGAGGGAATTAGAGATTTCTGACATACTCGACAAAATTCCTCATTTCTCTTTGACCCCTGAAGCAAATCGAATTAGTTATAGTTTCATACCCTTATATTGTATTTTGATTGATTCACTATTTTTGAAATTATCATTGCAGAAGGTACCGTTGTTGTTGCTGTTGTTTTTTGTTAGTTTTTTTTTTTTTTTGGGGGGGGGGGACATACGGTACAAACGGCATCTTTTATGTTCAAATCTGTTTTAATCTGTTATCCCCCTATTTTTGATTTGTTTATGATAGAAATGTACATAAATATCCAACCCGAATTTCCGACAATTTTCATGTTACTAATCTAAGAATTTCCATAAATCACCGATCAAAAGTCACTACGGGTCAGATATATGGAATCCCCTACCGGATCACATCAAACAGTCTAAATCGGTCAGAACATTTAAGACACAGATGAATAATTACCTAATTTCGTCGTATAATCATTGAACAACTTTTCCAAAACACACTGAAGGCCTCACCACTTTCATGAACTCACCACTCTGCACATGCAACCCGCCTCGCACCCCGTCCCCACGCTCCCATCCCAATACTCACCCTGCATGGATAGACATTATCTATAATTTTGTCATCTGGGCTGTTTCCCCTTTCAAGCATGAGCTTATAGGATACATTTTTTTTTTCTGCAATTGCTCCCCTTAAATTGTACCTTTAAATTATTTTTCTTTATCTTTAATGTACCGTGTAATTTGTATTAAACAATTATCAGTATTTTGTATTCATCAAGTTAATCAAATTTTTTTTCACAAATCCTATGATTTGTACAAAAGAAAAATGTATTTGTTTGTATATTACGTATGTCATGAAATTGCAGAAAAATAAATAAATATGAATATCAATATCGATATCAATTGAATGGCAGTCGAAGTTTCCCATGAAAGTCAGGAAATCTTCGTACGTACTTAATACTGCACGTCCAGAATTAGGCGGCTTGTACCAATAAAAAAAAAATGGTTTGAGAATTTCTCTATTCGATCGATATTAGAATAGCTTCTAACTCAAATAACGACAGATGTTCCAAAACTTTGTAGCAAACACTATTCCGAATATAAATAGCTACACCTCCGCCATCTCGGTTTTGATCTGTTCTTATAATCGAGTAATCAGGGATTTCTATTTCACTGTTTTGAATCCCTTCATCCACCCTGGTTTCATTGAGAGCGCAAACATAAACATTATTTTGCAGGATAATAGATTTCAACTCATCAAAATTTTTCATTGCACGAACAACATTCACTTGTATACATTTCAAACCTTTCCCACACAATGACTCTAATCTAAATTCACTTCCATATAGGCCGTTTCCACCTGTTACTCTTTTGAGGTTTGCGTTGTGTATTACTATTTGAATCATTTATGCATTTCTCATAATAGAAAGTTAATTGGTTTATCAAGCATTTTGTACACTTCCAGCAAAAAAACAAAGCAAAACAAAAAACAGACAAACAAAAAAACTATTCTGATAGATCGTCATAGACACCTACAAGGACACCTGCACATGAAATATGCGCCCATCTTTCACAATATGTACATAAAAGACCCTTTAGATTATCTTTGACACATTTAGAGCATAAAGTATTATATATATTGCTTGCCCACTACCTACAAGTCAAAAAGAAAAAAAAAACACACACACACACTCAGCGAATATAATAGTAGAATAACTGTTTTGCACAATGTTCGACAGGGGTAAAAAAAATCGTAAACATCAGTCAAATACAACTCAAAATTCACCAATATGTAGCTGCATCGAATTTAAGACTGTGGTAATAATCTATGGATGCATGGGTGTATGGAAGGGGGGGGTAGGGAGGGTCGTACGACTCCCCCCCCCCCACCCCCAAATTGTCAAATGGTCCACTTTTTGTAAAAGAAATTCTTGTTTTGGGAGGGCTTTTTACCCTATATACAACTGGGAAAAAAGTGCCCAAGTGGTGTTCCAGGAAATTGTCAAAAACCTCGTAAATTTCGTAACTTAATTTTAATGCCATACCTTATTTCTAAGCCGCATTGCCATGACGAGAAAGTCACTTTTGTATGCACCAATTGGCCCCATTTTCACATATAAAATTCAAAAATCCCTACCGTGGGAGGGGGACACCCCTTCCCACACCCCACCCCCCACCCCCGCTCCCTCCGCTCCCTCGCAAAAAAAGGTTCCAAATTTTTGATTACGACCCCCCAGAAAAAAATCCTGGGTACACCCCTGGGATGTACTCATTTAGTTAGGGAACTGGCAGTTCTCGTATCAAGTTGAGGTCATTTTCGCACGTGATTACACGTTTGATCGTCTTGTTTCCTGAGGCGGGTATTAATGCTATGAGCCTGCCATAAGACGGGCAGTCTGCGAGAACCTTGGAGCATTGCTTTATTTCTTGCAGAAGTTTCGCGTTGGTTTTTGTTAAATCTTCCTCGATTGCGATTCTAGATCCCTTCAGCCGGTGACGTTGACCAATCACCTGCTACCTCACTCGATACGACGCGAACTTGACAGTTATGGGGCGTGGCTTCTGTTCTTTTCCTTTTGAGCTCCTTGTGATGCGATTGTTCCCGGCGTTTAGCCTCCGTCTGCCTTCTTATAATTTGGTGTGAGCGCTCAATGTCAAGCTTCTGTAGTGAGGAATCAAGCCGCTCACCTGCAGATGAGTTCATTGATGTCCTCGTTAGCAGATTCCTCATCACCAAAAACTCTTAAGCAGTTACTCCTCGAGTATTGTTCTTGTGCGTTCATTGTACTCTGTAGAGCTAGAAAGACGTGGTGTTGAGTATTGACCTCCTTTATCAAATGGTCGACTTCTTTCGACTTGTGAGCTATTGTGGTTTCTAGTTACTATTCTACTTATTATTTTCGCCTCACTTCTTTCAATGCGATCGATCAGCTCTACTAATCGATCGCATTGACTGTTCAAGAACTGTTTCCCCCCAAAATAGCGAAACTTCAAAATGTCATCCGATTTCGATCAAAATTGTACCGTTCAACTCGTAACATTTTACTATTTCTTATCAGCCTAACTGATTTTTGGGCTGGATATTTCCTTTAACAAGGTATTGAGGGAAACCCCTAATCTAGCGTCAAGTCATGTCAATTATTGCAACAGCGCTTTATATGTACATGTTACCACACGACATATTGTTCACATGTAAATATGATTTGTCCTCAAAGGTTCGTTAGTGCCATGACGGCATGTACATCACTCTGTAGCAGTGTGAGCACGATGAAAAATGTGAGGGTTTTAATGACGGGTCCGACTTTTGCTCGGCCGAAAGACATTGTTTTAATACATGTAACCATGAACACAACCTCCTAAACAATGCGCTCTTTTGCAGTCGCATTTTGCATCTTTCCACATTTCAAAGCTTGCTTGATAAAAAAAAAAAAAAATCCTTATTTCCTTTTATTTCCCTTTAAACTTTTTTTTTCTACTTTTAAACACGATCTAAGAGAGAGAGAGATAAAAACACACATACACACACTAATTGAAGGGTCTACTGAAGTGTCTATTGTCTTTGGAGATGTTTCAAATTGGTCGCACTGGTTGGGACCATGTTACCGATTCCTGAAAGCATACCACCAGCTACTACCGACTGCCGCGGAAAGACTGTGCAGGGTTTCGGCGTGACGTCCGTGAATTTCATGAGTTTTTAGCTGCTATACTGGTTCACTGCGCTCATGGTGTGCTCCGTAAAACGAGATGTGATTGGTAGTGCGTGACTGATACCGAGCGAATAACAACAGCAATGATAATAAAGGGAATTCTAAATTAATGATAATGATACATTAATGATAAACATCTCTTTCAGGGATATACAGCGCCTAATAGAGAGATTCGCAATGCGACACTCCATATCATAGGAAAATGAAATGCTACAGAAAATAGCGAATTTGCATGCACATAAGGTGAATGCATCTAGGCATGGCAATTCTCGTGAAATGATGTGCACATTGCGAAGTAAAATGATTCAAACCATTTTATCATCCGACGTGGCTCAACTCATAATGGTTTTTTGCAACATATGAAAGAATATGAAAAAAAAAATAGAAGATGATTTTGCCGAACAAGATAAATTGGCAAGTGCTTCCCATGACAATAAAATTAAACTAAAAAGCACCATTTGAATTTTCGTGCAGTATCTTAGTACTATTTAGATTGTAAAATGTTACGAGCATGAAAACAGACACTTTCTGTGTCAGGTCCGTCTAGTAAAAAACGAAAACAAAACAAAAACAAAACAAAACAGCAATGTGGAATAGATACCGTTCCTTCTCTTCCTCCTACCCCTCCCTCATACTATAATAGGTTTAAAGGAAACTCAAACCCAAAGAGAAATGTGGATTGATTGAAAGCAGCAACATTAGTAGAACATATCAGTGAAAGTAGAGGAAAATCGCGTAATCGATGCGAATGTTATGAATTTTACAAGTTTTGGTGTTGGAACCGCTGGATGAGGAGACTACTATAGAGATTATGAGGTCATGAGTGGACAACAATATAAAGACAATGTAAAGGGAATTCCACTAAAATTCACTTTTCTAGCATAATACAAGAGTACTTGACTAATCGCTTTCAGAAAGCAAGGGCAATAGCTGCTTCCCTTAACATTGTCAGTATCAAGTTGATGGAATGTGTAATTCTCCTGAAAATGAATTCCTGCTTAAAATCTGTTTTCGATTTTCAACAAATGAATGTCAAATTGGTTTGAAGTTATTTTTTTTTCAATTTCTGTAAGAAGTTGTCTGAGGAAGGACACAATATTTATGTATATTTATGTATACGTTAAGGTATGATCAAGAGGCGCAAAGCAGAATATGATATTAAAACTTGACTTTATAAAGTGCCCATGACTGTTATTGGTAATCCCCCCCCCCTTCCTCTCAGAGAACTTGGTGATGAATGGTCAATGGAGCCAGAAGTGACAGATGACATTAAAGGGAAGATAAACCCCAAGAGCAATGTGGATTGAGTGAAAGCAGCAACATTAGTAGAACACATCAGTGAAAGTTTGAAGAAAATCGGACAATCGATGCAAAAGTTATGAATTTTTAAAGTTTTGGTGTTGGAACCGCTGGACGAGGAGACTACTAGAGGTTATGACGTATGAGTGGACAACAATACCAAGAAAATATAAAGAAAATTCCACAAAAATCCATTTTTCATGAAAATTACAAATTCCATCAGCTTGATATTGACATATGTTAAGGGTAGCAATTATTCCCCCTGCTTTCTGAAAGAGGTTGGTCCATTGCTCTTTCATAATTCTAGAAAAGTGAATTTTTGTTGAATGTCCTTTATATTTTCTTTGTATTGTTGTCCACTCATATGTCATATCCTCTAGTAGTCTCCTCATCCAGCGGTTCCAACACCAAAACTTTAAAAATTCATAACTTTTGCATCGATTGTCCGATTTTCCTCAAACTTTCAATGATGTGTTCTACTAATCTTGCTGCTTTCACTCAATCCACATTGCTTTTTGGGTTTACCTTCCCTTTAAGGTATTCACATGCCTGATATATGGCCAGGCCCGGGGAAAGTCTCTAAATGCCCCCCTCCCCATACAAAAAAAAAAAGGGGGGGGGGGGATAAACAGACAGACAAACAAACAAACAGATCAAAGTTCTCAAAAACATAACCTCCTCGGGCGGAGGCAGCAATACTACGCATTCCGTTGGCGCTATAGGGAGAGCCACACCAACTTTGGCAAATCGCTCAACGATAGCCCATGACCTTACGCATTCTCATAAGCATCAAAATCAACCAATGAGATGTCACTGCCCCCATCATTGAAGCATTTCTACACTGGTCTTGTTGAATGCATTGGGCGTGGCTTGTACTTCTCAATGCAGTGTTTTCTGTTATCCAATCAGCTTTAACCAATGGGATGGCACTGCCCCTATGATGTGATCTTCTCTACCTTCGCGTTTGAAAGGCAGTCGGCGTGGATTGTACTTTCCAGAGCGTCGTTGACGGTTATCCAGTCAGCTTTGACTAATAGTCTGGGTGCCAGAGGCTGAACCTTGTTTTACCGTCCACCCAATGTTTTTTTGATGGTTTTAACCTATTTTGGGGGTGCTGAATCCGAATCTGGATGATGCAACTCTTGCATCCTTGAGGGTTTTGAGATATTCAAGATGGCCGCCAATATGGCCGCCCAAACCGGAAATTCCCATGTATTTCCTTCTAAATGGTGAGCAATTGAAAACAATTGATGGTTTTATCCTATTTTAAGGGTGCTGAATCCGAATCTGGATGATGCAACTCTTGCATCCTTGAGGATTTTGAGATATTCAAGATGGCCCCCAAAATGGCCGCCAAAACCGAAAATTCCCACGTATTTCCTTCTAAATGGTGTGAAATTTAAAATGAATGATGATTCTACCCTATTTCGAGGGTGCTGAATCCGAATATGGATGATGCAACTCTTGCATCCATGAAGTTTTTGAGATATTCAAGATGGCCGCCAAAATGGCTGCCAATTAAAACCAGAAATTCCCATGTATTTCCTTCTAAATGGTGAGAAATTGAAAACAATTGATGGGCCAACCCTAATTCGAGGGTACTGAATCCGAATCTGGATGGTGCAACTCTTGCATCCTTGAGGGTTTTGAGATATTCAAGATGGCCGCCAAAATGGCCGCCAATTAGAACCGGAAATTCCCATGTATTTCCTTCCAAATGGTGAAAAATTGGAAACAATTGGTGGCTCTACCCTATTTCGAGGGTGCTGAATCCGAATCTGGAAATACATGGGAATTTCCGGTTTTGACGGCCATTTTGGCGGCCATCTTGAATATCTCACAACCCTCAAGGATGCAGGAGTTACATCATTCTGATTCGGATTCAGCACCACCGAGCTAGGGTAAAACCATTAATTGTTTTCAATTTCTCACCATTTAGAAGGAAATATATAGGAATTTCCGGTTTCGGCAGCCATTTTGGCGGCCATCTTGAATGTAGTCTTTTGAAAGTAGCCTTTTGTGCGTAGTGTCGAACTCATGGGCTGTATGACTCCTGAGCCGTATAACTCGTGGGCTGTATGACTCATGGACCTATTATTGATGTCGGTCTCGTGGACCGTATGACTCGTGGGTGTCGGTCTGGTGGGATGCCCCCGTTAATACATGCATATTATACATGCATATACACACTAGAGCATTATGATTATGTAGGGCCTACATATTCACTGCTTTTTTAAGTTTCATAACGTTTCATACAAAGTGTATAAAAACAATGTTTGATTTACTTTGTCAAACATTGATTAAAAGAAATAGAAGGATTTGGTCAGAATCGTTTCCCGAAGTCGGTATTTTGCTTTATTTCCTTTCATAGATATTATTTCATTTCATGATATTTCATTTTGTTTTATATTATTTTATTTTGTCAGTATACAGTGCTACAACGGCTAGAAAATGGCGGTATAACGTGTGTACATAATCATCATGCATTATGCGCAGTCCATACTCAAGCCTACATGAGAAAACATAGAAAGCAGTGTCATGTTGAATCCACATTAAAAAACAGAACACATACTGAAAGAGAAAAAAGAGAAAATAAGTGGAAAGCAGCGGACCGTCTCCATAGGCATAGCTTCAAGATGAGTCTATGGAATGGCTCCAAGAATGTAAATATATATACATGTACATATAATTATGTTCATATACACTGATAATACAGGAATCAATAAATCAATCAATCAATCGAATGATGGTCAAGAAAGAAACAAATAAACTCTCGTAATGGTGCGTTTACAGCATGTTCCCGGCAGCCATGGCAGCCACGTTTCAGGCCACCATGACAAAACAGAATGAATGTGAGACAATGGGGTGAGACGGGATAGGCAAACATGACAGACTGCCTTAAGTACATGGATGCCGTGTTAGATTTTTAAAATGTCCAAAAAGAAAATTGTCAAGGCAGTCCCGGTGCTTGGGGATTTGTGTGTGACGTGGTAAAACAGGATGAATGCAACGAAACACGACGGCACGTAATAAGCCGTAACAAAACAAAATTCGCGACACTTCAATTATTTTTCACTCTCTCTCGTAGCAAGGACGCGTTGCTGAGATGGATATTATTCGAAAATTTTAATCAGACAAAGTGGTTCCATTGCATTCTTAATGGGGCTAGCAATGAAACACACCGAAAAGGTGAAAAAAAGAAATCAAACATTTTTTGCATAGAAATGCGAACTGGTAATACACACACACACACACACACACACACACACACACACACACACACATATATATATATGTGACCCTGCACATCAGAACAAACAAAAAGTCGCCAGACATGAATTTTTAGTTCAGACCATATTCTGAAAGAGCAGACTTTAAGCTTTAAAATGATGTATAACTCAAATCAAATGGACTCTCCTAACCTATCTAAATATTGGAAAGAAAGCACGAACTCAAGAAAAGTGTGAACTGAGAAAAGAGGCTCTGAAGTACAGTGTCTATTCAAGGGCTTAATCTTTACCAAGCCGTGCTGGCTCTGCGATGAATGGGACAAAAAACAGGAAGTAAACCACCGGAGTAACAACAATGAAGGAATTATCAGATTAAACTGAGATTAAGCATGCCTCATTAACACATTCTGTCCATAATTAATGCCAACTTTTAAAGCAGTTATAGCACTATCTTTTCAAAAGTTATTAGAGTTGAAAGTGAAGAGTGTGGACAAGGTTTTTCAGAAATGAAAAAGGGATTCTACAACACGCCTAATCACACTATTCTACCAAAAATGCTCGAGATAAGCTGCTAAAAAAACACACTTTCCTGCCCGTTTTATGATACCAAATTTTAGCATAATGTAAAAGAAGACCCGCTATTTCAGAAAATATGAAAAAGTTAAGTTCGGCTAGGTTGACCCATTTCACTTATTTTCAGTCCTCACACAAAATCAGCGTGTGCGACTTTATGTTCGTATTGAGGTGCACGGTCACATATGTAGGTCCTATATATATATATATATATATATATATATATATATATATGAAGAGTTCTATCGCAAACCCAGCTAAATCAATTCTTGTTAAGTTGGAATATTTGTGATTAAAGCTGCAAAAAAAAAAACAACAACAACAGAGAAACTACTAAGAAACTATACGATATTTTTATGCATATCTTCTCGGATATTCCTACTTACGTCACCAGTGAGGTATTAATGGGAAAGGTTTCATTTTACTCTATCTGATGATGATTATGTTTTATTTTATTTTATTGGTTCCTGCATTATATCATTGCTCATGCAGATACATAGGCATATATCATATACATTAATGGTACCATACATATAAATGGATATACATGAACATTAGTTGCTAACAAAATGAGTTTTTTCATTACCTTTAGAATATACAGCAATACATTTCTTCATTGCCTGTACAATGTCCAACAGAAAAGTGATGCAATGAATAACGCAGAAGGGCTACAGCTTAAGCATTGCTTGATTTGCATGCAGCCCTCCTACATAATACATGTACATAACATATAGGAAAATAGGGGGAGGGATGACTTGCAAAGAGATAGGTTGGGAGAAAGGAAAGAGGAGAGGTCTGTCTGCTTTCGCTAATACACAAAGTTAGATCACCTGGATCACTGAATAGTAAAGCATGGCAAAGTATTTTCTCACTGAGGTACAGGTAAACAGTTACAGGTCATGGTCGGTTTCATAACATTACGCAATAAATTCAGAACAACGATAATTCCACGAGGGACCTTAAGGCCGTGTCACACCGTTCCGGGCAAGCTACGCGGGCTTGTGGCGAGGAGGTAGTTTCCAGCACGTAGAAGATTTTCAGCGGGCGAACAAGAATGTTTGCAATTTTCATTCATGCCTTGTCATACCGTACGGGGGAAGTTTTGCGGCTTGACTTGCGGGAAAACAAATTTACTCCCCGGAGCTCTCCGAAGTTGGTCCGCACCTGACAGTATCTAGCGCGTAGTTGCCCGGAGGTGCTAACGCAAGTCCGATTTAACCGCAGCCAAGTTTTGAGCATGACCAAAGCCTTTTCCGGGAATGCCCGTAGAGATCCACGCAGAACGCCAGTAGGAGGCCATTAGCGGCAGCACCTCCCAGGCAACTCCCATGCAGGTACTTCGCAGTCCCGTATGCAGCCAAGATAATGAAATTCTGTGAGATTTCAGCCATTCCATGAGAGGAATTTCTTCACTGAGTTGTCAGCCCCCACGCGACTGATACAAAGGTCACACAGTAGACTCGCAAGTATAATTTAAGTAGAACGCGTCCAGCAAGTAAGACACATGCGCTGACTCGCTCAAATCCTTTTCCGCCCTCAGGAATGTCCGGTATGCTAGAAAATCCCTACACGTAACAAGCCCGAGTAGCTTGCGCGGATAGGTGTGACAGGGCCTAAACACCGTTGCGGGTAAAAAAATATGCGTGCGCACATCAGGATGACTACGGTTGAGATACATGCTAGTGTACTGTCATGTGCGGATCATCTACGGGGACCTCTGGGTAGTCAAAATTGTTCTTTGCAAGTCGCACGCAAGGCTTGCCCGGAAAGGTGTGACACGGCCTTTACTTTGAGAAGTTTAAAAATGGAGCTTTGGTCATTTTGCAATGAAACTCTTCATATCTGTATATACATACATTATATATAAGATAATTTGCTATACATACAACACATGCGAACATACAAGCAAAACCCAACGGAAAAAAAAAAACACCCATGACATCATATCTACCTCCCCCTTTTGTCATTTTGAGATAAACACCGGATCCTCTTCCTCAGTTAATCCGGATATCACCTTCATTGGGATGCTACATGGGAAACTACAGTCGGATCTCGGTTATCCGGCCATCTCTTATCCGGACTTTCTCTATCACCCGGATATGTTCACGCAGTAAAGACAAAAAAAAAAAAAAAATGCGATTTCAAATAATTAAAACTCCTACAAAACTCAAGCGACTTACATATTATGATCCCAACGGTGACACTATTTATTTACTCCTGCGACAATAGCTCCGGTCTTATTTTCTCGAAGGACTTAGGCTTAGGATTTGGGTTGTGATAGGGTTATAGGTTTAGTTTGATGTGAGGATTAGGATTAGGGTTATAAAAATGTTATGTTTGCTGGTAGAATATTTTATATTTGGCTAAGCGGACAAATTTTAAGGAGAGCATATTTGTCGCAGGGGAAAATGCATGTCATGGAACCAATCCCAAACAGAAACATATTATGAAGTTTGCTCTAAAATGTTTTAATTTCCGTAAAAACGGACTGCAGTTTTGATAGGCTAGCGTATTATAAAAAAAAAAAAAAAACATGCCAAATGAAAAAGGCAAACAGAAAGACTTCATATCTGTACTGACGCTTTCTATCTTTTGATTTAACCCAAACGTTCCGGTGTCATCTGTGACTCCTGTGAAGAAGATGATGATGATCACCGGTGTAAAATGTAGCCAAAATACCAATGTGTGATGTTCACTTACTATTGTTCTCTCTCTCTCTCTCTCTTGATAGACCTAAAAAAAGAAAAAAAAAAGAAAAAGAAACACTCTCTCTGCACCAGAATGTACTCTGTGGACACTGGTGGATATGTGAAGCTTTATTCGTCGCACAGTATGATATACCGTTCATACTAAATAATTATTTCACTTAAACATTTTTCATGGACATAATCATGCAATCATCAATCAGATGAAAAAAAAAAAGAACGACAGCTTCACAGTGTCAGGAGTCCAGCGAATGCTTTCTGAAATAAAAGGGGGAAGCAGTCCATTTTTTTTCTCGCTGTGTATCATTGTTCTCCTTAACTTGTTCGTGATGACTGTTTTTTGTTATGATATTAGTGTAAGATCAAGTTTAAGTTCGAGTTCAACTTCATTTTCATTTTCATTTGATACCGAAAATTTTATGCAAATATGCCAACAATGCCATTTAAAATCAAGTAAAGATATATAGAATTACAGAATCATAACAATGAATATGAACCGCATGCCCATGGGACAAAACGCACGAGGAACAAACGGGTGACGCATGAAACGTATATCGAACGTGTGAGATCCATTCATATGACGGCTATCGGGCTATAAATACTTCCATCATCTTGGGTCGTTCTGGCTCTATTACCTCTACACTTCACTTCACATCCCATCAGCTTCCATCAATAAGCCAAAGGGATCGAAAGCAAAGACTTGGCTTTGTCCTCAATATGTGGCTTCTTTTGCTAGACCTTTGAAACTACATTCTTCATTTCATCCCAAATATCACTTACATGCAGGTTCATCCAAAAGTTTCTCACTTTACACAAAGTCACTTTCATACACGCCCGGTGTTACTTAAAAATATCAGGCTTTCTCTATGTTTTCTCTTTTTTGATTTTTTCCAGATGTTTTATTATGGTGATTAACAGCTGGATCAACATTGATTTCCTCAAGTAAAGACACATAATTATTCTTCATTGAACTCATCCAGTGCATTAGAAGATCATGAAGTCAAAAACATTTTACTGCATTCAAACATCAATCTCAAGTTGGGACATGGACTCAAGGTTTTAAGCAGTCTCTTTTTTCTCTCAAACAGTTTCTATGATACATCAATTCTAATGCAGAACAGTAAGATGATTCATTTAGATTTCCTATTTCAATTCAATTCAATTCAAAGTCTATTTCATTTTTCGACAAAACATATAAGTTACACTTCTTTTGACAACAGAGAATGAGGTAAACAGAACCTTATGTATCGAAAAGAATGTAAAACAACTGAGGAGGACCTTATAGTTATTATACATTGTATTAATTAAAAAAAACCAGAAGTAAAGTACATGTATAACTTTGCTTAAAGTGCGAAAAATGGAGAGACCCATTGAAAAGACAGAGCTTGTAGGATGTGGGCCCCTCTGAAGATTTCCTAATGCTATGTGAACCTTGTCACCATGGGTTTTAATTTTGATGACATAGATCTTCCACTCATTGTCTCATTTTGAACTCAAAGTTCACCACTTCTAGCATCAGAGCAATGGAAGTCATATCCAATAATTTATCTCAGCCGATGCCCAGTCACATTCATGTGCTTCATCGCCCCGTGACAGCGAATCTGATCAGGGCTGCATTTTTACTTAAATCAAGAAAATTGAGAAAGACAATTTTTGCTACATCATTTCATACAAAGAAATGGTTATCCATATTACCATTTTATTGATTTCATTTACGTTTTTTGAAAGGGGAGGGGTGTCAGAATCGTTTTTCAATATAGAAGAAAAACGAAAGACAAGAGAAATATCATTTTAAAAAGTCTGAGTTGTGATTTTCCGCTGAAAGTGGGCTACCAAGCAAAATCCAAACAAAAAAAAGAACAAAGTCCTCATATCTTTGCTGCTACATCCATCCCACCTAATGTATTTCATGCAACAACAAAAAAAAAAAAAAAAAATGGGGATGCAAACATTAGATTCCAGTAAAGTAGATGGGTGGGGGTGGGAAGAGAAAGCCCTCCACCAAGCTCCTCCTCTAACCCCTTTTTAATGATCTTCTTAGAGAGAAAGAGAGAGAGAGAGAGAGAGTGTGTGTGTGTGTGTGTGAGAGAGAAAGAAAAACAGACACGGATTGAAGGATCTGCTGAAGTGTTTGTTGTCTCTGAGGGTTTCTTATTAAAACTGGTCGCGCGGGTTGGTACCATGTTACCGATTCCTGAAAGCATGTGTATACCACCAGCTACTACAGACTGTCGTGGAAAGACTATTCAGGGTTTTGGCACCCCATCTTCGTGCGCACAATTCATTTACAAATTGGTTTTCAAACCTCGCTCCGGCAACAAGTGCAAGGTGCAGTCTTCAATATTGATAATGCTTGCAACCCATATTTGACGGGGCTTACTACTACAGGAAATGACTGCAACGTCCATCCCAGAGGAATTAACTATTTACTTTGTAAGCCTGCGGGGGGGGGGGGGTGCATGTTTACGTACATCGAAAGTATACTTGTCGGAATGAGCATGTATTTGTTATGATGACTTTACGTAGGAGCCGCGAGTGTGCTTCTAATTTTGTATTTTCTTTTTTTTTTCATAGGGGGTTAAAACTATTGCAGTATTGATGGTGACGTCCATGAATTCCATGAGTTTTCAGCTGCTATACTGATTCACTGCGCTCATGGTGTGGTTCGTAAAACGAGAGGTGATCGGTAGCGCGTGACTGACACAAAGCGAACAACAACAGCAATGATGATAATAAAGGGAATTCTAAATGACAATGATACATTATCAATTTTCTCTTTCAGGGATATGACTTGCACATCGCGAGGAAATTGATGATTCAAACCATTTTATCAGCCGATGTGGTTCAACTCTGTTCTTTAGCTGTATCATATCTATGTTCGTTTTGTTCTTGTTTTTTTTATTGTGTGCATATGTAATGTAATGTATATCAACGCAGGGCTCCCTTGTAAATCAGGCCTTTGTGGAACTGAATGTTACTACCCTACTTTTAAAGAAGACTTAATAAATTAATAAAAAAAAAACTCACATGGCTTTTGCAACATGTGAAAAAATAAAGAAGTGGATAAACTGAATAAGATGAATTGGCAATTATTTCCCATGACAGCAAAATCAAAACAGAAAGCACCATGTGAATTTTCGTACAGTATCCGAGTAGATGGTAAAATGTTACGAGCATGAAAACAGACTCTCTCTGTGTCAGGACCCACAAGTAAAAAAAAAAAAAGCAATGCAGAATAAATACCGTCCTTTCTCTTCTACCTGACCCTCCCTCATAGTATAATATGATAGTCACTCTGCATCACAAAACCATACATAGATTTTAATTTCAGGGCAGATTTTGAAAGAGCAGACTCTTAGCTTTAAAATGATGTGTAGCTCAGTTGAAATGGACTAAATATCTAAATACTGGAAAGAAAGCACATAAAATGGAAAAGTGTGAAGCGAGAAAAGGGGCTCTTAAGTGCATCTATTCAAGTGGTTAATCTTTTATACCAAACCGTGCTAGCTGAGCAATGAATGGGACAAAAAAACAAACAAATGGATATAAATGACTGGAGCAACAACAATGAAGGGATTATCAGATTAAATTGAAATTGAGCATGCTCTTTTAACACATTCGGTCCATGATTAACGCCAATGTTCAAAGCAGTAGCATTATCCCTTCAAAAGTGATCAGACTTGAAATTGAAGAGTATGCAAAGGTTTATCAAGAAATTAAAAGGGGTTTCTAAAGACATACCTAATCTTACTACTCTACCAAAACAAGTGTTGTAGAAAAAAAACTACTGAAAATGCACTTTCCTAATAATTTTGTGATCCCAAACTTAAGAAAAATGAGTGAAAGAAGGGTAACGCTTTCAGAAGATATGAAAACTTGATATATTGACTTTGTTGACCCGTTTCACTCTTTTTTGAGTCCTCATGCAAAATCAAGGGGTCCGATTTTTTGTTCGTTTTGCGATGCACGGCTTCACAATCAGTTTAAAGGACACCAAAACCCAAAGAGAATATAGATTGAATGAAAGCAGCAACTTTAGTAGGACACATCTGTGAAAGTTTCAGGAAAACCGAACAATTGATGCAAAAGTTATGACTTGTTAAATTTTTGATGTTTTTGAAACCGCAGGATGAGGAGACTACTTGATGTTATGACGTCATTTGTCAACAACGATATATTTAAAAAAAACATAAAGGGAATTCTACAAAAATTTCATTTTCTATCATAATGGAAGAGTGCTAGACTAATCGCTTTCAGAAAGCAAGGGGAATAATTGCTACCCTAAACCTTCCAGCCTTCCACCAAGCTCCTCTCCTAACCCCCACGGTTGAGCCGGTCCGGTCATGGGCTTGTAATCGTGATTGTATATTATCATATGTTGACTACCGCCGAAAACCCTCCATCCCCACTCCTCGTTACCTCTCACCATTGACATCAAAATGCCAGAGGCCGCATTCGAGAAAATACCCCCCCCCCCCCCCCCCCCCGGGCCAAATACTGGTTAGTGGTAAGGTTAAAGTAAAGATTAGGGTTAGGGTCGAAGAGTTTTGTGGTTAGGGTTAGGTTTAGGGTTAGGAGTTTAGGTTAGGGTTATGATGAGGATTAGGATTAGGGACAGAGGAAGGGTAAGGGGTAATTGCCCAGGGGGTAATTGCCGTATAGACCCTTCCTGACTGAATAATTTCAGAATAGTGATCAGTAAGATATACGAGGATTTGGACCTCGAGGATAATTGCTTTTGAATGAAAACTTGGAAATTCACAAAAAAAAAAAAAATGTACAAACTACTATAGTATGATAAGTTGCTAGGGAATGACATGCTCACTTTGTCATTTGCATATTCATATTGACTGTTCAAGAACACTGATTCCCCCAAAAGTCATGAAAATAGCCGAACTTCAAAATGTCATAACTTTCCCTATTGTTCATCCGATTTCGATCAAAATCATACCATCGAGCTCTTAATATCTTACTCTTTCTTTTCAGACTAACTTATATTTGGGCTCGATTTCCCTTTAGCAAGGTATTTAGGGAAACATTTAATCTAGCGTCAAGTCATGTCAATTATTGTAGCAGCTTTTTACTTGTACATGTTACCGCAGGACATTATTGTTTACATGTAAATAAACGATTTATCCTCGAAGGTTCGTTAGTGCCATGACGGCCCAGCACATCACTCTGTAGCAGTGTGACCAGGGTGAAAATGTAATTGTGCTTAAGAGGGCCTAAGGAGACTCTAAATAGCTATGACATTATGTCACATCATAATCAACCAAAATTGTGGTGCCCAATCTCCTGACAAGAACAAAGAAACCCAAACAAATAAAAACAAAAGTTACCAGACTTCTTGCTACAAAATTTGGTGACGAGCAAGGTTCTCACTTATGGCGCCTAAACCCGTTTTTAGAATTGCCGCTCCCAATCACCTCACAAGCCAGCAAAAGAAAAAAGAAATGTCCTCATTTGCAGCTTGAGAAGCCAAAAAGGTGGTCAGAGTCTGTGCTCCCAATTAAACTGTTCAATCAGCTTTCGAGCAAAACTAAAAACATGACTTAACAACTGTTTCCTGTTCATTTCATCAACAATATAGCTGCCAAGTAAACAAACAAAAAAGATACCGCAGTACACAAAACGCAGAGTTATTTCCTTTCTGTAAGCAATTATGCTAGAATAATGTTGAAAACAAAGAAATTATGTCCAGCATAATGTAAGATGCTGAAGCGTCAAAATTAGCATAATTATGCCAGTTCTGCCAACGTAGCTCTGCAGGGTGCTGATCTTCAACTATATTATGAAGGATGCCCTTCTACAGAAGAAGAGGAAGAAGAATATGATGATGATGATAATGATTACTATCGGAAATTCGGAACTTGGGTAGGCCTATTTGTTCCAAGTTTACTCGTGTCATTGCCGGCAACCATGGATGGCCTGGTGGTACTGTCGCTGTTCGAATGGCAGTAGATGACGGGTCCGACTTTTGCTCGACCGAAAGACATTGTTTGGATACATGTAACCATGAGCACAACCTCCTAGTATAAACAATGCGCTTTTTTGTAGTCTCATATTGCATCTTTCCACATTTCAAAGCTTGTTTGGTAAGAAATCCTTATTTCCCTTTTCATTTTTTTGTTTACTTTTAAACATGATCTAAGAGAGAGACAGAAAAAACAACAACCAGACACTGATTGAAGGGTCTACTGAAGTCTTTGTTGTATTTGGATATTTTTCAAACTGGTCGCGCTTGTTGGGACCATGTTACCGATTCCTGAATGCATTGATACAACCAGCTACTACCGACTGCCGTGGAAAGACTATGCACGATTTTGGCATGACGCCCATGAATGTAATGAGTCTTCAGCTGCCATACTGGTTCACTGCGCTCACGGTGTGCTCCATAAAACGAGAGGTGATTGGTAGTGCCTGGCTGACACCAAGCGAATAAAAACATAAATGATGATAAATGGAATTTTAAATGATATAATACATTATCAATTTTCTCTTTCAGAGATACACAGCGCCTAATAGAGAGATTCACACTGCGACACTCCATATCATAGGAAAACGAAATGGTGCAGAAAATAGCGAATTCACCCACGCCCAAGGTGAATGCATCTAGGCGTGATAATTCTCGTGAAAGGACATTCCCATCGCGAAGATGATTAAAACCATTTTATCCGCCGATGTGGCTCAACTCGTATGGCTTTTGCAACATATGAAAAAAAAAGAAATAAAAGAGGATTTTACTGAACAAGATAAATTGGCAATTGCTTCCCATGACAATAGAATTAAAATTAAAAAAACACCATTTGAATTTTCGTGCAGTATCTGAGTACTATTTAGATTGTAATGTTGCGAGCGTGAAAACAGACACTTTCTGTGTCTGGTCCGTCTTGCAAAAAAAAAAAAAAAAAAAAAAAAAAAGCAATGAGGAATAGATACCGTTCCTTCTCTTCCACCTGCCCCTCTTTCATACTAAAATAGGTTTAAGGAAAACCCAAACCCAAAGAGAAATATGCATGGAGTCAAAGTAGCAACATTAGTAGAACACATCAATGAAAGTTGAGGAAAATCGGGCAATCGATGCATAAGTTATGAATTTTACAAGTTTTCATGTTGGAACCACTGGATGAGGAGACTACGAGATGTTATAACGTCATGAGTGACATTGGCATTAAGAAAATATAAAGGGAATTCCACTAAAAATCACTCTTCTAGCATAATGAAAGAGTACTTGACGAATCGCTTTCAGAAAACAAGGGCAATGATTGCTTCCCTTAAAATTGTCAGTATCAAGTTGATGGAATGTGTAATTCTAATGAAAATGAATTTCTGCTTACAATCTGTGTTCGATTTTCAACAAATGAATGTCAAAATTGTTTGAAGTCATTTTTTTTTTCAATTTCTGTAAGAAGTTGTCTGAGGCAAGACACAATATTTATATGTATTCATAGATACGTTTAGGTATGATCAAGAGACTCATTGCAGAATATGATACCAAAACTTTACTTTATGAATTGCCTATGACTGCTATTGGTAATCCCCCAAACCCCCATTCCCCTCAGAATGGTCAATGGAGCCGGAAGTGATAGATGCCATTAAGGCATTCACATGCCTGATAATATGGGAGGCCCGGGGAAAGTCTCTAAATGTCGCCCCCCCCCCCCCCCTCCCCCCCCCCCCCCAAAAAAAAAGGGGGGGGGGGGAGATAAACAGACAGACAAACAAACAGATCAAATCCCTCAAAAACATAACCTTCTCGGCGGACACAGCGATACTATAACGCATTCCGGTGGCACTGTAGCCTTTTGTCAAGGCCCTCTCGCTGTATGGAGCAGAGAGCCCAGCTGAGCGGGGTCGCGCTCGGCTGGGCTCGCTTCGCTTGCCAATAGACCAGTTCGTAATTCCACTTTGCGCATGAGCAGAAAAAGGTCATTTGTACCAACAGGCATTTGGGTTTGTAAATTCACTGAGATAAGCATCTGTGATGCGATGATTATTCATGTGATCCTTATCTAAATAATGCTTGCCAGCACATCCACCTAAGAGCAAGAATGGTATTTTGCAGAATAAAAAAATGATATAGACTGTTATTGCATTCAATACAACAACAACAACAAAAGATATATGAAATGGATGCCTGTTAAATTGTCAACTGATGGAGTATTCTGATCACCTGTTCTTAAAGCAAGCTCATTCTTTGTTTGAACATGAATTCCATAAATTGTTTGGTCGGGCAAGCTTATGCATTATGTCGCTTTGAAAACGAGGGAAGTGCCTAACCAACTAAGAAAAAAGAAAAGTCATTTGTACCAATGTGTACATGAGCTAATTACGAACTGACTTATTACAGCGAGAGGGCTTTGACAAAAGGCTGGTGGCACTGGGGAGAGCCACACGAACTTTGTCAAATCGTTCAACGATAGCCCGTGACCTTACGCATGCTCATAAGCATCAAAATCAACCAATGAGATGTCACTGCCCTATCATTGGAACCTCTCTACCTTGGTCTTGCTGCATGCATTAGCGGGGTGGCTTCTAGTTCCTAATTATTTCTGTTATCCAATGAAATGACACTGCCCCTATCATTTGATCCTCCCCAACTTCGCGTTTGAAAGACAGTCGGCGTAGATTGTACTTCCCAGAGCGTAGTAGACGGTTACCCAGTTAGCTTTGACCAACGGAATACCGCTGCCTCTGTCATTGGATTCTCTATACATTCGAGTGTTAAAGGCATTTAGTGCAGCTTGTACTTCTTAGTGCATTGTTTACCATATTCACGGTCATCCAATCAGCTTTAACGATATCTTATTCTGCATTTTGAAAGAACTTCTAGACACACAGATTTTTGTTAGACAGATATCTTAGGAGTTGAGTTTCAAGTTCGGATGACAGTCCCATAATAGGGAAATTGTTTTCTCGTCTTTGCCATCAGGAGTAACATGATGGAGGAAAAAAGAGGAATGGAAGATAAAAGGGTGAGTATAGAATTTATTTCTGGGTACAAATATTGTTTCAATCTAAAAGATATTTGAAAAGTTTCAGCATTAGTGCGTATGTGTATTTGTAACTGCATGTGGAAGATATTGGCATGTGTGCATGGTGTGTGTCATTTCTTTGCGATTTCTTTCTTATTGTACGTTTATTCTTTACTATCTTCGCGTGGATTCCACATAAGATTTCAAAACCACATCCGCTGTTCTTGTTGTTGGTCATTCATTACTTACGATCGACGGTGATCCCTTTTAGGATAACTTCAAGGATTAGCTAACCTCAAAAATAAGCTCGCAGTTAAGGATGGTACGCCAAGTGTCGCTGTTGACAAGTGACAACGTCAATTTTGTCTACGAAATGACAATTACCTCGACAAAAGAGACTATGCGACACTTTCCTCTCCATACTGAACTACGAGCTTATCCTTGAAGTTAAGGATGACCGTCTGAACGTAACTATTGTCAGTATTGATGTACGTGCCTTAATGTATTCGACCAGTTTCCACAAGAACTTCCTATGGTAATGGAGCATTGATTTCTGGAATATGTTTTGTTTTTTCTGCTCTTAACTGCTCAAATAAAGTAGGTCGTTACCTTCATATAGTTTCTTTATAACTCGAGATGTTGTGGTGCCGGAATTTGTAAAACGTCGGGAATTGTAAAAACGTCGGGAAATGTTAAACATCTTGAGATGTCATCAACGGGAAATGTACAGACCTCTCGCCGGGAAATGCAAAAATGTTCAATTTTGCCGGGAAATGTTAAAACGCTGCCAAGAAATGTATAGATCATTTATGCCCTACTTCAAAGAAATTACGTACTGATGATATATTGATGAACTTGACGTCTAAACCTGGGTGTATGGCTTGATTCTCGTTTGAACATGGAGAAGCATATAATTTATATGATTATATTTCTGATACTGATTTTATTTCTGAATTTCTTTTTCCTTCATAAATGAAGTACAGCGTCAATTGAACAAACAAATTGAGCACAGAATAAAGATTGAATCTTACAATTAAGGCAAATAAATGATCAATTCAAATATTCAACTTTTTCTCCTGATACAATTCAAAATGAAAATAAACCGTTTTGTGCATACGTTTATGTAAACATAAGTTACAATAATTATATCTCGTGCTCAAAGACAAATTAGGAAATTCTTGATGTGCAGAAATTCAGGAGGCCATCGTCATAAGCAAGCGCTTGACAAGGACAATGGCCTCAGAAATGATTGTCTAAACAATACAACATTGTAAGAACATAGCATATACGTCACCACTCACTGAGAAAGGGAGGGAAGAATGAGGGGGAAAAGTGCAGCGGTGCGTTGTGCAAGATGTGAAGTGTTTGCTTGGAAATGAGTTGTGAATTTGTTTCAATGTTCATGTTTGTTGTGTATGCGATCAGTTCGGAGCCCTTGCTTTAACTTTGGAAGTGAAAAAAAAAACCCAGATAAATAGCAACATGCTCTAACATTCAGATACATATTGAGTTAACAACATATCTTTAAACTGTCCTTTAAATGAACAGATAAATCTATATTGTTAAAGGTTAACGGGTAAAAATTCCAAACATCAGGGACATGATGTTTTAAGGATTTTTGTGCTAATGACAATAATTGTGTTTTCGAGATGATAATCACAAGAACGGCGAGTTGGGTAGGAATGAATATTGAAATTAGGAATTAGGAAATCATTGAACACCGAGGGAAGTTGGTTGAGCGTGTATTTCTGCATAAAAATTGCCGTTTGAAAAGTGTGAATCTCATTCATCTTCAATGTTCTTAATTGAGAAAACAACGGGTCAGAGGGAGATAAGTAGTGGGAGTTTGTAATCAACCGCATTGCTCGTTTTTGTAAAAGCATATAATATTGAGTTCGATTTAGTTGTACCACAATTTCCCCACACAATATTACAACACGCTATATAAGGTGATATCAAAGCATTATACAATAAAAGCAAATATTTCTGTGAAACCAAGTTTCTCAGGTGGTATAAGATTCCGATGCCTTTAGAAAGTGAAGTATGAACATTGTGCAAATGATCATTCCTAAGACAAATTTGAATCAGTGGTAATACCTAAACATTTAGTAGATGTCTTTTCAACAATTGGCTGTCCGTCAGTATAGAAGCAATCATCAGTACAATTATTATTCAAAGAATTATGAAGCCTTAATCTAACAAAATTTGTCTTAGAAATATTAAGTGACAGTTTGTTTTTTACATAAAAACCATTGAGACACTTTACTTATCTCCAAATTCAATGTGGTAATAAGACTTTCAAATACTTTATGAGAATTCAAAAATAATTGTATCAACAGCAAAAAATATAAAACTAAGAGACAAGGATGAATTTATAATATCATTAATATAAATCAGAAAAAAGTAGAGGACCCAAAAGTCTAGAGGGCCCAATATTGACAACATGCAAGTCTTCTTTTTATATGTTGCATAAATTGCGTCACATTCGTAGATATTAGGGAGTTCTCATCAGCACGACGCGGGCGGGATTTTAGCGTGCCGTGTGCAAAATTTGCTTCTGCGCATGATCAAATCTGAGAAACGTCCCGTCCTGGGGAAAACGAGTACGGTATTCAGCTGTAGTAGCGTTTGGTTCCGATGCTGGGCAGGAGTGAGCCAGCCAGCCAGCCAGCCAGCCAGCCAGCCAGCCAATCAGCCAATTAGCGATCTTGTCCACACGCCTCCGTCCTTTACAGGCAAGTTTGGGCTCCGTCCCATTTTCCTTGGTGCAATAAACCAAGAGAGGGCGCAAATTTTCTGATGGCGATAATCGAGAGACTGCGCGTTCTCGGGTATCGCAGTTCTCGGCGTATCGCAATCCTCGGGTGTCACGCCCTCATACGTCTTGTCGCGTACACTGCATCACCCCTACGAGTAAAAAGAGTCCAGAAGCTAGACTATTTACAGGAAAGCGAAACTGCTTAGATGTGGGAACGGGAGTCCGAGTACGGGTACTGTCACCATTGGTCACAACTGATTGCTTCCGCGTATATTCGGTCTTCCATAACAGTCGTGTAGCGAAAACTCCCTATATTATACTTGAGCCAGGAAGACGCTGAAACTCTCGTTCACACTTTCATTAGCAGTAGGCTTGATTATTGTAATGAGCTATTGTTTGGTTTGCCAGATTCACAGAAAATCAAGCTTCAGCGTATTCAGAATGCATGTGCGAGACTTGTGTCCAGTTCGTCAAGATTTTCACATATAAACCTACACTCGTTTTGATGAAGTTACATTGGTAGCCAGTAAGGCAGAGAATTGTATTGAAGAGTTTTGTTACTTATTTATAAAGTTCTACATGGTCAAGCACCTGGTCATTTATCAGAATTGATGTCAATAAAATCATATCCATATTCGCACAATTTACGAAGCGCACAGGATAAGTTGCCTCTAAAGCAATCTCACTCAAAAACAAAAGTAACTTTGGGGGATTGTGCCTTCAGTTGTGCTGCTCCAAAACCTTCGAAAAAATTACTTGAGAAAATGAGGAAGGCCCCATCACTTTGCTGTCTTCAATTCTTTGTTGAAGACTTACCTTTTTCAGAAGCCTTTGATTAATTTGTTACTTATTTTTTTGTGTGTCTAATCAGTAGCAATGTTGGGAACTCTGTTACATCACAGCTTAGTAGAGTATATTTACATAGTGGCTGCGCTATACAAATTAGTGTAATTATTATTATTATTATTATTATTATTATTATTATTATTATTATTATTATTAATTACATGAACCTATTTGACAGTTTTCATTTTCTTGTGTGAAATGCACCCCTGGATCTGAAATAATCAAATATGAAATGTCAGTCATTAAATTCTTCATAGCACTAACTTAGCTCTACCTTTTTCGGTTCGACAGAAGAGTTTAGGGACTCTAAGACTTGAATTCCTTCTTCCTTTTCAGCGGAGGAAGGGGGTGGGGCTCATTTTAACAAATAAAGATAATAATACACCTTAAACATGGTGTTTGCCAAGTTTGGTGAAATCCGTCATAAATTTTTGAAGAAGATACTAAAAAAGTGGAAACCCGCCTCGCCATCACCTCCCCCCCCCTCCCAATCAGAGCACCCCTCGATCCGCCATGATGAAATATGAATTTTCAGTCATCAATGTGTTCATAACACTAACTTAGTTCTATCTCTTTTGGTACGACAGGAGAAGAGTACAACTTCCGTAATTTAAGGACTATGAACTCCCCATTACCACCCCCCCCCCCCGGCAGTGTGTTGTGGGGATTTTCACAAAATATAGAGATGATATCACCATAAAGGTGCTATTTGCCAAGTTTGGTGAAAATCCATCATAGGGTGTTGAAGAAGATGCTGAATAGGTGGCAATTCCCCCCCCCCCCCCCCCTCCCCCTCATCCTCTCTTCAGGGAATCCCTGGATCCGTCATAATCAAACATGAAATTTCAGTCATTAATATCTTCAGAACACTAACGTAGCAGTTTATATGTTTTGGTTCGACTAAGAAGTTTAAAATAATCCAACTTTAGGGACTCTGAGACTTCAAATCCCCCCCCTTTTTTCGGTAATGTGGGTGGGGGTGGACTGATTTTAACAAATTAAGATCATATCACCTTAAAGGGGAAATCCAGTCCAAATATAAGTTAGTTTGATAAGAAAGAGTAAAATATTACGAGTTCAACGGTATAAATTGATCAAAATCGGATGAAAAATTAGGAAGTTATGACATTTCGAAGTTGCCCTATTTTCGGGGGAAACAGTTCTTGAACATTCAACATGAATATACAAAATGGCAAAGTGAGCATGTCATTCCCTCACAAGTTACATAGAGTTTATACATAAAATTTTGAAATTTCCAGTTTTTCATTCAAACGCAATTATGCCCAAGGCTCAAATCCTCATATGTCTAATTGATCACTATTCTGAAGTTATGCAACCGGGAATAAAAAAATATTATGTTCCAGAATTCAATGGCAGAAACATTGAGTTTTCGTCATTTTTTTTTCTACACGATCAATGGAAAATTGTGAGGGTATGACATGGTTAGCTCACTCATTTGCATATTCATACCCACTGTACAAGAACTGTTTTGGAGAAATTATCAAAACTTCAAAATTTCATAACTTCCTTATTTTTCATCCGATTTCAGTCAGATTTTTACTGTTGAACTTGTTAAAGTTTATTCTTTTTTTATCAGACGTGGATTTTTTCTTCAAAGTTTGGTGAAACTATAATTATTAAAGATTTTTCAAGAAGATGCTGAAAATGTAGAAAATCCCCTTCCTCGATCCCCTCACCTCTTCCCCCTCCCATTAGGGCCCCCTGGATCCGCCATTAGTCAGACATATAATTTTAGTCGTTAATGTCTTTCTCTTTATAGGTATAACTTAGCTCCATCTTTATTGGTTTGACTAAGAAGATGAAACATTTGAGACTTTTACTCTGAGGCTTAACTACCTCCCCCTTCGGCGGTGAGTGTGTGTGTGTGTGTGTGGGGGGATTTATTGAAACAAATTAAAACCATGTCTCCATAAGTATGTTATATGCCAAATTTAGTGAAAGTCAGTCATAGATTTTTCAGTTTCGTTAGACATCGAATTCATATAGAGCATCGATACGTAATACCGTTGAAATACATGATTGTAACGTTTCCCGCAGCGTTTTGACAGTTCCCGCAAAATTGAACATTTTTACATTTCCCGGTGAGACTTTTTTACATTTCCCATTGATGCAATCTTTGAGATTTCCCGTCATTTTAGAAATCCCATGCTCCACAAGGTAGGACTTTAAAGTCTCACCTTCCTAGTCAGGGCAATGACGAAAGCACCTCTTTTAGGTGCGAGTTTTTTAACTTTTTATCCCTCTACAAATTAAATTGTTCAGATCGCAATTACTGATCTGTAAATTAACGATCTGTAAATGAAGAAACTCTCACCTCAACTTTCACCCCTCTGAATAATATCTTTCTTACACACCTTTTAATGAGGAAATGTTCACCAGTGAGAAAATAAAATATGGCTCATAAGTATGCATCATCCTTTAGACTTCCTCGAAATGAAATGCAAGAACAATTGGTGAGTGTAAAAGGAATACATTGTGCAATGTTTATATTTGAGCGAGAGTGATCGCATGCATTGAAGTAGAAAGTAAGAGTAATATGCTAGGAAATAAAGAAATTAAAAAAAAACTGAGATGGGTACAGTTGGAAGGGGGCGTCGCAGGATGTGGGTAGTTGTGGTCACGGGCGACGGATGACCGTGTAGTACAAACAATGGGTCAGGGTGTGGAGAAAGGATTTGTAAAAACGCTGGGATTTCAAACAACGTCGCGCCGGGAAATGTAAAAGTCTCGAAAATTGCATCAACAGCATTTGTAAAAAGTCTTGACGGGAAATGTGAAAACGTTCAATTTTGCCGGGAATTGTAAAATAAATGTTCCTCAACGGTATTACAAACAGATGGTATATAGATAATATCGATGTCTAACAAAACTGCTCATGAACCTTTACCGTTATCATTTTGTTGTAACTGCAAAATTTCACCAAACTTGACAGAATGTCTTTATGGTGATATGATCTTAAAAGTTGTTTAGATAAGCCCCCCCCCCCCCCCCAAGGAGGGGAGGGGAGGGAATTGAAGCCTCAGATTCCCTAAAGTCTGGAAATTTGTAATGTTCTTAGTCCCATCAAAAAAGAGCTAAGTTAGTGCTTTGAGGACTTTAATGAATGAAATTTCATGATTGATTATGGCGGATCCAGGGGGAATCGAGAAGAGGAGGGGGTGAGGGAAAGGAGATTTTTTTTTTCTATTTATTTTGTTATTTTTTCAGCATCCTCCTGAAAAATCTAAGACGAATTTTCACCAAACATGGCAAATAACATTTTTATCCGATTTTTTTTTTGATCCGATCTCAATGTAAAAGGAGCCGCCCTCCCCCTTCCTCCAATACCGCTGAAGGGAGGGGGGGGGGGGGGTGGGGGAGTTGAAGCCTCACAGTCTGGAATTTTGTATCTTAGTCGAACCAAGTAAAGAAAGGCTATATTAGTGCTATGAAGACATTAATGACTGAAATGTCACGTTTGATTATGGCGGATCCAGGTGTGTGTGTGTGTGGGAGGGGGGGGGGAATAAAGGGAATATGGTACATTTTCAGCATCTTCTTGAGAAATCTATGACGGGTTTTCACCAATGACATATAGCATCCTTAAAGTGACATGATCTTATTTTAGTTAAAATGAGCCCTTCTCCCCCATACCGGCGAAGGGTTGGGGGGGGGGGGGGGATTGGGGTTTTGGAGCCTGAGAGTCCTTAAAATATGGGATTTCAAAGACAGAGCTAATTTGGTACTTTGGATGTACACATTAATGACTGAAATTTCATGATTGATCATCAGCGGATCAAGGGGTGCCCTGGTTTTTTTTTTTTTGGGGGGGGGGTGGTGAGGGTGAGGAGAGAAATTCATTTTCCACATTTTCAGCATCTTCTTGAAAAAAAATAAAAACATACGACGGATTTTCACAAAACTTGACAGATATTTTTGGTGATATGATTTAATTTTTCTAAACTGAGCCCCCCACCCCACCCCCCCACAACTGAAGGGGGGGGGGGGGGGTGGTAGTCCACTGCCTGGACAGTTTTGTGTGATCATTTACCGCGCGCACACACCGCTACAGCACGCGTATGCCCCACCGTATGCTCGTGTATTAATTTGCCGCGCACGCACGCATCTCGACCTCCAAAACAGTCCAGTCTGGTTTGCCAAGTCTCCCCGAAATATTTCGGAAAAAATTGGCCCCACCCCCATCCCCTCATTCATTTCGAGCATCCTGATTGGTCGATGAGATCGCGTCCAGCAGGCAATTTGTGGGATCGAAAAAAGTCGATCGATCTCTAATCTTGTAGTCTTATTGCAAACAGGTATATTGCATGTAGCAATATAACATACGTATTTTACGCCAATATTTGTATTAATCTCTCCATATATTGATGGAATTTCAAAATTATTTTTCTTTTTATTAAAAATTGCTCAAATGATATATCTTAGAGATCATAAGAGGAGAATGAAATTAGAACGTACATAAACCGTGCGTAAGATTAAGACTAACTTCTACTCGTTTCCATAACTGTTATAAATTAAATTATAAATATCACAATAACCAGCATTTTAAATCTATTTTTCGACAGAAAAAAATAATTTAAAAATTAAAAAAAAAAATTGATAGATACGTGTAGAAAAGATATTCGCCCATTTAAAGCATCGTGACTTATCGTACGTGTCAATTTCGAGGTGGCTTTTACTTCTCGATCGGGGATCCCCCGGATCGCGTGTACAACATACAGCTTGTGCAACTAATGTGCTTTTCGTATTGATTGCGAGTCTTGCGTTTTCCGACCAAAATCTGTGCAGCATTTCAAGTATTTCCTCCAAACCTTGTTTCCATGATCAATGGATGTCAACATCAGCGTCTCCGCGTCGCTTTTCTGACAGTGATAATGAGAAGAGCATACAATGCAATGTGCTACTGAGAAGCTTGGATTCGTTGACGGTTTCGGGGAGCAGCAGCAGAACCAGAACTTAGAAGTCCCTACTACACGTATTCGTTTCTCCGTGCGTGGTCAAATAGACTCATGATTTTGTTTACCTCCATGCCGACTGGTTTCGGCAATAGTGTGGTGTTCCAACTTCCAAGCTGCACCGTTGTGCATTGATATTCTTCGCAAACTAGATCTACATGATGGACCAGACTCTCCGAAAGCTGTGGCTCTTGTCATGCCTTTGAAGTCTTTAATTTCGGACCAGATGAGCAGGGCTATTATGGATCTTGCTTGGCCTGCGTGACAAAGTCGAAGACTCAAGCGGCCTAGTGGTAAGCTAATCATTTAACGTTAGATCTATCCAGTTTCTACAAATGATTCGTCAAGGCAACTTTCATTACGTGTCTCTTGTCAAACTGTAACTGTAGGCCCCTAGTTGAACAACAAAAAAATGATTGTAAAACTAAATGTAGTTAAATGTCTGGCCTCTGGGCCGGGTAGGGTAAACACATGTCAGGCTTCTACTACAGTACTACTCTTGTGAGTGTTCCTAGGTGTACTGAGCTGAGTCAAATCCTGTGTAATTGTAATAAATTGTTAACACCGTAACTGCACTGGTTTAATTGTTTTGTACAGTACAGTAACTACTGTAACTTTCTCGCATACAAATGCAATTACACATAGGCCTACTGCCTTAGCTTTAATCTGTGAGACACAGCCTGTGTCTCGTCGGCTTTGCTCCTCTACACAGACAGAGGAGCAATCGAGACACACGCTGTGGCCCACAGACTAATTCTTCATGTGCATGTACATTGAGAAAAAACTCAAATAGGAACATGCTTCAGTATGCAAATGTACTCATACTGAAAGGGGACAACTTTGCACAACAGGGAATGACACTAGAACCAGACAGGGTTTGCCTTTTGAACACTTTAATTCGGTCTTCGGTACCGAATCGTCAACATAGGTCCTCTGAGGACAGTCGCCATCTTTCGTTCTTCTTTCCGCCCTCTCTCGGCGTATCTGTTACAATCGTTTACACATTATGTTCCCTTACAATACTTGTTCATCTATAGATTAAAATTATGCAGTCCTATGGCTATGCGATATGCATTGAAGAGACTGCAGGCATTATTGAAATCACATGTGCAATGTAGAAAATGTTTTTTATTTTAATCTTACTGTTTTTTTTTCTTATTTTTCAAATAGGGGGACTGCATGTGGAGACACCAAAGCATTTCGAGCAGTGTATGGAAAATTTGGTGAATTACGATCGGAACTCAAGTCGTCAGTCCCGCTGTTGCCCTGACAGCCACTGCAACCAGAGATGTGCGTAGCGGTATCATCGAAAACTTTGGTCTTCGCAATTATGTGTGGGTAAATCAGTTGCCGGACAAGCAAAATATAAAACATGTTGTCAAGTCTGCTGCAAGAGATTTAGATACAATGTTCAAGTGGCTGGCAGATGACTTGAAGATCCATGGTGCATGTTGTGAAAGGATGATAAGAAAAATGTGCAGTAATGTGTACGCGACCTTTATGGCACTGCTTCCAGAAGGTTGCCACAGGTATGTTAATAAGTTTATATGTACCACCAGAACATGGAAACTGATATCCAAAAGGAAATTGTTGACAGCATGTTAGCAACAGATGGTGAAATCAGAGTTCTGATAGCTACCATTGCATCTGGCCTGGGTGTTGATGTAAGCAACGTACACAGTACGGTTTTGTGTGGATGCCCAAGTGATCTAGACGATTATATCCACTTTTTACAAGCACTCAATTTTCAGGCCTTATCAGATATACTGGTAACATGAAGAATCATGTACAGCTGTACAGCTGTACATCGTAGCTGAGATTGTTTTTTTTTTTTTTTATGAAAAATGTCACGTATACACGTGTACATGTAGCTTAGCTTGTACCTTTGGGATTTGAAAATTGTTTTTTAGAGAATTCATATGATTGTTTTAAAACAAGAATCCACTGTGGGTGTTTTTCCTCCTTAAGGTTTGTAATGGTGAGTGGTTGGTACATTGGTTTCTGGTGTATCTGAATTTTTGCAGTTCCATGCTACATGTACAATAATTTTCTTTTTATCACTGCAATTACTGTACCTTGCTCTTATTCATAGAAGCAAATACAATGTACATTTGTACACACCTACTTTTCATACTGTACTTTGTTTTTTAGGCGTGAATATTTTCATTGATTTTCATTGGACATGTTGATGGGTACATATCATAATTACAAGTGATAAAATTATGGAAAAGTTGAAATATTTTATTTCAAGGTTGTGTTTTTGTGATGTAGTGGATTACATGTACATGTACATACAGACCATGCCAAGTGGGGATGGGCTGTGTGTTTTGGGTGTTTGGGTGGGTGTTTGAAAATTGAACTGAAAATGCTGTTTGTCTGCACATGTAATTGTACATCGCATGTTCATCTATGCATACATGTACATACAAGTGTACAAATGTGTAGAGTGTGTTTTTGAGTTGTACAACTACCAAGAACTTGTTTACATATAATACTTTCTTTACATACAAAATCATTCATGAGAAGTACAGTATGTTCTTTGGCCCATTTTGATAAAACTAAAACTAGTTCTGTTAATGCACATGAACATTTTTACCTATAGTTTGAACTGTGTGGCAATGAATTTATTTTCTTTTTTGAACTTCGAAGCATTTTTTTTAAAACCAAGAATTGTAAAGCGCAACAAATGAAAAAACAAAGATTTCTTTGTCATAACTTGTAACCAGTTTGTGTTAATCCTGTATTTTTGATGTGTAATGAGAGTCTACTACACATGGTAATCAGACTGAAATGTGACATATCAAATTATTTCTCTGACATCAAAATTCAGAGTCAAACAGTTTACAATGTATTTTGTATGAAATAATGCACTGTTGTTGAACAATGATCATGAACTATCATGAATATACAGTAAATGTATTGTATATTACAGTACTTGTGCATGTACATGTACAAATGAAAGTGTATAATGAAGGAATTTCAAGAGCATGGAGAAACAACTGAAATATGCCTAATATTTTATAAACTATAGAACATTTAATTTCAGTTCCTTATGAGTACTTGGTGGCACAGAATATCCAACTTTAAAGACACTTATACACCTGAGGAATTATTTTGAATGTCCTTCCCAGAGTGACAACTTTTTGAACTCATTATTGACAGTTGGGAGTGGGATGCTAGCTTTGAAACTTCCTTGGTAGTTGGTACAACATTAACAGTTTTACCATCATGGCCAAATTTTTATAATGAAGGCTTAAGAAGTAATGTGATTAAAAAGATGTACAAGTTATACTGTACATATGCTCAAATTACACTACTCGTAGTCCATTTGTTTTCACTTTGCTGTCTGCTCTTACTGTACATGAAATGATGAAGACTACACAGTGTATTTAACAGTACATATATTTGCACATATGTGTAATGTACATGTACACTGTACATTGTACATTTCAAAGTACAATAGTGATAAATTGATGTATTTCCTGACCACACATCAACACTGAAAAAAAATCTAAACTTACCAATATTACAGGTGCCATAAACGTTGAAAAAAAATAAAGTCTACTACACTGTACAGCTGTATGTACAAAGTACATATACAATGTTTTAATTTGGATGTGATTTGTAATAGGGGGTTTAATCAAATTGCTAACATGTGAGTGTGTGTGTGTGTGTGTGCATGTGTTTGTGTATGTTGTGTGTGTGTGTGTGTGTGTGTGTGTGTGTGTGTGTGTTGTGTGCATGGCCCACACATTTCCCAAGCATAATTTCACACTGATATCCCCCTTAAATGTTTGTGAATTAGAAAAAAAAAAACAAGTTGCTTTGTCAGACTGTCTTTTGATATGAATAGGCCTACTTATTTGATAATGTATATGTACATGGAGCTACTATTTTGAGCAAATACAGGTATGGTTTGCCAAAAAAAGAGGAAGATACATATATATATATATATATATATATATATATATATATATATATTATATAACCTTTATATGCATATGCAGAAGGGCAGTTCAACCAAAAACTGTTCACTTGTAATGCCAGAGACAAATGGACCAATATCTCTAGCAAAAATGCTCTTAAGCGTCTTCATCTTGGTTTACTAAGTTTAGCTGTACTATCATGAAGACTAACAAACAAAAAACTGAGTGACGGGGTATTCTTACAACAGGGATATTGGTCTGATTGTCTCTGTTACAGAAATTATCAAAGTGAATAGTGTCGGTCTAACTGCCCAGTAGGCCCTACATGAAGTGGTAATAAAATTATAAAAGTTGTACAAACTTAGCACAATTCTTTAAATTTAGACTGCTCTCTAAATAAGGCACCTTCTGGTTCCTTACATGTACTTCACAACTTTGCACTACAAATTGTGTAATGTGGTTGTACCCTATCCCCTTCACCTCCACCACCCCTGATCAGAATATGCTTGATATCTTGTATACCATAGCTAAGTAGCGGTTCATAGAACCTACATCTCACAGCCCTGAGCTTATTACAAAATTACATTGTTATTTAGTGGGCCACAAGTGCCTATGTCAATTAAAGAATTTCTTTAATTTCTGAACATTTCATCATACAATATTATTAAGGAAGAATAATTGATGACAAAATTATTTCTTTTAATGAATATGATCGGCACAATCCACCCCCCTCAAAAAAAAAAAAAAAAACATATTGATCCCCTTTACCAACAATAACATCGCCAAACAAATCTTCCAACTTTTCTTGAGGTCCACATCTCACGACCTTCACATAGTTCTTTGCAGTTTTATGTAGTGTTTGGACGTTAGAAGTGGCACATCACAAATCATACATCGGCGAGCTGGCGATTTGTAGCTCGCCATTTTCAATCTCAAGAATAATATTCAAGTCATCATCGAATCTGGGCACAACAAAGTCCAAAACACCACGTGAAAGTAGGTCGGACATGACTGCAACCATAACTTTCAGCCAGTCAAAAACGTTGCACGAATCAGCTGTGCAACAATGCATGGTACGGATCACTGAAGAACTGAGTACATGTATCGCATTGCATTGTGATCAAAGAGTTGGCTCTTTGATTGTGATAATGTGTGTTGTGCAAAAATGCAGGCATCTCTGTGCACATAATTAGTAATTGTTGCAGATCGCACTGTATTCACGGTGCAATGCACACAGCTGGCTGCAGATCGATCGATCCCACATAACTTTTCTGTGATCGATCCCTTAGTTTTCATGCATACGCAATGAGCTTGCGAGAGATAGGGCATTACGTAAGCATACCTAATATGAACTTTTGACCCTACGCACTGTCAAACCATTCTGGACGAACTTTTTTTTTTTTTTTTTCGGACAGGTTTGTTGGCATCGAGCGGTTACAAGGGATAGCGCGATAAGCTGTGGAGCGGCGCGTGGATGCGTAATGCTAGAAAACGTCCAGAATCTGGACTAGGGGGGTGGGGGAGTTGAAGCTTCAGGTCCCAACCTCTGGAATTTTATACCCCACTCACACATAGTGTGTGTGTGTGGGGGGGGGGGGGTATAAAGGAATCACTTTGATTTCGGGTGCACGGTCGGTCGGTCGGTCGGTCGGTTGCAAAATCTTGTGGATCGAACTCCTCTCTCATTTTTTGAGCAATTGACCCCAAATTTGGCGTATGTGACCACTATCAAAGGCAAATGTGCAAGATTCCATTTCCGTTAGTATTGCATCATGCGTTGCCATGGTAACGGCATATTTCTATAAAACTTGTGGATGGAACTACTCTGTCATTTTTTTTTTACAGCAATTAACCCCAACTTTGGCATATGTGACCGCTATCAAAGGAAGATGTGCAAGACACCTTTTTCGTTAGTATTGCATAATGAGTCGCCATGGCAACGGCAAATTTGTAAAAAAAACCAACAAAATGTTGTGGATCGAACTGCTCTCTCTTTTTTTAAGCAATTCATCCCAAATTTGGCATGTGTGACCGGTATCAAAGGTAGATATGCAAGACACCTTTTTCGTTAGTATTGCCTAATGTGTTGCCATGGCAACGGCGTATTTTCATTAAAAAAACTTGTGGATCGAACTTCTCTCTCAGTTTTTGAGCAAATCACCCCAAATATGTCTTACTCACTTTTATCTATAAATTTGTCCATGCTGTAGATGATGTCTCCCACACTATTGGAGTTTTTCTTGATTTTTCGAAGACATTCGACACAATTGACCACGAAATTTTTATTTAAAAGCTACGACGTTATGTTATACGTGGGAAGGCTTTGGACTGGTTTCGAGATTATTTATCAAACAGAAAACAATTGGTGACTATATATGACCGTGATTATCAGTTGAAGTTAATTTCATATGGTGTTCCACAGGGATCTTTGTTAGGCCCACTATTGTACATTTTGTACATTAACGATTTTCCTAGTTCCTCGTCGGTTCTTTTCTTTATATATTTTGCTGATGACTCCAATCTGTTTTTACACACAGAGATACTTTTCTTAACACAATGAATAAAGAACTTAAATCTGTGCAGTCTTGGATATAAGCCAAATGAATTGTCACTTAATGAAGATTAAACTCATTGTATGCTTTTTTAGCAACAGTCTTAAAACCCTTCCCCTTCCTATTAAGTTTAATGAAATTGATATATATCAAGTTAGAAGTACAAAATTTTAAGGGCTCTTTATTGATAGCGATTTATCGTGTAAATCCCACGCTAGTTATTCAAGTAACATTCTTGCTGAGAACACGGGTGTTCTTAATAAAGTAAGGATTGTTTTTCCTAGTCAAATTTTGTTTAATCTTTATTCTTCTTTGATTACTCTGTACCTTAATTATGGTATTCTTGTGTGGGGGAATGCAAGTAGAAATCACCTTGATGTGCTGTTCCGTATTTAAAAACACGCCATTAGAAATATCAACCATGTCGGATATTTGTCCCACACGAATAACTTATTCTTATAAAAATAAGACACTGAAAACATCAGATCTGTTCAGTTAAAACGTTGGTATATTCATGTTTAAATATACTGCCAAGGAGTTACTCGATGTTTTTACTCGCATGTTCAGGAAAAACTATTATATTCATAATTATTCTACCCGCCAAAGTGACGCATTTCACCTTCCATGTACTGGAACAATTTTCGCTAACCCCCCCCCCCCCCCCCCCCGATAATAATATTATATACGGGCCCCAGAAATCGGAATGACCTCTCCCCAGAAATAACAAGCTTCTCGTCTTTATACTCATTTAAACTCAAATTCGAAGAGTTGCTACTGAGTTCATATCGTGCAGACATTGAATAAATTTGTAATGCCTCATGTAATTAGGTGATCCGAGTATCCTCTCGGATCACCTTCTGTATCTGTACTGAATCTTTCTTCTTTCTTTGTTTCTTTATTTCTCCTCAAAAGTTGTGCAGAGGTTAGCTCAGAAAGTGCATTGCCTCTCAATGTCAAACTTATACCATATATGTATCATGTCGCAAAGACGACAGCGCAAAATCATAGTGATCAGTCGACCGTGACGTCACTATGACGTCATTATATGAAAACACATTTTCATGCATATCTCATTAATGGAATGGAATATTTTAATGAAATTTACGTCACATATATTTCAAGTCAAGCGAATTCTACTTATATTCTCAAAATTCATTTTTATCTCACAACGCGCGCGTACGCACGCGTTGAAATATTTGTATGCTCAAATCGAGCTCAATTTTTTTTTTTTTTTTGCACACGTTTCAGACCATTTGGAGCATTTTTTGAAAAATTGAAAAAATTGGACGGACGCGTAGGCGCGCGCACATATTTGCACGCACAGCTAATATGAAATAGAAATTTTCCATTTTTTCACACGGATCGGATGTCCAAAATGTCAAGGAATATTTCTACCAAGTTTCAAGTCGATCCGATTCAATATGACGTCATACGGGCCCGTCAAATTCAAAATTCCGCGCGTGCGTCAATGGGGATACACAGTGCAACTATGCCAAAAAACTGCCAATTTTAAATCGGATTTTACTCGTCAGGATGGACGGTGACCTCCCATTTTCTTTACATATTCTGAAATCTGATGAGTTGTACATGTCATTTCATGGGCTGGCTATGCTGACAAAATGATTAAAAGATATCAAATTTCTTAATAAAGTAAAAAAAAGTAGATTTTCAAAATGACGTCATCAAATTTCAAGTTTACTCGAGCGTATCTCACTTATCCTTTGCCAATTTTCACCTAAATTTCAACATGTTGTAGCTTATGAAATGTTCTTTCATAAATGTACTACACAATTTTGATTAGATGACGACATCACCTCGAAAAAATGGATTGAAGGTAACCTTGTCAAATTTGACCAGTTTACGTGTAATCTCTATGGGAGTGCAATTTTTATGGAAATGAAAATTGACATGACTATTTTATCGAGCACTAGCTCACTTATGCTTCTGTGAATTTCTCTAAGATTTTAATATGTTGTAGCTGAGACGTAGGGCTATCGTGAATGTGCTCTTTGTTTTTTCATACGTTGTCGGGATCACGTGAAAAAACTTGGTTGAAATTAAAGCTTATCTTCGATGTATTGTAATATTTCTTTCTTCTTACAACTTTATGTGCAATAACTCAAGAAAAACATACCCCATCACCACCATATTTTGCACATGTTTATTTCATGTCACGAACATTATTTCATAAAATAACAACTACTTGATCAGACGCCATCTTGGGTATGTAAATTAGGGTCAAAGGTCATAGATGTTTCATCCTGTATCTTGGTGAATACATGTCCTATCTTTCCCATATTTTGCACACGTAAAGACCATGTTACAGGGATCATTTCATAAAATAACATCTTTTTGCTCAGATGCCATCTTGTCTGTGCAAAGTGGGGCCAAAGGTCATATGTACTTCTTTTTCTATCTTCGCTATGACGTATTATCTCTATGGGAGGGAAGTTTTTAGATGTGAAAATTGACATGACTCTCTTTATCGAGCACTATCTTACTTATGCTTCTGTGAATTTCTCTGAGATTTTAATATGTTGTAGCTGAGACTTTGCACTATCAGGACTCGAATCATTGATTTAAAAAAATCGGAACACCTTAATTTGTCAGTGATGACAAATTACAATCTCTAGTATTGTGGTATGTTATTGTCCGATCAAACATTCTTGTCAACACGTTGCAGATTGCATTTTGGGCCTTGCCGTCAGTTTCTCCGAATTCATCTTTATACACTCTTAAAATATCCGAGTTAGAACTGACCCGGAACTGGGTCCGTTGGGGTCACACACCGTTCCGGGTCAGAAATGACAAGGAATGGGGTCAGATATGACCCATTCAGAGCCATGAATTGGGTCAGGATGATCCCATTCGGGGTCTTCATGGCCAAATTCCAAGTCATTTTTGACCCAGAACGGTGTGTGACCCCAACGGCTTCAGTTCCGGGTCAGTTCTGACTCGGATGTTTTAAGAGTGTATAGTCAATGGGCCAAGACCCGAAAAATGGGTTATTGGTATATGGGTCACTGTTTAGGACAATTTTTGCAAAGTCTATATTCTCCTTCGCTGGACCTAAACTCTGGAATTCCCTTGACAGCAGTATAAAAGAATCTCTAAGTTTCAACACTTTTACTTTAAGATTAAAGAAAATGCTTATTAATTCTTATATTGCTGGGGATTTGCATTCTGAAAGCTCCTAACTGATTTCTCTTGCTGCTAACGCTTTTATTGTGTTTACTTTATTTCATAACCATTATGTTATATCATTCATATGAAAACAACTTCCTGTGTCCTGCATCGACCCCCAATACTCTTCTCCTTTGCCCTTCCCTCTGTCTTCCTGTCCCTTTCTATCTCCTTTTTATCCTTTCCGCGTGTATGTAAGAGAGCTGCTTTGTTACTGTGTTATATGTGTGTGCGTTTGAGTGCGTACTCGTTTTGTGTTCTGGTTCCCGTGGATTATGTTAAAGTGTCTCGTGTATTACTATTATAAAGCGACTCCGAGGGGACTGCATTCTACAAGCTTGGGTTTTTAGCAGTCCCCTCCAATTCCGACCTTTTCTTTGTTATGATTCAGTCACATTTTGTCCTTGTACTTCTTCTACCAAAATATGTTTTTTGTTTCATGTAAACAAATGACGTGTATTTAAATTTCATTTGGACATGTAAAAGTTACTTTGTACTGACTTTGTGTATATGCAATGTCATATTATATGGTTTGGCCGGAAATGAAATAAAAAATGAATGAATGAATGAATTGGTACCACCTGAGGTGGCAAAACGTTTTTGGTGTCATTTTGTTTGACCGGTATAGATATGCTTATCAAGCTATGATAGCATTGCCAAATGAGTAGCTTAGTCATAATAAATGAATGTTTAACCAATTTGGTCTCGTTTTTATATCCCTATACTTCTGAATCGAAACTAACCGCTATACAAAGAGGAGCACTGTCTTCTGTATGTCCCACCGAACTAGAAACATAGACGGTGGTATGTCCACAGGTGTTCTGTTTCAGAGGCGGTGCGCTCAGTCTTTATTCAAGGCAGCGAAGGGAATATCCAAAGGGTTATGATGTCCACAGCTGTCACGCGGTGCGCTTAGTCTTTATTCAAGGCGGCGAAGGGAATATCCAAAGCTTATGATACAGTGTATATCCCTTTATCTAAAAACAACAACAACAACAAAAAGCAATTCCTCGTGAATTTTGCAGTATTTTTCAATTGTTCATCATTTTCCGGTGAAAACGCTAATACCACGACAATGTTCCATCCACCAATGAAAGATAATGCAAAATCAATGTACCGGTATTCTACAATACATTATAATAAATAATATTGTAAATGAACAGAGTGATTTTTGTTTAAAACTGATGTATTTGTTGAGAGGCTAGTATAAAAACTAACAAAATATATTACCCTAAAAAAAAAAAAAACTCGTGGATCGATCTACTCTCTCATTTTTTGAGCAATTGACCCCAAATTTGGCATATGTGACTGCTATCGGAGGTAGATGAGTAAAACACCTTTTTCGTTAGTATTGCGTAATGCGTTGCCATGGCACCGGGAAATTTGTAAAAAATAAAAAAAAAACCTTACAAAATGTTGTGGGTTGAACTACATGTACTTTCTCAGTTTTATAGCAATTAAATTGAAGTTTGGGATAAATGATCAAGGTAATGTGTAGTTGTGTGTGACGCCTTTTTGTTTATGAATAAATCTGTTGCCATGACAACAGCAGTTTTTTTTAATACCAATCATACAAAAATGTGTGGATTGACCTAGCTCCCCGAGTTTTTGAGTATTTGACTTGCATTTTGGCACATGTGACCACTACAGTATGTAGATGTGCAGAACACACTCGCTCGATGTTGAACAATGCGTTTCCATGGTAACAGCATATTTTCACTAAAAAGAATACAAAAATATTGTCGATTCCCTCAGTCATTGAGAACATGGCGTGAAATTGGGCACATGTGACTGCTATGGTAAATGCATGTGCAAATTTATTTTTCCGTCATTCATTGTCATTGTTGAGCAATATGTTGCCATGGTAACAGCACATTTTGAAAGAAAATCATGCAAAAATACTCTGAATTCAGTTAACTCCCTCAGTATTTGAGCAATTGGCTTGAAATTTGTTACATGCCACCGATGTAGTACAAAGATGTGCAAACTTCATCTTTCGTCATTGTTGAAGAATGTGTTGCCATGGTAACAGCATATTATGAATGAAAAATACAAATATACTGTGGAGTTAGCAAACTCCCTGAGTCTTTGAGCATTTGCCTTGAATTTTGGCACATGTGACTGCTATGGTACATACATGTGCAAATGTATTCTTCCGTCATTGTTGAACAATGTGTGGCCAGGTAACAGCATATTTTGAATGAAAAATCATACAAAAATACTGTTGATTCAATTAACTTCCTCAGTATTTAAGAATTTGGCTTGAAATTTGGCGAATGTAACCGGTATAGTACAAAGATGTGCAACCTTCATTTTTCGTCATTGTTGAACAATGCATTGCTACGGTAACAGTCTGTTTTGCAATCATAAAAATTTCGAATTCAGCTAACTCTGGTTCTTTTTTAGCATTTGGCTTCAAATTTGGCACGTGTTACTACTTTACTACCTAGCTGTGCACAATTTATCTTTCGTAATTGTTGGAAAATTTGTTGCCATGGTAACAGCATATTTTTAATGAAAATCATACAATAATGTTGCGAATTCACCAAACTCCCTCAGCTTTTGAGCATTGGACTTGAAATTTGGCACATGTGACAGCTATGATATATGGCTGTGCAAACTTCATTTTTTTTCTTACTGTCAAACACTGTGTTGCCATGGTAGCATAATTCTTAAATGAAAATCATAGAAATTGCTGATGTATTCACTTTACTCAGGATTTGAGCACTTGACTTTAGATATGGCACATATGACTGTCAGTGAAAAAAGTATACATTTATTCAATGTTGAACAGTACATTGTCACTGGGTAATTGTTTTTTTTTTTCTCACTAAAAAGCATACAAAGTTATCACTGCTAGCTGAGCTAACTCCCAGGTGATATGATCTTAATTCGTTAAACTTAGCCCCCCCCCCCCCCCCCCAACCGCCGATGAGGGGGGGGGGGGATTGGGGGAGCTAAAGCTTCAGATCACGAAATTCTTGAATTTTTAAATCTTTTTATGTCGAATCGAAAAAAGAAATAGAATTACGTTGATGCTATGAAAACACTAGTTAATTAAATTTCAGGTTTGATTATGGCTTATCCAGTGGGTGGCCTGATAGGGGTGTGAGGGGTAGGAGGAGTTTTTTTTTTATATTTTCTGCATGCTTTTGACAAGTCTATGACTGATTTTTACCAAACTTGTCAGATAGCATCTTTATGGTGATACGATCTTATTTTGCTAAAATATGGATTTTCTTCTTCATCATATTTTAGAAAGATAGAACTAAGGTAGTTCCATGAAGACATTAATGACTGTTATGAAATCTCATGGTTGATTATTTCTGGTCCAGGGGGCGAGGAAGGTGGGGTAGGAGGCGGAATTTTAACACTTTCAGCATCTTCTTAAAAAAAAAAAAAAAAAAAAAAAAAAAAAAAACTCAGACAGATTTTCACCAAACCTGGGAGGTAGCATTAAAGGTATAATAGAATCCCACTATTAGTGGGATTCTATTAAAAGGGAAACAAATCGGAAGGGGGGGGGGGACGGGCGTGGTTGAGGTGAGACGAAGACCCAAATCTTAGGAATTGTTTTGAAAATTCTCTTTGACCCGAGGTGATAGGGATGATACCGAGCTTTATTTGTAAGTAGATGAATTTTATGCAGAATGAAGGTTCAAGTTGGCTGTGGCAGATGATTGAATGCCCGTAGAGGGGGGGGGGGGGGGGGGGGAGGGATGGATAGAAAGGAGGCGTTATTTTCACATTTCATCTTCTTCTTGAAGACTCAGAAAGGATCCCTAGGGTAAAAGAATTCATTTCAGCTAAAAAAAAAAAAAATAGATAGATAAAGTAATCTTCCATACAAATGTGATGGAGCTAAAAGTATGCAATAGCAGGCCTTAGTTAATTTATGAAAGTGATTTTAATGATGGGGAAGGCGGAATTTTCACATATTCTGCTTCTTCTTGAAACCATTACAGTATACAGATATTCATCAAACTTGGCAGGTAGTGTATTTATCGGGTGATTATGACCTCCATTAGCTTAAAGGAGCACCGCCACAACCCCAGGGTGGGAGGAGGTGTAACTTCCCCCTCCATATCTCATCACCTTGAAAGGGGCCGAGCTGAGGGGTTGGGATTTTTAGGGTGGAATTAAAGAATTTCAGGTATTTCTTGAAAACCGTTCACATGACAAAAAGGATATCTAAAAAGAAATTGTACAACCGCCAGTGATAGAACAATAATTTTGTCACATTTTAGACGTTATGACAACTTTGATGAAATTTCAAGTCTGCTTACAAGGGGGGGGGGGGGGTGCCCTCCTCTTATCCCCCGCTTTGGGAAGGGGAACAATTTGGATATGTTGCCCCCTAGAGATGGTAACTCCCATGTTTCGTGAAATCTGTCACAATATTTAAACATCAAGGAAATGGATACAATACAATTAATATCAACTGATTAAATGAAACTTTGAAATGATAATGAATGAAATTGTATAGGTTTTCCCCGCCCAATTTCTTCAGGTTTGCATTCATTTAACGATTGGGTCATTCAAGTTCGAGTGAATTTGAACGATTACCGAGATCGACATTCAAAAAGCTAACTAGTTCTTTTAATTTAATTTCATCAGCATGCCATTTCAAGAGTTTCTCACACAAGGGTGTACAAAGGGCATTCAAATTGAAAATGCAAGTGCAACGTATTCAAAAGTCGCATCACCACCGCCGTGGAGAGCGTTGGGGTATTCAAATTCACGATAATGCAAAAAATTACAAAGTATGGGCAGTCTTATCGGTTGTTGCTTTTATTCTCTGTAGTTACTCAGCTGTTTGAATATGCAAACTTAATGTACTTTCAAATGTGATATTTTTTTTTTTACCCATACTAGCTAATAACTCGTATAACCCCACTTTCAAACTCATATATTTACATTTTATTCATACATGATCTTAGCCGGTGCTACATTGATACAGAGTATACGTGAACATCTCGAGTACGGACAGAATTAATAGATGAAGAATGACCTTGACAACCTGCAAAACTGGCGATATAACCCTTTGGTAAAATACATCTACCTACAGCTGATCCAATTGCGGCAACTTATGATATGGGCACGGGGAACTAGGAAATGAAATCAAAATGGATCAATATGGATATGGACGTATAGGACCCCTAAGATATATTGGGATATTGCTCTACATCCATACTGCTAGGGATGAATTGAAAATGGCAGAAAGGTCGACAGGAAATAAATACATCCAATACAATTAAGATAGTTAAATGAGACTTTGAAATGAACATGAAATTGTATCATCCAATCGTATTACTGTGAAAAAGGCCCGTGGCAGTTGTGTATACATTGCTTGAATTCGAACGTTCAAAGTGCAAAGTTGTGTTCCTATAAATTAATTGAAACTGGTACTTGGCACGAATTTGAACGTCTATCCAGCAGGCGCAAAATTAAATGCCAACTTTGAGCTGTTATATTGAATGAATTTTCCTCTAAATTGAATGAAAAAACATATGAAAAGAATGACATGAAATGAAACTGATTACTAAAATAATGAAAATGAACCGTGAGAGTAGAGCAGTAACCGAAACCGCTTGTATTTGAATGCCTTTTTTATTCATTCGAATGCAAATCTGATAAAATTGGACGGGAAAACCTATAAAATGTACAATATTATGTTTGAAAGTGGAGTTATCCGAGCTATTGGCTTTATCAGGCAAAAGTCCCATTTTAAGGTACATTGAGTTTGCATTTTCAAACATGATTATGAGTATAATCTACAAAAAATATAGGCAACAGAAAAAAAAATGCTCATATATCATACTTGTTTGCCTTATCGTGAACTTCTTCACGGTTGAACTGAGGCGAATTTGTATGCGTTACACGTGCATTTTTGATTTGAACGCTTTTTTGACACGTCTACTTGAGAAACTAATGAAACTGGATGCTGATGAAATTAGATTAAATGAGTTAGTTACCTTTCCTAGTGTTGATCTCGGCGATCATTCAAATTCACTTGAATTTGAATGATCGCATTGTTAAATCGAATGCAAATCTGATGAAATTGGACGGGAAAATCTATATTGATATTCAAAGCAACAATGCTGCAGGAATTATGCTGAAAATAAAGTAAAGTGGTGTAAACATTTATCACTGATTGTGTGTCAACATTCATCACTGATTGTTAACCTAGGAAAACAAAAGATATTATTTTTAATTTTCTCAAAGTAGGAAAAAGGGAACACCACAATTTTTCGTTGATTTATTGGAAGTGTTGTAATAAACCTGTGTCAGAATATAGAACTTTGGTATAATTAAAAATGACAAATGTTATTGAATTGGTACGAGAACACCAGGAAAATTAAGTCAAAGGAAACCAGCGGATTTACCTATGTACTTAGAACACTATTGTTTTATGGTAGAAGTCAAACACAAGTATCAAGCAGTCAGTCATATATTTTCTTCGGTAGTGTGGTTAAATGGTTTGACGGCAAAGGATACGTGAAATTTAAAAGAGAGAAAAAACAAGTTTTATCACAAACCAGCCAGATTACTAGCATGCCCGCGAGACACTCAAAATAAATTGTGCATTCAGCTCTGCTGAGTAGGTTTAATGCCATAACGCAAGATGGAACATACCCTCTTCATGATGAGCTGACAGTAAACAGATCTGATAGAAGTAGACTTCCAGTGATGAATACTGAGAGATACATAAGGTCATATTGGTTTCTACATATTATTACAATACAAAGTTTAACAGATATGCAAAGAGGCGTAACTATAGCATCCCACTGGTGTTTGTTTGCTTTCCCATCTGAGAAGATGGCTCATGAATACCCGATATTTAGCTACTATAATTAGCTGGTCTTCCGGGGGCATCCCACGAGACCGACACCCACGAGTCATACGGTCCACGAGACCGACATCAATAATAGGTCCATGAGTCATACAGCCAACGAGTTATACGGCTCAGGAGTCATACAGCCCATGAGTTCGACACTACGCACAAAAGGCTCATGAGACCGACACTAAGCAAACATAGCCCACGAGACCGACACTAAGCAATATTAGGGCCCACGAGACAGACAATAAGCTAAAAAGGCTCACGAGACCGACACTAAGCAAAGGAAGCCCACGAGACCGACAGTAGGCAAAGAAGGCCCACGAGACCGACAGGATAAACAGCGCCATCTACATGTCAATCACCTGTGCAGGGTGTTCCATGAACGGAAAAATAACATACTGGCGGGTGTAATTACGTAACGCTATCAATTGAAAGATGGTGACCATCTACATAATTATTAACGTCATCAAATATGTATTTCTACATACTTCTGGGGAGGGGGGGGGGGGACAAGTGTGTCAAGGAGCGACATTGTTATCAAGTAGAAAAATTGAATTATATTCTTCATGCCACCGCTCCCCCCCCCCCAAAAAAAAAAAATAGAAGAATTAGTATTCTTCATCCCCCCCCCCCAAAAAAAGAGACAAAAACACAAATGAATTTAACAGAGGACAATATTTATCTCATACAAATGAATTTTTTCACAAGAATAAAATTCTGAAATTGATTGATTTGTTTGATTACAATCTAGGTATTTTCATGTATAAGTACTCAACGAATGATCTTCCTGATGTTTTTCTTCACATGTTCAAAAGAAACTACTCAGTTCACAATTATCCCACCCGCCAACGGGACGCTTATCACCTTCCACGTACTCGCACAATTTTCGCGATGAAAACAATTATGTATGCGGGACCGAAATACTGGAATGACCTTCCCCCTGAACTCAAAGGTTGTTTATCAGTATCATCCTTCAAATGCAAATTAAGACAGTATTTATTGAATAATTACGCTACATCAGCTCATTGAAATTCTGTTTTGTGCTGTCCAGGACTATCCCGTTATACTGTACTCCAGGGTTGTTGTCATGTAAAACCAGACTTTAAGAGCCCAGCTGTTTGCGCCCTTAAATTCTATCACTGTGTTTATGTATATTTTTCCTTCTTTAAAGATAGCTGGGACGAGGAAACAGCTGGTATTTCACATTCTCACTGCACTGCAACTGGTTGTTCGATGTCTTTTTTAATGGATTTGCAGGTGCATGTGTTCCCTTCTTAATACACGCAATGTACACATTTCTAATACTGTCTGAATGATATCATTGTTATTATAACTATATTAAGTCATATTGTATTGCCAGAACGACAATGGTTCATCCGCCTATATACAGCATGTGGCTTTTCCGATCCCTAACCTGCATTAGAGAAGAATTTGTTATATAACTGTATATTTGTACTTTTTTATTTTTTTTTTTTGTTTTCTCTTATGTTCCGGTCATTGTTGTACCCGTGCTCCCCTTCTCAATCTTAAACTCGTTTTTAACCGGGACCTACGCTCAACAAGCTCGCTTTTTAAGTAGGTTCCTTCATATTTCTTTAGCATTCATTCACAGATTCCAAACTGAACAGATCGACCACTATTATGTTTACATATTTGCAATATTCTATGTATGTCATGTATTTCATTTAATTTTGTTATATTTGATGTAATTTTTCATCGAGAAATATGAAAATAAATTGAAATTGAAATTGAATTGAATAACGATGTATGAATTAATTTTAGAGCATTGATAATGCCATCGTGCTATTTCTAAAAGGCTTTCCCAGTTTTTAGCTAGAAAATGGACAAGATATAAATTTTACCTCTTCTCTTTCCCGATTCACTAGTTACTTATTCTATTTTAGATATTCTACCCTCTTGCTTTGACGTTTTGCAGTAAGATCTATTTGTAATTTTCTCTGTAACTATGATGTAATTCTACTGATTAAAACGTTTAAGTCGCAGGGATTCACCTCAATCTTATGGCTTGTGTTATTCTCCTCCGAACAGTACATTTTATCGTGAAATACAATAGCTGTTTTCATGGATGCATCTGGTTTTTTTCCGAATCCCTAACGCTACCTTAATATATGATTACGTTATTTTTTTTTTATTTTTTATTGATACTACATCAACACCCTCGCAGGTTTATTGTAGAAAGATCTGTTACACACTTTTACTGAACTTTGTTCAATTTTTCCACAAACACACACAAATGCAAACACAATTAAAAATCCTGATCATTTCGGGGGGGGGGGGGGGGGGGGGGGGGGCAACTGATAGGGTAACACCCTGCCGGAGATGGCAACTCTTCTTTTCCATCTCTCATCAGGACACCCTATTCAATTTATTGGTCTATAGGTGGCGCTGTTCATCCTGTCGGTCTCGTGGGCCTTCTTTGCTTAGTGTCGGTCTCGTGAACCTCTTTTGCGGAATGTCGGTCTCGTGAGCCTTGTATGCGTAGCGTCGGGCGGCCGTAATAAGGCAAAACAACGTAACTCAGAATATCATGTTCTGAGAAAAACGAGTTTGAAAATTCAATTGGTTCCCATTTTTCCGTTATAAGAGCAAAACACTTTTGAAGCAGCGAAGTTTCTAAGGCATTAATAAAGAATATCTCGGGAAAATTTCAGTAAAATAGGACGTCCCGTTTTAGAGTAATTGCCATGTTTAGAATAGATACAGCATTCTACCGAATCACAGCACTGTTCTGATGAGTAATTCTAGTTTGCCAAAAGAGCGTATCTTTACTTACGTTGTGCGAGAATCCTCACGCGGCAACATATCAATTAGGCAAAAGAACGTATCTTGACTTACGGCGCGTAAGCATTCTCCCGCGAAGCCACTTCAGTATGCCAAAAGAACGTATCTTGACTTACAAATATCTGCTCCTCAACCCTTTCATAAATGTAATTAGGCAGAATGACGTATCCCGACTCAATGGCAACAATCTCTATCATTCATTTACTTTGACAATTTTATTAACTGGATGATAAAAGTCCCGTTATATGTTTTTAAACATATATCAAGAATAGTAAAACACAGTAGCTTGCAAAATTATGCAATTTAACATTTTCATATTTTTTTTCTGAAAAATTACCGAGTTTGCACTAAAATGTAATTAGTTGTTATCTACCAATTTCCGTAAATTTTTGTTTTACTTCATTTGCATAATAGTTTATAGTTTATTGAGATGTTCATTCTTTTTTTTTTAATCTTTAAGTGTATGTTTTTTATCTCTTGATGTAAGATTTTTTATTGGGAACATAATCATATTTGGTTTATCATTCATGTTGTTTTAACAAAAACATGGATTTGGATTAATATTGACAATTAAAGTACGAGTTTGGGTAGAGTCTGTAAAATGGATTTCATTACACTTCTCATGCCATGTGCTACAATTAAGATGAACTTGAAATATGTATAATTTTTAGTATGAAAATGCATGAGTGGCAACTATTACGACTGCATGAGAACTGACAAAATAAAATGAAATGGGTATAAAAAAGAATTGTATAGACATCTGTACATACACTTCGTTTCAAAGACACATACACGCATTTAATGTGTTAATATTGAGACTCCTATTTTAATTTATATCTTTTCTTTGATTTATTTAACGATTTCCATTGAGATGAAATGATTTGAACAGACAGAATAATATTGTGTACTTTGTTTATCGTTATAAGTTGTTATGTTTGGTTGATTGCATGACTTGTATCCGTTAGGTTAAAACTTCTAATGATAATATGCCTCAATTCTTTGAACAACAACAATAATAATGATTTATCAGGTAATTATGAATTCAGGTTTTAATGTTTTTAGGTGTAACTTGACCACTCACACACACACACACGCGCACACACAATCAAGCAAGTACAAAAACACACAAAACACACACACACACACCTCAGACTTGTCAGAGGCGCAAACATTCTCTCAGTAGAATAACTTTGAGATAGACATGACAGAAACGTAGATGCAGAGACTGATTTACATCTTCTGAAAGGTTTATAAGGAAAAATGTGTGTACATCTGTTTCTCAAAGACAACAGCATTATAGAAATCATTCGATTATTTGCAAGTCTTATAAATATGAAATAGATATCTATGCTTTTTTCTTACAATTTAAGATAGAGTTTGATATGCCATTATGCTTTTATCACATTGAAAGCAAATCAACAGTAACTAATTATTATCGTGATGGTGAATAAGAAAAAAAAATGTAATTTACTTCCCGAGTAAAGTAGCTTTCATATTACGTACCACAGTTGAACAAAACCCTGGGAACAAAATTTTCAATTTCAATAGAACAGAACATAATTGCTTTTTTTTCTGGAGATTAGTTATACTATTACCATATCAGACCTTCGCATCATTTTTTTACCTTGGAAGATCAGAACATCTACAAATTACAAATTATAAATAGCACACAAAGTATTTTTAATCCTTACTGTTGTTGAAGATCAAGTGTAGTAAGAGGTAAATACTTGGGTAAAGAACAATTATTAGGCAGCTGAAACGATGGGAAAATTTGCGACAGTATTCACTTCAAACATATTTCAATAAACGTCTTATCACAACAGCAATTTGCTGTGCTGCAATCCATCTGCGTTGTCTGAGAGCTCCCGGAGGAATTAGGCTCAAAATAAATCAAAATTATGCAGGAAATAAGGTTACTATTTCCCTGGTTTTCTGAAATATGTTGACATGTTTCAATCGACATGATATTGATTTTGAGGGCAAGCATTTACAACAATATTTGATATGAACAAGTGATAGTTTTACCTAAAGTTGATAATCATCATTTGAAAGGGCAATAAGCCCTCATTTTTTTTTTGAAATAGAATCTTTAGTTTCATATTAATACATATATAAAAAAAAATCGTTCTTGTGCCTTCATAACGTGAGAATAGTCATTAACACTTCACAGTTGAGTTTTGTGAGTTCTTAATTTAACTGTGAAAGATTTACTTGATCCTATAGAAACAATCCGAGTGTTATTATTTTTCTTTTAGAGTTGACTGATCTAGTGCACAATCCACTCCATCTTTCATGAGATTCTGACGGGCGTGCACAGCTCTTCTGAAATTTGTATAGTTGCTCTTTTCTCTGCTTTCGAACTGCTCGGTAGACCACTGCAGGAAAATGTAAAAGAAACGGAAGAGAATAATTAACACAAAATAAAACAAGGCACTCTGTATTTTTCATAAAAGACAGCTAGTGAATTTCAACTCTGCTTTACTTATATTATGTGATTAAATTCTTCATTAGACATGGTTTTGTGTATCAAACAAATCCTCTCTCACAGACCTCCCCCCCCCAAAAAAAACAAAACAAAACAAAGAATATGAGAATGAGTATTTTCGAAGAGTTTGTTCGCAAAAACCAATAAGTCCGTTTTTGAAGATTTTGAAGTACAGTCTCTCTCATAAAGTACAAAATAATATCTTTTAAATGATATACTGGTCAGTCCATAGAAAGGAACATTTTTGAAGTTATGGTCAAAAGAAGCAAACAATTTCTTATTATTCTCTTTATTTTTCTTGACCCTTAATCGCAAATATCTCCATTTGGCAAACATGGACTTATCGTTTTTTGCAAACAAACTCTTCAAATATTGAAATACCCTCACAATATCTAATATTCAACATCATACAAATACCCCTTGAGGATGCACAAGGCTGTGTGTTTGTTTTTTAGAGAGAATATGGTGACTATTTCATCAGTTTTCATTTAATATTATTATTTTCTTTTTATCGCTAAGGAATGAACTGTGAAATGTGGTATTCTCAAATTATCAGAGAGTCATCATCATGATTTCTGCCTTCTTCTTTTTCTCCAAATGCCGGCTTGTGTCGCCAGTGATAATGACAAAGGTGGGATTCACTTCTGCCCCCTTTTTCTACTTTTTTGGTATGAATTAATAGGTGATTATTCAACTTGTACCTTTTATTGTACTTGATACACTGCATTCCCTTTCTGTGCTGATCTAGGCTGGCGGTTGGTGGGGACACTGAAAAGAGAGACAAGCAAAAATGTATTTCAACACGAATGTTAATAATAATCTAAAGTAGACGATTGGGTCTGAATATTTGAACTTTCCATAGCATTTAAAACCACCTCTAACTTAAGAATAAATATTTGAATTCCATGACCTTTTGCCCCCTCAACATTTTTATGGGGGGATGGAACGTACAGCATGTATAGGATCTGCCATGGCTACAATGCATTATATTGTATCGAAATGAAAAAAAAGAGAAATGTTTCAAAGAATATGTACAGCTGACTGAAATTGCACAAAGAATAAAAATAAATAAACCAGGCCTCCATAGTTACATAAATATCCATTAAATATTACTTTATTTTTTAGGTTAATCTTAAGTGGGCAAATTCCTGTATGTATGAAAACACCACAATCCTTTCAAGAAATAACAAACAAGATCGAAGACTACTTGTGTTTAAAGGGTGTGTACAGTTCTGGTCGAGGTGTAGATTTAGCTTTTAAAATCTTGCGAGATATTCAGAAACCACACTATGATAATTATGTCAAAGAGCATGCAGTTCTAAGGGGTATCAAAAGTTTATTAGATGAAAAACGGTTTTGAAATGGCTGAGATATTCAAAAACAAGGTGAAACAAAGAGACCCTAATAAAGTTGTGGCATGTCGCCTTTTGTTATCATCACGTTTTTGGATATCTCAGCCATTTGATATATCTCACTTTAATAGGAATGTTCAAAACATGAATCCCTACCTCAACCAGTACTGTAGAGTCAATTTAACTAAAGATGTAGACCAATCATTATTTTTTGTCCCTACTTTTCTTGCCAAAGAAATGATGTTAATGTTATTATTAGAACATATCGTCCGCCATCAGTTAATGTTGCCACTGAAGACTAAATGGAATTCATCAGTATCAAGCTTCATTGTCATTAGCTTGAAGTTGAGTCTACTGTTTACTGTAAAGCTGTTACTTTTTTAGACTTTTAGACGAAAACTGAATTTGAGGTACAATACGTCAAGTCGAATGATGTCGATGATCATAACAGTATATTGGGGTCCACTTGATTTATTTGCGCATAGGTAAATTTCTTTTGAGAATCACTACTTGATCTACTAGACCACTAGTAGTAGTACAAGTATCCTACATTTACATAATATACCGTTAGTCCTTTTTAGTAGAACCACAACCACAACCACACCAATGAGCCACGTTTTGCCAAGCCCATCGACAGGAAAGGCTGTCATACTCATAGATCTAAGTTTGCTCTTTATTTTCATAGCTTGCTGTGTTTTTTGTTTATTTTTTTTTTACTCATCGTTTTCTTAAATCTTAGTGAAAACTATTATCGAAAGTACTGGACCCTACAAGCAAAGCGTACTGCCATCTACTCTGTACTGCCCAATCGCCATACTTCGCACGGCGTCTGGTCGGGCTAGATCAAACTTAGCCCTGACAAAAACAAAATAAAACTTACCGGTGTTACCGCTGATTTTCTTTGTGGTAGCATTAGCTGGTCAGGAGAATATCCATTCCATGACTGCAAAACAGAACAATTGGCTTGACTTCATGGTTCACACTGCAGCAAAGCTTGCCTGCTAGTCAACCAGTACTCTGCTGCAGCACTGCTGCAGCTGTTGTCGCAAGCGGCCCGGCAGCAGCGGCGGCACTACACTCACTGCCGCGGCTGAAATGGATCTGCAGCACGTAGCCGTAGGTCTTACACATAGAGTTATACTGTGTCGCGTGTGTTGTGATGGCCACGATGTTGATACGTTGTTTTGCCGTGCTGACTGTAGCGCGCAATGGCTCTGATTTCATACAGCAAAGCGCTGTATGATGACATACGTTCTTTTGGCGTCGCAACTTCCTTCTTTTTTCTTGTGAAACCACCATGAAAAAAACAGTGTATGTAAAGATACGTTCATTTGCCGTAACAGCGAAAATGCTTTCTTTGTCATTTCTATACGTATCTCAGGTTACGTTGTTTTGCCTAGTTGGAAACGGCAAAGTTGTGAAAAAGGTGTGTGAGATACGCTTTTTATCTCTGAAATGGTAAACATTTGAGAATTGAGACATTCACCATTAAAAAGAGTGCATTTTATTTAGGAGCCATACGCTCATAACTCAAAATGCCCAAATTTTGAGTTACGTTCCTTTGCCTTATCACGGCCGCGGTCTCGTGGACTTTTTAAGCGTAGTGTCGGTCTCGTGGGCTTTGTTTGCTTACTGTCGGTCTCATGAACCTTTTGTGCGTAGTGTCGGTCTCGTGAGCCGTATAACTCCTGGGCTTATTTTACTTGATGTCGAACTCGTGGGCTTTATTCACTCAGTGTCGAACTCGTGGACTGTATAATTAGGCTGATCATTTTTCTTATAAAAACATGGTATGATTTGGAAAAAACCCAAATAAAATGCACCGTATGCTTGAAAAAATGATTCAGCAGCATAAGTTTTTGTTGTTGGTAATATTGATTTCATTGTTAATATATTGAATGGAACTCAAATAAAGAATATCATAAAACACAAAAAAAAGTGTGCGTGTGGTGTGTGTTATTGATAAGTTTGATGGAAAGATGCTCCAGCGTAAGATGTCAGGATGGGACTAAGATTTTTTAGGGTTTTAGTTGACGAATCCATTTTTGTACTAATCCCTCTTTTTCTTTAACTTTACAGTTATTCTTTTCTTGGTCTTTTTCTATGAAATATTTTGTGCAATGTTAATATTAGTCTTATTTCTGTTACTGTTGTATGTATCACGTAATGAATGTCATTGTGTTTATTTTGCATGTGGTCCTGCATACTGAGTGATTACCGTTCTGTTTGTAAGATTCATGCACTCTCCACATATGTCAGGAAACATTTTTTGAGGGTACATTCTTATATGACAATATATTTATTCTGAACTTTAAACTTTGAACTTTGATTGACGAAGAATTCCAGTTGACAAATCACATAATATCGTGCTGTTTCATGATGAAAGTGGTAATGGTGAGTATAATTAACAAGGCATATATTGTATTCTGAATATCTTTATTTTCACAGTCCAAACCGCAGCATTTTTCGTGTTTCCTTGGTCTGTTGAAGACGGTCGTCGTGGTGGTGATATTGACAGGCAAGGAAATGCTTCCATTCTCAGTACGGAAATATGAAAACTGAATACATTATAGGATGTTCAGATATTTTTTTCTCCATTCTGTAAACTAATTACGTATATTTAAATAGGTTTCATGGGCTGCCACGTTTCCAAGCATCCGCTTATAGTGAGAGTCCTTCTTCTACATAATATATTAGGTAATTGTTTGCCAATCTGGTAAAACAATATATTTTGGTAATGGAGTTGATAAATACATTTTTTTCTTGTTTGAATTATGTACGATGCAATTTATATATTGATGTTTTCTAAGATATTACGTAAAGAATTATGATTCATGCATGAAATTATGTTGAAGAAGACATAAGTCAGTCAAACAAAAACAATCAAATCAAATCAAAAGTCTCGTAGTATGTTTCGACTTATCTGTCATTTACGCATGATTCTGCATCAAATCTTATTATGGTGTTACTGAAAGTAATTTGACAGTGATGCACGAATAAATAATGATATCTTGGGCCCGGTATCACCTACAAGAAGTAGTTATGATTATGATATTATTGATATCATTACTCGTTGAAATGATAATACTTCTGGCACTGAAAAGAATGATATATTATTGGTTGAGGTGAAAAATCAGCTTTCATTTTTTAAGAAATATTTAGAAACCACTTTATTAAATGTTAAGAAGCCTCCCATTTTACACTGTTTTAAGAGAAATTTAAAGATTATTTGATGAAAATCGGTTTTGAAAAGGATGAGATATCCAAAAACATAGTAAAACAATAGGTTCCTAATAAAAAAGTGTGTCCCACCTTTTAATAGGATTGCTTTGTTTTGGATATCAGACTGATATCTCAGCAATTTCAAAACCGCTTTTCATCCAACAAGCTTTGAATTCCTCTTAAAAATGTATGATCTTTCATATTTCATATGAGGTTTCTCAACATTGCAAAAATCATTACCAAAAAAAAAAAAAATTCTAACCTCGAATTCTATCTCAACAAATACTGTACCATCCCTTAAGAGGACGAGTCGTGGAACGGCGCTTTAATGATTTCGATATCTCTATATTACCCGACAGTGGTACATGTAATGTGTGGGTGTCTGTGTCCGTGGACTCCAAACAATTTTCCCGCTAATTAATTCTATAAATCGATTTAATGAGATATCTTTCCTTATATTTTAATTGCCTTGCACAAGTTCGAAGAACCTGTCAATGCTATATAGGTTACAAATTAATGTAGGAGGAAAGGTCGTATCAAAATACCTCAATGATGTTTTTTCTTACCTTTGTTACAAAGGTCCGCGGATACTGACAATTACTTGCAACTGTTTTCTCTTCCTTTCTTTTTCATGTCTCTCCTTTGTTTCTCATTATCTGCATATTTGACATCTTCGACTTGTCTAAATCCTTGCCTAACATCAGGCATGATGTGGGAAAGCTCATCATCAACTGCACGGCCTCGCCAAGGAAACCTAGTCCCGATATCAGGCGTCCTGGATCTCGGCATCAAGAACCCTTGTCACAATATCACTGGAAAGAACGGAGAGGTCATAGAAACCTTTCCACACGAGATCCTTCCACCTAAAGATATTCCCGGCATACAGCGACATATTGCATGCTTTCCCGCAGATTTTGTGGGTACGGTGAAAAAAAGAAGAAGAAAGTCTCTCAATTTTCTATTTCGAAATCAACCAACAATGTCATTAGTGGATTTTGACGTTGGCTGCCATGCTGTAAGAAGGTGTTAGGAATTGTACTTGCCATTCAAAAGTCTTGGATGCAAAGGTGCTTGAAACCAAATTGGTTTCTCAAGTGGTATAAGGCGATTCCTTATCAATCCCGTCTCATTCAATTGGATGGAATTTACTGTCAACTCATTGGTTAAGAAAAAAGCTTTAAAATAAAGTTCATCCCAGAGCCAGGAGAACACATTGAAATCACTTTTAACATTATCGCTTTTGCTTCTTCATCTGTGTTGCTCCTCAGTACGTCTAGATAACATTTTTTTTTGACATGTTAAAACCTGTATTATTCGGATTAGATTCTCAAGACAGTAACATTAAACTATTTATCCCTTGCAGTCAAGCGGAACATAAATCTATGATATCTTATATATCTATGATTATGTTACATTTTCGACTTTCAAATTCATGTGTTTTTCAGCTCTAGGTCGCACTACGCGAATCTATTCAAGATTCAAATGTAATTGACATTGCAGAGCAAACACTCAATTATCCAACAGCACTCACTTTCCAAACAAAATGTAAAAGAACGAAACACTCTATGAGCAAACTCTCATTCCTCTCCGACATACCTGTACTCCTAACTATTCTGAATGAAAAAAAAAATGAAATGTATGTGCAATATACAACATTGAATTCTCTGACCAAACATTTCTGAAATTATTAGGATAACTAAGATCTGTACATACTACTTTTCCAATATATTACCTATTTGGTGGTTTGTATAGCTGAGCATTTAGTCCGTTAAAGGCTCTTACTATTTGAAAGCATGTAAATCTATTCGGTTCTAGGATGAGGATCTTTTTATGGGCCATTGAAACCCAGAGCCAATATTCTGCTTCCAGTGTAAACTGTATGCCTGTGCGTTTTTGTTTTTTTGTATTATTATATACGTGTACAATGTATGTGCAATATACAACATTGAATTATCTGACCAAATATTTCTAAAATTATTAGCATAACTGAGAGCCGTACATGCTACTTTTCCAATATGCTACCTATTTGGTGGTTTATATAGCTGAGCATTTATTGTATTAAAGGCTCTTTATACTATTTGAAAGCGTGTAAACCTATTCGGTCTTCAGATGAGGATCTTTTTACGGGCCACTGAAACCCAGAGCCAATATTGTGCTTTCATTCTAAACTGTATGCTTTTGCGTTTGTTTTTTTCATGTAAGTTCCGTTGATTTTTTCCTTGTTTGTTGGTAAGATAATCTATTCTAATGATAATCTGAATTTCTCAATTCACAGATATTGATGAATGTAACAGCAATCCTTGTCTGAACGGAGGAACGTGTCAGGACGATGTCAATATGTACTCGTGTCTGTGTTTACCGGGCTATAACGGGTCGAACTGCCAAACAGGTAGGCTAGGATTTAGACCGGGGGCCCAGAGCATTTATTCAGCTGAAAAGGGTCACACTTTTTGATGGTCTCATCATATAAGGATGTGGCCAAGGGTCAATAAAATGAATTGCTGGCAAGTCACATCCTGTACCGTAAGCCTAGGGACCACAAAAAGGGACCCCGAAAAATGGATTTATTCAGCCGAAGGGGGTCACGGACAAAAGTTGGTGGACATTGTTCCTTTGGGTGTACTTATCATGAAAACAGCAATGCCAGCTATTTTATCCTCTACGGGGCCCCAGACAGTAGCCCCAAAGTGCCCCACCCCTTATAAGTCGTACGTACAAACACACACACACACATTGACTTTATTCAGCTGATAAGAGCAACGGTTAATTTCATTTGCAATGGAAGTAGTACCCATCAGAGATATACAAAACACCAAAGCCAGCTATTTTATCCTGTACGGGGCCCCAGACAGTAGCCCCAAAGTCCCCCCCCCCCCCTACACACATACTCACACAATAGTTTCATTCAGCTGAAAAGGGTCACGGCTAATTTCTTTTTCAATGGAAGTAGTACCCATCAGAGAAATCCAAAATACCAAAGGCAGTTATTTCATCCTGCACGGGGCCCCAGACAGTTGCCCCAAATTGCCCCTTACCCCCTCCCCCCGCCCCCACACACATTGATTTTATTCAGCTGAAAAGGGACATGGCTACTTTCTTTTGCAATCGGAAGTAGTACTCATCAGAGATATCCAAAGCATTAAAAGCAGGTATTTTATCCTGTACGGGGCCCCAGACAGTAGCCCCAAAGTGCCCCCTACATACACACACACACACACACACACATACACACACACACACACAAACACACACACACATATTGGTTTCATTCAGTCGAAAAGGGTCATGGCTAATTTCTTTTGCAATGGAAGTAGTACCCATCGGATATCCAAAATACCAAAGTCAGATATTTTGTCCTGCACGGGGCCCCAGACAGTAGCTCCAATGTGTTTTGCTTTATTCTCTTTATTGTTTGCATCTCTTCTTCTTCTTCAATATGCGCTCCTTCGTCTTCATTTTCGCGACAACGACAACGTCCTCCTCATCATCATCAGTTTTCCTGTTCTGGCAAACATTTTCCAGCGTATCGGCTACGTTCGATTTTAGAGCGGCGAGAGCGGAAGACATGCGTAATTGAGTCCGGGAAAGCGTAGGAACAGCGTAGCTAAAGCGGCCAACAGCGTTATCGAAGCAGGAATGAAGCGTCGTAGGATCAGGCCTTGATTTTATACGAGAGTAGAGAACTTAGTGAGAGCGTCGGTAAAGCGGGAAGGTCGTGCTTTGATCAAGAAAGCGGCGCAGCAGCGGGACCATGTCGTCGGTGTGTAGTTTAGACTTCTTCCCGTTCTTGTGCCGCTGTTACTACGGTCAGAAAAACCTGGATCGTTACGCTCATCCCGCGATATTTACACTGTCACTGCTCTCTCCCCGTTTGAGCTACGATTCAGAATAGGTCAATCTTGATGGGGAGATGGGGAAGAAATTTTGAACCAGTTCAAAATTTCTTCCCGATCTGTAAAATTGCCAGATCCAACCCCATCACCTACACGCTGCTGCTACGATGCTCCCGGTCCCCGTACACTTTTGCCGCTCTCTCCCGATCTGACAGATTGAATAGATCGGGATGCAGATCTTGATAGTGGTATTACAATGTGGGGACACTTTAGGAACACTCCGTGGGGCCCCGTACAGCTATATTACTGGTTTCGGTGTTTTTGATACCTCGTTGAGTACTACTTCCATTGCAAAAGAAATTATAGCAGTGATTCTTTTCACTTAGAATGAAATAATACGGGAGCACTTTCCAGCTACTGGCTGGGGGCCCCTTAAAAAATGAAAATTACTGGATGGGTTTGTGTTTTACGTATCTCAGCTGTTAATTCCACTGCCAAGGAAAATAGGCATACATGACTCTTTTCACCTAAAAACACTTAATTCATATGGGGTGGGAATACCTTGGGGCTATACCTGTCAAGGGCCCTGCATCCGGGCCAATTTCGCACCTCTTTTAATCGAATTCTTTAATGTTGAATTAAATTTAGCAAAAATTTCGCCTAGATGACATGGTAGTTCAATGTCATAATCTCTTCATTCAAATTCATTTTGAAACATTCACATAACCTCTAACCTTATTCTAAATAACACTTTTTTTTTCAACTGAAATCCATATAAAAGACAAGCACCATTCCACTATCCGTTCATTCATAAATTCATAATGATATAGTCACGTGATCACATGCCGCGCTCGTTCATTCAAATTGATTTCTGGCCATTATTTAACATGTTCTGCAGTCGATTAAACAGATATGTTCATGCTTGACCTATTTCCTTATTTTCTTTCATCGTAGTTATTGTTTTGTAAGCATCATAACAGTTCATGTTTTCGTATTCGTTTCAGAGACTTTGACACCAGTTTTTTTTTAACGTGCTTTTTGAATCCGAAGAAGTTACGAGCGCTTTATTACGAGCGGTCGGCCAGTTCCAGGAAGTCAAGGTTATGATCCTTATGATTTTTTTAAAATAATTCTTTCTATGTCTTCTAGAGATATACGTCTGTATATATTGTGCTGTCATGACTATAAAAAATGTAGTTAATCTGCATTACTGGTGCACGTATAGGCCTATAATGACATGTGAAAGAGAAGGAGCGTTACAGAACAACCAAATCCAGTTTTACTAGATAAGAAATATGATACTTTTACTGCTTTATAACAGTAATTTATAGATGAAACGAAAACACACATAGAAAGACACGTTAAAATGATCTGAAACAAAGAAATAGCATGATTTGAATTTGAATGAACACGTTTGGAATTTGACTGTCTTTCGCGAAATTTAATGACTGAAACAGCCTTTTCGGCAAGTCAAGGCGAATTTGAATGAACGTAGGGTACCAGCCAATTTGAATACCCATTTTACGAATTCGAACCTTCTATCAAATGAACCGACAAAAGTGCGAAATTGGTTGGGAAAACCTAACTGGCTTTGATGTTTTGCGTATCTATGATGTAAACTAAGGCCTACTTCGATTGTAAAAGAAAAACAACTATGACTCTTTTCAGCTAAATGATGTCATAATAATTATGTGGGGGAGAGGCACTTTATGGTTACTGTACTGGGCCCAGTACAGGATGAAATGACTGGTTTTCGTAATAATTTATGGTCATCTCGGTTGTGCACTATACAAAATTATGCTTCCTTTGCAAATTTCTTGGAAGTTTTGCTATACTGTAACCTGTAGGATTCCGTATACAGGATAAGATGACTTGCTTTTGTGTTTGTGATATCTCTGTTCAGTAGGCCGTGATATCTACGTTACAAAAGAATTTGTAAGACCATTTTCAGCTGATTCACAGTACATGTATAATGGATAGGACACTGTGGAGCTACTGTCTGGGGCTCTGTACAGGATGAAATAACTGGCCTTGGTGTGTTGAATATCTCTGATACGTACTTTTTCCAGTGCAAAAGAAATTACCCGTGTTTGGGGTTATACTGTCTTGGGCCCCGTACAGGATAAAATAACTGGCTTTGGTATTTTCGATATCTCTGATGGGTACTACTTCCATTGCAAAAGAAACTAGCCGTGACCCTTTTCAGCTGAATGAAACTAATGTGTGTGTGTGTGTGTGTGTGTGTGTTTGTGTGTGTGTGCGTATGTGTGTGTATATGTGGAGGGGGGGGGGGGCACTTTGGGGCTACTGTCTGGGGCCCTGTACAGGATAAGATAACTGGCTTTGGTGCTTTGGATATCTCTGATGGGTACTATATATACTTCCATTGCGAAAGAAATTAGCCGTGACCCTTTTTGGCTGAATAAAACTAATGTGTGTGTGTGTGTGTGTGTGTGTGTGTGTGTGTGTGTGTGTGTGTGTGTGTGTGTGTGTGTGTGTAGGGGTGCACTTTGGGGCTACTGTCTGGGGCCCCATAATAACTGGCTTTAGTGTTTTGAATATCTCTGATGAGTATGCCTACTACTTCCGATTGCAAAAGAAAGTAGCCATGTCCCTTTTCAGCTGAATAAAATCAATGTGTGTGTGTGTGGGAGGGGGGGGGGGGGGGAGGGAGCAATTCGGGGCTACTGACTGGGGCCCCGTGCAGGATAGAATAGCTGGCTTTGGTATTTTGGATATCTCTGATGGGTACTACTTCCATTGCAAAAGAAATTAGCCGTGACCCTTTTCAGCTGAATGAAACTAATGTGTGTGTGTGTGGGGGGGGGGGGGCACTTTGGGGCTACTGTCTGGGGCCCCGTACAGGATGAAATAGCTGGCTTTAGTGTTTTGGATATCTCTGATGAGTACTACTTAAATTGCAAAAGAAATAAGCCGTGACCCTTTTCAGCTGAATAAAATCAATGTGTGTGGGGGTTGGGGGAGGGGGAGGGGGGGGGGGGCATTTTGGGCTAGGTACTGTCTGGGCCCCGTGCAGGATAAAATAACTGGCTTTGGTATTTTGGATATCTTTGATGGGTGGTACTACTTCCATTGCAAAAGAAATTAGCCGTGACCCTTTTCAGCTGAATGAAACTAATGTGTGTGTGTGTGTGTGTGTGTGTGTGTACGGGGGGGGGGGGGGGGGGAACTCCTTTGGGGCTACTGTCCGGGGCCCCGTACTGGATAGAATAGCTGGCTTTGGTGTTTTTGATATCTCTAATGGGTACTCCTTCCATTGCAAAAGAAATTAGCCGAGACTCTTCTCAGCTGCACGAATAAAATCAATGTTTGTGTGTGTTTGTACGTATGGCCTATGGGGGTGGGGCACTTTGGGGCTACTGTCTGGGGCCCCGTATAGGATAAAATAGCTGGCATTGGTGTTTTGGATATCTCTGATGGAAACTTCTTCCATTGCAAAAGAAATTAGCCGCGACTCTCTTCAACTGAATAAAATCAATGTTTGTGTGTGTTTGTACGTAGGGCCTATGGGGGATGGGGCCCTTTGGGGCTACTGTCTGGGGCCCGTACATAATAGAATAGCTGGCATTGGTGTTTTGGATATCTCTGACGGGAACTACTTCCATTGCAAAAGAAATTAGCCGTGACCCTTTTCAGCTGAAAAACACCATATTTGTGGGGCCCTTTGGGGCTACTGTCTGGGGCCCCGTACAGGATAAAATAGCTGGCATTGCTGTTTTCATGATAAGTACACCCAAAGGAACAATATCCACCAACTTTTGTCCGTGACCCCCTTCGGCTGAATAAATCCATTTTTCGGGGTCCCTTTTTGTGGTCCCTAGGCTTACGGTACAGGATGTGACTTGCCAGCAATTCATTTTATTGACCCTTGGCCACATCCTTATACGATGAGACCATTAAAAAGTGTGACCCTTTTCAGCTGAATAAATGCTCTGGGCCCCCGGTCTAATTAGGTATTCTAGAGTATATAGCGAATTGCAATCTGCTGATGCATTTTCTATTAAAAAAAAAAAAAAAAACACGTTTGTCTGTCCTAATAGTTCTTACATTATTAGGAAAACTAAGACCCATACACACTACTTCACTAATATGCTACCTGTATGTGGTTTGTAAAGCTAGGCATGTATTACGTTATAGGCTTTTACTATTTGAAAGTGTGTAAATCCGATTCCGTTCTAAGATGAGAATCTTTTTATGAGCCATTGAAACTCAGGGCAATTATTCTGCTTTTGCGTTTCAGATTTGGCATGTACGTTTCATTGACCTTTTCCTTATTTATTGATAAGATGACATATTTAATATTCTAATCATAATCCGATTTTCTCCATTTACAGATATTGATGAATGTGTTAGCAATCCTTGTCTGAACGGAGGAACTTGTCAGGACGATGTCAATATGTACTCGTGTTTGTGTTTACCGGGTTATAACGGGTCGAGCTGCCAAACAGGTGAGCCAGGATTATGTACAACGCTTGTAATTTAGAGTAGCGAATAGGAATCTGCTGCTGAATTTGATAATGAAGCTAAACCTTTTGTTAATAACCATAGAATTGATCAGTGTTTAATAGTAGCTATGACAAAAAATCGCGGGCGCACACACTCGCGCAGGATTCGAACCTAAGACCTCCTGATCTCCGGACAGGCGTCATCACCACCTGACCAGCGAGCCTCCGCCCGACAGCAAGTGTCGGTTCCAATCCTCATAGCATGTATCGGGCACCGCGTAATTTATAGGAAAAGGTTGAAAATCAAAACGATAAGAGTGCTATTTACCCGAAATTGGGAACAATGCTTGTAAATCTACCCGCCTTTGATTAAGTATGTTTTTTTTTTCATTTAATGAAATTTGATTATTTCGATTTTATTCATTCAGAGATTTTAATAGTTGGGGTCGAGACATATTTCTCTTTTCTTACTTTTTTTGTGCGCAACAATGGACATAAATTATGAGAGCATGTAATTCAAGGAGGAATTAAAAAATTATTTGATGAAAATTGGTTTTGAAGTATCTGAAATATCCAAAACAGATCGAACGTAATAAAGGGTGGCACCCATCTTTTATTACTATTCCTTTGTATCACTTTTTTCTTCATATCTCAGCCGATTTTGAATGCCTCTTTTAATGTATGCTCTGTTCTTTATCATAAGTGGTATCTATATCATGAATGGCATCTCCAGAAAGTTAAAAGCCCAATCCTCATATCCATCAATACTATACATATCTTTCAATCTTAGAACGCGATAATGCCCTTCTGCTTTTCAGCAGACGATATTTGTAACTTTTTACTCATAACCGGCATATTTCTAAACGAATGCAAAATAACACATTTTATGATTTTTTTTTCTTTTTAACGCTAAATGACGTACTGAACCACGACCAAATTATGGTCTATTACAGTAAGTTATGTGCATGTACATTCGGGGAGATCCAGGAGAGTTGAGCCACCCCCTGAAACTTGGTTAGAGTTTACAGATGCAGCACTTTTGCCCTCTGTTGGCAGTGCTTAACATTACTGTCACTTTAGCACAAGCAAGCAGAGGTGGTACATCAACGCAAAGACACACGTCATAAAAAAACAAACAAAACAAAACCAAAAGACAGCAGAAAAATGAACTGATGCGTTTAAGGTATTACCTTTTCTATTAGCCACATGACAACAAATGGTTAGTCAGTGAGTTATGTGGACTCTAGGTCACATTGTTACATCTTTGATAAATTTAATGGATTTTTTATTTTCTGGTTTTGATACGCGTAAGGAAAGTTGAAAATGGCCACGTTGAGAAGAGTTTAGCAATGCAGTCTATTAATCAAATTCATGAAATTCTTCCTTCGACATGTTTTCATGCAACAAATTGCCCTTCTTCGACGTAAATAAGCACTCAATTGATCAGTGTTTAATGGTAGCCAAAAGTAGCCTTTAACGCGGCGCCCCCTGCATGCTATAAGGATCAGAACCCAAACTTGCTGTCGGGCAAAAGCTCATTGGGCTAGTGGAGATGACGCCTGTCCGGTGATCAGGAGGTCGTAGGTTCGAATCCTGCTCGAGTGTGTGCGCCCATGGGTTTTGTGTGTGTGTGTGTGTGTGTGTGTGTGTGTGTGTGTGTGTGTGTGTGTGCGTGTGTGTGTGTGTGTGTGTGTCTGTGTGTGTGTGCTGGTTACTATAAAACACTGATCAATTGAGTGCGTATTTACGGATGCAAAGGGGCTTGGAACTAAATTCGTCTCTCAGGTGGTATAAGGCGATTCCTTATCAATTTCGTCTCAATCAGTTGGATGGAATTCGCTCTCAAAACATTGGTTAAGAAGAAAGCTTTAAAATAAAGTTCATCTGAGAGCCAGAAGAACACATTGAATATCATTCTTAACATTATAGCTTTTGCTCTTCATCTGTGTTGCTTCTCAGTACGTCTAGATGACATTCTTTTTTTTTTATTTGGCATGTTACAACCTGTATTATTCGGATTAGATTCTCAAGAGAGGAACATTAAACCATTTCTCCCTTGGAGTCAAGTTGAACATATAAGAATGTTTATAATCTTAGTACATTTTTCGTCTTTCAAAATCAGTATTTTTCAGAACCAAGTCTGAAGTTTAAATATATATATATATATATATATATATATATATATATATGAATATTATAAGAAAAGATAAAGCACTTTATAATCATACTCTAATTCCTTTCCGATATACCTGTGCTCCTAACTATTCTGATTGAAAAGGAAAAATATAAAATGTATTTGCAATCTGATACCACATCAAATTATCTGACCAAATATTTCTTATATCATTATGATAACTAAGGCCCATACATACTACGTTACTAATATGCTAGCTATTTGGTGGTTTGTTTAACTGAACATGCATTACATTATAGTCGTTTACTATTTGAAAGCGTGTAAATCTATTCGCTTCTAAGATGAGAATCTTTTTATAACCCATTGAAAATCACAGCCAATATTCTGTTTTCCGTTTAAACTGTATGCTATTGGCGTTTTAGTTTTTGCATGTACGTTCTGTTGACTTTTTGTTTATATTCTAATCATAATCTGCTTTTCTCAATTTACAGATATTGATGAATGTGATAGCAATCCTTGTCTGAACGGAGGAACGTGTCAGGACGATGTCAATATGTACTCCTGTCTGTGTTTACCGGGTTATAACGGGTCGAGCTGCCAAACAGGTGAGCTAGGATTAGATATTTAGAGTAGCATTTTTGTAGAGTAGCGATATTAGACCCTCTGTAGAGCCCACTAATGTCAAAATCGCCCACTAATATCAAAACAACCACTAATGTCATAACACGTCGACAACAAATGTCAAAATTTCCATTTTTACTGCACTTGTCATAACACGTCGACGACAAATGTCACAATTTCCAAATTTACTGCAATGTCATGACGCGTCACAAGGGCGGATCCAGGAATTCCATAAAGGGGAGGCGCCTTTACAAAGTCAAAGGCTGGCGCGACCTTCCCCCTCCCCATTTTCTGCTTTTTATTTCTGTTGTGTTGACGAATTAAAGAGAGGGGCACTAAAGGGGGATGTGCCCCCTCTCAACCCGCGATTGCGTCAACCACAAGTCAAAATCGGGGATTAACCACAAATGTCATAACAGGTCGACCACAAATGTCATAACGCGTCACAGGGGTGGATCTAGGAATTCCGTAAAAGGGGGGGGGGGGGGGGCGCCTTTGCAAAATCAAAGGCTGGCACGACCCCCCCCCCCCATTTTCTTATCTATGTTTCTGTTGGTTTAACCTAATAAAGTGAGGGTGTACCAGAGGGGGATGCGCCTCCTCTCGATCCATCATAGTCAGGGCTCCGTCCAATTTTCCTTGATGCGATAAACCAAGAGAGGGTGCAAATTTTCTGATTGCAATTAGTCTGGTTTCCAGACCCTTTTCCAACTGGACTCCGCGGCGACGAAGTCGCCGCCTTTATTTCGACGTTGAGGGCGTCAATATCATGAATAGCGAAATAGTATGGGCAGAGGATCTGGAAGCCAGACTAAATTGCGATAATCGAGAGACTGCGCCCCCAACGAAAAGGGGTCCGGAAGCGATTTTTTTTTTTTTCCGTAACCCTAACGCGTCGAAATAGCCAAATGTGTCACTTGAGCAAAGACTATCAGTGTATTAGCTGGTTCTTGTACGCATGCGCGTGGACTTCGTTAGGCATGCTGTGCTGTCGCACAGTACCCGTGGCATGGTCGTCTGCTAACACAGAATCAGATTCGAATGGCACGCCTTCATGCCTTGCAAACATAACGACGGATTTGTGCGTGTGTGTGTGTGTGTGTGTATGTGCGTGTGTGAGTATGTGTGTGTGTAGTGTTAAAAAAAAAGGTGATTCTGCAGCACAAGTGTTTGCGTATTAACGGAAGACAGATATGGATTGGCTTAAAGTTACTATAGTGTAAGTATTAAATCAGAAAGCTTTTTCTGAGATTCATGCAGACTTCTATGCCAATATTTTATGCATGGTACGATATGTATATATAGGCCTATATTGTACTGTATGTTAAGAAAAATATGATTTAGGAGCACAAAAGATAACAATTCAGCAGCTTATTTTTTGTTCAAATTAATTTCATTGTAAACATGGGCCTGATATCGATGAAATTCTAATAAAGAATATCATTAAAAAATGTTTGGTGTATTGGTCTGCTCGCAGTGGAAGTATACACACAACAGTAACACGTTCCCATTAGTTGAAGTTACAGAGGAAAATGAGACGTTAGGAAACAAGTCGTACATGGTAACTTGGAGCATTATTCGAAGATGTTTCACATGGGCAAGTCGTTTAGCAAGTCATCATTTACAAAACTCAGCAGTCAGTATACGTGTACAACATCAGAAGGGAGGTGACTCACCTCGCTGGTATTAGCAGGAAGGTGAGACTAAATTCTCTCACCTCCTTGGTATTAGCATGGAGCTACAAACGCTCCTTGGTATCAGGCAGATTGAAACGAAAGGGTGCCTTTTTCACTGGTCACTTTCATGCACTGACAGCGATCACTTTGTTTTCAGATTATTTATGGGCTGTCTTACTTTTTTACACGTTAAACCGCGGCAGCCAAAAGTGGAGTGAGCGTCAGGTGGTGTCCGTTGACAAGCCACGAATGATTGCTCTTTTTTGTTTGTTTGTTTGTTTTTTTTTTTTTTTTAATCGCAGAAGTCTCATATTACCTGCATGTGCAGGTAATATGAGACTGTGCATGGTAGACATTGTGTCAATGGGGGGGGGGGGGAGGGAGTAGGATAATAGTGCTGCATGAAAATGTGTACATAGGCCGTGAGGGGGAAAGAAATTGCATTTGCATCCATATGATTGCTCTTTTTTGTTTGTTTGTTTGTTTTACAACAGCTATATACTGTATGATAGTAATTTGCTATACAAGAGTGTTAGGATGGGGTTAACAGGTGTCTGTGAAGGGTACCGTTTAGTGTAGGATTGCATTTGTATTCAAACATCAAATTGATTGTTTAAATGTTTGATCTACGGTATTAAGATATTAAAAGGAATGATAATATTAAGTGAAAAATTTGTGCCAACATCCACGTGGCGTAATGAAGTAATAGAACTGTCATCACAGAGGTTATTATTTTGTAAAATATTTGGAGTGATTACCATAGAGGATGCATTTAAAGGAAACCAAAACCCAAAGAGAAATGTGGATTGAGTGAAAGCAGCAACATTAGTAGACCACATCAGTGAAAGTTTGAGGAAAATCGGACAATGGATGCAAAAGTTATGAATTTGTAAAGTTTTTGGACTGGAATTGCTGGATGAGGAAGACTAATAGAGGTATGATGTCATGTGTGGACAACAATATAAAGAAAACATAAAGGAAATTCCACAAAAATTCACTTTTCTAGCATAATGAAAGAGCACTTGATTAACCGCTATTAGAAAGCAGGGGGAATAATTGCTACCCTTAACAGATGTCAGTATCAAGTTGATAGAAGGCGTAATTTTCATGAAAAATAAAATTTTGTGGAATTCCCTTCATATTTTCTTTATATCGTTGTCCACACATGACATCATAACCTCTAGTAGTCTCCTCATCAAGCAGTTCCAACACCAAAATTTTAAAAATTCATAACTTTTGCATCGATTGTCTAATTTTTCTCAAACTTTCACTGATGTTTTCAACTAATGTTGCTGCTTTCACTCGATCGACATTTCTCTTTGGGTTTTGGTTTCCTTTAAAATGGAATACAATGTATTTTAAAGGTCCTGTTTACCTTTTGGGGCAGTGATTTAATAAACATGTTCAAGATATTACTTTTGATGCATATTATGTGTAGGTCAGTTGTATCAAAAAACATCCTACCATATAAAATGTTTTCAATAAAGCATAAAAGGACATAAAAGGACATATCACGTGTTTTCTCATTAAACTATAACTGTATAAAGACTGTTTAATCTGGAAACATTCTTAATTATTAAAACTATTTTAACATTTTGTATATCTAACAATAACATCGACGATAATGGTTCAAATATTCATATTGGTTGTTTTTATTCCTACGGAGCATATTTTAGAAAATAATGTTTTGAAGCACCAATGCTGGGTTTTAGTTTCATTTGCAAATGTATTATGCCTTTATTAAAGTTAGAATGTTATTTTTGCATACATGTACTTTCTTTTCTATTCTCTTGTATAAGAAGTCGCTGGAAACGTCATAGATTTCCTGATTTTCTTGATCGATTATAATCTGTTGAAAATTAGAATGATACCTTTCTTTAGAAAGTTTTCCTCAAATTTTCACCAATAATATTCTTTTTTTATTATTGTCAGGGGGTTATTTCTAAAGAACAAGTTATCTTTGAGGGTGAACTTCCCCTTTAGGTTTCACACACAGACCTGTGAATTAATCTATTTCAACGTTTGACGTTGTATCTCAGCTCAGCAAAAGTTGTCGATTTCTACAGCCTGGATGTATTAATATAGCATGCATGCAGAAAATGCACAGAAATTGGTTTGAGAAAAAACAGCACTAATACTATACACTGTAGTCAAGGTTGAATTGGAAGAAAGGAATGGAACCAATTTTTTGAACATCCCATCAGCTAGCAGACGGAGGTCAAAAGGACGTCTTAATAATTTTGGTCGCAACTGGTCAAAGTGGTCGCACGTCTGATAATGACCAGGAAATGACGTGATTTCAACGTATTTCTGAAACGAATTTATCACGTCATGTTATGGACCTCCTGACGTGAATTTTACGTCTGTTTTCCGACATATTTATTACCTAATATTAGTGACATTTTAAAGACGTGTTAATGACGTATGAATCTATGTTGATATGCAACGCATTCATAGCGTTATCTATAATGACGTCTTGCATACCGCAATATTTACTTTGTTTTGCAACGCATTTATGACGTCATATGAGCGACGTATTAACAACGTGAACTTTTCCTCAGTTTTGCGACGTATTTATGACGTCATATTAGCGACGTACTAAAGACTTAAAATTCAAGTCAGTTTTGTGACATATTATTCACGTCATATATACGACGTATTAGTGAAGTAAAATTTACGTTGCTTTGCAATCTGTTTACCACGTCATATTAATAACGTATTAGTGACGTTAAATTTACGTCAGTTTTGCGACGTCTTGCAAAGAAAACAGACGTCATTTAGAGGTCTCAACCTGACGCCAGAAAGCGATATTTCTGCTCAAATAGAAGAAATCTAAAAGACGTAATATTTGTGACGTCTTTCTGACGCCTGGGTGGTTAAACAAAGACGTCGTAAAGACGTGTAAATTACTAATTTAAAGTCTTTTAGACGAAAATAAACAAAGATTCTTGACGTCATATAAACGTTTAAAACTGACGTGAATATGCCGTATTTTTCAAACTGACGTCAATATGTCGTATTTTTGATCGATGGAAGTTGTCCCAAAGATGCTAATGGTGGTCAAAGAGTCGTCTAATTGACGTGCAAATCACAATTCTAAAGACAAGATGTACGTGAGAATAACGTCATGAGCACGTCGTTTACACGTCAATTCATGACTTTTTCACGTATATTGGTAAAGAATACAAGAAAGACTTCTGAAAGACGCCTTTTTTACGAAAACTAAACAAGGAAAATGGACGTGATTTTGACGTCATTTTAAGGTTGTGGCCGGTTGGTTAATCAGTATTTCATTTTAAGATCTAATAAAGCGCCTGTGAGCACCTCAAGGTACATGACCATGATACAAATCTGGTTCCCAGCTAACATTTGGAAGTTTTCTCAACGTTCTTGAAACGTTCAAAGTTTGTTATCTGGACTTTTTTCAAAACGTTTTCAGAACTTCTTTTTGTGGAAGGTTTTCAACGTATTGAAAACGTTTCAAATGGGTGTTTTTTAGATGTTAAAAAAACAATAAAAAACCTTTCGGAATTCTTAAGGACCTGCAGAAAACCTTTTGGACATTATAGACGTCAGTAAAACCTTTTAAGAATATTCAAAACGTTTTGTGGACGTTCTGCGGACGTCCAGAGAACTTTTGAAAACTGTCTAGAACGTTCAAAAAACGTTTTAAGAACGTCTAAAAAGTCTTATGACCCGTTCCAGAACGTTTACAGAACCTTCCATATCCGTCTAGAACGACCAGAAAACCTTTTGAGAACGTCTAATGTTTATTTTGTTATTAAAAAAAAAAATGAAGGCACGTATCTGGGATTAATGTACCCTAATCCTAATCCTACGTATATAATCCTATCCTAACCTGTTCCTAATGTCCTACAACCTACTCTCTAAAAAAAATCGAGTGAAAATTTTCACTCTAAAAAGAGTAAATACAAAAAAGAGTGAAATTGGAGTGAATTTTGAGTGAAAATGCTCATTTTCACTCATTTTGGAGTGACGTCAGGGATCACTCCAAAATCGTCGAGTGATCCCTGACGTCACTCCAAAATGAGTGAAAATGAGCATTTTCACTCAAAATTCACTCCAATTTCACTCGAAATTCACTCTTTTTTGTATTCACTCTTTTTAGAGTGAAAATTTTCACTCGATTTTTCTTAGAGAGTATACCTATACTACATCCTATTCCAAATTCATGAATCTGTATCACATTCTTTTATATACCAGCAAAAAGATGAGATGCATGAAGACATTTTTACGTAGATTAAATCACACACACATTAATTAGGCCTATTAAAGGGTGTGTACAGTTCTGGTCGAGGTGAGGATTTAGCTTTTAATGTTTTGCGAGATATTCAGAAACCACTCTATGAGATGCCAAAGAGCATGCAATTCTAAGGGGTATCAAAAGTTTGTTTGATGAAAATCGGTTTTGAAATGGCTGAGATATCCAAAAACAAGGTGAAACATAGAGATCCTAATAAAGTTGTGGCATGTCGCCTTTTATTATTATCACTTTTTTGGATATCTCAGCCACTTGAAAACCAATTTTCATCAAATAAACGTTGAATACTTCTTAAAATTACATACTCTTTCATATTTCGTAAGAGGTTTCTCATTTTCTCACTTAAGAATGTTATAAACCTGAATCCCCACCTCAACCAGTACTGTACAGTCCCTTTAACATATGAAAATACCTCTTCATAACACAATTTGAAATTGTGAGTGACTGAACAATAACACAGAAAGTTTGGACCCAGCATAAATCTTTAGATTTCAATGTCTTTTATCTATTTCCACTAGTTTTCAAATTATTTTAATACTTTCTTATTTGAATATTCATAAATAGGCATGAATATTCATAATAATGAAACCAATGACGAAAACGTTTTTTTAAACGTTCATTAAAGACGAAGTGGACTAACGAAAACGTTTTGTGGGCGTTTATAAAGGACGAAGACTAGCAGACATAATAAAAACGTTTTGTAATGTCCATTAACGTTTTTAAAACGTTTCCGCAAAAATCCTGTGCTTTGCGGTAAATGATAATTCCCAACTTTGACGTTGTATGTACGTTTTAAACATGTCCCTTTTTTACGAAAATTTACGGAACCTAAAAAAAAAAACAACGTTTGTGAAACGTTCTGAAAACATTATGCGTTTACCAGGCTGGGTTACAGTTCGTTATTCCGAAGGTTCGTTTTTCTGAAGGTTCGTTATTCCGAAGATGCGTTATTCCGAATGTTCGTTAATCCGAAAATGAAATAGGATTCGCTATTCCGAAGGTTTGTCAATCCGAAAATGAAATAAGGCTTGTTATTTCGAAGGTTCGTTAGTCCGAGAATGAAACAAAGCTCGTTATTCCGAAGGTTCGTTACGAACCTTCGGAATAACGAACCCTATTTCATTTCGGATTAACGATCTTCAGAATAGTGAACTTTATTTCATTTTCAAATAAACGAGCCTTCGAAATAGCGGACCTTATATTATTTTCGGATAAATGAACCTTCGGAATAACGGCACAAGCGTTCCGATCAACGAACCTTCGGAATAACGACCCCTATTTCTTTTTCGAATAAACCAGCCTTCGGAATAGCGAACCCTATTTTATTTTCGGATAAATGAACCTTCGGAATAACGCCACAAATGTTCGGAACCTTCGGTTTAGTAACCACGAACCTTCGGTTTAGTAACCATGTCATAAAGCATTACAATTTTTTGCCCTTATATAAAAACGTGATACAACAGTGCTATAGCAACTAGGAATGTATGTAGTAGACGGGTCTAGGAACAGTACCCCCTGGAAAACCACCCTCCGGATAACTACCACCCGGATAATTACCCCCCCCCCCCAGGACAATTCCCCCCTAGGGCAACTACCCCCCGGACAACTACTCTCCAAGGGCAATTTCCCTCCAGGATAATTACCCCCTAGGACAACTACCCCCCGGACAACTACCCTCCTAGGGCAATCACCCCCCAGGGCATTTCCCCCTTAGGCAATCTACCCCCTGGATAACTACCCCTCGGATAACTACCCCTGGATAACTACCCCCGCGGATAACTACCCCCTGGATAATTACCCCCTGGAAAACTACCCCCTGGATAACTACCCCCCGGAAAACTACCCCCTGGGTAACTACCCCCGGAGAACTACCCCCTGGGTAACTACCCCCAGGATAACTACCCCCGCGGATAACTACCCCCTGGATAATTACCCCCCGGAAAACTACCCCCTGGATAACTACCCCCCGGAAAACTACCCCCTGGGTAACTACCCCCAGGAGAACTACCCCCTGGGTAACTACCCCCAGGATAACTACCCCCCGGATAACTACCCCCCGGATAACTACCCCTCGGATAATTACCCCCCGGATAATTACCCCCGGATAATTACCCTCCGGATAACTACCCCCCCCCCCGATAATTGAAACCAGGATAATTATCCCCAGGTTAATTACCCCCTCCTCCGATAACTAGACCCCAGATAACTTCCACCCGATAACTACCCCCTCCGATAACTCCCCATGGATGATTACCCCGGATAAGTAGGCCTACAACTCCCCCTCCCTATAACTATCAAGAGGAAAATTACCCCCAGGACAGTGCACCACGTCAATTACTCCCTGGGTAACTACCTCCCGGGTCACTGCCCCCCACCCCCCCCCCCCCCGACTCTTACTTTTAATAAAAAGGATATCATTACTACAGAAAACGAAGTTCTTTGTATTATTTGCCAGGAATCACGGAGATGCCATACTGAGACATCATCTTATGAAAACAACATCTTAAGGATTTACAATTTGTATCGTTTGCATTTAGGACGATTTATGTACAAGCTTAATTTCTCCCTCTGTATTCTGACTCTATGTTCATAAAACACGAAGCTGTCCCTTCATATCCTACCCGGTAATCCAGTAAATGTCAATGCCTTTAACCAAAACTATTTTCGCTAAATCTGTATTTTCTTTTACTGTTCCGAAATTTCGGATTTCTCTTGATAGTATAGTATAAAAGAAGTTTAAGTTTGAATGCCTTTACCACTGAATTAAAGACATTTTGAAGAAATGTTACACTTCAGAATGAGTTATACTTTTTGCAATATTTTTTTTTAAACCACAATCGTCTATCGTTTACCACAACTCCATGTAACACTTCTTTATTTTAATGAGCTTATATCTCATGCCTCACGTGCCCTGGTTTTGACCCATCATCTTCCTCTTCCCTCTCGCTTTTCTCTGTCCACCGTGAAGATAGTCTATTCCTGTCATTCATTACTCAGTCATTCATTACTCACCTTTCCTCTTTCTCTCATTACAAGGGATTTATCTCGTGTGTGTTCATGTGCAATGCACTCCCGTTAAAACGAAATGCTCAGGACCGGCATTTTTTTTTTTCGTTTTAACGAAATTTCATTCAGAACAAATATAATATGCAATGTATAAGGAAAAGAAGGAAACCACGCGTAAAAAAATATATTTGTTGAATCCTCATCATACGCTGGAAAGCTATGTGAGATGGGCGAATACCTTTTTAATTTCGTTTAAATATTACATTTTAAAAAGAGCATAAAGTTGTTTGTGTTGTCACACATGTGTAGAAAATGACGGTGTAGGATTTGGTTACAGTTCGCTATTCCAAAGGTTCTTTTCTTGCTAAAGTACGTTAATCCGAAGGCTCCTTATTCCGAAGTTTCGCCATTCCCGGGATTCCGATGGTTTGTTTATCTGAAGGTTCGCATTTCTGAAGAATCATTATTCCGAAAGTTCATGATTTATATCAAAATAATATATTGTTCATTTTCCGAAGGTTCGTTGATCTGAGAATGAAATGAGGTTGGTCATTTTGAAGGTTTATAAATCAAAAAGTGAGAAAGGTTCACTATTCAGAAAGACCGTTGTTCCGAAGGCTTTTTCATCCGAAAATGAAATAAGGTTCGTTATTCCGAAGAAATTTTGTTAATGAAAAAAAAAATGAGAAAGGTTAGTTATTTCGAAGATTTATTTATCTTAAGACGATTATGAGGATTGCAGTTCTTAAGTTTTGTTAGTGTGCTCTCCTTTTTTCACCATGGATTAACGATATTTTTGTAATGTTCCGATTAACGAACGTTTTGAATTCCTATAATGTTCGGACTAACGAACCGTATAAGAATGAGAATAAGGACCATATTTTATTATCGGATTAACGAACCTTTGTTATGGAATAACGCCAAAATGTGCTTAATATTTCATTTCCGAACTAGTACGGACATTTAGTTGTATCAGAATGTGTGTGTTTTGTATTAAAGGACTTCGGAACAATGAAACAAACCTTATCTGAATTCAGATTATTGTATTACAATAATGCAAGTTCCCCTCGGAAACTGTGCGTGATACACGGAGTGAACATTCAATGATGCGTTCGCTCATGCAGAGACGCTTTAAAAATGCTTGTTCCACTACGCATTTTCGAATGCGATCCGCATTTCGTTAAAACGGAGCACATGTCCTTTATTTTTCTTTGTCAGTGGTGCTCAGAAAATACTTCGCGATAACGGAAATTTTGTTATAACCGTCTTCGTTATAAGCGAATTTTGTACCATAGACTTTAATGGCGATAATTTTGGGACCAGAAGTTTTGCTTCGTTATAACGAAATTTCGTTATAACCGTGTTCGTTGTAACGGGAGTGCACTGTATCTTTATTTGTGTTCTTCGTCTCTGTCTTAATTTCCTCTCTTTGCATTGTTTCATCAATTTTGTAACTATTTTACTGTTATACTGTTAACGCTCATTTCAGAATTGCCCTACTGCATCATTGGGCATTAACAACTAGTATATAGAGAATGTGGGAAGAGATTGTCACCTCCTTGGTATGATCACCGCAGAGCATTACCTCCCTTGACAATTACTCCTTATTGAAATTAGGCTCCAAACAGTCACCCCTCTTACAATAACCCTCCCCCAGAAAATTACGTTTCTCATTGTTATTTTCGAACAACGTTTGCTATTTGAATTGAAAAAAAAACAACATTTTTTCACTACATATCGTCTGGTTTTGGTCGAGACCTAATTTCAGGTTTTAAACATCTTTTGGGTGAGAAAATTAGAAACCCCTTACGAAATATTAAAGAGCATGTTATTCCAAGAAGGATTCAAGTTTTTGTGAAGAAAAAATACTCTTGAAATGGCCAGGATAAAACAGAGCAGCCCTACAATGTAAAAATAATTCTGTCAACTACAACTCTCTATAGATCTATTAAAAAAGAGGGTGCAGGACAAAAGACTCCGTTAACAACTAGGGGTGTTTTGTAAAAAAAAAAATAGAAATACCGTTAAACTCGTAATATTTTACTCTTTCTAATCAGACTAACTTATATTTGAACTGGATTTCCCCTTAAAGTGTCGAGAACATTTAATTTGAAAACTAGCAAAATTCTACTTGTATGTAAAACAAGCTGTAATCTTACTCTTATGACAGATTAGGGCACCGTTTGATAAAAGTTGCCAGTTATGACATCTTGTTAGTCTCTAATAATTTCAATAAAACCATGGGTTCTGCTTGATTGATAAGCTCGAGTCACCGACTTGTTACCATGGACCTGCTTTGATCGACCTACAACGATTGGTAATTGTGTGGAACTGACAGCTTGTCAGGACTGACTTCATAAAACCGTGCCCGGATCCTATCAGAAATTATGGCTTTATATCGAAGGGTCCCTCGCTAATGTTAAGAAAATATGAATTGCAGTGAAATCAACTCTCCTTTTCTTATGTTTATCTTCTAATGTGTTATAACGGTAGAAAATGACAGTGATGACAGTGTAAGAGAAAGGTGCATCTTTTGATATGGTTTTATGAACTTATGGAAAAATTACAAAGGGTGGTACTTCTTTCGGAGGGTGGTACTTCTTTCGGGGGGGGGGGAGGGAGGGTTGTCCAGTAGGTAAGTATCAGGAGGGGGCGGGGGGGGGGGTCGGGGTATGGTTATGGGGGGGGGGTAGTAATCCGGGTGGTAGTTATCCGGGGGGTAGTTATCCGGGGGGTAGTTATCCGGGGGTAGTTATCCGGGGGGTAGTTATCCGGGTGGTAGTTATCCTGGGGGTAGTTATCCGGGGGGTAGTTACCCAGGGGGTAGTTCTCCGGGGGGTAGTTATCCAAGAGGTAGTTATCCGGGGGGTAGTTATCCAGGGGGTAGTTATCCGGGTGGTAATTATCTGGGGGGTAGTTATCCGGGGGGGGGGGGGGTAGTCATCCAGGGGATAGTTACCCAGGGGGTAGTTATCCGGGGGGTAGATGTCCTAAGGGTAATTGCCCTTGGGGGTAGTTGCCCTAGGAGGGTAGATGACCGGGTGGTAGTTGTCCTAGGGGGTAATGGCCCTGGAGGGTGATTGCCCTAGGAGGGTAGTTGTCCGGGGGGTTGTTGCCCTAAGGGGGAATAGACCTGGGGGGTAATTATCCGGGTGGTAGTTATCCGGAGGGTAGTTGCCCAGGGGGTAAGTGCCCGGATACGGTAGTGGACGTAGATATAAGACTTAGGACATTTGCAGGAGCATTAGGATAGGTTAGATTTGTAGGGTGCTGTTCGTTATTCCAAAGGTTCGTTTTTCCGAAGGTTCGATATTCCGAAGGTTCATTAATCCGAAACACACATATTCCCTATACCTACAGGTTCGTTAACCCAAAAATCAAGAAGGGTTCGTTAATCCGAACATTTGTGGCGTTATTCCAAAGGTTCGTTATTCCGAAGGTTCGTTAACCCGAAAATGAAATAAGGTTCGCTATTCCGAAGGCTCGTGTATTTGAAAATGAAAAAGGGGTCGTTATTCCGAAGATCATGAAGTTTCATAAAAAGTTACGAGTTTAACAAGAACTCGAGTTTTGGAGCGCGCTCGGTAACCAGCTATTTTGTACGTGTGAATGCGGCTAGTGTTCTTACAAACAAACAAACAAACAAACAATCAAACAAACAAAATCAGTCCTTTGATATTCAATCGTTTCTCTTCATCATTTACAGGGTGCTAGGCCATGTGGGCATTGGAGGGAGGGATTGAGTGGGAATATATTGCCAGTCGCAATGCTTATTTAGACTGCAGTGATAATGATGATAATGCTGAAAACTATGACAGAGATTTCGTGAAGTTGTTGTGGATGGATTGGTGATTGATTCCACCTTATGGAATAACTTGCCTTCAGCCATAAAAAAAAAAAAAAAAAAAATGTTCTTCATCAGATTCTTTTAAAAGCAGACTAAAAACTCACCTGTTTAAGGCCTCCTTTTGATTAGTCATTATTTTGAATTTTGTATATGTTTTTTACCTCCTTCACTTTCTCTTCCTTCCGCGCCTGTTCTAGAGCACTCTACAGAATGGATTTGGCGCTATATAAATCAAATCAATTATTATTATTATTTTTATTATTATTATCATTATTATTATTATTATTATTATCTAAAAAATTATATTGATAGTGGTGGAGGATAGATTGCTTGTGGTGATATGTATACGATGGTATATATACGAGTGACATTCGTGGTGATGATGATCAGATGATATCGAGTTGTGAAATTATAGTACTGATGTTTATGGTCGTGCATGCATGGTAATCTAATAAAAGCAATGATGGTAGTGATGATTGGTTGATATTAAAGGAAACCAAAGCCCAAAGAGCAATATGGATTGAGTGAACGGAGCAACATTTGTATAACACATCAGTGAAATTTTGAGGAAAAAATGGGACAATCGATGCAAAAGTTATTCATTTTCATAGTTTTGGTGCTGTAATTACTGGATAAGGAGACTACTAGAGTCCATGGCGTCTTTAGTGGACAACAACAATGTAAAGAAAATATGAAGAGAATTCCACCAAAAAAAAAATCATTTTTCATGAAAATTACACATTCCATCAACTTAATTGATAATGACATATTAATGTTGCTGCTTTCACTCAATCCACATTTCTTTTGGGGTTTTGGTTTCCTTCAATGATGGTCGTGGTGGTAGAGGTGACGATGGTACGTGATGACGAAGACTATAGTGTTGGCAATGATAAAGTGAACATCAAAAAATTATTGATAGATCAATTCAAACCGTGATAGTAGAGCAATGAATTGCTGTTTGTTGGAAATAGCTCTTCTTTTGACTTTTAAAATGCCGATTCAAAATGCCTTTTTGAAACTGATTAAGTTAAACTATATATATCAAGAAAGAGATGTTATCAATCACAATCGATGATTACTCTCCCCCAGTTTCTCTTCCCTCCCCCATCTTCATATTTGATGTTATTGCATGAGAATATAATCATATGTTGATTTACATCATGACCCTGAACTAAAAAGGAGCGTACACTACGCCTTTCTGAGTCATTTTAAAGCACTATCATCGTGAAGTTGGAGGATAAACCCAAATTAACCCATGCAGTATTGCATCCATGTTACACAAGACCCAATACCCACTTCGAATCTGATTTTGTGGGGCTCATAAACATGATCAATGTTAACAATAGCAATCTCAGCAGCTATAGGCCTATAATACTTTGATTATAATTTATCCAAGCTTCAATTACATTTCCAATTTACTTTTTGCAAGACATTGATGAAGACGTCGAGTTGCATCCTAGCAACGCAAGTCGTAAATTTGCGAGACATAGAAAACCACAGAAATACCGAACGCGATTCCGATGGCACAAGTGGAAACACACAAACACACACACACACACACACACACACACACACACACACACACACACACACATACACACAAACCCGTTTTTATGTTCATGTTTGAAAGGCGGCGTGCCATTCTCACATTCTAATCTGATTCTGTGGTTAGCAGACGACCATGCCAATGGTTCTGTGTATAGCAGTACAAACTCAATGCCCAACTGCCTAAGTGTATGCAGTATGGGAAGTCCAAGCACATGCGTACAAAAACCAACTTGTACACTGATAGTCTTTCCTCAAGTGACACAATTGGCAATTTCGACGCGTTAGGGTTACGGGAAAAAAAAAAATCGCGTCCGGGAAGAAAGTTGTACAAATGAAGTTCACACCTAGATCCCTTTACCTTAAGGTTTTCAAAACCTCGAGGTTTTGTAAACTACGAGGCACTAAACTCCAAGTTTGCGTAGATGTAGACGCATGTAGTTTTGAAAACCACAACAAAACCTTAAGGCGAAGACACCACGACAACACCATTATAAGATTTCTTAGGGTGTTGTCGTGGTTTCGTCGTGGTTTTGGGAAGGCCCCCCACAGAGCGCTTAAACTATGACAGATGTGAACGGAGTTTTGTTAACCACGACGCTCAATTTTTTCCACAATAGCGCGCAACCCTATGTGCGAACTAGGCGCCCTTTATTTTCTATCGTAGTTAGCTTCGTCGAGGTTTTGCTAACTGCATGTAGGTATGAACAGCATCAAAGTTTTGTCGTGGTTAGGGGATGGAATTTTGTCGTAGTTAGTATAACTACAAGTTTTTGGATAGGTGTAGACATGGCTAATGTCGTCTCACCTTCCATCTTCTTTGCAAAAGATCATCCTGCGCCATGTGAGGGTTGCATACAAAACGGTACTTGTTGCTGGGTGTGTGTCGGTCAATACACCATAGCCACGACTGCGCTGGAGCGCGTTTGGTTTTTATGTCAATCTTTAAATATTTGGATTGTCTATGCACCTCTTACACATTTTATTAAGACCATGAAAATGCTCTAATAAATGATTCTTTTATGTAGATGGCGAAATCATAAATCAGATTAAAAAGAAAAAGAAAAGTCTCTTAAGTTATGTTCAGACGGGAGTCCTTAACCTCAAGGTTAGGAAACCTCGAGGTTAGAGCTTGTAGTTAGGGACCATGAAGACACACTCGTAGTCAGCAAACCTCGAGGTTTGCTCGATGTTTCGAGCCACGAGAAATCTTATGGTTAGCGCTCTAACCACGAGCCGCGGGGGGTTCCCACTCGTAGTTATGGTGCGTTCCCACTGCCGATCAGATCAACTCGATCAATCCCGATCAAGCTTTTTTTAGCCTGGTCGGGCTCGCTCGGCATTGGTATTCGGGGTCGATCTACCTTGATCGGCATCGCTCCTGCTTCCTTCACGATAATTTTGGACATGTCCAAAATATTCGAGTAGAAAGCCCGAACACCAACAGCTCGGGTAGTGATCGAGAAGAGATCGAGCTGATCGGGAATCGGTCGTATAGAAATCTAGTGTGGTCGGGACGGAATTTTTCCCGAGCTCAGTTCCCGATCATCTCGAGTCATACTCGAATGCTACACGATTGATTTCAGATCATCTCGATCCAGGATTCATCAGTTTCATGAATGACTCGACCGCTACAAGACCGATACAGGACTGTTATCGATTGATACTCGACTAAACTCGATCATGCTTCAACCGGCACTCGATCAAATACCGAGCACTTTTTGACAGTGGTTGCAGCAGGCGCAGACGTACTTTCTTAGCACTCATTTATTATTCAGGTAATAAGAAAAAAATATATGCAGTCCTTGGTCACGTTAAAAAGTTAAATGTCGTCAGTATCTCCAGCCACTGCTGTCCCACTGAAGTAAAGAAAAGGGCCACGAAGAGAGAAAAGACAACAAACCCTAGACAGCAGACATGGCAGAATTAGACTCTCCAGACAAAAATGCCAGAAGAAAGAAAGGAAACACAACTGAAACTGAGAAAATTCGGTATTCTGGCAATATGACTGTTACGTGAAAGGAAATTTTCTAGATTATCTAATTTACTTATAAACTGAGAAATGTTTCTTGAATTCTTTTGCTAGCTTGTCTGTTTCAAAGTTGAAGTTGGTTACGTTTGAAATATAAAATCTATTTCTTACGCTGACGTGTTAAAACAGTAGTTGTAACGTAGACTCATAGATGCTTAGTGACTTACTTCACTTTTATTTACGTATAGATGTTACACTTTTGCTTCGCTTAATAAGTTTTTTCTTTTTATTGAGAGTTGTATGTACATTGCTTGAAGTCCACCTTGATATCGATTGGCTGGGATGAGTTGACAAAAGAATAAACAACCAAGATTTTCATCATTTTTGCTAGTGTAAAATGTTATATTGTTTTATTTTCATAATAATGTACTCTGTTTCACATATCAACATACTTCATGACTTTAGAAATAAATATGATACATGTATTTTCTTTTACACACTTTTATGCCTATACTTTATCAATGAATACATTTTTCCTTCATTTTTTCATTCTTTAATAATGAGAACAATAATGACAAAGATAACACGACTCATTAGGGTTGTAGAACAGTCATTTTTTTTTTCAACTATGGTGCATTTATGGGCATATAGGCCTATGTTTCATTTTAGACCAAAATAATTTCAGCCCACCTATAGTATAATGCACTTACGAAGCGTGGCGGTGTAACATTTTTTTTTTTTTTAAATGAGACATCAAACTTAGATTTGCTATTCTTCACATCCACTACAAATATCGAATACATATGAACGAACCTATTATATTATACATGGTGTCCCGGCAGACCAAGTGCTACAAAACTGTCCCTATTTAAAAAGATATGAGCGACTGAATGAAATCGTTACATTATTCAATAGAAAGAAGACCTCAAATCTTATTTGACACAATGATAATCAATCTTCGTGCAGGCGCTTTGATCTCCATGATAATTTGTCATTTACAAAATCTGTAACTTTGGGCACTGATATCGATACTTGACTGAGCGATAGTGAAGCCGTAAAAACTGATAACGAGTGCGTCAAAAATAGCTACTGAAAACGGATAAAATGAATGAATACAACTTAATGCATTTTTGTACCTTTTTGAGTGGCTCATAAACAGTAATGATCAGTCTTCGTCATTGTTTTTTTTTTTCAGTTTCGCACTTTTGGTCAGTCCAATTCCTAATTGCTACATTTAATTTAGCAAAATATACCATAGATGACATGTTTAGTAGTTCAATTTTATGATCTCTTCATTGAAATTCACTTTGGAGCATTTAAATTACCTTTAGCCTCATTCTAATTAACACTTTTTCAATTGAAATTCGTAAAACAAGCACCATTTGGTTATTCCTTCATTCAGTTTAGAATGATATAGTCACGTGATCACGGACATGCTGCTCTCGTTCATTCCAATTCATTTTTGGCAATCAATTTAACATCTTTTGCAGTCAATTTAGCACGCATATTTATGGTTTGCTTCTTTCTTTATTTTCATAACACAGTTATTGTTTTCCAAGCGTCATTACATTTCATATTTTCGTACTCATGTCAGAGATTTTGGCGACATTTTTTTTCTTTAATGTGCTTAGTGACTCTTCAAGTCCGAAGACTTATCTCGCCGCTGAGCGCTTTATTCCGTTTGTCGGCCAGTTGTAGGAAATCAAGGTTATGATCATCAAAATTAATATTCCTATAATTCTTTTTCTGTCCCCTTGAGAAATACGTCTGTATCTAACTTGTGCCGTCATGACTAAGAAGATGAAGTTAAACTAGAATATTGTTACATGTAGGCCCAAAATGTCATGTATAAAAAAAAACAGGGGCGTTACAGAACAGCAAACTCGAGTTATATAATATGGTCAAAAATACGATACTTTTATTGCTGAACAGTGAGTGGACGAAACAATAAGTCACATAGAAATACGCGTTTAAATGTTATCACCTTTTCAATATGATATAACATGACGTTATATTCAGTAAACATGTTAGGAATTTGACTGCCCATTCGTTCATTCATGCTTTTGCAATTAATAGTCAGTTTTATAGCACTCTTTTGGGCCACGCCGTATTCAAGCATAAATACTGGGTTGTCTGATATAACCAAACGAATACTGTAACCAATTCTTCTATCACTCGATCAGTGTACGAACCTGCCGACCCGTTCGATGCAAGATCTTACACAGATCGAGTCATGTCGAGCTGGTCTAAGAAGTCTGGTAGAAATCGAGTATTGAAAGTGTAGCGATCGTGTATTGATTGTGTGTAGATCGGGATGTTCGAGTAGAGATCTGTGTGGTTGTCGAGGAGAGATTCTGGAGATCGTAAAAGATCGAATAGCGGTCGGGAAGGGATCGTGTTGACGGAAGATCGAGCATTTGGTCGGGATTGCTCGGGTAAAAATAGGTGATCGGGATTGATCTCGCTTGATCGAGTTCAATTCAATTCAATTCAATGCAATATGGTTTATTGTGCAAGTATATATAAAAAAAAAAAACAATCCAGTAGCTCGAAGGCTGATACGGTTGCTTTACATTGGAATCATTAAAAAAAAAAATAAAATGACATTGATAGGATAAGCATGCGTGAAATATGTAAAAAAAAAAAGAAGACATAATACACATAGACCGTCCGGGCATCAGAAAATGGGATATAGGTGAGAGTATTGCACAACAGGTAAAGAGATACAGTATGTACTTATATAGACAATAACAATATGGCAAGATGGAGACGAGCGGGCAAGGAAGTAAAATGTTAAAGTGGGTGAAAAATGTCAATGCACCGAAGCATGAGAACTACAAATAAAGATTGTGATATCGACACAACATCAAACGGAAATACATATTAGTTATCATACAAAATCCGTAAATTATTTTTTTTTAAAAAGGATAGAAAAGGGAAATTTATTCAAATAGTGGAAAAAAGGAGACGAAATTTTGATATAAAATTGAAAAGGAAAACCTAAAAATTATTGCCGGTTGACATATCAAAATTTCAATACCATTCAAAACGCGAGGATGTGTTTCCCATGGTTAATGAAAGGGGAAAATAACCGATTGAGGTGGCATAAAATATGACAGATGGCATCACAAACGCATACAGAATCATACCATAAAACAACAAAAAAGTAAAACAAACCAACAAATACTTCATATTATATCATATCACATATACAAATGTCTTCCCTTAACCACGTTGACTTAAGAAACATCCAACTATTTCAGTCCTTCAAAACCTCACTATTTAAACATTGTTATTTATACAACTATCTCTTTAAATTATACATAAAACAACTCAAAATCTAAATAACCTAATCTGATCGGCAGTGGGAACGGGGTATTAAGCACCGTGTGGACACAAAAAAGAACATACTCGAAGTTAAGAGTGACCTCGCCGCGAACTCCAGCCCCTACAATTTCTCTCTGCTTCCGGGTCAACCTCCCACACGTATAAATACACCACATAATACACTACACGTGCGTGCGAGGTGAAAAACCTATGACGCACATCACAACATCATCTTTTCTTCCCATGCGCTTGATCTCTGAAACTGAACACGTCGAACTCGCTACTGTATTCTATTTTCTTCTCCGACGCTAAAAAAATTGTTTTCGACAAATATCTTCATAAAGCCATAAAGTCATCAGTGCAGTGCTATCTCTGCATACCGAAGCTGGTGCCGCCGGTGGGAAAAAGGGTACCGGTAAGCGAGTCCGACAGGGTTGGACTAAAGAAGAAATAGACGCATAAGCTTGTTAGCAGTATGGGCTGAAACTTCCGGTTTTGTGGTTTTAACATCGAGTGGGACCCACTCGTATACGGGGGGCAGAAGCTTAACCTCGAGGTTTCGTAACCTCGAGGTTAAGATTCGTCGTGTGGACACACGTCGTAGTTAGGGGGCAAGAGCTAAACCTCGAGGTTTCCTAACCTCGAGGTTAGGGCCTGCCGTCTGAACGTAACTATTTTTACGACTTTCAGTCAGATTTTGACTGAACGCGATAAATCATTCGCTCTGACAGTCGTTTATCAGTCTGTTTATCAGTCTCAGTAAATGGAATTCTATGACTTCGTATGTGATCTATATTAATGACATGTAGATTATTATATACCTCACACATTGGTTTCCGATCATTCAATTCTTCTGGAGAAAAGATACAGTACCTTTTTTCTTCATAGTAGGTCTAAAATGAACACATATAGTTGAATTTACTGCTGAATTTGGATTAGACTAGTCATCCTCTGTATAGGTTTTATACAGTTCAGTACCTTTCTCCCAACACCCTGCAGATCTGTCAGGGAGGTGAGTCTCACCATGGAGGTACACATACTCTAGAGTGCAGTACTGCATGCATGCATTGCATAATAGTACATGTATGTACCCGGTATACTAGTTTAGTTTGGCCATGAAGCTACAACATTTGGCCATGGAGCTACACAAACGAAATAGCTCCAAGGTTTGGCAATCTACGATTGCTAATCTCTAGTGTTTTCCCTCTCATGTATTATTTTTTTTTTCAACTCTGTACAAAGAAATAGGGCCCAACAGTAGCCATGACTGTTCGTATCATTTTTAGACATGTTCTTGATTTTGCGATATTGTTTGTATCAACAGGATTGGGTAAGAGAGAGGTATTTCAATCGGCTTCACTGTGTCCGAGTGAATCCATAAACACTTTGAAGATCGAGGCACTGATTCTATATCAAATTGATATTACACGTATATGCAAATTGACTGGGTAGGCCGTAACTGCGACCAGCCCCAACGTGCCGCATAGCGGCGCGGTCTCCGGGCTAGGTAGGCCTGTACTTCGACTGCAGTCGACTGTGTATGTTGTACTTGTTTGCCAATCCTATAATATAATAATATAATCATTATATTATAATGAAGCCTTGAACTTCTGGAATCCTTTTTTTTTAAACCAAGTATAAACGTAAAGTAGGTTTACAATTGGGTTTTATGTCTGGAGAACAATAATTCACAACAGCATAGGGCCTAAATACCGCGCAATTTCAAATAAAAACATCCACAAATCTTTCTGAGTGTGGCTCTGACAATGACATTAAGTGATTTCATCGATGAAATAATGTAGCCATCAAACTCAAAGCTTCTTGCGAATAGTGTGCTATGAAGACAGTATAACAGGTTAGAACACGCTTTGATTACGCGAGCATAAAGGTTTACCGCGTTGAGCTTCACAAGGAATGTTATTGTATCAGTTTTGATTAAAAAAAAAAGAAGCTGGTATTTCTTCAGACCCAATTCACCAAAGGATGATAAAATGACGTGTTTGGAGAATTTACGTGGCAAACCTTTTGCACGCTGTCTACTCAGTATACGGTTCGTTAATTCAAAAATTGAATAGGAGTTGTTTTCCCGAAGCTTCGTTAAGCTGAAAATAAAAGAAACGTCATTATTCTGAAGGTTTGATAGCCCCCCCCCCCAAAAAAAAAAAAAAAAAAATAAATAATAAAATGTGACACTGCACCTCAAAACAAACAAAAAGTCGCCAGACATGAATTTTTAGTCAAGACAATATTCTGAAAGATCAGACTTTAAGCTTTAAAATGATGTATAACTCAAATCAAATGGACTCTCCTAACCTATCTAAATATTGGAAAGAAAGCACAAACTCAGGAAAAGTGTGAACTGAGAAAAGAGGCTCTGAAGTACAGTGTCTATTCAAGCGCTTACTCTTTACCAAACCGTACTGGCTGTGCGATGAATGGGACAAAAAACAGGAAGTACACCACCAGAGTAACAACAATGAAAGGATTATCAGATTAAACTGAAATTAAGCATGCCTCATTAATACATTCTGTCCATAATTAATGCCAACTTTCAAAGCAGTAGCACTATCCTTTCAAAAGTTATTAGAGTTGAAAGTGAAGAGTGTGGAGAAGTTTTATAGGTATTCTAAAGACACACCTAATCACACTATTCTACAAAAAAAATGTTCGAAATAAACTGCTAAAAAACACACTTTCCTGCCCGTTTTATGATACCAAATTTTAGCATGATGTAAAAGACGACCCGCTCTTTCAGAAAATATGAAAAAGTCAAGTTCGGCTAGGTTGACCCAGTTCACTTATTTTCAGTCCTCACGCAAAATCAGTGTGTGCGACTTTATGTTCGTTTTGAGGTGCACGGTCACAAATAAAGTGAAATAAGGGTTCGTTAATCCAAAAATGGAAAAAATTGCATACTTATAACAAATCTTCGGAATTACTAGGCAATTTTTGTTTTAAACTAACGAACCATCGGGATTGCAAGTGTTTTTTTTTTCTTTTACGGTCCAATACAAACGAACATTCGGAGGAACAATCCTTTAGTATTTCAAACGAACCTTATTTCATTTTGGATTACCGAACTATCGTAATAATAAACAATGGGAAAATGTACCTTCAGAATATAAACTGTAACCAAAAATAAGAAATTTTCTGAGTCCAGGATTATTTAGCATTTAACAATCCCAGCGGATATTATACAATTCTGATATTCACCGTGCATTCATGATGATGTCATGTAACCATCAGGAGGTAAACTATAATCATCAAGAAGGCGAGAGAACCTCTTTGATATAACTGGCAAACTCCACAACACCATGCTGAAGGGAATAGTGTGATATAAATTAGGCACTTGCTTATGAATATATCGTAGTGCAAAATTAATTTATCCATTATTCATGAAACTTTATGATACCACAGTTTCCGGGGTTCACCCCTATATAGAACAATACGTATCACACATGATAACAAAGGTATACACTCCTATAAAGTTTATCTAGCTGCCCTAGATTTTTAATCCTTCATTGTTGGATGATAATTAAAGATGTTCATTAACAGCATGATTAAAGGAGAAATATCTGGTATTTCCGATTAAACATATTAGTACGTTACCGTTAAGACGGATTGAAATATGTCGTGCCCCACACTGCGCATCATTAATTTTTATATTAAATATGTGACCGTGCACCTCAAAACGAACATAAAGTCGCACACACTGATTTTGCGTGAGGACTGAAAACAAGTGAAATGGGTCAACCTAGCCGAACTTGACTTTTTCATATTTTCTGAAAGAGCGGGTCTTCTTTTACATTATGCTAAAATTTGGTATCATAAAACGGGCAGGAAAGTGTGTTTTTTAGCAGTTTATCTCGAACATTTTTGGTAGAATAGTGTGATTAGGTGTGTCTTCAGAATCCCTTTTTTCATTTCTGAAAAAAACCTTGTCCACACTCTTCACTATCAACTCTAATAACTTTTGAAAGGATAGTCCTACTGCTTTGAAAGTTGGCATTAATTATGGACACAATGTGTTAATGAGGCATGCTTAATTTCAGTTTAATCTGATAATCCCTTCATTGTTGTTACTCTGGTGGTTTTACTTCCTGTTTTTTGTCCCATTTACCGCACAGCCAGCACGGTTTGGTAAAGATTAAGCGCTTGAATAGACACTGTATTTCAGAGCCTCTTTTCTCAGTTCACACTTTTCCTGAGTTTGTGCTTTCTTTCCAATATTTAGATAGGTTAGGAGAGTCCATTTGATTTGAGTTATACATCATTTTAAAGCGTAAAGTCTGCTCTTTCAGAATATGGTCATAACTAAGAATGCATGTCTGGCGACTTTTTGTTTGTTTTGAGGTGCAGTGTTACATATGTTCAATGTGTATATGCAATTTTATAATAGCTGGGCTCGAAAGTTATATCATCTGTGATGTCTAAATATTTGCTAAACCAGGTACTTCAGGGTATTGCTTTCCAATAGGTGATCTTCAACCATACAGACAAGAGAAAGTCCACCCCCATTACAAAAGAGAGAGAGAGAGAAGAAAAATGCATGTCTTTTCAACAGTATGGCTTTGCGGGACGTAATTTGCCAGAGGTATCTTAATCACTTTTCCTCATTTTCTGCGTGTATCAATGAGAATGACCTATATTTCCTCTTGCGTTTACATTGGTGAGCACCCATGAAAAAAGTGTTCACTTTCAGAAGTCATCAGACAATTTGAGTCACTGTGTACCTGCGTCTGTGAAGCATTCTGCTACTGATGTATCATTACAATGTCATGCTGTATCATCATCCTTCGACCAACGCTTAACTTTCTACCATGTGCCATGGTAGACACCCTCTGTGTGCCACATTATTCTGAGACACCAACGTTGTCATGCTTTGAGAAAACATTCTGTTTTTCAAATCTATGTTACGTCTACAGATTTCTGTTAAGCTGGACACATAGTGAGTAAAGATGTAGAGAAAATGCCAAGCTTTGCTTTGATGTAACTTGTATGACAAATCTATGATTGCAACTGATTGACAAATTGCCCTACATCGACGTAAATAAGCACTGAATTGATCAGTGTTTTAGTAGTAGCCATGATAAAAAAATCATGGGCGTACATACTCGAGCAGGATTCGAACCCACGACCTCCTGATCACCGGACAGGCGTCATCTCCACTAGACCACCGAGCTTTCGCCCGACAGCAAGTGTTGGTTCTAATCCTTATAGCATGCAGCGGGTACTGCTTTTGTTATTCAAATTTATGAAGTTCTTCCGTCGTGATGTTTTCATTGCAACTGATTGACAAATTGCCCTACATCGACGTAAATAAGCACTGAATTGATCAGTGTTGTAGTAGTAGCCATGATAAAAAATCATGGGCGTACATACTCGAGCAGGATTCGAACCCACGACCTCCTGATCACCGGACAGGCGTCATCTCCACTAGACCACCGAGCTTTCGCCCGACAGCAAGTGTTGGTTCTAATCCTTATAGCATGCAGCGGGTACTGCTTTTGTTATTCAAATTTATGAAGTTCTTCCGTCGTGATGTTTTCATTGCAACTGATTGACAAATTGCCCTACATCGACGTAAATAAGCACTGAATTGATCAGTGTTTTAGTAGTAGCCATGATAAAAAAATCATGGGCGTACATACTCGAGCAGGATTCGAACCCACGACCTCCTGATCACCGAACAGGCGTCATCTCCACTAGACCACCGAGCTTTCGCCCGACAGCAAGTGTTTGTTCTAATCCTTATAGCATGCAGCGGGTACTGCTTTTGTTATTCAAATTTATGAAGTTCTTCCGTCGTGATGTTTTCATTGCAACTGATTGACAAATTGCCCTACATCGACGTAAATAAGCACTGAATTGATCAGTGTTGTAGTAGTAGCCATGATAAAAAATCATGGGCGTACATACTCGAGCAGGATTCGAACCCACGACCTCCTGATCACCGGACAGGCGTCATCTCCACTAGACCACCGAGCTTTCGCCCGACAGCAAGTGTTGGTTCTAATCCTTATAGCATGCAGCGGGTACTGCTTTTGTTATTCAAATTTATGAAGTTCTTCCGTCGTGATGTTTTCATTGCAACTGATTGACAAATTGCCCTACATCGACGTGAATAATGGCTACTACTGAAACACTGATCAATTCAGTGCTTATTTACGTCGATGTAGGGCAATTTGTCAATCAGTTGCAATGAAAACATCACGACGGAAGAACTTCATAGATTTCAATAAATCTATGATTGTTTTTCTTTCAAATGACTAGTAGCTAAATTACTGAAAAGTCATGATTTTTGCACACAAAACAGTGAGAGAAACTTAAAATTCACACGCAAATCCAGTAAGGAACACCGTTGATAGTCAATCACAACATAAAATGCAAACTATATGTGAGAGGAACGGAAGCGCACATACAGAGTTAATGTATCATGTCAATTTTGTTTCCTTTTGTTTTGTTTTGCTTTACTGCTATAGGTTAGCACTAACACCTTTTCAGGGAAAATAGATGTGTGTAACCCTCCTGTAACTTCAAAATCCATTCAGTTAATAAAATTAAAAGAATTTGCAAATTGTTATCGCCACGTATCAGCACATGCCGTGTGAACATAAGAGCGGGTATTGTTGTGATGGTTACTAATGTTCGCAATATTCCAAAGTGTGCTATTTACAAGTACATGTATACAAACCATTGTTTTAAGTTTCGGCTGATGAACAAAATATTATCATCACAAAAAAAAATAGTGAGCGTTAGTTTATTTTCGGATACACGAACCTTCGGAATAACAGACATAATTATACTTCCTGATAAAAGAACCTTTGGAAGAACGCACCATTTCAACCGGCCCCATATTTCCGGATTAACGCACATCTAGGTAGGCCCTATACAAGACATTTAAGTGAATACTCGATAGTACACAGCAAAATCACGAACCTCGAGAATAACGAACCTTCGGAATAACGAACCTTATTACTGACATTCTCTTATGACACTAGAGGGTCAAACAATATTATTAATGACTGATAATACTACAAAAAGGACTTAAACATTCAACGGAATACAATATTCTGCAGACCTCATACACAACATTTGTGACTCTTGAAAACGGACCATTCACCCGGCATGTTTAGTATTACGTAACTCAAAAGATAACTCTCTCCGTGTTCACAATAGTGTAGATTTCTCCTGCCAGAGTTACTATGCGGAGCTACTATTTTCATTGTGTGTGTCATTGTTATTAAAATTGTCGTTAACGTCACACATTTACACCAATGAGTGTAATTTAACTATTTTAAGTGATGTGCAAAGATGAATTAGATGATAAAACAAAATATAAAAAAGGAAAAAATGGAATAATGTTGCTTTTTGATATGTTTAGATGAAGTAGTTTGACTTTGAAAGTTGTTGCTGTGAATATATTCCCTCAGAGCGTTTGTATTAGTTTATAAATGGATGAATCCTGCGAGTTATGTTGGCCAGGGAGTGAGTTTTCGTAACATATACGTTTCACACCTGCACTTTTCCATGGAAATAAGATGATAAAGTTACTTTGGTTCTATAGTGAGATATGGGAGGAATTCCTTCCAGTTGAGCTATAATGCTGTCATAATCCTTGAGGAGAAATCTCATAGCATGGTATAACGTATGTTTCGTTGCATCTTAAAATACCTAATGGTATTCGTCAAGGGAAGGCTCATTCACCCGAACAGAAGTTGTGAATAGACAACTGAATGGCAACCAATATCTTTTTTTAAATACCTGATATAAAAAACATAACATACTGAATTTGCTTGATGAAATATGTCTTCTGAAGAGGAAGAATTAGTGTTTTGTTTTATTTTACAAAAACAACATGTTTTATATCATGGGACTTTTTTGTAAAGATTAACGATTTTGATTGTTTATTTTTAGGACGACTTATAAGCTTAACAAAAATATCTCCCGTCTGTGTTTTAATTGACTCGATCTATATCAAAAACAAAACAAAACAAAACAAAACACGAAACTCTTCGTTATCCTACCCCGCAGTCCAATGAATTTCACTTGCCTGTGATGACCATGACTATTTTTTTTTTAATTCCTATCTACAGGCTTTCAAAAATAGACATCTATCTTGGCACGATCGACTACTTGAATCTGGTTCCTGCATTTGACATTTTGTAATAGTATTTTTTTCTTGTCTGGTTATCTTTGATATAGTTGCTTTACCAAAATATGACACAGGATTATCTATTGGAATATTGATCAAACTCATGTGACATAATTATATGAAAATCACGTATTTGAGCGGATATAGTGGGATTTACCCTTTTACGGATGTCATTCTGTTATTCTCGGAGGAATTGATCTAAAATAAAGTCTGTAATCTGCAATAAACCTAATGTCCAATGAAACATTTTTTTCATCGGAGCTCCCCTATTTGAAGGCTACGTTTCATGAAAAGACGTTTCGCTGATAAGACATACAGACTTGATGATATGTAATTTACTTCTCTTGTATAAACGATATAGCTACACAATAATGAGAATCTTTGGTATTTCCGAGATTTATGTAAAGACTTATATGATGACTTCATGAAATCATGGAATGGACAGCTTGTCGCTCATCATGCATAAAGAAAGCACGTAACATAATGCAGTATGATGAACTGGCGGTCGAAGTATTAGTGCACAGCATAAGGCTCAACCAGGGAGGTGTAGTGGCACCTCCCTGGCTCGACTTTCGAACAAAACCCCCTATTTTGGTGGACAAATGACTTACAGTAATGTGTAGTGGAGGTGGGCAGCACTACCACACACCTCCCTGCACACACTACCAGCGGGAGTGCGAGCAACTGGCATTCTCATTAACCAATAAAACTGTCTGATTGACTGCGAGTCATGAATATTCATGTCCACTCTAGCATGAACTCGTGACCCTGCTCGATCCGGCGAAAGTATTTAACTGGACTCTTTTTTTTCTCGGGTATCGCAGTTCTCGGCGTATATCGCAATCCTCAGGTGTCACGCCCTCATACGGCTTGTCGCGTGCACTGAATCACGGCTACGAGTAAAAAGAGTCCAGAAGCCATCATTGCGTCAACCACAAATGGAAAAACTCATTGCTTACATTACAGGGGTGGATCCAGGAATTCTGTAAAGGGGAGGGGCGCCTTTACAAAATCAAAGGCTGGCGCGACCCCCCCCCCCCTCATTTTCTTCTTTTTATTTATCTTGTCTTGACGAAATAAAGAGAGGGGCACTAAAGGGGGATGCGCCCCCTCTCAATCCGCGACTGCGTCAACCGCACAATGTCAAAATCACAAATGTCATAACAGGTCGACCACAAAGGTCATAACGCGTCACAGGGGCGTATCCAGGAATTCCGTGAAGGGGAGGCGCCTTTACAAAATCAAAGGCTCGCGCGACACCATCCCATTTTCTTCTTTTAATTTTCTCTTGTTTTAACAAAATCTAGAGAGGGGCACCATGGGGGATGCGCCCCCCTCTCGATCCATGATTGCGTCAACCACAAATGACCAAACCTATTGCTTGCATTACAGGGGCATACCTAGGAATTCTGTGAAGGGGAGGCGTCTTTACAAAATCAAAGGCTCGCGCGACACCACGCCATTTTCTTCTCTTCATTTTCTCTTGTTTTAACAAAAGATAGAAAGGGGGCACCATGGGGGATGCGCAACCACTCAATCCATGATTGCGTCAACCACAAATGACCAAACTCATTCTTGCTTGCATTACAGGGGCGGATCCAGGAATTTCGTAAAGGGGAGGCGTCTTTACAAAGTCAAAGGCTGCGCGACCCTCCTCCCTCCGCCATTTTCTTATTAATATTTCTGTTGTGTTGATGAAATAAACAGAGAGGGCACTAAAGGGGGATGCGCCCCCTCTCAATCCGCGATTGCGTCAACCTCAAATGTCAAAATCGGGGATTAACCATAAATGTCATAACACGTCGTACAAAGGTCATAACGCGTCACAGTGGCGTACCCAGGAATTCCGTGAAGGGGAGGCGCCTTTACAAAATCAAAGGCTCGCGCGACACCACCCCATTTTCTTCTTTTCATTTTCTCTTGTTTTAACAAAATATAGAGAGGGGAAACCAAGGGGGAAGCGCCCCCTCTCTGTCCATGATTGCGTCAACCACAAATGACCAAACTCATTCTTGCTTGCATTACAGAGGCGTATCCAGGAATTTCATAAAGGGGAGGCGTCTTTACAAAGTCAAAGGCTGTCGCGACCCTCCTCCCTCCCCTATTTTCTTCTGGGCGGTCGGTCGGTCGGTCGGTCTGTTGCAAAATCTTTCGTCTCGAACTCCTCCTACAGTTTTGAAGTAATTTAAATGAAACTTAAGGTAAATGAAAATATTGAGGTATAGATGTGCAAGACATGTTTTTTGTGTTTGTCGGACAATGCGTTGCCATGGTAACCATAGTTTTAGCAAAATCTTGTGGATTGAATAACTTCCATAATATTTAAGCAATCAATGTCAAAATTGGCATCTATGATCTAAAAATAAGATAATCGGGGGGGGGGGGGGGGTGGGGGTCACGCCAGCCTTTTATTTTTTAAAGGCGCCCATCCCATTGAAGGAATTCCTGGATCCACCCTTGTGACGCGTCATGACATTTGCAGTTAGTTTGAAAATTTTGACATGTGGTCGACGTGTTATGACATTTATGGTTAATCTCCGATTTTGACATTTGCGGTTGACGCAATCGCGGATTGAGAGGGGGCGCATCCCCCTTTAGTGACCCCTCTCTTTATTTTATCAAGACAACAGAAATAAAAAGAAGAAAATGGGGGAGGGAGGAGGGTCGCGCCAGCCTTTGACTTTGTAAAGACGCCTACCCTGTAATGAAAGCAATGAGTTTGGTCATTTGTGGTTGACGCAATGATGGATCGAGAGGGGGCGCTTCCCCCTCTGGTGCCCCTTTCTTTTCTTTTCCTTTTTTTTTTGTTAAAACAACAGATGAAAAGAAAAAAAAATGGGGGGGGGGTGCGGTAGCCTTTAATTTTGTAAAGCCGCCTCCCCTTCACGGAATTCCTGGATCCGCCCCGGTAATGCAAGCAATGAGTTTTGATATTTGTGGTTGACGCAATCATGGATCGAGAGGGGGCGCATCTCCCTCTAGTGCACCCGCACTTTAATTATTAGGTTAAAACAACAGAAACAAAAATAAGAAATGGGGGGGGGGTGTCGCGCCAGCCTTTGATTTTGTAAAGACCCCCCCCCCCCCCCCCTTTAACGGAATTCCTGGATCCACCCCTGTAACGCGATATGACATTTGTGGTCGACATGTTATGACATTTGTGGTTAATCCCCGATTTTACTTGTGGTTGACACAATCGCGGATTATGAGGGGGCACATCCCCCTTTAGTGCCCCTCTCTTTATTTCGTCAACACAACAGATTCAGATTCAGATTCAGATTCAGATTTATTCAACACTTTCAGTAAAAAACAAACAAACAGGAGAATACAGAAAATTGACAACACCATAATAACAAGAAAAGAATGATCACAATAAGCATCAGTACGAAAATACAATACATTTGAAAGTGTTCGGAGACAGACAGAAAGGCTATGCCTTATATAAAAGTCCTGTCCCCATACTATTTCATTCATAAGATATTAAAGTATTGAATGAATACATTTCTTTATGAGTTAATACACACATACATACGCGCACACACACATACACACACTGACATATTTTACAAGAAAAAGGTTTATCACACCATTTCGGCATACTGATTTAAAACATGCAATCTTAATTTTCTTTTAAACACATTCAGCGATGAACTCTGTCTTATTTCGACCGGAATAGCATTCCAAATTTTGGGTCCATTAAAAAATATAGAATTATATGATGGCATAGTTCTGGCATAAGGCAATGTAAATCTATCTTTGATTCTCATATCATATCTTCTATTATCACTCATTTGAAAATAGTTCATCAAACATTTTGGAAGCATAAGTACATAAAAATTGCACTTTGATAATGATTATATATCATTAGATTTGAAGATTTTCAGATTAAAAAATATAGGCGATGTATGGGCAAGAAAATCACAGTGATGAACTAGAGATTGTAATTTGTCATCACTGACAAATTAAGGTGATCCGATTTTTTTAAATCAATAATTCGAGTCCTGATAGTGCAAAGTCTCAGCTACAACATATTAAAATCTGAGAGAAATTCACCGAAGCATACTAAAGTAAGATAGTGTTCGATAAAGAGAGTCATGTCAATTTTCACATCTAAAAAATTCCCTCCCATAGAGATAACACGTCATAGCGAAGATAGAAACAAAAGTACATATGAACTTTGACCCCACTTTGCACAGACAAGATGGCATCTGAGCAAAAAGTGGTTATTTTATGAAATGATTACTGTAACATGGTCTTTACGTGTGCAAAATATGGGAAAGATAGGACATGTATTCACCAAGATACAGGATGAAACATCTATGACCTTTGACCCTAATTTACATACCCAAGATGGTGTCCGATCAAGCAGTTGTTATTTTATGAAATAATGTACGTAACATGAACTAAACATGTGCAAAATATGGAAGTGGTAGAGGCTGTTTTTCTTGAGTTATTGCAAAGAAAGTTGCAGAAAGAAACAAATAATTATGACTAGAGATTGTAATTTGTCATTACTGACAAATTAAGGTGATCCGAGTGATCCGATTTTTTTTTTTTTAAATCAATGATTCGAGGAGTGATCGCAATAGGCATGACCATACAGGTTTCATCTGTGTTTAGAGACATTGGCCGTGTGATGTTTGGATTCTCATTTAGAAAAGGGAGTCATATCCGTCATCTTTGGTACCAAATTCTGTATACACTAGATAACGAAGATACAGCAACAAATACATAATTTAGGCATGACCATACAGGTTTTATCTGTCTATAGGGACATTCGCCGTGTGATGTTTGGAATCTCATTTAGAAAAGCGAGTCAGACCTGCCATCTTTGGTACCAAATTCCGTATACACTGTAACGAATATACAGAATGAAGTATATTTGACCATTGACCCCACTTTGCACAGCCAGGATGGCATCTAAGCAAAAAGTGGTTATTTCGTAAAATGATTCTTGTAACATGGTCTTTGCGTGTGCAGAATATGGAAGAGATAGGACATGTATTCACTAAGATACAGGATGAAACATTTATGACCTTTGACCCTAATTTACATACCCAAGATGGTGTCTGATCAAGAAGTTGCTATTTTATGAAATAATGTACGTGGCATGAACTGAATATGTGCAAAATTTGAGGGTGATAGACGCTGTTTTTCTTGAGTTATTGCAAAAAAAGTTGCAGAAAGAAAAGAAACATCTCAATACATTGAAGATAAGCTTTAAATTCAACCACGTTTTTTAACATAATCCCTACATCGTATGAAAAAAACGAAGGGAAAAATACGATAGCCCAAAGTCTCAGCTACAACATATTAAGATCTGGGAGAAATTCACCGCAGCATAAGTGAGCTAGTGCTCGAAAAAGATAGTCATGTCAAATTTCATTTGCAGAAAAACTGCACTCCCATAGAGATAACACGTCATAATGAAGATACAGAAAGATTATGACCTTTGACCCCACTTTGCACAGACATGGTGGCATCTGAGCAAAAAGTGGTTATTTTGTGAAATGATTCTTGTAACATGGTCTTTGCGTGTGCAAAATATGGGAGAGATAGGACATGTATTCACCAAGATACAGGATGGAACATTTATGACCTTTGACCCTAATTTACATACCCAAGATGATGTCTGATCAAGTAATTGAGTATATGAATATAAGAACGACCCAAGTCCATGGAAGGTCATTTCGAGTAAACTAAAAAAAAACTTCATATCTTTTTTATTTGTCCAATAATATTCTATTCAACTGTGATGGGAAGGCAACATTGTGTATAAAAATTAGAACATATATTATTATGACAATTAACATTTACATTAATTGTGGAGAGGCCATTTTGTGTGGTGGACTTGGGTCGTTCTTTGATTCATATGGACTTGGGTCGTTCTTTGATTCATATACATGATATTCTGCTATAGAGATGGGAGAAGGATGAGAGAGGGCGCTATTATATGAATGTAACAATGACCCAAGTCCTTCATTCTTACATTAATATAAGATTTAACTCATTCATTTCAGGCACTTCCGGGGGTAATTAGGATTTATCATTTACACACAAGATGAGTCCATGCATAAGCTACAATTTCCCATGTCAAACTAAATTTGGCCAAAAATTGGACTTGGGTCGTTCTTATATTCATATACTCAATTGTTATTTTATGAAATAATGTATGTGACATGAACAAAACATGTGCAAAATGTGGGATTAATAGCCATTGTTGTTGTTCATCTATTGCACAGAAAGAGAAAGAAAGAAAAAGAAAGAAAAAATTATGTTATTTTTATAGAAATTTGAAGGAGAAGCACGAAAAAATCAGAAAAAGATAAAGTTAGGAAAGGAGATTAAGACTAACTAAAGGAAAAAGAAGAAAAAAAGTGTTTAAAAAAAATATTGGCAGGGATGAGCCTCGAACCAGGGACCTTAGGATTACGAGTCGGATGCGCTATGCAATGACCTATTTCATGCTCCATAGGCCCTGTGTATTAAGCAAAATGACGCTGCATCGAAGCCACGTGCCATTTTTCAACCAAGTTTTTCGACGTGATGCCAACGTCGTATGAAAAAACGGGGGCACATTAACGATAGCTGAAAGTCTCAGCTACAACGTGCTAAAATCTGGGAAAAATTCATCGGAGCATAAGTGAGTTAGTGCTCGATAAAGATAGTCATGTCAATTTTCACTGCCAGAAAAACTGCCCTCCAATAGAGATAACACGTAAACTGGTCAAATTTTACAAGGATACTTTCAATCCATTTTTACGAGGTGATAACGTTATCCAATCAAAATGTTGTTTCACATTAATGAAAGAACATTTCATAAGCTACAACATACTGAAATCTGGGTGAAAATTGGCGAAATTTAAGTGAGATACGCTCGAGTGAATTTGAAATTTGATGACATCATTTTGAAAATTTACTTTTTTTATTTTATTAAGAAATTTGATATCTTTTAATCATTTTTTCAGTATCGCCAACTCATGAAATGACATTAACAACTCATCAGCTTTCAGAATATGTAAAGAAAATGGGGGGTCACCGTCCATCCTGACGAGTAAAATCGGATTTAAAATTGGCGGTTTTGTGGCATAGTTGCACTCTGTATCCCCATTGACGCACGCGCGGAATTTTGAATTTGACGGGCCCGTATGACGTCATATTGAGTCGGATCGACTTGAAACTTGGTAGAAATATTCCTTGACATTTGGGACATCCGATCCGTGTGAAAAAACTGAAAACTTCTATTGCATATGAGTTGTGCGTGCGTATATGCGCGCGCGCGTACGCGTCCGTCTGATTTTTTCAATTTTTCAAAAAATGCTCCAAATGGTCTGAAACATGTGCAAAAAAAAATTGAGCTCGATTTGAGCATACAAATATTTCAACGCGCACGTATGCGCACGTATCAAGAGAAAATGTGAATTTTGAGAACATGAGTAGAATGCGCATAACTTGAAATATATGTGACGTAAATTTCATTGAAAAACTCCATTCCATTAATGAGATATGATTGAGAATATGTTTTCATATAATGACGTCATAGTGACGTCACGGTCGACTGATCACTTTGATTTTAGTTCGATTGCCGTCTTTGCGACACGATACATACATGGTATAAGTTTGAATTTGATAGGCATAGCACTTTCTGAGATAACCTCTGCACAACTTTTGGGGAGAAATAAAGAAAGAAGAAGAAAGAATCCGTACAGATACAGAAGGTGATCCGAGAGGATACTCGGATCACCTAATAATACGGACCAGCTTTTTCTGCAATAAAAACAATCTCCTGGCATTGGTCACACCTGAGTTTGCCCAAGCTATTGCACAGTAGTTTAGATGAGGTAATACGAGAGTATTATAAAGAAGAAGCAACACCTTTCTTGACAGAAATCGCAATCTATAAAATATCCCTACATTTTTTGACAACAGAAATAGAAATAAGAAAATGGGGGGGGGGGGGGGAGGTCGCGCCAGCCTATGATTTTGTAAAGGCGCCTCCCCTTTATGGAATTCCTGGATCCGCCCTTGTGACGCGTTATGACATTTGCAGTAAATTTGGAAATTTTGACATTTGTCGTCGACGTGTTATGACATTAGTGGTTGATCCGATTTTGACATTTGTCGTCGACGTGTTATGACATTAGTGGCTGTTTTGACATTTGTCGTCGACATGTTGAGACATTAGTGGTTGCTATGACATTTGTCGTCGACGTGATATGACATTAGTGGTTGTTTTGACATTTGCCGTCGACGTGTTGAATATGACATTAGTGGTTGTTTTGACATTAGTGGGCTCTACACCCCTCTCACACCTTTCCGGGTAAGCTACTCGGGCTTGTAGCAAATAGGGATTTTCCAGCAAGCAGGAACATTTTCTGTGGGCGGACAAGGATGTTGGCGGACAAGGATGTTGGCGAATTCAGTACTTGCGTCTTACCTGCTAGACGCGTGCCACTTAACTGCTACTTGCATGCATTCCGTGTGAGCTGCGTGACAGCCTCGAAACCGATCCATTTTCTGGTACGAGCGACATACGGGGGCTGCGAAGTACCTGCGCTGCAGTTGCGAAGTACCCTCGTATGAGTTGCTAGCGAGGTGCTGTCGATAAGGGCCTCCTATTGGCGTTCTACGTACACCTCTGCGGGTAGTCCACTTCCTGGACTGTATTCGTATGCAGTGTAGAACCCGCGTACGTACGGACGTACGTTGATGGTGTCTGTATGTACACTGTATTACAAAATTCTCCCCTCCTGAATCATATTCGGGAGTACCAATTGGTGGAGTGTCGCAATCAGCGTTTGGGCGCATTGTGTGTGGGTGCTTGCATGTGTATGCGTGTGTTAGTGGGGAATGCTGGACTACTCTGCGGGCAAACCCCCGTGACTCGCCCGGAACGAGTTTTGAGCATATTCGAGGCCTTGTCCCGTCGTGTCTTGGAAAGCATCGTGGGTTGATTTGCGGTTTTTTTTTTTTTGTTTTGTTTTTTTTGTTTTTGTTTTTTTTTTTGCTACCCGGACCTCCCAACAGTTGGACTTCACCTGACAGTACATAGCGCGTATCTCGCCCGCAGTTGCCCGGAGGTGCGCACGCAAGTCCGATTTACCCGCAGCCAAGTTTTGAGCATGACCAAAACTTTTCAGGATGAGTCGCGGGAATTGAACGCAGAGGTCCGCGCAGAACATCAGTAGGAGGCCCGTAGCTGCCGCAAATCACGGCCAGTTGACTCGCTTGAAGTACGTAAGTTGCTAGTGGATCTATGCTTTTGCGCCGGAAGCGCGTGTCATCTGCACGGCATTTTGTGGGATATCTGCCATATCATATTCCTTCAGAGGAATTCCTTCACTGAGTTGTCAGCCCTCACTCTCCACCCATGCGCCTACACGCATGTCAAACGGAATGGACTAAACTAAAGCGTAAGTAGCACGGATCCAGCAAGAAAGACGCATGCGAAACTGCCAAAATCCTTGTCCGCCTGCAAAAATTGTCCTGCGTGCTTGACTTGCGTGCTCAACTCCGGGTAACTACGGGTGAGATAGTTGCAAGGTAGTGTCATGTGCGGGTCATCTGCGGGGACCTCCGGGTAGCAAAAATTGTTCTTTGCAAGTCGCACGCAATCTGCTGATGAATTTGTTAATGAACACGATGACGAAAAACTTTTCTCTGTCCAAATATTTTCTTAAATGATTAGAATAACTAAAACTCATTCATACTACTTTACTAATATGCTACCTATTTGGTGGTTTGTATAACTGAGCATTCTTATTACATTATAGGCTTTTACTGTTTGAAGGCGTGTAAATCTATTCGGTTCTAAGATGAGAATCTTTTTATGGGCCATTAAAACTCGGGGCCAATGTTCTGCTTTCCGTTTAAAGTGTATGCTTTTGCGTTTAAGTTTTTGCATGTACGTTCCGTTGACTTTTTCCTTGTTTATTGATAAGATGATACATTCTAATCATAATCTACATTTCTCAATTTACAGATATTGATGAATGTGATAGCAACCCTTGTCTGAATGGAAGAAAGTGTCAGGACCATGTCAATATGTACTCGTGTCTGTGTTTATCGGGTCATAACGGGTCGAACTACCAAACAGGTGAGATGGAATTAAATGTTTTCGAGTAGCGAATAGCAATCTGCCGATGAATTTGTAAATGAAGACACATTTCTTGTTAGTAGTCACTGAATTGATAAATGCTTAATAGTAGCCATGACAAAACATCATGGCCGGGCGCGCACACTCGACGACCAGGATTCCAACCTACGACTCCCTGATCACCGGACAGGCGTCATCTCCACCTGACCACCGAGTCTCCGCCCGACAGCAAATGGTGGTTCCCATCCTTATAGTATGCAGTGGGCGCCACGTAATTATTCAAATTCATGAAATTCTTCCGTCGAGATGTTGTCATGCAAGTGATTGACAAATTACCCAACATCGACGTAAATAAGCACACAATTGATCAGTGTTTAATGGCAGCCAATAGTAGCCAATTACGCGATGCCCGCTGCATGCTGTATAACGATTAGAACCAACACTTGCTGTTGGGAGGAGCCTCGGTGGCCTGCTGGAGATGACGCCTGTCCGGAGATCAGGAGGTCATAGGTTCGAATCCTGCTCAAGTGTGTGGTCCCATGGTTTCTGTCATGGCTAGTATTAAATACTGAGCAATTCAGTGGTTATCTACGTCGCTCTAAGGAAATTTATCAATCAGTTGCATGAAAACGTCTCAACGGAAGAATTTCATGAATTTGAAAAAAAAAACACTTTTTGTTTCCTGACTTTTAGTCCTGTATCAAGAATGAAATACATTTCTCAAGGAATACGGGAGCCCGTTGGTTCTTGAAACATGTCAAGGATGGAGCATTTGAATGTCATTTTAGGATCTTACCACACCTCATGGCTGTCAGGCTGTCCAGCAACTTTATTTTTAGATGAAGGGAACGAAAGTCCTCCCTCTAACCAAGCCAAGTGGCATTTGTGTGTGCGTGTGTGTGTGTGAGTGAGTGTGTGTGTGTGTGTGTGTGTGTGCTGTGTTTTAGATAATGTGCGACTACTTCCTAAATACAGGAGATTGGTATCAGACCGTCATTTGTTTCCGCATCCAACTTCTGCATCCAAGTGCCTCGAACCACACACACACACACACACACACACACACACACACACACACACACATACACAAAATGATTGAAATAAAATGAAAGCCAAACACACCATAGTCGATCAACTGTTCTTGTTAAAACGAGGTGCGTACGAACGTTTCATTTTCGGAACATTCGTCCTTACGAGCCTTGTTTCATTTTCGGAATAACGAACTTTTAGAATAATTTTGAAGAAGATTTTTGATCATTCAATAATTGTTCTCATTTCTCTATTTCTTGTTTTCGATTTATATGTAATTATTACATCCCGCAGTAAATAGGAATGCAAGGAAGGAAATAGAAAGGAAAATATAACACAAAATTACACGAACCATCCTTGGTGCAAAATGCATATTTTGGTGTCAAGGTATGAAAATATTTTAGGATGAAGTTAACATGTAAATGTTTATGTTTACAAGAACGGGTATAAAGGAATCAAGAGCTATTTCCCTTACAAGTTGTTGAATTCGTTGAAAAACAATGATTGTCAAAGCACTGGCGTAGCCAGGGGGGGGGGGGGGGCGATGGGGGCGATCGCCCCCCCCCCCCCCCTAAGATTTGGACCGGGGATTTGGGAGGCGGAAAAAAAAAATGCGTGTATACTGTATATGCATGCACATGAAGCGGGTCTCCTTTGCAACCTTTCATCAAATAAGATATTTTTTGAATATTTCACTCAAAGTGTGCACCAGATCGTTGAATTTCAATTCAAAATATGCAAAATCTCTCGTGCTTGGGAGGGGATACCCCCTCCCAAACCCTCCCCCTCTGTGCCTCTTTCCCTAGCTTAGTACACTTTTTAGATTTACAAAAAATTATGAATAATTCTGAGTGCACAAGACTTATCACTTATATTCCGAAAACTCAAGGTTCCCTTATGTATAAGGGGAATTTCCCCTTTTAATCGACTTTTTCCTCCCTCAGCCCCCCCCCCCTAATCAGTTTTGTGTGTGTGTGTGTGTGTGTGATTTCCCAAATGTTGATTCCATCAAAAATGCGTAGATGAGATATCTCAATTTCAACCTTAAAAAGGCAAAAGCTCCATCGGAAGGGAAGGGTGGAGATAACACTCGCCCACGCCTTCTCCCTGCTCCCCCCCCCCCCCCCCGCCATGCAAAGAAGTAGACTGTGGCTATACCCAGATCGCTTTATTTCAATTCTAAAAACGCAAAAGCTCCGCGAGCGGGAGGAGGAATCCCCCTTCCTCTATATACCTCAATAGACTTTATACATACACACAGATGGTGCACATTCGGAATAAGAGCTAAATTCCGTGATTTTATCACTTCGATGAAAAAGTATTGCACCAAAAATTTGCAACAGATCGCTGAATTTCAGGTCTGAAAACGCAAAATCACCTTCGTGTGGGAGGGGATATGCCGGCCATATGAGATCTACACCCTCGTGTGCATGCTTTTTCTGTTTGACTGCTGAACAGATGGTGTTCATGATATTCAGTGTAAAAATTAATACAAGAAGATTATTTAAATGATACCATTTTATAGGGAAATTGTTCAATAATAATATACACTAAATTATACTGCAACTTTAAACAAGTGGGACTGTTTCATAACGTTAAAACACGCAAAAAACATGCATCAAATTGCACCATTTACAACATCAAAATGCAAAAAGTTCTCACCGTGGGAGGGGGACACCCCCCTCCCACACCCTCCCCTCCCCCCTCGCTCTCTCCGCTCTCTCGGGTTCAGTCGCGTTCATGATATTCAGTGAAAAGAAGTAATACAAGAAGCGTATTTAAATGATAGCATTTTATAGGCAAATTGTTCAATGATAATCTACATCAAAATATACTGCAACCTTAAACAAGTGGGACTGTTTCACGTCGATAAAACACGCAAAAACATGCATCAAATTGCACCATTTGCAACATCGAAATGCAAAAAGTTCTCACCGTGGGAGAGGGGACACCCCCTCCCCTCCCCCCTCGCTCGCTCTGCTCGCTCGGATTCAGTCGCGTTCATGATATTCAGTGAAAAGAATTGATACAAGAAGTGTATTCAAATTATACCATTATATAGGCAAATTGTTCAATGATAATCTACATCAAAACATACTGCAACCTTAAACAAGTGGGACTGTTTCAACTCTTTAAAACACGCAAAAACATGCATCAAATTGCACCATTTGCAACATCAAAATGCAAAAAGTTCTTACCGTGGGAGGGGGACACCCCCTCCCACACCCTCCCCTCCCCCTTCACTCGCTCCACTCGCTCAGGTTCAGTCGCGTTCATGATATTCAGTGAAAAGAATTAATACAAGAAGTGTATTTAACGTATGCCATTCTATATGCAAATTGTTCAATAATAATCTACACTAAAATATACTGCTACCTTAAACAAGTGGGACTGTTTCACGTCGATAAAACGCGCAAAAACATGCATCTAATTGCACCATTTGCAACATCACAATGCAAAAAGTTCTTACCGTGGGAAGGGGACACCCCCTCCCACACCCTCCCCTCCCCCCTCGCTCGCTCCGTTCGCTCGGGTTCTGTCGCGTTCATGATATTCAGTGAAAAGAAGTAATATAAGAAGTGTATTTAAATCATTCCATATTATAGGCAAATTATTCAATGATAATCTACATCAAAATATACTGCAACTTTAAACAAGTGGGACTGTTTCAACTCGTTAAAACGCGCAAAAACATGCATCAAATTGCACCATTTGCAACATCAAAATGCAAAAAGTTCTCACCGTGGGAGGGGCACACCCCCCTCCCACACCCTCCCCCCCCCCCCCTTCACTCGCTCCGCTCTCTCGGGTTCAGTCGCGTTCATGATGTTCAGTGAAAAGAGTTAATACAAGAAGTGTATTTAACTTATAGCATTTTAAAGGCAAATTGTTCAATAATAATCTACATCAAAATAAACGGCTACCTTAAACAAGTGGGACTGTTTCACGTCGATATAACGCGCAAAAACATGCATCAAATTGCACCATTTACAACATCAAAATGCAAAAAGTTCTCACCGTGGGAGGGGGACACCCCCCTCCCACACCCTCCCCTCCCCCTTCACTCGCTCCGCTCTCTCGGGTTCAGTCGCGTTCACGATATTCAGTGAAAAGAGTTAATACAAGAAGTGTATTTAACTTATAGCATTTTAAAGGCAAATTGTTCAATAATAATCTACATCAAAATAAACTGCTACCTTAAACAAGTGGGACTGTTTCACGTCGATATAACGCGCAAAAACATGCATCAAATTGCACCATTTACAACATCAAAATGCAAAAAGTTCTTACCGTGGGAGGGGGGACACCCCCCTCCCACACCCTCCCCCCCTCGCTCGCTCCGCTCGCTCGGGCTCGGTCGCTTCGCTCCCTCGCAGACTAACCGCCCCCCCCCTAAGATGAAATCCTGGCTACGCCGTTGTGTCAAAGCAAAAACAAGCAAACAAATGCTGCTTAATCAGTCAATATCTTGTTTGACTATTTTGTCCGTATAGTCTTTCAGATATTTTTTTTTTCGTTACTTTTGTGATTAATTACCCCCTCGTCAGGAAAAAGAAAAACTGTTTTGGGATTCAGTGACCAATTCTCACTGTTGCATTATCATTGTCTTAGAAAGAGTACAGATGAATCAAGGAAATGATGGGTCTCTTTTATCTGTTTAATTCTCTCTCTCTCTCTATATGTGACCCTGCACCTCAAAACAAACAAAAAGTCGCCAGACATGAATTTTCAGTTAAGACCATATTCTGAAAGAGCAGACTTTAAGCTTTAAAATGATGTATAACTCAAATCAAATGGACTCTCCTAACCTATCTAAATATTGGAAAGAAAGCACAAACTCAGGAAAAGTGTGAACTGAGAAAAGAGGCTCTAAAGTACAGTGTCTATTCAAGCGCTTAATCTTTACCAAACCGTGCTGGCTGTGCGATGAATGGGACAAAAAAACAGGAAGTAAACCACCAGAGTAACAACAATGAAGGGATTATCAGATTAAACTGAAATTGAGCATGCCTCATTAACACATTCTGTCCATAATTAATGCCAACTTTCAAAGCAGTAGCACTATCTTTTCAAAAGTTATTAGAGTTGAAAGTGAGGAGTGTGGACAAGGTTTTTCAGAAATGAAAAAGGGATTCTAAAGACACACCTAATCACACTATTCTGCCAAAAGTGTTCGATATGAATTGCTAAAAAACACGCTTTCCTGCCCGTTTTATGATACCAAATTTTAGCATAACGTAAAAGAAGACCCGCTCTTTCAGAAAGTATGAAAAAGTCAAGTTCGGCTGGGTTGATCCATTTCACTTATTTTCAGTCCACACGCAAAATCAGTGTGTGCGACTTTATGTTCGTTTTGAGGTGCACGGTCACATATATATATATATATATTTTTTTTTTCGATGGAAAATTGAGCAAGAAAATAAGATTCCATCGCGATTCGAGGCCGTGTTTGCTAAATTTTCCACCAAGGTTCACATCTGGTCAGTTTTCCTTTGTTTGCATTCATTCCAATGTCATTGTCAGTTGCCTTCATTATCCCAATAGCTCTCCCGGTGATGTTCATCACCGAATACAGCAATCAGCGGATTCTGATGGCTGACCTTGGAAGTCTCGAATTCACCGTGTTTATCAATCTGACGGAACAACCACTCGACGTAGCATACGATACAAAGTACAGGAAGCTCTATTGGTCTACCAACTCTGGCGTTTGGCGCTCCTGTCTTCAGGAGAAGGATCCAGAACAAGTTACAAACAATGGTACCTACAACTATTAGCCGTGTATTGCACCCTGTGTGCTCAAATATTTTAAACATCCACACACACGTACACGCACACATACACATACACCCGAACACACACACACACTCACAGACACACAAACGTACATGTGCATATTCCAAATTAAGTACTTGTGGGAGTACCCAGTTATTTTTCCCACAGACAAAATACTCTCACTATGTCATTTTTACGACGTAGTGTCTGACTAAATAAAGCAAAACACAAGATGGAACCCCCATAATGTACCTCTTGCTCGTCTGCGCACAATCACGTACGGATTGGTTCAAAAGAAAGTGCATATACAGAGACATGGTATGAAATATTTCTTTCCAAGACGGATTTGCAACTTTATAAAATAAATATGATTATGATTATGCATGTAAGAATTGTCTCCCTCATAGCTGTTTTAAGAATGCTGCAAAAAAGAAAAAGAAAAAAGAGAGAGACAAATAAACAAGCTGATTACTATAAAAAAAAAAAAAATGCGTCTGGCTTCAGCCCAAATATCGATCCTCTCATTGCTTCAAGTGCGCTTAGAAACGCCAGTAATAAGCGCCATATAAATGCAATTATTATTATTATCATTATCATTATTATTATTATTGTAAATATTATTATTATAATTCAGAGGACTAATCGCAATTTACTTCATACAATTATTGTTGAGTAAAATCGGGCTAAAAGACTGGCCCATGAACTATTTTCAAGTTTCAGTTTTCAATATGCAATTACATAAACAGCATTCAAAATGACATGATTATAACACATTAGAGAGGCATCTTTTTGTCAGCATTATAAAACTGAAAAATATCATATAACATATCTTACATCAACATCAATTTTAAAATATTCAACCTATAAATACATCTTTATCTTTAACTGTGAATAAAACAAAAACTAATATGGGAGATTTATTTCCGTGCCTTGGGGGTACAATACAAAAAATCCTGCAAATTATTCATCGGTAATTACCGAATAAAATAAAATTTATAAATACAATGATAAAATCAAAACTTATCTATAAGACTGTCCAAATTAGAAGGCTGACACATTTCGTCAGATGAAATTCACAAATCACTAAGTTGTAACTTTGATAACGTTAACGAACGTGTTCTATATAATTATGCTTCGTATAAAAATGCGTAAAAGTGAATGGCAAACTTTAACATCAATCTCGTCATCTTATCAACATCCTTATCAGTTCACGATTCATGTGCCCTCGCTTAGCAAACTTCATGGGAACTGCAAGAACCTTCGACTCATATGATAATGATAACCAGTTGCACAGTTGGACTTAAGCGGAATCTAAAGGAGATGTCCAGGGGATAACTCCCACGCATACATTATTTTCTTGACAATGTTTAACTTTGATGTTATCGTATCGATGTGGTTTATCCTCATCGATTTCTCTTGCTTACAGGTGCACTAGTATAATGTTTATATGATACATTAATACTTACAAACATACATCTTCTTGGGGGGGGGGGGGGGCGAGAAACTCTCAGCACACCTTTTCACATAAGGGCTTTTTACACTTGTGTTTCTTAACCCCGGACTTTCTCTGACCCAGGACTATCGTTAGTCCCGTACCAATTTTTTCAGCTTTTTACACTCGCCAATTAGTCCCGTACTATCTCTTGTCCGGGGCTTAGGAGAAATCTGACCTTTTTACACTCGTATTTCTTAGCCCCGGACTTTCCAAACAACATGAATATTCATAATTACGCTGTGTACTGTACACGTACACGCAGGCACCGGCAGCACTTGATTACCTCGTTTCTGATTGGTCAGTGAGGGTCGGACTTCGTCTCCGTCGCTTAGCCCAGGATTATTTTTTTCGTTCTGTTTACACTCACTTGCTTGGCACCGCAATTGCGGTGCTAACCCCTGCTATTTTGCAGGGCCAGATAGTACCGTACTATCAGTGGGGCTAGCCCACTTTGGCAAAAACGAGTGTAAACAGAAAGTGGGCTAAGGATAGTCCCGTACCAACGGTGGGGCTAAGGCCCCCCCCCCCCCCCCTTAGCCCCACCGTTGGTCCGGGGCTAAGCAAAAATTTACAAGTGTAAAAAGCCCTTAACTTGATATCATCAATAAAGATGTGGAGTCAGTGGTTAATTTAGGAGATGGTAACAAGTTTTGATAGTCACTCCAACTGTGGTAAAATGAACTTTACGGTATCCAGCTCTTTTAAATATTTCCAGTTCCTTTAAAAGGAATGATTCCGAATTTTAACAAGCTGAATGCAGAAAATGACTACCCCGATAAAAATTTCATTTCGAAAACTCACTGACGAGTTAATCTAAGCTGCTGTCGCAAAATACAGGTGAAATATATAAACTGAAGAGATATTTTGGAACCAATGCTTGGTTAACAATTTAGTGTACCCCTGTACTTCCATACGGATTTTATGAATTGTTTTGTTTCATGAAACAAGTTAATTTTGAGAAAGTCCGTTTTCTTAACCCTGAATTTTTAAGTATATCAGCTAGCGATTAAGCTTATACTGGAATATTGTTGCTCCCTCGTTCGTAATACAAACCAACAGTTGAGTACCATACCCCACAAGACATACATTGCCTACAACGAAAATATTGTCCGTCGGCAATTCTGGATGTATAACCGCCTGTAGCCAAATATAAGTGATATTTCTTTTCTTCAGTGTAATATGCTTAATTTTCGAATGCAAGCTGAGAACAGATGATTTCAAGACGGCACTATAATATTTAGATTCGGTTATTATCTTTGTTTCTAATGCTGAAGTGCGTCACATGCAGTGGCTTATCGGGGGGGGGGGGGGCAAGGTGGGAGAGGGGGGGGGGCACGTACCCCGAGCGCCACTCCTTGGGGGCGCCAAAAACGAATAAACAAAACAAAAAAAGAAAAAACGAAGAAGAAGAAGAAAAAAAAAATCGCCCGGACGGGGGGAGGGAGAATGGGGGGGGGGGGGGGGGGGGGGCAAAAAACCAAATCAAACAAGATCAAACAAGATCAAACAATGACAATGTTGATTGTGTTCACACAAGAATTCCATGTTTTGTTTGCTGAAATACAAAAATTTTCGGCTCGCTCACTGCTCTCCAAAATTTATATATATAAAAAAAGAAGATAAGAACAAAGCGTGATGATGACGCGGACAAAATGACAATGTCTATTGTGTTCACACATGTCATTTTATATTTAGCAGGCAAAATGTCACACGGAGCAGCGGCTCAATTTCTTTCGCTCTGAAGGGATCGACGATTGGATCAAAAGAGGGCGCCAACGGTTTCGAACATGGGGGGGGGCGCAAAAAAACCAAATCAAACAAGATAAGAACAAAATGTAATGATGACGCGGAAATATACAAATTTCGGCTCACTCGCTCGTACTTATTTACAGTACTTTTTCAAGTCCTCAGTTTGTTGGTACAAATCGTTATCTTTAAGGCCGTCACTATATCTTGATTAGAATTGTAAGATTTAATAAGCAAAAAATGACAGGAATTCCATGGCATCATGTTTCGCAAGCTGAAATACAAAAATTTTCGGCTCGCTCGCTGCGCTCGCTCACCAAAATTTATCAAAACAAAAGAGAGAAAAAGATAAGAACAAATCGTGATGATGATGCGGACAAAATGACAATATCTATTGTGTTCACACATGTCATTTTATATTTAGCGGGCCAAATGTTACATGAACTGCTGCAGCACTGCGCCTGCAATTTCTTTCGTCCTGAAGCGATCGCCGATTGGATCAAAAGAGGACGACAACGGTTTCAAACATACGGGGGGGGGGCGCAAACAACCAAATCAAAGAAGATGAAAACGTAATGATGACGCGGAAATGTACAAATTTCGGCTCACTCGCTCGTACTTATTTACAGTACTTTTTCAAGTCCTCAGTTTGTTGGTATAAATCGTTATCTGTAGGGCCGTCACTATATCTTGATTAGAATTGTAAGATTTATTAAGCAAAAAAAATGGCAAGAATTCCATGTTTTGTAAGCTGAAATTAAAAAAAAAAAAATTTCGGCTCGCACGCTGCGCTTGCTCGCCAAAATTTATTACAGTTAAATCACCCATCAAAAGACCCCTTCTAAGTGCTTTAAAAAGCATATCCTGTGGACTTGTTTTTTAAAGTCCCTACCGGGATTGGGTTGGGGTTGAACACTTTTTCAGAAATTCGGGAAGCAATTTTTCGCGCTTTACCCGGGCGCCGTTTTCTCTAGATACGCCACTGGTCACTATTGAAGATGTCTCCGCATATCAACTGGGAAAAGTAGCTATTTCTTGTTGTTGTTTTTTCCCCGAAAGGCTAATCTTACATGTATGCAGTATTACATACTTTTTTGGCATACGTTATAATGTAAAGTCAATTGATATTTCACAACGGGTACAACCATCTTTGTTGGTCATTGTAAGTCTCTCGCTTTCTCTTCGCTATTTCTCAGTTACCGCAAAAACAATATTGGAATCGTTTAATTTGGGGGACTTAATGTTTCTCTTCGAAGAGCATACTCTTAAAAACACTTCTCATGCTTTTCAATAAGTCCCTTGGTTCTAATTTCTATAGTCCATACATCCCATTGTCTCCTTTTATTAACCAACTCAATGGGATCTTATATTTCCCTCTTAAAACAGAGAAAGGAAAAAAAAAAACGCTGTTAAACAATTAATCTTACCTCCGGAATTTTCAGCTGTTGGCGCTATACAGCCTTCATCAGCAGAATGACTCATTTTTTGCCTTGATCACGTGACAGTCAATAAGCGGATCATAGACTTTCGGAAGTTTGTACCCCCCGTCTTTGCTGAGAGAAGGTTGGTAAGCCTTGATGTAAATTGCTTCCTTAACTCCCCTGTTAAAGTATCGAGGTTCCAGGTCTAGAACCCCACCTTCTCCAGGTCCACGTGATGGCCTGACGATACGATGTGGATGTGTTGGTTAATATAATCATGCACATCACTATTTCAAAGTCATTATGAATGAGTACACCACGTACAATGATTGTGATAAGTCGATACCCAATAGTCTCAATCACAAAATGTTTCAAACATTTGATATTTAAGGTCCCGCTCCGCGAATCTATTCAAGATTCACATGCAATTGACATTGCTGAACAAACACTCACGCATGCACCAGCACTCACTTTCCATACCAAAACAATATATATACATATACATATATCAAGATTAACGCAACCCAACGCAAGAATAACGGATAGTCTGACTTTCCTATCGGATTGCGCATAAAGTATATGTTATAATTATGTATTTCATTTTCTTTCTTTCTTTTTCAGGCTGCAGTCTCATCAAATCATTTTGCTATGACTATAGAGATTTCTTGCGTTCCAATTTAACCATGAAATAACATAAATAAGTCAAACCACAGTCTTGCCTTATCTTGAATAAGCTGAAATCGACATTCCTTTTTTATTCTATTACCAGACTACTGTAGATCTTTTGCGCTTGGATGTACTACTTGTACGTCTCATCGCTTTTAATCAATGGAAAAAAATGTCATTTGTAATGTATTCAATGCAGAAATCTGATTAAAGATCTGAAATGTCAAACAAAACAAACAATTATGATTAATGCGTTGAAAACCATCAACATGGCTTTTTAACGGTTACAATAATTTGATGAAATAATGATCAAATTGAATATTATTGTTTGTTAATCACTTCATTTCATTTCCAGGCAGAGTAGAAGCAATCGCTATAACTCAGTCACCAAGGACGCTTTACGTGATGTACGACACCAAGCTCACTCAGATGTCAATTGATCCAGACGGGAATGAGACGGATGTAGTGGATCTCTCTGGCAGGATCCCTGGCGGGCACCAGGCCGTTGCTTTTGTACTTTACAACGGGTATAAATACCTTTCACTACCTTACTAGGGTTAAAAGGTTTCATAGATCGACATTTGTGGAGTTCTTCTGACTCCTATCTGTCTTTCTCTCCCTCTTTCTCTCTCTCTCTCCCTCCCTCTCTCTCTCTCTCTCTCTCTCGCTAAAAGGAGGAAATAGCACTACATATAGAATATATGGTGATATTTCTTTCAATCTCTCTCTCTCTCTCTCTCTCTCTCTCTCTCTCTCTCTCTCACGCACACTTTTAACCAACAGTAAGACAAATAAAAATGGGGAGACAGATCTGCCAGTAGGCTAATTCATTCACAGAAGGCAGGGACCTGACAAACGTGCAGTGACGACCTCCAATCTAAGAACTGCAACACACTTCGTATATATCATGGATAAACTATCATGATTCATCAGGACTTAAAGGAAAAGGATCAGTTCTCCTCGGACGGGTTCGATTGGTATATGTTCATTTTAATTGAAATGGGATACATTAGTAAGGATACAAATCAGATGTTCTGACTCATAATTGGCAAAATTTCCAAACTAATGTTGAAAATTCGGCATCTATTGGGATGTTCTTTACAAGAACGTTTATGAGGACACTGACTAAATGAATCGGTTAGCCTCCCACCCACCCCCTCACGTATAGTTCCTTTATTAGTTCATTACGTAATAATGTGTATTATTACACATCTGACTCGTCACAATCCACGTCTGACAGATTTTCCATAGTTTATGTATCATTGATATAAAATTCCTCAAGGTTATTTCTGAAAGCTTTTCACATAACCTGCAAAAAGCCGAGGGAAATTCAGAAAAGCGAGACCTTTCTATTTCTGCACTAAGTCTTGCTCAACCTATTAAAGGGCCGGGGCATTTGGTCTTCCGGAATGCCATCTGTGAGTGTATCTACTGTGTGACTATCAAAAGCAAAAGGTTGGAATGTGCAGATTATACATGAGAAAAAGGCTGGCGTCACACAAGAACAAGAAAAATGTAAAAGTATTATAAGGTCTCCATTGTTCAATCAAATAATGTATGCTACACCGAATCGATAGTGCTTGAGTACGAACACTTAGTCTACCTACCCACTACATAAACGCACACATACACACACACACAAGCCCTCAGAGAGAGAGAGAGAGAGAGAGAGAGAGACACACACACACACACAACACATACACACACTCACAATGACAGCAGCATTGGTTTGCTCTATGTAAATTGTCTTTTTCAGCTTGTATACCAGGGGCGTCACCAGCTTTTTTTCAAGGGGGGGGGGGGGGTACGTTTTCACACTGAATGTAACCTGCGATTAAAAAAAAAATGATTTATTGATTCCTGTATCATCATGTACATTAACATACACTGCGTATAATATACATGTACAGGGCCGGCGCAGTGTTTTCAAAAGTGTGGGGGCCCACTTCCGGGTTTCATGAGCTAACAAGCAAAAAAAAAAAGAAAAAAAAAAGAAAAAAGAAAAAAAAAAGAAGGTCCTCAGCTCATCTCTACCCGTCCACGTCCGGGTTTCTTCAGCTAACAAGCAAAAAAAAAAAAAGGGAGTCCTCACCTCATTCTCTCCCCTCCCATTTTAGTGCCACGTACGTACTTTGTTTGATCTGGTATCATTTTAACATCATACTCAGCAATTTTGCCTAGAGATACTATTTTTGTATTCAGTATTGGATACGAATTGTCACGGGAAGTTTACATGTACTTTACGTATGGAAATGAAAATTAGTCATGGTTTAATCAAACACACAAAGTGGCACACACATCCACCCACAAGCGAGCTGGAACACTTCTGGTTTGGAGGGGGGGGGGGACAAAGTCTCGATGGGGGCTCATTTTTGACGGTGTGAGATCCTCGGCGAGGGGGCGAAGCGACTTTTTGTAAAACAGAGTACCAAATTCGCGTTTGTAGAGCATCTAAAAGTGAATTTCTAGAGAATTAAACATAGTGAAAAAATCACTGTGAAGGACTATGATTATCACATACGGCGGTACATTATGTGACGGTGTGAGATCCTCGGCGAGGGAGCGAAGCGACCGAGCGGGGGAGGGTGTGGGAGGGGGATGCACCCTCCCAGGGTAGTGACTTAAAAAAAAACCAGAGTATAAAAGTCGCATTTACAGAGCATTTTTAATCAAATTTCTAGGGAATTAAACATAGTAAAAAAAAAATCACTGCGATGGACTATGATTTTCAATTTGCCATTCGTCTGAAATGTACTCATTAAAAGCTTAAACGTGATCGCCTTGTTCGAAAAATACAATTTGTTCTCATCAGTATAGAATTATAGAAGAAGAGGAAAAATATAAGGTTTATATATATACGTTTATATATATGTTTATATATGTGACCCTGCACCTCAAAACAAACAAAAAGTCGCCAGACATGAATTTTTAGTTAAGACAATATTCTGAAAGAGCAGACTTTAAGCTTTAAAATGATGTATAACTCAAATCAAATGGACTTTCCTAACCTATTTAAATATTGGAAAGAAAGCACAAACTCAGGAAAAGTGTGAACTGAGAAAAGAGGCTCTGAAGTACATGTCCAGTGTCTATTCAAGCGCTTTAATAATCTTTACCAAACCGTGCTGGCTGTGCGATGAATGGGACAAAAAAAAAACCAGCAAGTAAACCACCAGAGTAACAACAATGAAGGGATTATCAGATTAAACTGAAATTAAGTGTGCCTCATTAACACGTTCTGCCCATAATTAATGCCAACTTTCAAAGCAGTAGCACTATCCTTTCAAATGTTATTAGAGTTGAAAGGAAGAGTGTGGACAAGGTTTTTCAGAAATGAAAAAGGGATTCTAAAGACACACCTAATCACACTATTCTACCAAAAATGTTCGAGATAAACTGCTAAAAAAACACACTTTCCTGCCCGTTTTATGATACCAAATTTTAGCATAATGTAAAAGAAGACCCGCTCTTTCAGAAAATATGAAAAAGTTAAGTTCGGCTAGGTTGACCCATTTCACTTATTTTCAGACCTCACGCAAAATCAGTGTGTGCGACTTTATGTTCGTTTTGAGGTGCACGGTCACATATATATATATACTAAATCTACTCATGATTAGTACATATTAGTGTATAGATATAATAATGTATATTGTTAGTGTATTATTTGCCCCGTTATGGGCGAAAAAAAAATCGCATTTTCAGTTATGAAATTGATAACTTTTAGAGGAAAAAAGCGCCGTTATTGTTCATTTTGGTCTTTAAATAATTGATCAATTATTTGATACAGGGGGCACTTGGGGCAAGTCGTTTTGCCCCCCCCCCCCCTCACGTATAGTTCCTTTATTAGTTCATTACGTAATAATGTGTATTATTACACATCTGACTCGTCACAATGCACGTCTGACAGATTTTCCATAGTTTATGTATCATTGATATAAAATTCCTCAAGGTTATTTCTGAAAGCTTTTCACATAACCTGCAAAAAGCCGAGGGAAATTAAGAAAAGCGAGACCTTTCTATTTCTGCACTAAGTCTTGCTCAACCTATTAAAGGGCCGGGGCATTTGGTCTTCCGGAATGCCATCTGTGAGTGTATCTACTGTGTGACTATCAAAAGCAAAAGGTTGGAATGTGCAGATTATACATGAGAAAAAGGCTGGCGTCACACAAGAACAAGAAAAATGTAAAAGTATTATAAGGTCTCCATTGTTCAATCAAATAATGTATGCTACACCGAATCGATAGTGCTTGAGTACGAACACTTAGTCTACCTACCCACTACATAAACGCACACATACACACACACACAAGCCCTCAGAGAGAGAGAGAGAGAGAGAGAGAGAGACACACACACACACAACACATACACACACTCACAATGACAGCAGCATTGGTTTGCTCTATGTAAATTGTCTTTTTCAGCTTGTATACCAGGGGCGTCACCAGCTTTTTTTCAAGGGGGGGGGGGGGGGGTACGTTTTCACACTGAATGTAACCTGCGATTTAAAAAAAAAAAAAATGATTTATTGATTCCTGTATCATCATGTACATTAACATACACTGCGTATTAATGTACAGGGCCGGCGCAATGTTTTCAAAAGTGTGGGGGCCCACTTCCGGGTTTCATGAGCTAACAAGCAAAAGAAAAAAAAAAAGAAGGTCCTCAGCTCATCTCTACCCGTCCACGTCCGGGTTTCTTCAGCTAACAAGCAAAAAAAAAAGGGGGTCCTCACCTCATTCTCTCCCCTCCCATTTTAGTGCCACGTACGTACTTTGTTTGATCTGGTATCATTTTAACATCATACTCAGCAATTTTGCCTAGAGATACTATTTTTGTATTCAGTATTGGATACGAATTGTCACGGGAAGTTTACATGTACTTTACGTATGGAAATGAAAATTAGTCATGGTTTAATCAAACACACAAAGTGGCACACACATCCACCCACAAGCGAGCTGGAACACTTCTGGTTTGGAGGGGGGGGGGGACAAAGTCTCGATGGGGGGTCATTTGTGACGGTGTGAGATCCTCGGCGAGGGGGCGAAGCGACTTTTTGTAAAACAGAGTACCAAATTCGCGTTTGTAGAGCATCTAAAAGTGAATTTCTAGAGAATTAAACATAGTGAAAAAATCACTGTGAAGGACTATGATTATCACATACGGCGGTACATTATGTGACGGTGTGAGATCCTCGGCGAGGGAGCGAAGCGACCGAGCGGGGGAGGGTGTGGGAGGGGGATGCACCCTCCCAGGGTAGTGACTTAAAAAAAAAACAGAGTATAAAAGTCGCATTTACAGAGCATTTTTAATCAAATTTCTAGGGAATTAAACATAGTAAAAAAAAAATCACTGCGATGGACTATGATTTTCAATTTGCCATTCGTCTGAAATGTACTCATTAAAAGCTTAAACGTGATCGCCTTGTTCGAAAAATACAATTTGTTCTCATCAGTATAGAATTATAGAAGAAGAGGAAAAATATAAGGTTTATATATATACGTTTATATATATGTTTATATATGTGACCCTACACCTCAAAACAAACAAAAAGTCGCCAGACATGAATTTTTAGTTAAGACAATATTCTGAAAGAGCAGACTTTAAGCTTTAAAATGATGTATAACTCAAATCAAATGGACTTTCCTAACCTATTTAAATATTGGAAAGAAAGCACAAACTCAGGAAAAGTGTGAACTGAGAAAAGAGGCTCTGAAGTACATGTCCAGTGTCTATTCAAGCGCTTTAATAATCTTTACCAAACCGTGCTGGCTGTGCGATGAATGGGACAAAAAAAAAAAACCAGCAAGTAAACCACCAGAGTAACAACAATGAAGGGATTATCAGATTAAACTGAAATTAAGTGTGCCTCATTAACACGTTCTGCCCATAATTAATGCCAACTTTCAAAGCAGTAGCACTATCCTTTCAAATGTTATTAGAGTTGAAAGTGAAGAGTGTGGACAAGGTTTTTCAGAAATGAAAAAGGGATTCTAAAGACACACCTAATCACACTATTCTACCAAAAATGTTCGAGATAAACTGCTAAAAAAACACACTTTCCTGCCCGTTTTATGATACCAAATTTTAGCATAATGTAAAAGAAGACCCGCTCTTTCAGAAAATATGAAAAAGTTAAGTTCGGCTAGGTTGACCCATTTCACTTATTTTCAGACCTCACGCAAAATCAGTGTGTGCGACTTCATGTTCGTTTTGAGGTGCACGGTCACATATATATATATATGTTTATATATATATATATACTAAATATACTCATGATTAGTACATATTAGTGTATAGATATAATACTGTATATTGTTAGTGTATTATTTGCCCCGTTATGGGCGAAAAAAAAAATCGCATTTTCAGTTATGAAATTGATAACTTTCAGAGGAAAAAAGCGCCGTTATTGTTCATTTTGGTCTTTAAATAATTGATCAATTATTTGATACAGGGGGCACTTGGTGCAAGTCGTTTTGCCCCCCCCCCCCTTAAAAAAAATATATGGGGGGGGGGGACAAGTGCCCTCTGCCCTCCCCCCCCCCCCCTCGCTTCCAAGCACACACACACACACACACACACACACACACACGCAAAAGGAGGGATATTTAAGAGAATTTTTTTTTGAACGAACATGTACAAATAAGAACAAAACACAACAATATTATTATTTTTTTTTACAGTACAGGTTCTTGGGACAAGATAGAATACGCTTATGTAGAGGGCACCCCGCAATATGTTTACTGCCCTTATAGATTGACTGAGAAGATATTATTGATTATATATCTTATCATAATAATAAATGCCCCATATACATTTGTATCTTATGATTATTGATGATATATCAGTGTGTTCCTAAAATCCCCCATACATTATGCCCATACACACATTACTAAAATATAGAGAATATATCACAAATTAATTATCCTAAAGTCCCGAAATCACTTCCTCTCTTATTCTTCTTAACCAACTTCAATGAACAACACCATCTAATTCACTGTTCCGTTTTGTTTTTTACTCAGAAATACTTTATTGATTTGTATTCATTTGTTTTGACTATCAATAGATTGTAATAATCATGTATGTATACATCGATCCTATATTGACACACAGGACTTCACATTTTCATTAGAAAAATTATATAATATATCATAATTGCGTTTGACCATGAAACACAAGAAGCCTTTTAAAAATGAGTCATTTCAAGCAAGTCTCAATGAACTTTGGCTGGTATGTTTCCAGACACAATATAAAAAAAAAAAATGAAAAAGATAACTGCTTCACTAACTCGCGGCATCTCAGCCCTTGTTTCCACTTGTGCAACATCACTGTGTAGGCATATAATAATACATGGAACTTGACGGGGGGAGGGTGTTGGAGGGGGTAGCTCCTTCCCTTTTTATCACAAAAATGCATGGAAATCTTCTCATCTTGGAAATTATAATTATGTGGGGAGGGGGGGGGGGGGGGGGCAAACGATATGCTTACCCTTGCAATAGTTTTATGGGGAACTTTTTTTTTCTGTCAAAAAAGCAAGAAAATTTTTCATGTCGAGAATTACTCATTATTGGGAGGGGGCCAAAATCATAATGTGCTTGCCTCTGCAGAATCTTTGTGAGGCTAAGGCCCGCACTTAGGCTCGCATTCTCAATTTGGATTGGTCAGAAGTAAAGTGCTATACATAGACCCTACATCATTGTAGTAGCATACGTACACAAACACGCAAAAAGTGCTCCGTACCGTACGGATACAGTACAGTCGATAAATAGTAAAAACTGTAAATAGATATGTATAAAATCAGTGCTGCCAGAGCCCGGGGTACGATTTTATTTTTCCAATATATTTTGCTTTTGTCCCTGGTGCAAAATAAAACAATAAAAAAAATAAAAAGTAAAAACAGAGTACAAAATTCGCGTTTGTAGAGCATCTAAAAGCGAATTTCTAGAGAATTAAACCTAGTGAAAAAATCACTGTGAAGGACTATGATTATAACATACGGGGGTACATTATGTGACGGTGTGAGATCCTCGGCGAGGGATCGAAGCGACCGAGCGGGGGAGGGTGTGGGAGGGGGATGCACCCTCCCAGGGTAGTGACTTAAAAAAAAAAAAAAGTCGCGTTTACGCAGCATTTGAAATCAAATTTCTAGGGAATTAAACATACTTAAAAAAAATCACTGCGATGGACTATGATTTTCAATTTGCCATTCGTCTGAAATGTACTCATTAAAAGCTTAAACGTGATCGCCTTGTTCGAACAATACAATTTGTTCTCATCAGTATAGAATAGTAGAAGAAGAGGAAAAATATAAGGTTTACTAAAGGTACGTTTCAGGGGGCACACTCGAGGACGCGAGGCTACCATCTATATACTAAATCTACTCATGATTAGTACATATTAGTGTATAGATATAATAATGTATATTGTTAGTGTATTCTTCGCCCCGTTATGGGCGAAAAAAAAATCGCATTTTCAGTTATGAAATTGAAAACTTTCAGAGGAGAAAAGCGCCTTTGTTGTTCATTTTGGTCTTTAAAAAATTGATCAATTATTTGATACAGGGGGCACTTGGGGGAAGTCGTTTTGCCCCCCCCCCCCCCTTAAAAAAAATATATGTGGGGGGGGGGGGGGCAAGTGCCCTCTGCCCTCCCCCCCCCCCCCTCGCTTCCAAACACACACACACACACACCCACACACACACACACACACACACACACAAACAAACGGAGGGAGATTTAAGGGAATTTTTTTGAACGAACATGTGCAAATAAGAAACAAAACAAAACACAACAATTATGATCTTTTTTTTTTACCGTACAGGTTCTGGGGACAAGATAGAATACGCTTATGTAGAGGGCACCCTGCAACATGTTTACTGCCCTTATAGATTGACTAACAAGATATTATTGATTATATATCTTATCAACATAATAAATACCCCATATACATTTATATCTTATAATTATTGATGATATATCAGTGTGTTCCTAAAATCCCCCATACATTATGCCCATACACACATTACTAAGATATAGATAACATATCACAAATTAATCATCCTAAAGTCCCGAAATCACTTCCTCTCTTATTCTTCTTAACCAACTTCAGTGAACAACACCATCAAATTCACTGTTCTGTTTTGTTTTTTACTCAGAAATACTTTATTGATTCGTATTCATTTGTTTTGACTATCAATATATTGTAATAATCATATATGTATACATCGATCCTATATTGACACATAGGACTTCACATTTTCATTAGAAAAATTATATAATGTATCATAATTGCGTTCGACCATGAAACACGAGAAGCCTTTTAAAAATGAGTCATTTCAAGCAAGTGTCAATGAACTTTGGCTGGTATGTTTCCAGACACAATATATAAAAAAAATATGAAAAAGATAACTGCTTCACTAACTCGCGGCATCTCAGCCCTTGTTTCCACTTGTGCAACATTACTGTGTAGGCATACAATAATACATGGAACTTGACGGGGGTAGGGTGTTGGAGGGGGTAGCTCCTTCCTTTTTTATCACAAAAATGCATGAAAATCTTCTCATCTTGGGAATTATAATTATGTGGGGAGGGGGGCAAACGATATGCTTACCCTTGCAATAGTTTTATGGGGAACTGTTTTTTTCTGTCAAAAAAGCAAGAAAATTTTTCATGTCGGGAATTACTCATCATTGGGAGGGGGCCAAAATCATAGTGTGCTTGCCCCTGCAGAATCTTTATGAGGCTAAGGCTCGCACTTAGGCTCGCATTCTCAATTTGGATTGGTCACAGTAAAGTGCTATACATAGACCCTACATCCTTGTAGTAGCATACGTACACGAACACGCAAAAAGTGTTCCGTACCGTACGGATACAGTACAGTAGATAAATAGTAAAAACTGTAAATAGATATGTATAAAATCAGTGCTGCCAGAGCCCAGGGTACGGTTTTATTTTTCCAATATATTTTGTTTTTGTCCCTGGTGCAAAAATAAAAATGAATAAAAACAGAGTACAAAATTCGCGTTTGTAGAGCATCTAAAAGCGAATTTCTAGAGAATTAAACATAGTGAAAAAATCACTGTGAAGGACTATGATTATAACATACGGGGGTACATTATGTGACGGTGTGAGATCCTCGGCGACGGAGCGAAGCGACCGAGCGGGGGAGGGTGTGGAAAAGGGGATGCACCCTCCCAGGGTAGTGACTTAAAATAAAAAGAAAGTCGCGTTTACGGAGCATTTGAAATCAAATTTCTAGAAAATTAAACATAGTAAAAAAAAAAATCACTGCGAAGAACTATGATTTTCAATTGCCATTCGTCTGAAATGCATTCATTAAAAGCTTAAACGTGGTCGCCTTGTTCGAACAATACAATTTGTTCTCATCAGTATAGAATTATAGAAGAAGAGGAAGGGGGGGGGGCAAGTGCCCTCTGCCCTCCCCCCCCCCCTCGCTTCCAAACACACACACACACACACCCACACACACACACACACACACACACACACAAACAAACGGAGGGAGATTTAAGGGAATTTTTTTGAACGAACATGTGCAAATAAGAAACAAAACAAAACACAACAATTATGATCTTTTTTTTTTACCGTACAGGTTCTGGGGACAAGATAGAATACGCTTATGTAGAGGGCACCCTGCAACATGTTTACTGCCCTTATAGATTGACTAACAAGATATTATTGATTATATATCTTATCAACATAATAAATACCCCATATACATTTATATCTTATAATTATTGATGATATATCAGTGTGTTCCTAAAATCCCCCATACATTATGCCCATACACACATTACTAAGATATAGATAACATATCACAAATTAATCATCCTAAAGTCCCGAAATCACTTCCTCTCTTATTCTTCTTAACCAACTTCAGTGAACAACACCATCAAATTCACTGTTCTGTTTTGTTTTTTACTCAGAAATACTTTATTGATTCGTATTCATTTGTTTTGACTATCAATATATTGTAATAATCATATATGTATACATCGATCCTATATTGACACATAGGACTTCACATTTTCATTAGAAAAATTGTATAATGTATCATAATTGCGTTCGACCATGAAACACAAGAAGCCTCTTAAAAATGAGTCATTTCAAGCAAGTCTCAATGAACTTTGGCTGGTATGTTTCCAGACACAATATTAAAAAAAAAAAATATGAAAAAGATAACTGCTTCACTAACTCGCGGCATCTCAGCCCTTGTTTCCACTTGTGCAACATTACTGTGTAGGCATACAATAATACATGGAACTTGACGGGGGTAGGGTGTTGGAGGGGGTAGCTCCTTCCTTTTTTATCACAAAAATGCATGAAAATCTTCTCATCTTGGGAATTATAATTATGTGGGGAGGGGGGCAAACGATATGCTTACCCTTGCAATAGTTTTATGGGGAACTGTTTTTTTCTGTCAAAAAAGCAAGAAAATTTTTCATGTCGGGAATTACTCATCATTGGGAGGGGGCCAAAATCATAGTGTGCTTGCCCCTGCAGAATCTTTATGAGGCTAAGGCTCGCACTTAGGCTCGCATTCTCAATTTGGATTGGTCACAGTAAAGTGCTATACATAGACCCTACATCCTTGTAGTAGCATACGTACACGAACACGCAAAAAGTGTTCCGTACCGTACGGATACAGTACAGTAGATAAATAGTAAAAACTGTAAATAGATATGTATAAAATCAGTGCTGCCAGAGCCCAGGGTACGGTTTTATTTTTCCAATATATTTTGTTTTTGTCCCTGGTGCAAAAATAAAAATGAATAAAAACAGAGTACAAAATTCGCGTTTGTAGAGCATCTAAAAGCGAATTTCTAGAGAATTAAACATAGTGAAAAAATCACTGTGAAGGACTATGATTATAACATACGGGGGTACATTATGTGACGGTGTGAGATCCTCGGCGACGGAGCGAAGCGACCGAGCGGGGGAGGGTGTGGAAAAGGGGATGCACCCTCCCAGGGTAGTGACTTAAAATAAAAAGAAAGTCGCGTTTACGGAGCATTTGAAATCAAATTTCTAGAAAATTAAACATAGTAAAAAAAAAATCACTGCGAAGAACTATGATTTTCAATTGCCATTCGTCTGAAATGCATTCATTAAAAGCTTAAACGTGGTCGCCTTGTTCGAACAATACAATTTGTTCTCATCAGTATAGAATTATAGAAGAAGAGGAAAAATATAAGGTTTACTAAAGGTATGTTTCAGGGGGCACACTCGAGGACGCGAGGCTACCATCTATATACTAAATCTACTCATGATTAGTACATATTAGTGTATAGATATAATAATGTATATTGTTAGTGAATTATTTGCCCCGTTATGGGCGAAAAAAAAATCGCATTTTCAGTTATGAAATTGATAACTTTCAGAGGAGAAAAGCGCCTTTGTTGTTCATTTTGGTCTTTAAAAAATTGATCAATTATTTGATACAGGGGGCAATTGGGGCAAGTCGTTTTTGCCCCCCCCCCCCCTTCAAAAAAAAATATATAGGGGGGGGGGGGCAAGTGCCCTATGCCCTCCCCCCCAACTCGCTTCCAAACACACACACACCCACACCCACACACACACACACACACACACACACACACACAAGCGGAGGGAGATTTAAGGGAATTTTTTTTGAACGAACATGTACAAATGAGAAACAAAACAAAACACAACAATATGATTTTTTTTTTTTTTTTTTTTACCGTACAGGTTCTGGGGACAAGATAGAATACGCTTATGTAGAGGGCATCCTTCAACATGTTTACTGCCTTTATAGATTGACTAACAAGATATTATTGATTATATATCTTATCATAATAATAAATGCTCCATATACATTTATGTCTTACAATTATTGATGATATATCAGTGTGTTACTAAAATCCCCCATACATTATGCCCATACACACATTACTAAAATATAGATAACATATCATAAATTAACCATCCTAAAGTCCCGAAATCACTTCCTCTCTTATTCTTCTTAACCAACTTCAATGAACAACACCATCAAATATACTGTTCTGTTTTGTTTTTTACTCAGAAATACTTTATTGATTCGTATTCATTTGTTTTGACTATCAATAGATTGTAATAATCATGTATGTATACATCGATCCTATATTGACACATAGGACTTCACATTTTCATTAGAAAAATTATATAATGTATCATAATTGCGTTCGACCATGAAACACAAGAAGCCTTTTAAAAATGAGTCATTTCAAGCAAGTCTCAATGAACTTTGGCTGGTATGTTTCCAGACACAATATATAAAAAAAAATTGAAAAAGATAACTGCTTCACTAACTCGCGGCATCTCAGCCCTTGTTTCCACTTGTGCAACATTACTGTGTAGGCATACAATAATACATGGAACTTGACGGGGAGAGGGTGTTGGAGGGGGTAGCTCCTTCCTTTTTTATCACAAAAATGCATGGAAATCTTCTCATCTTGGGAATTATAATTATGTGGGGAGGGGAGCAAACGATATGCTTACCCTTGCAATAGTTTTTTGGGGAACTTTTTTTTTTTCTGTCAAAAAAGGAAGAAAATTTTTTCATGTCGAGAATTACTCATCATTGGGAGGGGGCCAAAATCATAGTGTGCTTGCCCCTGCAGAATCTTTATGAGGCTAAGGCTCGCACTTAGGCTCGCATTCTCAATTTGGATTGGTCAGAAATAAAGTGCTATGCATAGACCCTACATCATTGTAGTAGCATACGTATACGAACACGCAAAAGTGCTCCGTACCGTACGGATACAGTACAGTCGATAAATAGTAAAAACTGTAAATAGATATGAATAAAATCTGTGCTGTCAGAGCCCGGGGTGCGATTTTATTTTCCCGATATATATATATATTTTTTTTGGTCCCTGGTGCAAAAAAAAAAAAAATGAAAAAAATAATAATAATAAAAACGAATAATTATTTAGCGTCCCGCGTTGAGGTCGCTCGCAGACTGAAGTGGTATTTTTTTCAGGGTCTGAAGGGGGGTGCGTTCGCACCCAGCGTACCCCCCCCCCCCCGTGACGCGCATGTATACAGACATACTTAAAGAATTAACACGCATTTTGCTTCCATAATAAGGTATCATGAGTTTCATATTTGATATTTGACATGAATACATAGATACACATGTTCACGTGTACCAAAGGTAGCTTTGTGAAAACTGTGTCAGCATTATGCATTCGTTTTCAAATTTCCCATTTTTCCAGGTATTGCTCTTTGTTTTCCTTAAACTCTCTACTTGGTGGGAGAGGCCGCTTTAAAAAGAAACAAGCAAGCAAACAGAGCGTCCTTAAGGGATAGTATTCAAAGGAGCAGGAGCAGTTGAAGTAATAAAAACGATCAAACAATGTATCTTTAAAAAGCTAAAGGTTATTTTCTCTTTTCCTTTTTTTTTTCTTTTTTTTCTTTTTTTTTTTTTGGGGGGGGGGGGTGTCTTTCTTTCTAGCCCACGTTTCATATTCGGCATTGAAACTAACCATGTCTGATGGTCAGAAAAGGTGGAAACGTAATTTATCAGTTAAACGCGATGACCATGTGGAGTAATTTGTGTCGGTTTTTTTTTTCTTTGCTTCAGGTATGTGTACTGGACGAGATGGGGTGATAATGGAATAATGTGTAAAAGCCTTCAGATGGAGCCGATTGCACTCATCTGAGCACACCTGGTAACGACCGCATCTACGGCTTGCTCATCGACACAAGTTGTAAGTATAGGATGTACAAGAAATTGTTGTAAGTCATTTTTAGTGCAGTCATGCCTCAAAATTTCAGGGACACTCCATATGATGCTTGTAATTTCACAGCGTACATTGAATTCGATAGTGACGTTTATAGATTTGTAGAATTTATTGTGGTCCTTGATCAGACAAATAATGTTATGAAACCCCTCAACACATAGTAGTAGTAGTAGTTGTTTATTCTTTAAAAATCACACCCGTCACACGGACGGCCGGCCTAAAAAGGCCTATGAGTGATACATGTGTACATCAAACATTATGAATAATACAAAATATATAAATGAATCATGTAAGACATACAGACAATAAAAATAATTTAACATAACAAAAGAGAGAATATGGTGGGCTAAATAATACATAAAAGAGATATTCAGCTGTGGGAATATAATAAATCGTTACGGCACGTTAAAATAAGGTTGGCAAAACTGGCTACTTGACAGCACAGTGACTCTGATGATATTAAAAAAAGGAATTGTTGGTAAATAGGTAACTGAGGGAAGGTGGGATCTCTTTCTGATATAATACTGAATAATTGTGATCTGAAATCATCATATGCCGAACAAATCATAAAACAATGAAACTCATCTTCTACATCACCAGAATTACAGATTATACAAAATCTTTCATCGTGTGGGACATTTTTATAACGTCCAGTTTCAAGGGCAATAGGGGCACAACCACTTCTAAACAGAGCTAATGCTCGCCTGTTAGATCTATTCTGACACTGCATAACATAATTAGAAGTATTCATAGAATGTTTAAAATTACGATATGTTCTGAGTTTATTTCTGGATTGGGGAACTCTCCTTTTATCATCAAACAGTGAACATTTCCACTTATTTTCAACAAATAATTTATATGCTTTGGATACAGTGCTCACAAAATTATGTGTACTAACAAGCATACACTGCAATTTTGCAAATAATTGTTTAACCTTATAACACCAATTCTTAATACCATTATTTGCCAGGGACTTTGACCACAAGAAAATTTTTCCAGGGTAACGGTCACTAGAATACTTACTCAGGTTACACCAAAGCCTAGCAATTGATTGACACTGATAATAAAAAGGGGGATCCCAACCCATATCACCCATAACTGCATCATTAGGGGTATATTTCCCCACTCCAAGGTAGAAACGACATGCTCTATAAAAAACACTATTAATGGCTGAATATTCTTCTAAGCCCCAAATACCGCTTGCATATTGCAATAATGGGCAAAATCATAGCATCATACAATTTTTTATACGTCATAAACAGAGAACCACCGATCAATTTAGATTTACTAATAACCACTCCGAGGGCTCTAGTTGCAGATTGAGCCAATATCTTGGTTCCTTTTTGTAAACTTAAAAATTCATCAAACCACAATCCAAGATATTTATATGAGTCAACAATATCAAGCTTTTGACCATTACAATGAAATAAAGATGTGGTTTTCGCTTGGGCTTTTATCCTGAAATGTACAATTTGAGTTTTTAAAGTATTAAATTCGATCCTCCACTTCTGAGCCCACAAACATATACTATCAAGCTTCAACTGAAGATCATTTTCATTATCAGCAATTACCACAATGTCATCTGCATACATAAGCATATCAATGTTTGTATCTAACACCTGGATACCTCTGTTACACAGCCTCACACTATCAACTATATCATTAATGAAAATATTAAACAGGACTGGGGACAAAAGACAACCTTGTTTTACCCCTAGATCCACATTAAAAAAAATCAGTGAAGTTACCATTCACATTTACAGTACATTTGGTATCTTGATAAAGAGCCTTTATGGAGTTATACAACTTGCCATGAACACCAATAGACCTCAGCTTGTACCATAACAAGATCCTGTTAACACGGTCAAATGCTTTTTTTGCATCAATAAAGCAAACAAAAGTATCTTTTTTACACAGCTTTCTGTTTTCAATTATAGAATAGAGGCTATATAAATGCTCAAGACAACTCCTTTTCTTTCGAAACCCGTTCTGTTCCTCATTAATAACACATCCTTTTTCAAGGAAATTTATCAATCTTTCTTTTAAGATATCACAATAAATCTTACAAATCACAGATATCAATGTGATACCTCTGTAACTTAAAGGTTCACGTTCATCCATACCAGGTTTAAGAATTGGATGAATAATACCTTTTTGCCATATCTGAGGGGAAATACCATGTTCAAAACAAAAAGAGTATAAAGCATCACAGGAACTGAATAGAAACTTCATTTTTTACTACCTCAGCAATCAAGTAAAGCCATCTATTCCTGCTGCTTTATCTAGTTTTGCTCTGTTTACTGCTGAAGTTACCTCTGATAGACCAATAGGATGATTCAGACCCTTTTACAGGTCTATTGGTTTTCTTTTTCCTACAATGCCTGTGTACTGCATTTTGCAGAACTTTTTCAAATTCACCATATACTTCATCCAAATGCTTTTGTGATGGTACACCATCTGCTAATCTTCTCAAAAGAGAATCTATTGCATTTGTACTTTCCTCATCACACATAAATCTATCATTTATATCATTTAAATGATACAGTTTAGACAGATTTTGAGGACTAGAATTAACATGCTCTGTGGATTTGGCTCTATCACCTGAGGGATTTCTATCGAGTGACCAGCATAGTATAGAATGGTCAGGAATTGAACCTAACACCGGAATAGAATGTTTGTCAATTAACTCTGCAACGAGCAGAACATAAAAATTGGAGTATAGGTTTAAATCATGGTAGGGTACGATACTGTAATCCACAACTGACCTTCCTTTATAAGATGCACATGTAAAATTATCATTTGTATATCTACCATTTAGGCAGCACAAATTTGACGAAACACAAATATCCATAAATGATCTTCCTTGAGAGTTTGTTTCAAAGTCAATAGTCTTTCTTTGTCTAATGCAATCTATGCCTTCGATAATATCTGATAAATCTCCAGTTCTCGCATTAAAATCTCCACAGATTTGAATTTTACCACAATCTTTGTATTTGTATACTTCGGAAAGTAGCTTATCAAAAAATTCTTCACCATGTCCCCCTCTGCTCGAGTTTTCGGGGCATCCCACGAGACCGACACCCACGAGTCATACGGTCCACGAGACCGACATCAATAATAGGTCCATGAGTCATACAGCCCACGAGTTATACGGCTCAGGAGTCATACAGCTCATGAGTTCGACACTACGCACAAAAGGCTCATGAGACCGACACTAAGCAAGCATAGCCCACGAGACCGACACTAAGCAATAAAGGCTCATGAGACCGACACTAAGCAAAGAAAGCCCACGAGACCGACAGTAGGCAAAAAAGGCCCACGAGACCGACATTAAGCTAAAAAGGCTCACGAGACCGACACTAAGCAAAGAAAGCTCACGAGACCGACAGTAGGCAAAGAAGGCCCACGAGACCGACAGGATAAACAGCGCCATCTACATGCCAATAACCTGTACAGGGTGTTCCATGAACGGAAGATAACATACTGGCGGTTGTAATTTCGTCACGCTATCAATTGAAAGATGGTGACCATCTACATAATTATGAACGACATCAAACATGTATTTCTACATACTTCTGGGGGAGGGGGGGGCAAGTGTGTCAGGGAGCGACATTGTTATCAAGTAGAAAAATAGAATTGTATTCTTCATGGCCCCCCCCCCCCCCCAAAAGAAAAAAAAATAGAAGAATTAGTATTCTTCATCCCCCAAAAAAGAGACCAAAAAACAAACAAACCCACAAATGAATTAAAAAGAGGGCAAGAACGATGTATGGATTAATTTTAGAGCTTTGATAATGCCATCGTGCTAATTTAATAGGCTTTCCCAGTTTTTAGCTAGAAGATGGACAGGATATAATTTTTACCTCTTCTCTTTCCCGATTCAGTAATAGTTACTTATTCTATTTTAGATATTCTACCCTCCTGCTTGGAAGTTTTGCCGTAAGATCTATTTGTAATTTTCTCTGTAATTATAGTGTAATGCTACTGATTAAAACGTTTTATATCGCAGGGATTCACCTCAATTTGTGGCTTGTGTTATTCTCCTCCAAACAGTACATTTTTTCGTGAAATACAATAGCTGTTTTCATGGATGCATCTATTTTTTTTTCCGAATCCCTTACGCTACCTTAATAGACGATTACGTTATTTTTTTTTAATTTTTAATTAATACTAATTCAACACCCTCGCAGGTTTACTGTGGAAAGATCTGTTACACACTTTTACTGTACTCTGTTCATTTTTTTTTTTCACAAACAAACACCCATGCAAACACAATTAAAGATCCTGATCATTTCGGGGGAGGGGGGCAACTGATGGGGTTACACCCTGCCGGAGATGGCAACTCTTCTTTTCCATCTCTCATATCTTCCTATGCTATTATCAGGACACCCTATACAATTTATTGGTCTATAGGTGGCGCTGTTTATCCTGTCGGTCTCGTGGGCCTTCTTTGCTTAGTGTCGGTCTCGTGAACCTCTTTTGCGTAATGTCGGTCTCGTGAGCCTTGTATGCGTAGCGTCGGTCTCGTGGACCTTTTAAGTGTAGTGTCGGTCTCGTGGGCTTTGTTTGCTTACTGTCGGTCTCGTGAGCCTTTTGTGCGTAGTGTCGGTCTCGTGAGCCGTATAACTCCTGGGCTTATTTTAGTTGATGTCGAACTCGTGGGCTTTATTTACGCAGTGTCGAACTCGTGGGCTGTATAACTGGTGGGCTGTATGACTTGTGAGCTGTATGACTCGTGGGCTGTATGACTTGTGAGCTGTATAACTTGTGGGCTGTATGACTCGTGGGTGTCGGTCTCGTGACGTGCACCCGAGTTTTCTGGGGGTAAGTAACAGACGCATATATAAAACATATCCTTTCCTTGCTTATCTTTCAACTGCAGCCATAATATCCCCTCATATGATTTCTCCAAACAGTTAACAGAGTAATACTGAAGCACACGACGGTGTATCAAGCAGCTGACTCCTCCAGATCCTTTCCTTGCATTTTTGTGCAATTGTAACCGGTTATGCTCAAACCAAATGTAGTTGCTAACTTGAATTGTTTGACTTTCAACAAGATGAGTTTCCACCAAACAAATAATATCAAAATCACACTTCGCTTAAATAGTTTTCCTCAATGAACATGAATCAGACCAACCACCAACATTCCAGCAGCCGATGTTTAACTGACAAGAGCCGTCGCTATCCTACGCTATCTCCTTGGTGGCTCCTTCCACTTCCGCTTGGGGGCCAGCGTTTGGCTTCTTGTATTCTACTCCGTCAATGAAGAGTTTGTCGTGCCGGAAGAACGTTTTCTTTCCTGCTTTGAAGGCCTCAGAAGCTACAGACTTCAGTTGCTGCTTCGCTTTACGATCAGACAAGGTCTCATCCTGCTTGATGTACAACTGAGACTTTGCCTCACGAAGTTTGCCTTTGGCCCGTAGGATCCTATCTCTCACCTCAATTGAGCTGACTTTGAAGATGATAGGTCTGGCAGCCCCATCACTCCTTCTTTTTCCAACTCTGTGGGCTACTTCCACCTTTGCATCAATGCCTAGCTCGCCTTTCAAGACACTGTTGACTATTGCGGCGGGGATCTCATCCTTTTTCTCTGGGCCATGGTTGCAGAGAAGCAGGTTACATCTGCGAGAGTGACGCTCTAGGTTGTTATTGACGACCTGCAGATTGTTAATTTTTTTCATGCATGCAGACATGTTCTTTGTGAGAGCCTTTACTTTTTTCTCAACTTCATCGGTTCTTGCTGCTTCGAAGTTAATCGAGTCTTTCAGCTCAGCTTGTGTAGTTTTAAGTTCCTGGATACACTGCTTCATTGATTCCTGGCCATCTAAAATGGATCTAAGTGCCTGTCTAACATATGATTCGAAGTCAGAATCGTCCGCTACATTGCCTGCGCTCATATGTCGTGGCTTTGCTTTATCCCTACTGCCGCCAGCGCCGCCAGCGGAGCTGTGTGTGCGCTCCTCGGGGAGTATAAAAGCGACCAGATCCGTCCAGATTTCATTGCGATGACGAGTTGGGTAGATATGAAGAGAGTTATTTCTTATGAACATAAGTGCAAAAATGTCAGGAAGCTCATCAATTGAAAATTTATACATAAAAATACCAACATTATATTGAAACAAATCCATCAATTTCAAATTATACTTTCTACACAAAAGATCATTTGTGTGAAATAATAATATCCAACATTATTAATTATTCTTAAAGCACGTTTTTGAAGAAGAAAAAGGGTATCAAGCAAAAACTGAGATGAAATGCCCCAATCGCTATCATTTTAGCAAAATATGAATATTGAAACAGTAACAATGGAGGTGAGGTGATAACAAATCTGACGTGCCCCTAAATTGACTCGACCTACCCCCTTTCCCCTATTGTATCATACCTACCACCAACATCGCACCAGACAAACTTTGTGTAGTCACTGTCCACTATAGCCAACAGGATTATACTAAAAAAGCCCTTGTAGTTGTAGTATAGCGAGCCAGACAGAGGAGGCTTTCTGATGGCCACATGCTTGCCATCAATTATAGTTGCCACACAGTGGGGGAAATTCCATCGCTTGTAGATTCCACCAGCAAGTTGTCTCCATCCATCACGGGTTGAAGGGGTTGTCATGACTTCATCTGCATGCTCGTCACATATGGCCTGACACACTTTACTGACCACTACAGATAGGGTGTTTTCAGGCACCCTCCACCCATACTGCATGTAGGAGTACTTGGTGCCAGACACAAGATGACGGAGAGTAGCTGCCAACTTGAGACCTTCTTCCAGCGGCTCCCTGTACCAGGTGTACTGCCTCCTGATTCTTCCTCTAACCCTCTCCAGGATTTCATCGTAGAGTTCAGGGGGCATGCAGAGAAATTTCTTGAAAGTCGAAGGGTCTTCTCTTCTGAGCTCAACCAACAGCTGGTCGTAGATTCCAAAAGCCCTTCTTCTGGCAGGGTTCAGCCACGTCCTTCTCCAGATACGACGTCGTCTGAAGCCTCGTCTCCATCTGAAGCGGCCTCTGATGAACTGGTGTAGGTTCAGCTGCTGATGTATAACTTCATTCTGAGCCATTGCCAGTAAATACTGGACCCTGAGGCGGGCTGCATCTTCCATTTTTCTGAAGAAACTTTGAAACTTTCGGGTGGAATGTTTATATAATAATATGAGTAGCGTGGTGAGTGGCTGGTCACGGAGAGCAGCTCAGCATTCGCCAATTTTTTCGTCAGGTCATTCGATCGCATTAGTATCACTTCGCAATCCATAGTTTGTCATAGTATCTCTTGGACTTGCCTTCGTGTATGCATCGCTATTCAAACTTAGTAAAAGTCAGTCTTGATTTCCCTTCGCATAGAAGATGGCAAGCGAAAATACTTTTGTCATAGTATCTTCGTTTCTATGCGCAAGTCATATTTAGTCATCGTGTTGCTTCGTTCAGGGTTCTTTCGAGATCGGTCCACCTTGGCAAAAGCGCGATGAGGGACTATGCGTGACAATAGCACACGAACGATAAACGAACGATTACCGCAGACTAAATAAGAGATGCAAATTCAATCAAATGACAGACCACTTTTCAATTCGTCGAGAAATTTTAAACATGCTCAAAAATCCCGTGCGAATTTGAATAATCGCAACTGTTAGTTCAGAAGGTGTACGAACCCAAACACGAAGGGTAAATAAGATTTACTATCAATTAGCATTGAAAACGATTTTTCAAAAAATGCCTTTCGCCAGCCATAGCAAGTCATATTTCAGGCAATTCGCTCAGGACTGGTGTGAGGGGGCCTTTAGGCTTACGCTTAACATATCTAAAGATAGACAATGACCACATGTATGTGCGCACTGTTTTCATTCATGTTTAGTGAAATAAGTCTAAGAATTTAATCTTCAACGAGGGAACACAGTTATGTTAAACTGAGCTACACAACTAAAATTCATCGTCAGTCTGTTGTCTCACTGTTACTGTCACTGTTACGATCTGCATGATCGATGGCAACGTGAAAAACGTGTACGTTATCGATTCCCCACGCCAGGGTCGGCCGCCGCCTCGGCTCCAACGAGGTGAGGGTTGCCGAGATGCCTCAGCGCTAAGTCTGACAACCCCGCCTGATCCAGAATGTTTCTTAGAGACTCGGGGTTTGCGTCCCTACCCTTTGTCTCCTTCCATCTATTCATGACTGTCATGGTAGCATTTAGGTAATTGTGGTGACGACTGTCAAGAATTTGATCCAGCTCATTTGACGTACAACCCAGACGAATGCCCAAGTGGACGTACTTGGTAGCTGAAATTTCCTTAGCGATTTTCAACAGTAAATCATCCCCCAGACTGCTTGGCCATCCGTCGTATTCTCCTTCATCAGCATGATTCATGATTCAAGATTCAAGATTTAAATTTATTTTCATTTCAATCAAATAAGCAAAGAAATTATATACAATGTATATGCACCGGATACTTGTAATAATTGCAGAATGTGATTTTACAAAGTACATGTTATTGAAATTATGAAAATGAGTAAGAGACGAAAAGAAAACGCAATTATATATATCTTTTTAGATAATACATAAAGCACGTAATACAAGTTAACTATGGATGGGGATGGAAATGGAGGGCCCCACTAAGAAGCAAAGCTTGTACGATATAAGACCATGTCAACAGACCCTCTCTATGTTTCAGCAAGAGCAGCATGCTACTATTATTCTTCTTTCGCCGCATTTGTTTTGTCATTATGTGCAAATTATTTTTTTTAAAACCTCTTCTTTTGCGAGGAAAAATACAAGTTGTTAACTCCTGAACCCTTCTTATTCGTTTTATCATAAATATTCATTAAACTGTTCAGTCATCCAGCCAATGTTTATCTCTACAAAATCATCAGGGAAATATGAGCAGGGAAAACGAGATTCGAACATGGGACCTTTTAATTTCTAGACGTGTGCTCTACCAACCGAGCTAATAGAAAGCCCCATCACACGATTTAAATATTATGTACTATTATCATTCACTATAATTACCAATGCTTGTCATAAGCTCGTGTCATCAGAATCTTAAGAGACTTTTTTTCTCTCCTTGATATTTCGCAATTTCACAAATAAGGATATTAAGAACAAATATATCGAATTAAGGAAAGAGAACATACATACATATATGTGACACTGCACCACAAAACAAGTTGTTAACTCCTGACACGAACTCATAAGCTCGTGTCATCAGAATCTTAAGAGACTGACATAAACCCGAATGATAAAAGAGAACGTCGGGACAAGAAAAATCACAGAAGTGATGCAGCCTTTTTTTCTCTCCTTGATATTTCGCAATTTCACAAATAAGGATATTAAGAACAAATATATCGAATTAAGGAAAGAGAACATATACATACATATATGTGACACTGCACCACAAAACAAACAAAAAGTCGCCAGACATGGTATTTCAGTTCAGAGCATATTCTTAAAAAAACAGACTTCAAGCTTTAAAATGATGTATAACTCAAATCGAGTGGACTCTCCTATCCTATCTAAATATTGGAAAGAATGCATATACTCCATAAAAGTGTGAACAGAAAAAAGAGGCTCTTAAGTACAGAATCTATTCAAGCATTTCATCTTCACAGAGCCGTGCTTCCTGTGCAATGAATGAGACATAAAACAGGATGAAAACCACAGGTTCAACCACAATGAAGGGATCATCAGAATAAGCTGAAATTGAGCATGTTCTATAAACACATTTTGTCCATGATAAATGCCAACTTTCAAAGCAGTAACATCATCTTTTCGAAAGTTAATAGAGTTGAAAGCGAAGAGTGTGTACAGGGTTTTTTAAGAAATGAAAGGGGGACTCTAGAGACGCACCTAATCACACTATTCTAAAAAAAGTGTTGTTCGAGATAAACTGCTAAAAAAACACACTTTCCTGTTCATTTTATGATACCAAATTTTAGCATAATGTAGAAGAAGACTTGCTCTTTCAGAAAATATGAAAAAGTCAAGATTGACCAAATTGACCCTATTCACCTTATTCCAGTCCTCACACAAAATCAGTGTGTGCGACTTTTTGTTCGTTTTGTGGTGCACGGTCATACATGTGTGTGTGTGTATATATATATATATATATATATATATATATATACATATTAACACACAAACTCACATACACATGCACCTGACAAAGCATAAAGGAAACAAAGGGAGTGGAATCAAATGTACCATACCATTAAATGTTATGATCTCCATGGTTTTAGCCATGCTTTCCTGGCCGAAAGACAGTGTGATGAATTTCTGGTTTGTTCGTTGATGCTTGAAATCCAGTTTAAATGAGACAGTAAACCTGCAAGTGTGGAATATCTCCATAGACGGAATGGCCTGCAAATGAAGAGATGATGCGGTAAGTATAATACCCTGGCAGGAATCGCAGCGGAATTATTTGTCTTCGGGAATTTATCAGACATCACCATATCAGTCAGACATTCTTTTAAAAAAGCGTATTACAATGAAGTGCAATTGCGAGTTAATTATGCAACATTTAATTATGAAAAATCATGCTAAAAAATGTCTTTATGGGATATACAAAATGTTGAATTAGGTAAAATATTGCAAGAAAATTGACTGATTGAAACAATTTTGAAAATGATGGCAAAGAAATATGCATTATGTCAAACTGAACATTAATGTATAGTATTATGAAGATGTATAAGTGACTGCACGAGTCCTCTTGAAAAGGTGGATAACTAAATGCAATACATAACATCTTTAGTGCAAGATACGACTATTTTCCGGTGAACTCTCCATCGTGTTCATCTGGTTTGTGAAAAGAGAATCTCCGTTTCTTTCATTTCAAAGTCAATGCACCTTCCTCGCAAAGCAAAACTCATCATTATGAATGCAGTGTAGTTTTCATGAATTATGATCAATGAAAGTTAAGACATAGTGTTTCATCGAATACCATCAGTGATCAGTGGAGGTTATACAACAGAGGGTGGATTTTATTTTGCGAGAAATGTTTATTTATACTTCTATAGTTGTAAACCCCACACATGCAGGAATCATGATTTAAATTTAGGCACAACCGCTGCTACAAGGGAACCCACCCTTGGCTTGGAATGTCGGTAGTGTAGTTGATGTGACGCTTGTGACAGAAGGTGGTAGGTTCGAATCTCACCAGGGATAAGCCATGATTTTTATCATGGCTTTTACTGAACCACTGCATAATCGGTGTCTTATTTACCATACTAGCTACAAATTCAAATATTCTGAATCAAGGCACATAATTATGTATTGATCCATACCAGCTATCTATGTCAACTAATTCTTCAACACAATATCGTTACGTTTGACATAGTCGTATTATTTCTATTGAGTCGATGTCAGAAAAAAAAAATGTTGAGTACATCTTGAAATATTTGTAGCCTACTTCAAATGTTGTGACCATTACATCAGATTGCTTTATTTGATGTTCTGTCATACAACATTTTTTTATTCTACTCAGCTACATGCTGGAGTGTTTTTGTTGTTGTAATTGATTTGATTTGATTTTTTTTTTTTTTTTTGGGGGGGGGGGTGTCTCGTTAAACGCGTTAGAGTTTGGTAACTTTGAGGGGACTGAGCTTAATATATATTTTTTATCTTCTATTCTTCTCAGTCTAAATAACATTTGTATTCTAAGTCTTGTATATTTTCTTGTAGTTAAAAAAGTTCGTAAGGAGCATTTTTTTTTCATTTACTTTTGCCTCTTTTCATTTCAACCAATTTCCCGTATTGTTTAACTCTCGGATAAGTTGTACTGAAAGTTAATTGCATCGAAGAAGAAAAGAAAACAACGACAAAAACAAAGGCAAAAAAATGATACGATATTCCTTACTTTATCGTGGACATTTTGTGAAGTACGGTCCTCGCATCGCACAGTAACGTCTATTCCTGGATCAAGCTTGAGATCCGTGCTGGGATGCACGATGTTATATCCAGAGTTGCGTTCTTCGGACAGGATTTTCTGTGGAGGACGAATTTTGGTATGATCATGATTATATACATTCGTAGAAAACATAGAGTGTTTTGTTTTATAGCTGCTAACGTTTCTGGATATTTTGTTGCGTTATCGTCGTCACTGAGATAACCTGTCTTTTTGTATTAGTTATTAGATTGAGTAGACTTTACATCGTATATTCACATGCAAGAAGGAAATTACTATATCTTGAAAATGAAATCATTTATTGAGCTCTATTATATCTGCGTCTTTCATCAGGTCAAGGAAATAGTACCTTGTCGTGACCCTCCACGTCATCGTACACGTGGATTCTCAAATGTAAGACTCGAGATTGCGGCATTGTTCTGGGCATGTACGGCGTAATAAGAACTCGTTTCCTGATGCGCCGCCATGACGGAATGCTGTTCCAAATCAGCGACACCAGATACCAAGAGAAGTGATTGATGCGAAGCTCCAGATGACCTTTCCGAACAATGCATGTCAGCACATCGTTGTCTCCCTCTTCCTGCCGTCCTTCGATCCTTGTCACCGTGTACGGTTGACCTAGGCAGCAGAAACCGGTACAGTATTACTTCAAATTCACTGCAGCACCATCTTTGGTGCGAGATTAATTTTTTTTTTTATCTTTCATTTTTTTTTTATAATTTCCATCCTTTCACAAAACAACAAGGAAAAGTAGAAATTACGCGGTGCGTAATATATGTCCCCGCCGGAAGTAGCATTTAGTAGCAAAATGTACAATATAGGTAAAAAGATGAAGGTCAAAGGTCAAAATTCTATGTAGAAGTTTTGAAGCCCTCACCTAGTGCCATCACATAAAGCAAACGGAATCGAAATCGGGTTAGAAATGGCGAAGGAGTAGCATTTTGTAGTCAATGTACAATATAGGTTAAAAAATCAAGGTCAAAGGTCAAAGAAGTCAAAGGTCAAAATTCTGTGTAGAAGTTTTGAAGCCCTCACCTAGTGCCATCACTTAAAGCAAACGGAATTGAAATCAGGTTACAAATGGCAAAGGAGTAGCATTTTGTAGCAAAATGTACAATATAGGTCAAAAATCAAGGTCAAAGGTCAAAGAAGTCAAAGGTCAAAATTCTGCGTAGAAGTTTTGAAGCCCTCACCTAGTGCCATCACATAAAGCAAACGGAATCAAAATCGGGTTAGAAATGGCGAAGGAGTAGCATTTTGTAGGCAATGTACAATATAGGTCAAAAATCAAGGTCAAAGGTCAAAGAAGTCAAAGGTCAAAAGTCTGTGTAGAAGTTTTGAAGCCCTCACCTAGTGCCATCACTTAAAGCAAACGGAATTGAAATCGGGTTACAAATGGCGAAGGAGTAGCATTTTGTAGCAAAATGTACAATATAGGTCAAAAATCAAGGTCAAAGGTCAAAGAAGTCAAAGGTCAAAATTCTGTGTAGAAGTTTTGAAGCCCTCACCTAGTGCCATCATATAAAGCAAACGGAATCAAAATCGGGTTAGAAATGGCGAAGGAGTAGCATTTTGAAGCAAAATGTACAATATAGGTCAAAGGTCAAGGTCAAAGGTCACAATTGAAATTCTGTATAGAAGTTTCAAAGCTCCCATGTAGTGCTATCATATAAAGCAAACAGAATCAAAATCGGGTTAGAAATGGCGAAGGAGTAGCATTTTGAACATTTTGATCACACACGGACGCACACACGGACAGACACACGGACGGACGCACGGACGGACACACACACGTACGGAGCCCGTTTCATAGTCCCCTGCTCGAACTCGTTCGGCGGGGACAACAATAATCATTGTACATAGATATACATAACAAAAACCAAAAACAGACAAAAAAGAGGGAAAAACAGCAGGTGCACACAAGTTTGTGCTTTTTAAAATTTCACATATAACATATTGAATTATGCTATTCATATCACATACCAAAGAAAAGTAACGGCCAGAATGTCATGTCAAGGAGGCATGCAGATTTATCCACTTCCTTTCAAATGTACTTAGTTGTCTATTTTGAAAACCAATTTGCTTCTCAGTCACATATATAATTTTTAGCTTTGACCAGAGCAGTTCATATGTTGGCAAAATACCCAAATGTCTACATGCATATATCATCTGTTTGGCTATAACTATACAGTGATTCAAAAGGGACGAGATTACATGCACAATCCTTTGTGATCCAATCTCTGTTATGAATGATAATTTCAAAACCATAGTGGTTGATATTTTCTTTGTGTTTGATAATATGGGTAAATACGTTCGTAAGTGGTAAGTGTGGTGTATTGGCATGCACACCGGTGTGAGTGCTATCAGCATCACTGGAGTCTTTGTAGGAACAAACAGAGTTTACACAATTTAGCTGCATCCAACGAGAAAGGATGGGCAAACTGACCAAGTCTAACACGTTTATTTGTTTGTGATATAATCACCATCCCTGTAGCCTATGCACCATAAGTAATTGATGTTCATCATGAGCCTGACGCTATTATTCTTGTATGTAAATGCAGCGTAATATGTAACAATACGAAGTGAAAGGAGTCTTACCAATTGTATACTCTGACGAGGAGTACAAAACGGTATGAACGTCGTCTGGTGCGACCATCTCAGCGCAGTGCGGCATTTTGATTGTGATTGATTTCTTGAAATCCAGATGGGACGGTTCGTATCGGAGTGGCCAACAGACTACCATTTCATCCCTGGATAACCCAATTCGAGGAGTTGTACAGAGAAGCTCCAGCGAGATGAGCGGGTTTCCTGTGTCAATGGCACCTGCTGGTATCAGCATCGTCACCCCGTACTCTTCCATGACTAGTTCGCCACCTGCTTCGGTGAATGTTCCAATTACCCGTGGATTAGCCCTGTCCTTTGTCCGTTAAAAGGAAATGTTGAGGATTAGATAAATAATAACGGCAAAGAATTGAGCAAAAGAATCTTGTCATAACTACTTCATATCTTACGTACCAATTCGAATTTGCGTAAAAGACCGAAACTTTGAGCATTGAATAATTTGGTGCTGCGGACAAAGACAAAATACTGGTAGTATATTAAATATAATATATGGAAAATGCTAAAAGCCTATCCACTATCCACTAAGTAATAGCTGTTTTAATTTGCGGTTGAAAGTGAATTGGGATAAAGAAGAATTGATGTCTCGAGGGAGGTCATCCAATATCTGGAACAAGTAAACATAATTGTTTTCTTTGCAAAAAAATAGGCCGAGTACCGGGAAGGCAATAGGTATCACTCTGGCGAGTGGGATAACAGTGTCCAGAGCGATTTCTTAAATTTGCTTTAATATTTTAGGATTATGCAATACTAACAAAGAAAAGGAGTCTTGCACATCTTAATTCGAAAGTGGTCACACATGCCAAATTTGGGGTTAGTTGCTCAAAAGAAAAGAGAGAGTAAGTCGATCCACAAGATTTTGCAACGGACTGACCGACCGCCCGGCCACCCGACCTCAGAGTGATTCCTATACGATACCCCCATAGACACTATGTGTGGTTGGGGGTATAATACAGATACATGTGCGCCCATGAGATAGAAAACATCACAGAATTCCATCAATTTTACGCATCGAATGATGTGAAGGTGATAACAAAAATTCACAGTTTTTATGTGAGCTACTGAACTAGTTCCCATATTGCTCTTATCAGGTTATAGAACTCCTAAGGTGATAAAATTTAGACATCGTTTTTCATCAGATTTGTAGACCTCTTACTAGTCAAGATAGATCTACAGGTCTAGACTAGGTGTAGTCCTAGGATACTCCTAATGACCTACTTGTACCAAAAAATATTCCCATTTCTTTTGGGGGATGTTGAGCCTTTTGGAGGGGAAAAATGCTCTGCATGTTGACACTGAGATGCGCGCAGATATCAACAACATGAACCTTAAAACAACTTCAGGGCCGGCGGAACGTTTTTAAAAGCGTGGGGGCCTACTTCCGGTTTTCATGAGCTAATAAGCAAAAAAAAAAAAAAAAAAAAAAAAAAGGTCCTCAGCTCGGATCTCCCCATTTCATTTCCGATTTTTTTTTTTTCAGCTGACAAGACACGGGCGGATCCAGGAATTCTGTAAGGGGGGGGGGGGGGGGGGGCTGACTTACTGTATATTTCGGGTGCCACTTCCGGGTTCCATTTTATTGTTTTTCTTTTTATTTCTTTTTTTAAACGAAAAATAAAGGGGGGCGTGCGCCGGTTTCGCCTTCCTCTGGATCCGCCACTGCAAGAAAAAATTTTAAAAAAGGGTCTTCAGTGGAAAAATATAACCTTACCGCGCTCACAGTGCCAGATCTCTATCTATTCATATTTAGTGCCATTTACGTACTTCCGGGTTAAAAGAAGTATGGGGGCCCAAAGTGATGACACCTTATGCATTTCTTTGTATGGTGCACAAAAAGTGTGGGGGCCCGAGCCCCCACGGCCCCACGGTTCCGCCGGCCTTGAACTTAGCAATATTTACGACACGCTGTTTCTACACTTTAAGCTTAGATTGAAAACTTAACTCTCGATGACTAGCTTGTAGTTAAGCCTCGTGTGAACACACTCGAAAGGTAGCAAACTTAATGTTTAGTCGATGATTAGAACCACAAGGCATATTAGGATTTTAAATGTTTTGTGAAAGGGTGTGGCAGGAAGAAATCTAAACACCACTTACGTAACAAAGTTCAGATTTTCACAATTTGTCCAGACTTTAGAGACAAAGAAAAGAAAAAGATTGTCTCATGTTATTTGCCAAATGAGCATGACATCACAACGGTCAAGTATTGACCTAAGCTAGAGTTTACCAATCCCCTCTCATTTTTGACTTTCTCTCTGATATGAATATCACAATCTTAAGTTGAGCGCAGTTATTTAAACGTGTTTAAATACGTGGGCAAATTTGAATGACTATTGGCGATTACTGTTGCTACTCGTAGTGTCTTATTGACTGGGGCAGGTTGCAATTTGATTGGTGAGTTGTTGATTTTGAACTTCCAAATACGCATTTAAACGCTGATTTGATTCTTTTTTTTTCATGGCGAATGCATTTTGGAAGTGATTGATTAATTAAAATGACAAAATGGTTGCAGAAAGTCGGAAATTGAATGGGAAATCCTGCATAAATGAGGATGAATAGATCCGAAGATTCTTGTAAGCTCCTTTCTTTTTCTGTTCTTAATTTGTTAATTTTATTTTCTTTTTTTTTGCTACTTTTTTGGAAAACATTTAGGTGACACAACTACAACGCGTCAAAAAGTAGGCAAGTAGGCCCCTATAGTACTGTATCCTTTAATGTAATTGCACTGTTTTCTCTATTTTATGCGTAAAGCAACTATTTTTACATTCACCATGTACGATTAAAATTACATGCCTGTATGTGATGTTAAACAAAGAGTCAAACTCAACGTCGCAAATAATCTCCAAACGTTGCGTATTTTTTCTTTTTAGGCTTATTAATGTCGAAATGTTACGTCCGAAGCTCTATCATATCTCTTCCATTCTTTTTTAAAGGCTATATTTCGTTTTCTTCGATTTGAAGTGTCACTGTTTTGACACTGCTTTTCCCGAAAGTGTTCTTTTTTATGTGCGTCATGGCTGTAATCAAGTTAATGATAACAATAGTAATGATTTACACGCCTAATATAGTATACTGGTATTTGTACTTAGCTACATTGCTTTGTCTATCACACACACACACACACACACACATACACACACACACACACACACACACACACACATCTACTTTTTTGGAGGGAGAATGGCAGCACAGGTTTACCTTGAATGAGGTATTAAGTTAATGAGATGGAAGAAAAAGACAACAGTTCCAGCAATCATACATAATACTAACTAGAAATATCGCTATGGCGACTGATGCCTCCTAACCGGGGGGCCAAAAGCTAAAAACAGAGGTCGAGTTGCACTCTCTCTACAAACTAAGTAGACCATGCTTATTTTCAAGTTTTTATTGTAACAAACAACATTCCACTGGTCTACCTCAAAAAATTTGTTGCGAAAGCCTCCAAATCCAAGATGGCGTCCAAGATGGCCGCAATATTTACTGAATTTGTTATTTAAATGATAGAATTTGATAGAAACATCAGATTTCAACAAATGTGATGTCATATGAAAGAGAATAAAATTGTCTACAAGTTGATACCATTTTTGTGGGTTATTGTGATAACTGGATTGAGATTTTAAGGAAAAAACACTCATTTTTTGATATTTTTCTGAAAAAAGGAAAATCATGAAAATGCTTGATTCAGCATAAATCAGAGAAAGACAGAAGGATTATCTTGAAACGTTTCAAAAATTTTGTTCGACATATAATTAATATTTGGAGAAAATTAGGGGTCAGTACCATTTTCGGTTCAGGAGTTATAATGTCTCAAACTTGAAAACTCACTACGTAAGAATGGCCACTTTAGTTGTGACCAAGACCTTGTTGGTCATAAAAAAGTCTGCGCGCGCCAAGACTACTACACGCCCCACTGGCACTGGCGCTGGTAGCAGTGCCAGTAGTGCGTGTAATAGTCTTGGCAAATGCAGACTTTTTCTTTGACAAACAAGGGTTTGTGCCTGCAAACTAACTTTTCATATCAAGTGGTAGCTCAGGTGATACTGATCGCTATTATTTCAAAGTAGATTGTTCTGAAGCAGATGAGATGAAGCAAACAAAATTTCAAATAGAGGTAGTAGCTTGAAACTTGGCACCAATCTTGTTATAGATAGTTTAAGACACAATTTAGATCAACCGCTCAAAAAAAAAAAATCAAGATGACAGCCATCAAAGTTGACATAGTGTATTGCGCCAAATTAAATGTATTATTTCGATTTTGATACAATTTTGTCTGTTGTGATATCTTAAACCGTCTTAGGTTCTTATGGACACATTTTTAAAACCAGTGATATTCTACTCTCCGAAAAAATATCCAGTGATATTCTACTCTCCGAAAAAGAAAAAACAAATCGAGTGGAATTTTTTACTTTTGATGTGAGGAGTGAATAACAGAAAACGGTGAATTTAGAGTGAAATTGGAGTGACTTTTGAGTGAAAATGTTCATTTTCACTCAAAATGTTCATTTTCACTCAAAATGTTCATTTTCACTCATTTTAGAGTGACCTTTGGCAGGGCTCCACACTAACTTTTATTTTTGGTGGCCCAAAGGCAAATATCCGACCTTTTTTGGTGGCCCGATCAGGCCACCAAATTCTTCATTTCTGACATTTTGGTGGCCCGACGTGCGTTTTTGGTGGCCCCGGACCACCAGACCAACGTTAGTTTCGAGCCCTGCCTTAGGGATCACTCGTCACTCTTCGAGTGATCCCCGAGGTCACTCTAAAATAAATGAAAATGAACATTTTCACTCTCGAGTGATCCTGATATCTAATATGGGAAAGCATCTACCAATGGCATAAGTTCATATCAATTGTGACACTATAACCCACATGAAATCAGCCCAAAAACAATGTAAGAAAAATCTGATTAAAGTAAATACAGTTTCAGCATGCTTATTTGTAAATGTGAATATACAGCACGAATAATCAATTCGGACAATTTTATTCGAACAATATACTGAAAAGTAATTTCGCACAACACATTTAAGAGCAAAGTTGAGAAATTGCCGCCATGTCGGATTATTTTTTTTTTTTTTTGGGGGGGGGGGTTCGGATCAGAAGGGCTTTCAAGGACATCTACGGATCAGACATTATTACACATATACCATCATCATTCACGTTTCTACAACAGCAGAGTAACGTACAAGTAAAAAAGCATATAGTATCTTTGATACAGAAGCATTTCTTTTTTATCAAAGATTGGGCCTTACCCAAACACTGGAATGAGCTCCACCTCCCCCCCCCCCAAAAAAAAAAAAGACCCTCAACATGGTTTACACTAGTACAATATCGTTTGGATGTATAGAAACATGTAATAGACAGAAAGATAAGAAGATTTAAAATATATATCAAATTATAAGTTACAAGTTGAGATTTAACTTTGACGCAACACACTTAAGGTATTGTTCGCCATTAGGAGAGATAACACATTCGATTTATATGTGCAGGTTAGTTGTATTACAAAACATTCTACCATGTAAAAAAATCATAATAAAGCCTATTAAAAACATACGGAGATATCACCATCTCTTTTCAAGAAACCATAGCCATGATAACTGTTAACAATTTAGTATTTGAATTTGAATTTGAATTTGAATTATATAAAAAAATGTTTTCATCAGATCTATTTAGTACATCTAACGATATTTAGCATTAAATATACTGATTTAAGTTTGTACATTAGTTGTTCTATCCCTAACTCACAGTTTAGAACTAGCTTGAGGAATTAAGTAAAGCTGGGTTTTTGTTTTACGTGCACTAATGGTAAATAATACCTTGAACGACAACCTCGATTAATTACCGCCATCTTGAATTTTGTGTGGATACTATTTTTATCGCAAAATATTACACATTGGAAAAATTTGTGCCAAATTCCAAGCTCCTATCTCTTTTGGAAAATACTTTCTATTCAATCTTATCTGCCTCAGAACAATCTACTATGATGAAATGCTACAGTAATAGCGACCACCGTCACCTACCACTTTACATACAAAGTTAGTTTGCAGGTACTTGCAAGTCACTAGACCATTACAGTATTACATGTGACCATGTAAACACATTGTATGCAAAATTTATAATGCATGAATATAATTTTTTTCAAGTTTTAGATGTTAACTTGTCAACAGTGTATGTATGATATTGCCTGTAATTCCAGAAATATGAACTATGTCTCAATCTCAGTAAATCTCAATCTTAATCGCAGGTTTCAAAATAATTCTTCAGTTCTTCTTTGATAAATACTAAATCATGCATTTTTGCATTTCTTCCTTTTTTCAAAAGAATATAAAAATATGGATTCCCCCCCCCCAAAAAAAAAGAGAGAAGCAAACAACCCCCCCCCCCCCCCAATTTATCACAATACACAGCTAAAGTGGTATAACTTTTAGGAAGTTTTGCTCTCCTTCATATGACATCAAATTTGTTGCAATCCAATGTCTCTATCAAATTTTATGTTTGAAATGTTAAATTCAATAAAAATGGCGGCCCTATTGGACCGCATCTGTACTTTGGGGGTTTTTGCAACAAATCTACTGAGGTGTACTTACGGAACATTGCTTAGTATGCTTAATATTATGTATGGTTTTGTTTATAGAGAGAGTGGAACTCGAAAAGTAAGCACGATCTTGGATTTGACCCTCTGTGACGTCTTTGGGAACAGATGCGTGCAAATACATATTATGTAAAATGGGATTTCAAGTTTGAGACATTATAACTCCTCAACCAAATGCAATACTGACCTCCAAATATTGATTATATGGGAAAGATTTTAATTTCTGCATGGTTTTCATAAACATTTTTTTATTTAATTTTTTTTAACTTTTTGGAGAAATATTCATGGTGCATTCTGAAAAAAATGTCTCCATAAAAACCGAAGATGGTTTCAAATAGCATTAAAATGCTCAGAATATATAAAAACCATATAAATAGACACCAAAACAGACAAAATTGTATAAAAATCGAAATGATACATTTACTTTGGCGCAATACACTATGTGAGCTTTGATGGCCTGCAATCTTGAATTTTTTGAGTGATTGATCCAAATTTTGTTTTAAACTTTCTATAGCAAGGTTATTTCAAGCTTCTACCTCTATTTGAAAGATATTTTTGCTTCATCTCATCTGCTTCAGAACAATCTACTTTGAAATAATAGCAATCAGCGTCACCTGAGCTACCACTTGGTATGAAAAGTTAGTTTGCAGGCACAAACCCTTGTTTGTCAAAGAAAAGTCTGCGTTTGCCAAGACTACTACACGCACCACTGGCACTGCTACAAGCGCCAGTGCCAGTGGTGCGTGTAGTAGTCTTGGCGCGCGCAGGCCTTTTTTACGACCAACAAAGTCTTGTCACAACTAAAGTGGCCATTTTTACATAGTGAGTTTTCAAGTTTGAGACATTATAACTCCTGAACCGAAAATGGTACTGACTCCTAATTTTCTCCAAATATTAATTATATGTCAAACAAAATTCTTGAGATGTTTCAAGATAACTCTTCAGTCTTTTTCTGATTTATGCTGAATTAAGCATTTTCATGATTTTCCTTTTTTCAGAAAAATATCAAAAATGAGTGCTTTTTCCTTAAAATCTCAATTCATTTATCACAATAACCCACAAAAATGGTATCAACTTGTAGACAATTTTATTCTCTTTCATATGACATCAAATTTGTTGAAATCTGATGTTTCAATCAAATTCTATCTTTCAAATAACAAATTCAGTAAATATGGCGGCCATCTTGGACGCCATCTTGGATTTGGAGGCTTTCGCAACAAATTTTTTGAGGTAGACCAGTGAAATGTTGTTTGTTACAATAAAAACTTGAAAATAAGCATGGTCTACTTAGTTTGTAGAGAGAGTGCAACTCACTCGTTAAGTAAGCGACTTTTTGGGGTTTGGCCCTCCGGTTATCCGCCATAATGCATGATTCTCCCAATAGGCGTATAGTACAATGTCTTCACAATGTGTGATCCATGACAGTTTCACATAACTGGCAAAATACTGATATGACAGGTTTGTCAGAAATGACTTGAATATTCACTTTCCTTGAAGTGGGTTTGCTATAATTGTCGAAGAGTGCAATTACACATATTTGGGGAACTGAGAATTTTTACTTTAATTCTGATGGACCCTTTATAAGTTTATGCATTGAGTAATTTCCAAGGTATGAAGAAAGAGTGTAATTACAGTACAAAATAGATTTTTTTTTTGAGGGGGGGCATTGAAACCTGGCCTTTGACCCTTAACCTTTGACCTTAGACATTCTGGCTGGAAATTTCCTGGAGAATCTCCATTAGGTAATGCATGTATTTATTAATTTTGAAAACTAATAATGCAAGCATTTCATATACTAGTGTATGAGGGAAATAGTAAAATATTGAGGAGTTGACCTTGACCTTTGACCCGATGACTGTTGACCTATGACCCCTAAATTCCCAAGAAAATCTCTGCCAGTCATTACATGCGTATGTACCAAGTTCCATGAAGGTACATTGAACCATTTGTGAGAAAAGTGATATTACAACATTTTCACCTAACCTTTGACCTTTCGACCTTTGACCTTATGACATGAAACTCTCTCTGGAGAATCTTTACGCAGTAGTACATGTCTACACCAAGTTTCAAGAAAATACCTTAGGGCATTGCATAGACATTGGAGTAATAGCAACATTTTTAGCATTTGACCTTGACCTTTTGACCTTTGACCTCTTGCCAATGTCACTAAAATCTACTCAACTAATTGTCCCATCATACATCATCCTTGGACCAAGTTTCGTGAAAGCTGCTTCATCCAGTTTTGAGTTATCACGTAAACAAATAAATTTCAGGATTTGACCTTGATCTTTGACCTTTGACCTCGGTCCGACTTTACTAAAAAACTAATCAAGTAATTGTCCCATCATACATCATCCTCCGACAAAGTTTGGTGAAATTTGCTCGATCCAGTCTTGAGTTATCGCGTAAACGGATACAATTTCATGATTTGACCTTGACCTTTGACCTTTGGCAGATTTCACCCAAAATCTAATCAACTAATTGCCCCATCATACTTTATACTTGGACCAAGTTTGGTAGAATTCAAGTCAATATTACTCAAGTTATCGCGTAAACGAAAGCGGACGGACGTACGGACGTACGGACGTGCGTACGGACGGACGGACAACCCGAAAACATAATGCCTCCGGCACCACTTCGTGGCGGAGGCATAAAACAAAATAATCCTGCTGGCATTGCATAAACATGAGGGAAATATTTAGTAAAATTTTGAAGTGTTGCTCTTGACCTTTGACCCCTGACCTTTGACCCCATGAACCCTAAATTCTCTAGATAATCACAGCCAGTCAGTACATGTTATATATCTATGTTCCATGAAGAGACCTTGAACAATTTCTAAGGTACAGAGAAAAAAGGTGAAGTTTTAATATTTCTACTTGACCTTTTGACCTTTGACCTCATGACCCAAACTTTCACCAGAGAATTTTAATTGGGTAATACATGTATACACTAAGTTTCAAGAAAATATCTTCAGGCATTGCATAGATATGATGGAAATAGTGAAATTCTATGTATTTGACCTTGACCTTTTGACCTTTTGACCTTGAGCATTTGCACCCAAAAGTTGATAGGCATAACTTCACCCCCTAATACACATACATGTCAAGTTTCATTAGGATACCTTAAAAGGTTTTGATAGTTACCTTGTCCACAAAATTCATTACGGACGGACGGAAGGACGGACGGAAGGACGGACGGAAGGACGGACGGACGGACGGACAACCCGAAAACTTAATGCCTCCGGCACCACTTCGTTGCGGAGGCATATAAGCACGGACTATTCCTGTACTTGTTTAAGATGACAATAAGCATTATCATGATCATGTCTAATATACCAATATATTTTATGCATGCATTCACTTTTAATTGTATATCGCTCGTTCAACACATAGGCCCTAATGCATGGGTAGTTGCACTAATGTCTTAAAAAGTAACTTTTTTCACGCTACGCACTAAAGTGCTAGCAGATTTCTTGAGTACAGATTTCATTTTCTGGTGTCCAGCCTTCTAAAGGCAGAAAGAAACAAAATGCTAAAGACATTACCAGATTAACCCATAAAGGCACGTATGAAAGTGTGCGCAACGCTAAAGCACGGGGTTTTCTGCGGATATTGGCATTTGAAGCGCGCATGTTTTGCTGTTGTTTTTCCTTCTCGAATGTAGATTTCTCCTCTCATCCATCTTTGCTGCTACTTCGCAAAACATTGAAGTGAAAAGACTACAATCCGCCAAAAACAAAACAATCTGTTGCTATCATTATTTGAAGCAACACGTTTCTCCCTTCCGTTACAGCAAAACGTGATTATTATACCATAAAGTGTTTGATAAAGTGAAGAGTGATTCAAAAGGTCCATGGAGAGTAATTGATAATATTTGTTGAATAAGAATTGTAGGAAAATGATTGTGATTATATAAAACATAATGGTGTATTAATTGATGATAAGAAAAGTATTGCTGATACATTCAATGATTATTTCAGTAGGCCTAGTATTGGAACTAAGTTAATGAATGATTTGCCGCATTCTTCTTCAGATAAAGATTTCTCATATTTTATGAAAGACAATTTTTCTCAATCTATGTTTTTTAAACCAATTAGTGAAGGAGATATTATATCTGTTGTTATAAGTCTAAGTGCCAACAAATGCCCTGGCCATGATGGTTTTGATTCTTCTGTTTTAAAACGATGTGCCCATCTTATCTCTTTTCCCTTGTCATATTGTAACGAAAGTCGGGGATTAATTCCTTTGCTTCTGATGTGAATGCAGGGAATTAACCGGGAACATTCGTTATCAGTTAATTCGTGTATAGATGTACTGCAAAGCATGGCACCACACAACACATGCAGTTCAGTCAAACCAGGGAGGTCTCTTCCCACCGCCCTGGTCAAACACCAAGGTGAGAGAACCGTATAAGGTAAGCCTACCGTGCCTACGACATGATACATGGAAGTTGTCAGGGGAAGTGGGACGGTTTGGACAGGTAGTCCCCTCCCACACGACGGAGCTTTTAAATATTCCATATAGATATATAACGATCTGTGGACTTTTTTTTAAACTGAAGTGACAGAATTGGTGCACACTTCAGATGAAAACATTTGGAAATCTGTCAGTCTAAAAGTGTATTAAGTCTATAGAAAACGGAGCGAATGGGGGAGGGTATCCACGAGAGAGACATTTTGCATTTTCAAAATTGAAATTCAGCAATCTGGTGCAGACTTTGAAAGAAATATTTGGACAGTTTTCTATCAAAAAAAGGCAGGAGAAATTTTCTCATTTTGGGAATTATTTGGGAACTAAATGATGTGTTTTTCGCTCTGCTCCTATCCCCCCCCCCCCACCCCGTTCTCCAGGATCGACGCGCCCCGGCTTACGAGGGAGCTTGTGCAACATGGGCAATGATGAGGGATACTTTGCAATTTCAGGTCTGTACTTCAGAGATCGACGTGGACACATTTTTGTGATATATTCCAGTTTTGATTCTGTCAAAAATGTAAGAAATATTCGTATTCAGGAAAATGTTCTGTGAAAGGGTGTGGCAGGGGGAAAGCCAGCTCCCACACAAAGGAGATTTTGCATTTTCAATCCTGAAATTTAGAGAATGGTGCACACATTTGGTGAGATGTTCGGCTTTTGTTTCTATGGAAAGAGTAAGAATTGGCCACTCTCACACGAGGGAGATTTTGCCTTTTCAGATCTGAAATTTAGAGATCTGGTGCACAATTTTGGTAAAATCTGGGAAAGCCCCCCCCCCCCCCCTCCCCCATTATCGATGCCCGTGATCATCCCTGTGTATGCCCATAGATGTATCCTGACTGAGATATCAGAATCACCATCATTTCCTCAATGACTCAGGAAATGGCGGGGGTTCCATTATGACAGTACTTGTTTCCTTGTTTGCTTCTTTATTTTCGTACGTAATTTGCAGATGGTCCGAGTTGCATTTATTAGATCCTGTTTCATGTAATGATTAGCAAGTAATTTCTTTTCTCTTTTTTTTCTATGTTGCATATTCTCTTGGTACTATTATGAAATATACATTAGACACGTGGACCAAGCTTCAATGTAATCAAAGTATGCTCTTCACAAATTTTATACAAAGTCTTACCAAAACGAACGCATCATTCATGTGTGTGTGTGTGTGTGTGTGTGTGTGTGTCAAATTCGTATGCCTAATATAAAAATAATTGGCACTTATGTATACATTACGGAATGAAAGACTCATGATTATCAAGATCAAATATAAAACTGTTGAAGGTAGCTAATTGATAAAACTGTGCGGAATGAAATTGTGTGTGTATGACATTATCATAATTACTTTTTCTGTAATCGAAATGAAGTAATAATTAAATTTGTAATGTCTTATGTAATATCGTCGTATGTTATTGTCCCATCAAACATTCTTGTTAACATGCTGGAGAATGCATTTTGGGCCTTGCCGTCAGTCTCTAAGAATTCATCATGAGCAATTCCTCACTCTGCTTCGTCTCCTTCTCTTCCTCCTTCCCTCTACCTCTCTATGGCATTACGTGACATTTGTGGTTGACGTGTTATGATCTTAGTAGTCTATGAAAGAAAGATATTATTCAGAGGGGGGAAGGTTCAGGTGTGAGTTTCTTCACTTCACTTCATACAAATGTAATTTGTAGAGGGAGAGAAAATGAAGAATCTCACATCTGAATTAGTAGTCGATTTTTACATTAGTGGGCTCTACCTACTCCCTTGAGGATGGGAGTGGGTATGGTCGTATGGGATGGTCAGAGCATTCAAATGTGTGTTAAACGGCATAGAATGTTTTTTTTTTTTCTGTGCAATCGACACTTAAAGCACACACAATATGTGACCGTGCATCACAAAACGAACAAAAAGTCGCACACACTGATTTTGCGTGAGGACTGAAAAGTGAAATGGGTCAATCTAGCCGATCTTGACTTGTTTATATTTTCTGTTATTCTTCCTTTACATTATGCTAAAATTTGGGATCATAAAACGGGCGGGAAAGTGTGTTTTTTTAGCAGTTTATCTCGAACATTTTTGGTAGAATAGTTTGATTAGGTGTGTCTTTAGAGTCCCTTTTTCATTTCTGAAAAACCTTGTACACACTCTTCACTTTCAACTCTAATAACTTTTGAAAAGATAGTGCTACTGCTTTGAAAGATAGTATTAATCATGGACAGAATGTGTTGATGAGGCATGCCTAATTTCAGCTTAATCTGATAATCCCTTCATTGTTGTTACTCGGGTGGTTTACTTCCTGCTTTTTGTCCCATTCATCGCACAGCCAGCACGGTTTGGTCAAGATTAAGCGCTTGAATAGACACTGTACTTCAGTGCCTCTTTTCTCATTTCACACTTTTCCTGAGTTTTTGCTTTCTTTCCAATATTTAGATAGGTTAGAAGGGTCCATTTGATTTTAGTTATTTTTAAAGCGTAAAGTCTGCTCTTTCAGAATATGGTCTTAACTAAAAATTCATGTCTGGCGACTTTTTGTTTGTTTTGTGGTGCAGGGTCACATATACTCGTGTTTTTTGTTTTTGTTTTTTGCTATTTTACTTTATCGAAACCGCATTTTTTTTCCGTCATTTATCTTACCTACTATACTTCCCAAAACATTTATATTTATAATTCAAATTCACATTAAGGTTTGCACATGTTTTTCCCTACCGTTTCATACTCACTTCAAATTCCAGACTCGGCAGTTCCTATATCGATTAGAAAGAAACAAAACCAGCACACGTAAATGAGTCATTAAAGGTAACATTTTCCATTTGCAGATGAAAGAAAAACCCCGGTATTACTGCGTCAAAATAGTTATAAAATGTGAGTTAGGGAAAGAAACAACCAATGTAAAATCTTTAGCCTGTTTGATTAAATATACTAAATGTGAACAATAGTTATGATGAAAATGTTTCCAGACTAGTCCGTCTACAGTTATGGTTTAATGTGAAAAAAATAGTAATACCTCCTCATATTTTCAGTTTACATTTTCAATTTCAATTTTATTGTCATATTTCTCACCAAAAAAAAAAAAAATCAAATGTAACCAAATTATATAATACATGATATCCAGCGAGGAGGCATAATATTACTAAATGAAATAGGGCCTATAGATGATAATATCCAGCTAGGAGACATACATCGAATATTGTACACACATAAAACATAGTGGTCGATCAATGAAGCTTAGAATATGAGAATGAATTCTAAAGAAATACGAAGGAACCTACTTAAAAGCAAGCTCGTTGAGCGTTGGTCCCAATTAAATTCGAGCTACAGACTCGAGATGAGGGCCATGGGTACAACAATGACCGAAACATAAAGGAAACAAATACATTGTACAAGTATACAGGGATATTGCGAAAAAAAAGAGAGAGAAGAAAATAGGGGGGAGGGGGTTGTCGCAGCAGCCCTTGATTTTGTAAAGGCGCCTCCCTTTTACGGAATTCTTGAATCCGCCCATATGACGCGTTATGACATGTGCAGTAGATTTCTAAATTTTGACATGTTTGGTCGACGTTTCATGACGTTTGTGGTTAATCCGACTTGATATTTGTCGTCGACTTGCCATGACATTTGCAGTAAAAACATGAAATTTTGGCATTTGTCGTCAACGTGTTATGATATTTGTGGTTAATCCTATTTTGAAATTTGTCGTCGTGGTGTTACGATATCAGCGTTCATTATGACATTTATCGTCGACGTGTTATGACATTGTGGTCGTTATGACATTTGTTGTCGACGTGTTATGACATAAGTGGTTGTTATGATAACCCCTAAATGGCTAAATCGTATTACCTCATATCTTGTTCCTCGAGTGAATCAATGTGTAGGGCTACTACATGATACATGGAAGTTGTCGGGGGAAGTGGAACGGTTTGGAAGGGTGGTCCCCTCCCACACGACGGAGCTTTTGCATATTCAGGATTGACATATCACGATCTGTGGACTTTTTTTAAACTGAAGTGACAGACTTAGTGCACACTTCAGATGAAAACATTTGGAAATCTGTCAATCTAAAAGTGTACTTATTTTATAGACTAGAAATGTCGCTATGGCGACAGGTATGCCTCCGTCAATTTGCATTATTCTGTCAAAAGATATACAGTATATCTTGAAAATACCAGACAACAGTTTCACAAGATTAGCAAGAAATTGCAGTCACATGTTTGATGGCATACCGCAAATTTGTAGAGAGGTGCATTCCTTGAACTACGTACATTTTAATGCGGACTAAGTCTTTGCAGAGTGCAATAATTTGGGAATTTTGAAAAGTTTCATGATTGACCTTGCTGTGAATTTTAAGGTCCAGTTTTAGTAATGTAAGGCATCATGGCAATTTTCAACAAAAATAGCTACATTTTCAAAAGCTTTAGCAATTTATCTTTGACTCTATGCTTGACATTTAATCTTGTATCCCCCAATATGTATCTTTCACATAATGTAAAAATAATAAGAACTTATTACGGAATGAAAAACGTATGATTATCAAGATCAAACATACAACTGTTGAACGTAGCTATAATTGATAAAACTGTGCGGAATGAAATTGTGTGTGTTTGATATTATCATAATTACTTTTTCCGTAATCGAAATGAAGTAATAAATGAACTTGTAATGTCTTATGTAATATCGTAGTATGTTTTTGTCCCATCAAACATTCTTGTTAACATGCTACAGATTGCATTTTGGGCCTTGCCTTCAGGCTCTCCGAATTCATCATTAGCAATTCCTCACTCTGCTTCGTCTCCTTCTCTTCTTCCTTCCCTCTACCTCTCTATGACATTACGTGGTCATTATGACATTTGTGGTTGACGTGTTATGATCTTAGTAGTCTATGAAAGAAAGATATAATTCAGAGGGGTGAAGGTTCAGGTGTGATTTTCTTCATTTCACTTCACTTCACACAAATTTAATTTGTAGAGGGAGACAAAGTGAAGAATCTCACATATGAATTAGTAGTCGATTTTGACATTAGTGGGCTCTACTTACTCCCTTGAGGATGGGAGTGGGTATACATTCATTCTTTTTTTTTAGGGGGAGGAAACATTTGAATAGTTAACAGAAAGACACCCAATGGAAACAAATCACTACCAGAAGATTTTTTACCACCGCCAACGAATTTGCTGCTAAAGCTTAATCCGAGAAACTTCACCGGTGGTCGTATTATAATGATGATAATACAGGGAATTTATAATGCGCCAATTCCACATGACCAATGTGCTCAAGGTGCAGTAGAAAAAGTAAGTATTACACAAACATGTCCATGAAAATGAATACCACAATAATGATGATGGAGGAAAAAATGGGATGGTCAGATCATTCAAATGTGTGTTAAACGTCAAATAATGGACTTTTCTGTGCAAACAGTACTCAAAGCACACAAAGGGTTAATATACTCGCGTGCTGTTTTTTGGTTTTGTTTTTGCTATGTTACTTCACCGAAACTGGATTTTTTCCTGTCATTTATCTTACCCACTACTTGCCAAAATATTCATGACCCGACGACACTCGGCCGAAGAACAAGAAAATTCATTATTCGAATCCATATTAAGGTTTGCACATGTTTTTTTCCTACAGTTTCATACTCAAGCCAATTCCGCGTAGACTCGGCGGACTCTAAATAGATTAGGAAGAAACAAAACCAGCACATGTAAATGAGTCATTAATAGTCCAGTCAAAATACGACAAAAAGTGGGTTAACCCACAATTTAACCCACAACTAATTGCAACAGAAACGATTCCACTTGCATTTGACCCGGATGAGCTATTAAAATAACATATTAAAAGTTCTCTAAAATTCGAGTGGTGGATCAGTGTCTAATTTGCATAGATTCAAAATGGCCGCCATACAACCTATTTATGCCTATATCTCGGGATATATAACCCACAGAAAGTAAATTCCGGTGTCTAAACCTATGTTATCTTTAGCAACTTCCGAACATCCCTTCATATAGTTTTTGCATATATTTGCATATAATTACATACAAAATTGCCTGTGCAAGCCCTTATCTTCGTATATCAGTATAGTACACTCAGGAATAAGTCGCTATAAGTGTATATCCGGACATAAAACCCGCAGAAAATAGATTCTGGTGTTTAAACCTTTGTTTTGTTTTGTTTTTTAGGTCAATTAATACAATTATCATATAAGCAGTAACTTTCAAGCTTCCATTATACATTTTCTGCATATATTTGTATTTAATTAAATGCAAAATGACCGCCACAATGCCTCTACAGGCTTATATCTCTATCTGTAAAAGGTACCCAGTGTTGGTGTCTGTGGTCTTAATTTTACTGCTGAGAATCACTGATGTCGAATACGTTCCACTCAGGAATAATTACCTATATTTTGCTAAAGAATTGCATATATTTATACATATATCTATTTAAATTAAGAGTAGCTTATATCCATAAGCTTTAGGGACCTCCAGGGCCCAGGAAGGCATGATGTCCATATATGCATGACACTAATTTATATAGCGATAAATGCACGTACAGTTCTGTACTAAGTTTGTTGTAAATTTGACCATGTGTTTTCAAAAGGAGGATCAAAAATCAAAAGTGGCCTCCAATTATTTGGTCCCAGCCCAAAGGCGGCCGCACCTAGATCAGATTTGAGGTGCCTTTGGGCATCCTGTGGCCGGGGGATGGTTTCCATTTTACCAATATTCTACCAGCCAAGTTTGATAACAAATCTAACATTTTTTTTTTTTTTTTTTTTAGATGAAAGAGTGAAAATTTGTCTCTATTTGGCACTAGCCCCAAGGGGGTCACCCCTGCATCTGCCATAAATAATCTTGAAAGTATGCTTATACACTCACTGATGTATTTACTCAATGCTCTTCTGGTTTGATTAAAGCAGCAACTCTAGAAAGAGAGGGGGACATTAGTGCCCACACGTAAAAAAAAAAAAAACTATGTATATAAAATGACGAAGTAGGCTGGTAATGCATTTCAGTCCAACAGTGCTATTTATTCAGAGCAAATTTTCGATGAATACATTTGTCTTCCTGAAGATTCTGAAGAAAGACAAATGTATTGGTCGAAAATTTGGTCTGACTAAATACTAGCACTGTTGGACTGAAATGCATTACCACCTTATACTTCGTCATCTTTTCTGTACTGGTACCAACACGCGGACTACAAGTATGTATATAATATATATAATGTATAAATGTGTAATATTTCGAAAATTGAAATAGAAATTGAAATTGAAATTGAAATTGAAAAGAAGATAAAACTGCGAAACTTAAAACTATGTAGTCTCCAAGATATTTATCTTTGTACTTTTTACCTGATAGCTCTGTTTAACTGGTTCTACTTGTGTGTGTGTGTGTGAGTGTGTGTGTGTGATTTTTTTTTTTTTTAATGATAGATTCCTTAATTTGGGGGTTCTGGGACCTTTTGGACATGGTATCTATTTGAATAACTTGATAGTCTGTCATCCTGGGATGCTACTTGCCTAGTTTGTTGAAAATCTGTCATTACATGGGGTCTTAAAAGAGAATCTGAAAATGTTTTTTGAAAATGCATGCATTACTGTCGACGGACGCCAGAAGATAAATGATGACTATTTGCAATATTAGCTTGAACCTTTTTTTGCTGTCTTGAACGTTTGGCTAAGATGAATTTAAAATCTAATGAATCAAAGTCATTGGATTTCAAGAAAACTTTCTTCCGTTTCAAGTACATCATTTTCATTTTCTGGCTAGCGATAATACAGATACTTAAGGTATGTAATGTGATCTCTGAAAATATAGATCAATGATAAAAGTGTAAAACATGTAAACTCGCTTACACTCAAGGTGTTCTATGCGTTTACCACAAACTCTGGACTAGGATTGTGTGAAATTGCAGTTGATTAATTTAAAGTAAATAGGATCCCGGCTTCATTTCATACTGACGAAAGAAGAGTACAAACGGAGCAAGTCTCACGTTTGTTGTAAACTGTGTTGATGTCTTTCAAGAATGCTATTTATTCCTAGTCACCAATTAGAACAGCATCATCTGACTCCTCACATATTTTAGAAATACAACATTACAAGTGTCTGATCTATAATGGCCCGCATCTGTCACTGATATGGGTTGTGTGTAGTCAAATCTGTTTGCCCTGCAGTTATACACTACCAGTTGCTAACAGCCTGTCTTTCAGTTGCATCAGACTTCCATTCAGGAGTTCTTTTAACAAAGGTGCAGATACAACACGAAAAATGGTAAAAGTAACACTTATCAGAATTTATAAGCGTATTTTGAGCTTGAAGCCAATGAGAAGGATGCTGTTTGTATTGATGGACTGATGAATCCAGAGTACTAGGAATAGATAATTTAATGTTAAGGCATTTCCTTTTTGTTTTCTTTTTTTTTGTATCCGGCTCTTTTCTGTAAGTCATTGGGTGAAACCGCGCAAAAATATGACAAAATCCACTTCCATACAAATTATCACGGTCATATGTTGCCCATTGATAAACATGCCTTTGCCAAAAGTTTTGCAACAAAAGACACAAGTATCGACTAAACATGGATGCAAATCATCGCAGGTAAGGAAAAAGATGTTTAAAAAAAGCTGCTGAATGATTTAAGACCAACTTTTTGTGTACCGTTTTATAAGCACACTTTAAAAGCTATATGAGATAATATGACGAGAACATCCTCTAAACAAATGTCCAAACTCATGAAACTTTTGTAGAGTAGCTTATGGATAATCATGATCTTGATGACTCCCCCCCCCCCCCCCCTTGGCCAAAAAAAAAAGAAAGAAAGAAAAGTATTGCAACATAGACACAAGTATAAGCAGTAAACATGAGGGCAAATTACACGATTATAATACATTGAATATCATGAAATCATAAAAATCTTTTTAACGATTCCTGCTACATAATTTGAGACCATGTTATTTTGTACCTATTGAGCACACTTTGGAAGCTAAGTTGAGATTACAGTTAAATAAAGATATGTTTTATTAGATGCTACTCACAGTTGTTTTCTGTTCTGAGGCTTTATCTCAAGAAAATGTGAGTTTAATGTAATACAATACTATTAATCAATGCAAGAATATAAAACTGGGTATAAAAAGGTTGTGAATGGAATTCTAACAGTTTTGCCCTTGAAATCTTGGATGTAGAAATACAATTAACGTTCTGTAGCTCGTATTTGTATATCTGAAATTATATTCACGATAAGAATTTGAATAGATGTATGCATAAATATAGCGATGCAAATTTTTAGTGAAATATAGGTAATTATTCCAGAGTGCCTACATCAGTGATTCTCAGCAGTAAAATCAAGACCACAGACACCATCGCTGCGTACCTTTTACAGATAGAGATATAAGCCTGTAGAGGCATTATGGCGGCCAATTTGCATTTAATTAAATGCAAATATATGCAGAAAATGTATAAAGGGAAGTTTGAAAGTTACTGCTTATATCATAGTTGTATTCCCTGACCTAAAAAAAAACATAGGTTTAGACAACAGAATCTATTTTCTACGGGTTTTATGTCCAGATGTATAGCGACTTATTCCTGGGTGTACTACATTAATGATATACGAAGATACGGGCTTGCACAGGCAATATGGCGGCCATTTTGTGTGTAGTTATATGCAAATACCTGCAAAAACTATATAAAGGGATGCTTGAAAGTTGCTAAAGATAACATATTTGTATTCCTCGACCTAAAAATCATAGGTTTAGACACCGGAATTTACTTTCTGTGGGTTATATATCCCGAGATATAGGCATAAATAGGTTGTATGGCGGCCATTTTGAATTTATGCAAATTAGACACTGATCCACCACTCGAATTTGAGGGAACTTTTAATATGTTATTTTGATAGCTCTTCCGGGTCAAATGCAAGTGGAATCGTTTCTGTTGCAATTAGTTGTGGGTCATTTCATATTTTGACTGGACTATAAAGGTATAACTTTTCATTTGCAGATGAAAGAAAACCCCAGTATTACTGCTTCAAAATAGTTCTAAATTTTAAACAAAGTCTTGCCCAAACCAACGCATCATTCATGTGGGTGTGTATGTGTGGATGTGGCTGTCAGTGTGTGTGTGTGTGTGTGTGTGTGCGTGCGTGTGTGTTAAATTCGTATGCCTAATATAAAGAATAATTGGCACTTATGTATGCATTACGGAATGGAAAACTCATGATTATCAAGATCAAACATAAAACTGTTGAAGGTGGCTAATTGATAAAACTTTGCAAAGTGACATTGTGTATGTAAGGAATTATCATAACTCCTTTTTCAGTAATCGAAATGAAGTAATAAATAAAACTGTAGCGGGTCATGTAATATCGTAGTGTGTTATTGTCCCATCAAACATTCTTGTTAACATGCTGCAGATTTCATTTTGGGCCTTGCCGTCAGGCTCTCCGAATTCATCATAAGCAATTCCTCACTCTGCTTCGTCTCCTTCTCTTCTTCCTTCCCTCTACCTCTCTATGGCATTACGTGGTTATTATAAAATGGGTTCAAGAATGTAGCCAATAGGAAGCGCTGAAATGAGTCACGAGTGCTTCCTTTATTCTAGTCCCATTGCACTGCGTGTTAAATCCTATTGCCGATCGTCTGTGCGCGCGGCGGCTCCTTTGAATTGCAGGCGATGCATAGGCGCTGTCAATCCTGTAAACAACTTCTAGTTCGGGCTGCCGGCCGGCCGGCCGGCCGGCCTTTCTTCCCTTGTGCATAACATGTGTGGCGTACGTATACTCTTATATACGTACACTTTGTACAGTACAGTAGACCAAGCGTTGTGGGAGCGGACGCGTACATGGAGTCACTTTGAAGGGCAAATCCAACGATTTAGCAGGTTAATTCTCACGCCGTTTTCAGAGTATGTTGTCTAGTAGGCCTACATGAGGAGTCTATATCAAGTCTTTAAGGTAAAGGGTGCATATTCTATGTAATATAAGTAAGTTTTCATGCGGGAACTTAAGTGTCCGGAAACCCAACCCCCCATCATACTTATACTGTATGTGCGGGATTTCCGAGTGCGACGTGCGTAAATGTTTGGGACGAACATCTTCGGACGTCTTGACCCACAAAGGTACGTGACAAACGCTGAAAAATGCTGTTAGTTTTCGAATTTTCGACCCATTTTATAAAACAAATGATGCACAGGACTATTCGTGGCGTTATGGAGGCGTAGCTCACTCTCGGGTATTTGCAATGTAGTGCAACATGCACTCGGCTTCGCCTCGTGCATGTTTCACAATTGTAAATACCCTCGAGTGCACTATACGCCTCCACTAACGCACTCTATCCTGTGCATCATTTGTATATTATACAACACCTCAGAATGATGTCGAGTTGTGATTGGCCAAGAACATGTCACATGATATTCAATAGAAAATACCTATCAAACTCATTGAAAGTAACAGCCGTACAATAGGCCCCTGGCATGGGCCTATTGCACGGCTCGAAGGTACTATAGCACGGCTTCGCGGGGGGCTACTAATGCATGGCCGCTCACAGAGTTCTGTGGCTCACAGCAGCAAAGCGGCAACAAAATACATTGTACGTGCTGGCCGGCTGCGCTGCAGTCCCACACACAGACCAGGCGCGGCGGAGTACTGCAACGTTAACGTGCAGTACGCGCAGCTACTTTACCTAGCTAGTTGCATGTATTGGCTATTGCGGCCTTTATACCTACTGCATGCTGTGTTTTTACTTTTGACTCTGATCTGCTACGTGGACCACAGTGATCCCAAAATCAAGACTTCATTTCAAGTTGAGAAACCGCAATTTGATTAATTTTCTGTGCTTTTATACAAAATCATTTTCGGAAAGAGACAAAGTCTAGACCTACTACTAGATCTAACGACATCTCAGATCGGCCTAACAGTCAGGCCTAACTCGATCTAACGTTAGCGTAGAATGGGTATAGACCCTGCGGAGTTTGTGATTCCTGTGACTGTGTGGTCGAATCATGACGAGTACGTGTTTGAAAGCAGTACACAGGTTTTTTTTACAATTCTCGGCCTAATTGTTACATTTATTTTTGGGCCTTCCTGAGTTGGCGGTCACTAATTTAGTATTGTGATTGTGGACAAGGTGTTGTATAAAACGAATAATTTATGATTTTGTTCGTGCATTGGGGCACGTAATACGATATTCGTGCCCTATGCACTCACAACTCATAAATTATTCGTATATTATGACATTTGTGGTTGACGTGTTATGATCTTAGTAGTCTATGAAAGAAAGATATTATTCAGAGGGGTGAAGGTTCAGGTGTGAGTTTCTTCACTTCACTTCACAAATTTAATTTGTAGAGGGAGACAAAGTGAAGAATCTCACATCTGAATTAGTAGTCGATTTTGACATTAGTGGGCTCTAATACTCCCTTGAGGATGGGAGTGGGTAAAGATTGTATTGTATCCCCCGAACAGAGTTCGGAGGACACTATGGATTTAGCCTCGTCGCGCCGCGTCCGCCGCCGCAGATGTTTCCTTGTGAGCGTTCTTCCGGCTACGTTTCTTCTCCAATCATCTTCAAATTTGGCATGAAGGTCCATTATGGAAAAGTAAAGCCGCCTATTGATTTTGGTGTGGGCGGAGACATCGTTGTTATGGTAACAAGAGTTTTTGTGAAAACAGCAGAGATTTCCTTGTGAGCGCTCTACCCGCTGCATTATTTTCTTCTCTCAATCATTTTCAAATGTGGCATGAAGGTGTATTATAGTAAGACTAAGAAGCCTATTGTTTTTGGTGATGGCGCCCTCGCTTTTTCCGTCTTTATACATGAAAAGGTATGTTTAACAGGGTCTGCTTGTGTGTGCGACGCTGGCCTTATTTTTCGACATATTTTTTTTTTCAAATTTGGTATGTAAATGTATCATAGTCAAATCTATACACCTATACCTATGATAATGCTGCCCTTACTGTTTCACCTTTTACTTGGTCAAAGGTCACCCTGATCATGTCAAAATTTGCAGAAGTGCTTATTTATGCAATAACTTGATTTTTACTCAATGGATATTATTCAGACTTGCTAAGGAGATGTGTGGATGGTCGTTCTACATGAAGGACACAACAGTTTGTGGTGACGGCGCCCTCAGTGTTCCGACTTTAATGCCACTGCATATTTCTTGTGTGTGCTCTATCAGCCACATTTCCTAACGGATTTTCTTCAAATTTGGCAAAAAGGTGCATTATAATGAAATGAAGATGCCTCCATTGTTTATGGATATGGCGCCTTCGCTTGTTCCGTCTGTATACGTGAAAAGGTAAATATAACAGTGTCTGCTTGTGTGTGCGACGCTGGCCTTTCTGCTGGACCGATTTTTTTTTTCCAAATTTGAACATGTAAATATACCATAGTCAAATCCACACCTATTAATAATGCTGCCCTCACTGTTCCACCTTTTACATGGTCAAAAGTCACCCTGATCATGTTAAAATTTGCAAAAAGTCATGCTTCTTTAGGCAATAATTTGATTGTTTCTGGATTTTACTCAGACTTGCTAAAGAGGTGTATGGGTGGTCATTCTACATGAAAGACACATTTTGTGGTGACGGCGCCCTCAGTGTTCCGACTTGGAGGCCATGTCATATTTCTGTATATGCTGTATAAGCCACATTTCTTGTCAGATTTTATTCAAACTTGCTATGGAGGTTTAAGGGGAGTTATCCGAGGTAACAAAAGTTTTCATTGCCAGCGCTCTCATTGTTCAAAGTTTTATAGGATGACATGTCATATTCCTTGTATGTGCTATATATCCTAGACTCATTATTCATTGGACTTTATTATATCCTGCGACAGTTGACATAATTTACAACATTCTGGCCTGAAAAGTAATCCAGATGGGGTATGGGACGGGTTCGGGGGTACATGTGCTTGATTGCGAGTGCTCTAGTTTTATATATATATATTTTTTTATTTCTTTGAGGGGGAGGAATCTTTTGAATACTCCTAGTTAACAGAAAAACATTCAATGGAAACAAATCCCTACAAGAAGATTTTTCCCACCTCCAACGAATTTGCTCCTAGAGCTTAATCCGAGAAACTCCACCGGTGGCCGTATGGGATGGTCGGAGCATTCAAATGTGTGTTAAACGTCATAGAATGGATTTTTCTGTGTAACTCAGTACTCAAAGCACACAAAAGGTTAATATACTCGCGTTTTTTCTTTGTTGTTGTTGTTGTTGTTGGCTATTTTACTTTATCGAAACTAGATTTGCTTTCCTGTCATTTATGTTACCTTCTACCTCCCAAAACATTCATGACACGAATTCACACGGCCGAAGAACAAGACAATTTATTATTCGAATCCACATTAAGGTTTGCACATATTTTTCCCTACCATTTCATACTCACGTCAGGTTCGAGAGGTCTCATCAAAGGCTATATAGATAAGAAAGAAACAAAACCAACACATGTAAATGAGTCATTAAAGGTATAACTTTTCATTTGCAGATAAAAGAATAACCCCAGTATTATTGCTTCAAAATAGTTCTAAATTTTAAACAATGTCTTACCCAAACCAACGCATCAGTCATGTGGGGTGCATTTGGGGATGTGGGTGTCAACGTGTGTGCGTGTGTGTGTGTGTGTATGTGTGTGTGTGCGCGCGTGTGTGTGTGTGTGTGTGTGTCAAATTCGTATGCCTAATATAAAGAATAATCACCACTTATGTATGCATATGGAATGGAAAACTCATGATTATCAAGATCAAACATAAAACTTTTGATGGTGGCTTATTGATAAAACTTTGCGAAGTGAAATTGTGTGTGTATGGCATTATCATAACTCCTTTTTCTGTAATCGAATTGAAGTGATAAATAAATTTGTAATGTATTATGTAACATCGTAGTACGTTATTGTCCCATCAAACATTCTTGTTAACATGCTGTAGATTGCATTTTAGGCCTTGCCGTCAGGCTCTCCGAATTCATCATGAGCAATTCCTCACTCTGCTTCGTCTCCTTCTCTTCCTCCTTCCCTCTACCTCTCTATGGCATTACGTGGTCATTATGACATTTGCGGTTGACGTGTTATGATCTTAGTAGTCTATGAAAGAAAGATATAATTCGGAGGGGTGAAGGTTCAGGTGTGAGTTTCTTCACTTCACTTCACAAATTTAATTTGTAGAGGGAGACAAAGTGAAGAATCTCACATCTGAATTAGTAGTCGATTTTTACATTAGTGGGCTCTACCTACAACCTTGAAGGTGGGGATGGGCAAAGACTTCATTTGTTGGTTTGTTTGTTTTTTAGGGGGAGGAATCGTTTGAATAATTAACAGAAAGACATTCAATGGAAACAAATCACTACAAGAAGATTTCTACCACCACCAACGAATTTGCTGCTAGATCTTAATCCGAGAAACTTCACCGGTGCATGGTTGTGTGGGATGGTCAGAGCATTGTAATGAATGTTAAACGTCACAGAATGGATTTTTCTGTGCAAATCAATACTCAAAGCACAGAAAGGATTAATATATTCGCGTGCTGTCTTTTGTTTTTGTTTTTGCTATTTTACTTCACCGAAACTGGATTTTTTTCCTGTCACTTATCTTACCTACTACTTGCCAAAATATTCATGACACGACGACACTCGGCCGAAGAACAAGAAAATTTATTATTCGAATCCATAGTAAGGTTTGCACATGTTTTTCCCTACAGTTTCATACTCACCTCAGGTTCGGCTAGACTCATCGAAGGCTATATAGATTAGAAAGAAACAAAATCAACACACGTATATGAGTCATTAAAGGTATAACTTTTCATTTGCAGATGAAAGAATAACCCCAGTATTACTGCTTCAAAATAGATCTAAATTTTAAACAAAGTCTTACCCAAACCAACGCATCATTCATGTGGGTGTGTATGTGTGGATGTGGGTGTCAGTGTGTGTGTGTGTGTCAAATTCGTATACCTAATATAAAGAATAATTAGCACTTATGTATGCATTAGGGAGTGGAAAACTCATGATTATCAAGATCAAACATGAGACTGTTGAAGGAGGCTAAATTGATAAAACTGTGCGAAGTGAAATTGTGTGTGTATGACATTATCAGAATTACTTTTTCTGCAATCGAAATGAAGTAAATAAAATTGTAGCGGGTCATGAAATATTGTAGTATGTTATTGTCCCATCAAACATTCTTGTTAACATGTTACTGATTCATTTTGGGCCTAGCCGTCAGGCTCTCCAAATACATCATGAATAATTCCTCACTCTGCTTCGCCTCCTTCCCTCTACCTCTCTATGCCATTACGTGGTCATTATGCCATTGGTGGTTGACGTGTTATGATCGCAGTAGTCTTAGTAGACTTACCTCATCGATTATCACCCAAGGCTATATAGATTAGAAAGAAGCAAAACCAACACACGTAAAAGAGTCATCAAAGGTATGATATAATTTTCCATTTGCAGATGAAATAGAAACCAAATATTAATGCTTCAAAATAATTCATAGTGGTCGATCTATGAAACGTAGAATATGAGAATGAATGCTAAAGAAATATAAACGAACCTACTTTAGAGCAAGCTCGTTGAGCGTTGGTCCCAATTAAATTCGAGATACAAATTGAGATGAGGACCAAGGGTACAACAATGACCGAAACTTTAACAAAACAAATTCAAATGAATAGGGATATTGCGGGGAAAAAAAGAGAGAAGAAAATAGGGGGATTGTCGGGCCAGCCCTTGATTTTGTAAAGGCGCCTCCCCTTTACGAAATTCTTGGATCCACCCCTATGACGCGTAATGACATGTGCAGTAAATTTGTAAATTTTGACATTTTTGGTCGACGTTTTATGACGTTTGTGGTTAAATCGACTGAACATTTGTCGTCGACGTGTTATGACATTTGCAGTAAAAACGGAAATTTTGACATTTTTGTCGACAACTTGTTATGATATTTGTGGTTAATCCTATTTTGACATTGTCATCGATGTGTTACGATATTAGAGGCCATTATGACATTTATCGTCGACGTGTTATGACATTAAGTGGTCGTTATGACATTTGTCGTCATTTTTGGTCGACGTTTCATGACGTTTGGGGTTAACCCGACTTAACATCTGCCGTCGACGTGTTATGACATTTGTAGTAAAAATCGAAATTTTGACATTTGTCGTCAACATGTTATGATATTTGTGGTTAATCCAACTTTGGCATTTGTCGTCGACGTATTACGATGTTAGCGATCATTATGACATTTGTCGTCGACGTGTTATGACATTAGTGGTAGTTACGACAACCACTGAATGACTAAATCGTATTACCTCATATCTTGTGCCGCGAGTGCAACATCACCGTGTAGGCCTACTATGTACATGATACATGGAAGTTGTCAGGGGAAGTGGAACGGTTTGGGAGGGTAGTCCCCTCCCACACGACCAGGGGCGGATCCAGGGAGGACCGCTGCACGGCGCACGCCCCCCCCCTTTTTTTTGTTGCAACAAAAGAAATAAAAAGAAAAAAATGGGGAGGGGTGCGTGCGCCCCCTTTAGCTTTGTAAACGCGCCCCCTCTTTACAGAATTCCTGGATCCGCCCCTGCACGACGGAGCTTTTGCATATTCAGGATTGACATATAGCGATCTGTGGACCTTTTTTAACTGAAGTGGAAGACTTGGTGCACACTTCTTAACGTGTACTAAGTCTATAGAAAACGGACCAAATGCTGGAGGGGTATCCACGAGAGAGACATTTTGCATTTTCAAGATTGAAATTCAGCAATCTGGTGCAGACTTTAGAAGGAATATTTGGACAGTTTTCTATAAAAAAAAAGCACGAAAAATTTCCTCATCTCGGGAATTATTTGGGAACGAAATAATACGTTTTTCGCGCCCCCCCTCCCTTCTCCAGGTTCGACGCAACCCGGCTTACGAGGGAGCTTGTTCAACATGGGCAATGATGAGGGATATATTTTGCATTTTCAGGTCTGTACTATAGAGATCTAGGTGGACACATTTTTGTTAAATATTCCAATTTTGATTCTGTCAAAAATGTAAGAAATATTCGTATTCAGGATAATGTTCTGTGAAAGGGTGTGGCAGGGGGAAAGCAAGCTCCCACACAAAGGAGATTTTGCATTTTCCAATCCCGAAATTTACAAAATGGTGCATACTTCTGGTGAGATATTCGGCTTTTGTTTCTATGGAAAGACTAAGAATTGGCCACCCTAACACGAGGAAGATTTTGCCTTTTCAGATCTGAAATTTAGAGATCTGGTGCAATTTTTTGGTAAAATTTGGGAAATTCCCCCACCCCTCTCCTATATCAATGCTCGTGATCATCGCTGTGCATGCCCATAGATATGAGATATGAGAATCACCATCGTTTGCTCAACGACTCAGGAAATAGCGAGGCTTCCATTATGACGGTACTTGTTTCCGTGTTTGCTTGTTTATTTTCATACGTGATTTGCAGGTGGTCCGAGTTGCATTGATTAGATCTTGTTTCATATAATGATTAAGCAAGTAATTTCTTTTCTCTTTTTTTTCCATGTTGCATATTCTCTTGATACTATTATAAAATATACATTAGACACATGGACCAAGCCTCAATGTAATCATAGTATGCTCTTCACAAATTTTATACAAAGTCTTACCCAAACTAACGCATCACTTATGTGTGTGTGTGTGTGTGTATGTCTGGGTGTGAGTGTTTGTGTGTCCAATTCGTATACCTAATTTGAAAATAATTAGCACTTATGTATGCATTACGGTATGAAAAACTCCTGCTTACCAAGATCAAACATAAAACTGTTGATGGTAGCTAATAAATAAAACTGTGCGAAATGAAATTATGTGTATGACATATCATAATTACTTTTTCTGTAAGCGAAATGAAGTGATAAATAAATTTGTTATGTCTTATGTAATATCGCAGTATGTTATTGTCCCATCAAACATTCTTATTAACATGCTACAGATTTCATTTTGGGCCTTGCCGTCAGGCTCTCCGAATTCATCATAAGAAATTCCTCACTCTGCTTCGTCTCCTTCTCTTCTGCCTTCCCTCTACCTCTCTATGGCATTACGTGGTTATAATGACATTTGCGGTTGACGTGTTATGATCTTAGTAGTCTATGAAAGAAAGATATTATTCAGAGGGGGGAAGGTTCAGGTGTGAGTTTCTCCACTTCACTTCACAAATTTAATTTGTAGAGGGAGACGAAGTGAAGAATCTCACATCCGAATTATTAGTAGAGTGTGACATAAGTCGGCTCTACATACTCCCTTAAGGATGGAAGTGGGTATAGGGCCTAAAAATTTTGTTTTTATTCTTGAATCTTTTGAATAGTTAACAGAAAAACATGCAATGGAAACAGATTACTATAAGAAGATTTTACCACCGCCCACGAATTTGCTGCTAGATCTTAATCCGAGAAACTTCACCGGTGCATGGTTGTGTGGGATGGTCAGAGCATTGTAATGAATGTTAAACGTCATAGAATGGATTTTTCTGTGTAAATCGGTACTCAAAGCACACAAAGGGTTAACATACTCGCGTGTTGTTGTTGTTGTTGTTGTTTGGTTTTGTTTTTTGCTATGTTACTTCACTGAAACTGGAATTTTTCCCTGTCATTTATCTTACCTACTACTTACCAAAATATTCATGACAAGACTACACTCGGCCGAAGAACAAGACAATTTATTATTCGCATATATAGTAAGGTTTCCACATGTTCTCTCCTATTATACAGTTTCATACTCACCTCACTTTCGGCTACACTCATCGAAGGCTATATAGATTAGGAAGAAACAAAACCAACACATGTAAATGAGACATTAAAGGTATAACTTTTCATTTGCAGATGAAAGAAAAACCCCAGTATTACTGCTTCAAAATAGTTCTAAATTTTAAACAAAGTCTTGCCCAAACCAACGCATCATTCATGTGGGGTGCAATCGGGGATGTGGGTGTCAGTGTGTGTGTGTGTGTGTGTGTGTGTGTGTGTGTGTGTGTCTGTGTCAAATTCGTATGCCTAATATAAAGAATAATTAGCACTTATGTATGCATTTACGGAATGGAAAACTCATGATTATCAAGATCAAACATAAAACTGTTGAAGGTGGCTTATTGATAACGTTGCGAAGTGACATTGTGTGTGTATGGCATTATCATAACTCCTTTTTCTGTAATCGAATTGAAGTGATAAATAAATTTGTAATGTATTATGTAACATCGTAGTACGTTATTGCCCCATCAAACATTCTTGTTAACATGCTGCAGATTGTATTTTAGGCCTTGCCGTCAGGCTCTCCGAATTCATCATGAGCAATTCCTCACTCTGCTTCGTCTCCTTCTCTTCCTCCTTCCCTCCACCTCTCTATGGCATTACGTGGTTATTATGACATTTGTGGTTGACGTGTTATGGTATTAGTAGTCTATGAAAGAAAGATATTATTCAGAGGGGTGAAGGTTCAGGAGTGAGTTTCTTCACTTCACTTCACAAATTTAATTTGTAGAGGGAGACAAAGTGAAGAATCTCACATCTGAATTATTAGTCGATTTTGACATTAGTTGGCTCTACATACTCCCATGAGGATGGGAGTGGGTAAAGATTTCTTTTTCTTTTTTTTTTGAGGGGGGAGGAATCGTTTGCATAGGCAACAGAAAGACAGTCAATGGAAACAAACCACTACAAGATGATTTTTACCACCGCCAACGAATTTGCTGCTAGAGCTTAATCCGAGAAACTTCACCGGTGGTCGAATTGAATGGTTAGCGCATTTTTAATGTGTGTTAAACGTCATAGAAAATCACTACTCAAAGCACACAAAGGGTTAATATACTCGCGTGTTTGTTTTGGTTTTTTGTTTTTGTTTTTTTGCTTTTTGTTTTTTACTTTATCGAAACTAGTTTTTTTTTCCTGTCATTTATCTTACCTACTACTTCCCAAAAGATTCATGACACGACTACACTCGGACGAAGAACAAGGCAATTTATTATTCGAATCCACATTAAGGTTTGCACATGTTTTTCCCTACCGTTTCATACTCACGTGTAATTCGCGTAAACTCAACGAAAACTATATAGATAAGAAAGAAACAAAATCAACACACGTAAATGAGTCATTAAAGGTATAACTTTCCATTTGCAGATGAAAGAAAAACCCTATATTACTGCTTCAAAATAATGAGGTAGACAAAGAAACAATCACTGTTAAATTGTTAGCCTGTTTAATTAAATATACTAAATGTGAACAATAGTTATGACAATATTTCCAGACTATACCGTCTACAGTTATTTTTTGATGTGAAAAAGTAGTAATACCTCCTTAAATTTTCAATTTATATTTTCAATTTCAATTTTATTGTCATATTTCTCACAAAACAAAATACATCAAATGTAACCAAAGTATGTAATACATGATATCCAGCGGGGAGACATACATAGAATATTGTACACACATAAAACATAGTCGTTGATCAATGAAATTTAGAATATGAGAATGAATGCTAAATAAATAAGAAGGAACCTACTTAAAAGCAAGCTTGTTGAGCGTTGGACCCCATTAAATTCGAGCTACAGATTGAGATGAGGGCCACGGGTACAACAATGACCGAAACATAAAGAAAACAAATACAAACATACAGGGATATTGTGAAAAAAAAAGAGAGAGAAGAAAAAATAGGGGGGTTGTCGCGCCAGCCCTTGATTTTGAAAAGGTGCCTCGCCTTCACGGAATTCTTGGATTCGCCTCTATGACGCGTTGTGACATGTGTAGTAAATTTTACATTATTACATTTTGGTCGACGTTTTATGACGTTTGTGGTTAATCCGACTTAACATCTGCCGTCGACGTGTTATGAAATTTGTAGTGAAAACAGAAATTTTGACATTTGTCGTCAACATGTTATGATATTTGTGGTTAATCCAACTTTGGCATTTGTCGTCGACGTGTTACGATGTAAGCGATCATTATGACATTTGTCGTCGACGTGTTATGACATTAAGTTGTCGTTATGACATTTGTCGTCGACGTGTTATGACATTAAGTGGTCGTTATGACATTTGTCGTCGACGTGTTATATGACATTAGTAGTTGTTATGACAACCACTGAATGACTTAATCGTATTACCTCATATCTTGTTCTGCGAGTGCAACATCACTGTGTAGGCCTACTACATGATACAATTAAGATGTCAGGGGAAGTGGGACGGTTTGTGAGGGTAGTCCCCTCCCACACGACGGAGCTTTTGCATATTCAAGATTGACATATAACGATCTGTGGACTTTGCATTTTCAAAATTGAAATTCAGCAATCTGGTGCAGACTTTGGAAGAAATATTTGGACAGTTTTCTATAAAAAAGGCAAGAAAAATTTCCTCATTTCGGGAATTCTTTGGGAACAAAATGATACGTTTTTCGCTGTTCCTAAATAAAATTGTAGCGGGTCATGTAATATCGTAGTATGTTATTGTTCCATCAAACATTCTTGTTAACATGCTTAAGATTGCATTTTGGGCCTTGCCGTCAGGCTCTCCGAATTCATCATGAGCAATTCCTCACTCTGCTTCGTCTCCTTCTCTTCTTCCTTCCCTCTACCTCTCCATGACATTACGTGGTCATTATGACATTTGTGGTTGACGTGTTATGGTATTAGTAGTCTATGAAAGAAAGATATTATTCAGAGGGGTGAAGGTTCAGGTGTGAGTTTCTTCACTTCAATTCACAAATTTAATTTGTATTTGATACTGGTAATTTGTATTATGGTCTTAGTAGTCTATGAAAGAAAGATATTATTCAGAGGGGTGAAGGTTCAGGTGTGAGTTTCTTCACTTCACATCACAAATTTGATTTGTAGATTGAGACAAAATGAAGAATCTCACATCTGAATTATTAGTCGATTTTTACATTAATGGGCTCTACATACTCCCTTGAGGATGGGAGTGGGTAAAGATTTTTTTTTTTTTGAGGGGGAGGAACATTTTGAATAGTTAACAAAAAGACATTCAGTGGAAACAAATCACTGCAAGAAGATTTTTCCCACCGCCAACGAATTTGCTGCTAGACCTTCTTCTTCTTCTTCTTCTTCTGATTAAGTCTGCCTCCTTCAATAGACTGAAGATTCTTGCAGACTGTGCTATTTACATTATGATACAATTTATTTACAGGTATTTACAGGCACATAGAAAATTTGACGAAAATTTTACCTTTATATACTCCGAGAAACTTCACCGGTGGTCGTATGGCATGGTCAGAGCATTCAAATGTGTGTTAACCGTCATAGAATGGATTTTTAAATGCAAATCGGTACTCAAGCACACAATGGGTTAATATACTTGGGTTTTTTGTTTTTGCTGTTTTACTTTATCGAAACTGGATTTTTCCTTTCGTTTATCTTACCTACTACTTCCGAAAACATTCATGACACGACTACACTCGGCCAAAGAACAAGGCAATTTGTTATTCGAATCCACATTAGGGTTTGTACTTGTTTTTCCCTACCGTTTCATAGTATACTTACCTCATAGCCTGGATCCATCGAATTCTATATAGATTAGAAAAAAACAAAACCAACACAGGTAAATGAGTCATTAAAGGTATAATTTTCCATTTGCAGATGAAACAGAAACCAAATATTTCTGCTTCAAAATAGTTCTAAAATGCCAAGTTAGGGAAAGAAACAACAAATTTAATTTTTTTAGCCTATACAATTAAATATACTAAAATGTGAACAAATAGTCATGATTTGAATTGAATAACTGAAACTGCACCGGTCTTACACTCGAGACACAGTAAACAGTTCCAGCATATTTATTTTCATATTTCACTTGAGATACATTTCATCGACATACATTAAAAAAAGAATACAACAACCAAGCAAGATACAAAATATGTTATATGCCATGGACAGAAAGTGTATCAGCGTGTATAATGTACATAAGGCAATTGTCTATAACTTGTGAAATATGATGGAACCGCAAAAGCAAAGCTTGTAAACGCAGGTTCCAAGAAAATATACCAGTGTAAATTTGATATGCAATCAATGGATGTTAAAATGTGTCCAGACTTGCCGTTTCCAGTTATGGATAAATGTGGCAAAAAATAGTGATACCTCCTCAGATTTTCAATTTAAATTTAAAATTTTCAATTTTATTGTCATATTTCTCATTTTAAAAATATAATATATACATCAAATGTAACAAAATTATATAATACATGATATCCAGCGGGAGGCATAATATTACTAAATGAAATAGGGCCTATTCATGATATCCAGCTGGGAGACATATACATAGAATATTGTACACACTTAAAACATAGTGGTCGATCAATGAAACTTAGAATATGAGAATGAATGCTGAAGAAATACGAAGGAACCTACTTAAAAGCAAGCTCGTTGAGCGTTGGTCCCAATTATATTTGAGCTACAGATTGAAATGAGGGCCACGGGTACAACAATGACCGAAACATAAAGAAAACAAATACAAATATATAGCGATATTGCGAAAAGAGAGAGAGAGAGAAGAAAATAAGGGGGGGGGGGAGGGTTGTCGCGCCTGCCCTTGATTCTGTAAAGGCGCCTCCCCTTTACGGAATTCTTGGATCCGACCCTATGACGCGTTATGACATGTGCAGTAAATTTTGACATTTTTCGTCGACGTGTTATGACGTCTGTGGTTAATCCGACTTAACATTTGTCGGCAACGTGTTATGATATTTGTGGTTAATCCGATTTTGACATTTGTCGTCAACGTGTTACGATATCAGCGGTCATTATGACATTTGTCGCCGACGTGTTATGACATTAGTGGTTGTAACCACTGAATGATTGACGCACACCGGTTAACGAGGGAGCTTGTGCAACATGGGCATTGATGAGGGATACTTTGCAATTTCAGGTTTATACTTCAGAGATCTAGGTGGACACATTTTTTTTTAATATTCCAGTTTTGATTCTGTCAAAAATGTAAGAAATATTCGTATTCACGATAATGTTTTGTGAAAGGGTGTGGCAGGAGGAAAGCGAGCTCCAACACAAAGGAGATTTTGCATTTTCAATTCTGAAATTTAGAGATCTGGTGCACGCTTTTGGTAAAATTTGGGAAAGCCCCCCTCAGTACCGATGCCCGTGATCATCCCTGTGTATGCCCATAGATTTATCCTAATTGAGATATCAGAATCACCATCGTTTGCTCAATGTCTCAGGAAATGGCGGAGTTTCAATTATGACGGTACTTGTTTACTTGTTTGCTTCTTTATTTTCGTACGTAATTTGCAGATGGTCCGAGTTGCATTTATTAGGTCCTGTTTTTATAATGATTAAGCAAGTAATTTCTTTTCTCTTTTTTCCATGTTGCATGTTCTCTTGATACTATAATGACCTATGATACATACATGATATCCAGCGGGGAGGCATAATATTACTGAATATGATAGGGCCTATACATGATATCCAGCTGGGAGACATATACATAGAATATTGTACACACATAAAACATAGTGGTCGATCTATGAAACTTAGAATATGAGAATGAATGCTGAAGAAATTTGTAGAGGGAGACAAAATGAAGAATCTCACATCTGAATTATTAGTCGATTTTGACATTAGTGGGCTCTACCTACTCCCTTGAGGATGGGAGTGGGTATGGTCGTATGGGATGGTCAGAGCATTCAAATGTGTGTTAAACGGCATAGAATGGTTTTTTCTGTGCAAATCGGTACTTAAAGCACACACAATATGTGACCGTGCATCACAAAACGAACAAAAAGTCGCACACACTGATTTTGCGTGAGGACTGAAAAGTGAAATGGGTCAATCTAGCCGATCTTGACTTGTTTATATTTTCTGTTATTCTTCCTTTACATTATGCTAAAATTTGGGATCATAAAACGGGCGGGAAAGTGTGTTTTTTAGCAGTTTATCTCGAACATTTTTGGTAGAATAGTTTGATTAGGTGTGTCTTTAGAGTCCCTTTTTCATTTCTGAAAAACCTTGTACACACTCTTCACTTTCAACTCTAATAACTTTTGAAAAGATAGTGCTACTGCTTTGAAAGATAATATTAATCATGGACAGAATGTGTTAATGAGGCATGCCCAATTTCAGCTTAATCTGATAATCCCTTCATTGTTGTTACTCGGGTGGTTTACTTCCTGCTTTTTGTCCCATTCATCGCACAGCCAGCACGGTTTGGTCAAGATTAAGCGCTTGAATAGACACTGTACTTCAGTGCCTCTTTTCTCAGTTCACACTTTTCCTGAGTTTTTGCTTTCTTTCCAATATTTAGATAGGTTAGAAGGGTCCATTTGATTTGAGTTATTTTTAAAGCGTAAAGTCTGCTCTTTCAGAATATGGTCTTAACTAAAAATTCATGTCTGGCGACTTTTTGTTTGTTTTGTGGTGCAGGGTCACATATACTCATATAGATTTTGTTATGTGCTCAGCAGTGTTTGCATTTTGCCTTGACATACATTCCATGTACGCGACATCAAAATCTGTCTTACCTGGATATATTAATTTGATTTTTCACAATTGTGCCAAGTGCATACTTATGAAGGTACGTATAACAACTTGTATGTTTAGATTTGAACAGAGAACTGTACTACCATATCCACTATGTAAAGAACCAGTACTCGGTATACCTTTTTACATTGTTCTATGCCCGCTCACTGTGCTTTCTCTCCTGGCGAATTCACAAAAAATTGCATAACAGTGTTAATGAACTTCCTATTGTGTATGCAAAAATGTGTTATGCCGGTGCTCTCGACCGCTATTAATTTGTCATCAGCTTTGAGCAATCTGTCATCCTTGTGTATCCAAAAATGTATTATTCCGGTATTTTTGACCTCGCAAATCAATTCACCACCTGTTCTCAGCTATTTGTTATTGTACATGCAAAGACGTGTTACCACGGTACTTCCGACTCCTCTCGGTGATTTGTTATCAATGTTTATGCAAAAATGTGTCATCCCGGTGCTTCTGACTCCTCTACGTAATTTGCCTCCTACCCTCCGCAAACTGTTGTCATTGTGTATGCATAAATGTGTTGCTATGGTGTTTTTGTTCACCCCCAATTATTTGTTGTCTGTTTGCTCTGGCATTCGCTTCTTTGAACTCTTCAGTGCAATTATGGCCTCATACAGCCTAGCAACAACCTCATTCCCTACTTACTATACTGGTGCAGTTACCTTTGAAATTTTGGCATGTATGGTTTTATGTATGGCCATGGACATTCTTTTCCCATATATCATCAGGGTGAATGTTCTCCCACTTGTCTCCCTATAAAACCAAGCAGCAGATGTGTTCTTAAGAAGTTATTTCCTGTTTACAGCCTGTCTTCATATTCACCTGCCTTGTATCAGTCACAATGATGAATTCAAATACTACTGTAAACTCGAATGCCGCATCAGTTGCCACCCTTTATCCTCAGTCATTTGCTGATATGACACCAGTAATTTCAGTAGACAGCGAAGAGGGTGAGGATTCCGACATCGTCACTTTCTTAAATATGCAAACTCCTGAATTAAGACTGGATTTTGACTGTAGCGATACAGCAGTCCCAAATGTATTCACTCACTACCACACAGAGGATGAGCTTACTTCACTCACTCATACCGACGCAAATCAACTGTTTATTTCACATTTTAATATCAGAAGCTTAAATAAAAACTTTGATCAATTTCTTTCTTTTGTGAGTATATTAAAATCCAAATATAATATTATCGGGCTCAGTGAAACTTGGTTGAAGGAGACGTCACCCTCTTCGCTGCTTACTATAGACGGTTTTAAACTCATAACAAATAATAGAACATGGAAGAAAGGTGGGGGAGTCGGATTTTATGTGTCACAGAATTTAGACTGTGTCTTCTTAGAAAAATACAGCGTGATGTCAGATACATTTGAGAGTGTATTTATCGAGGTCAAAACTCCAAACAAAGGTAATATTATAATTGGGGAGATTTATCGACCCCCAAGCTCAAACCCTGCTGAATTTTTAGAGTTATTCTGCGGCCTTATCTCGAACACTTATTTTGACAGTAAGACATGTTTTGTCATGGGTGATTTTAATCTCAATCTCCTTAATTACAGTGATAATCCCTTATGCGCAGATTTTCTTAATCTTATGTTGTCGAAATCATTTATTCCCCTTATAAGGAAACCGACTCGAATAACTGATGATGTATCTACTCTTATTGACAACATTTTTGTAAATGATTCATTTTCTGACATTACATCTGGCATAATAGTTTCTGACGTCACTGATCATTTCCCAATTTACGCCCTTGTGTCCAGTTTTATGACTACTAATGTTTCTCACACACACAACCCAGGTATTCGTGTAATGTCCGAATCCAACCTTAATAAACTTAGGGAGAAATTAAGTTCAGAGGATTGGTCCACCGTATACAGTCAAAGCGACATTGATTTAGCCTTTGAAAATTTTATGAATATTTTTATTGCTAATTATGATTCTTGTGTTCCTCTCCGAAGACCTCACCATTCTAATTATAAAAAAGTACCACGACAACCATGGGTTACAAAATCTCTTCTCAGGTCCATTAACCGCAAGAATAAATTTTTTCATAAGTATCGTAAAGATCCATCCCCTTTAAACAAATTAAGATATGTTCGTTATCGGAATATATTGACATCCATAATACGTATAGCCAAGCGAAATTATTTTCCCCGACAGTTTGTTAAATATAAATCTGATATGAAGAGTACGTGGAAGGTGATTAATGAGGCGCTCAAACATAAAAACAATACTGACCCTCCTAAATATATTTCAGTGGACGGCCGCCAGATTAACGACCCGGTCAATATGGCGGAATCTTTCAATGATTATTTTGCGACTCTTGGTCCACATCTTGCCAGTAAAATTCCGAAATCATCAACTGAATTCTATAGATACTTAGGTAATAGGAAGTCTCAATCAATATTTTTTGAACCTATCGCTGAAGAAGAAATTATAGATATTATTAAGAATCTGAACGATAAAAAAAGTTTAGGATACGATGGAATTACAACTTTTCTTTAAAAAAATTTTTTAAACGAAATCATTACTCCTCTTACATACATTTTTAATCCATCCTTATTTAATGGCAAAGTCCCCAATAAGATGAAGGTCGCAAAAGTTGTCCCCATTTTTAAGAAGGGACAGAAAGATTTGGTGAATAATTACCGACCAATTTCTTTGTTGACTTCAATCTCTAAAATTCTTGAAAGGGTGGTTTACACACGATTATTAAAATTTCTCACAAATCATAACATTCTGTCGGATTCTCAGTTTGGTTTTAGAAAACATTACAACACAACCCATGCTTTACTTACTTTTATAGAAAAGGTAGCTCATGCTATAGACAGTTTTGAACATACAATTTGAGTTTTTCTTGATTTTTCTAAAGCTTTCGACACGATAGATCACGAAATCTTGTTTTATAAATTGTGTCACTATGGGATCCGCGGGACCCCCTTAGAATGGTTTAAGAGTTATTTAACAGAAAGAAAGCAATTTGTTAATATCAATAGCCATGATTCGCAATTAAAGCCTATTTCATGTGGAGTCCCGCAGGGCTCCCTCTTGGGCCCACTTTTATTTATCGTATACATAAACGATCTTCCAAATCGTCGCAAATTTTGTCATTCATTTGTTTCGCCGATGACACAAGCTTGTTTTTTTCACATCGAGACCCTAATGCATTAATAAATATGATGAATACTGAGCTCAGGTCCGTGCAATCCTGGATTTATGCGAACAAATTATCCTTGAACATAGAAAAAAACTCATTATATGGTATTTAGTAATTCTTTGAATGTTGTTCCATATGATATCAAAATAAATGATTTATGTTTAAAGCAGGTTAATAACACAAAGTTTTTAGGGCTTTGGATTGACCAATAATTATCATGGAAAACTCATGTTAATTTTGTAAGTAAAATTTTGTCTAGAAATATTGGGATTTTGAATAAGCTCAAACATTTCTTTCCTGTTCATATTTTGCAGAGTATATATTCTTGTTTAATATCTCCACACTTCAATTATGGAATTTTGGCGTGGGGAAATGCAATTCACTCATTACTAGATTCCCTTCTCCGTATTCAAAAGCGTGCAATAAGAATTATAAACCACGCCGGATATTTTGCCCATACCAATTGTTTTTTCCATCAAAACAGAATTCTGAAAATTTCAGACTTATTTTATTATAATCTCGGCATTTTCATGTATAAACTAACAACTAATGAATTACCATCTGTTTTGATCCATATGTTCAAAAGGAATCGTTCTATCCACTGTTATCCCACTCGCCAGAGTGACGCCTATCACCCTCCCCGTACTCGCACTATTTTTGCAAAGAAGACAATTATATTTACTGGACCCAGATATTGGAATGATCTCCCTCTAGATATCACTTCTTCCTTATCTTTATTCACCTTCAAACGCAAATTAAAACAGTTATTACTTAGTGGATACACACAACCAAGCCTTTAGCAACCTTTTTATGCTCCCAGTCTTTTGTCCTTGTCCGCAGCACTAAGTTATTTAAGTGATTTCATGGTACCGATACATCTTTTAATAATATAGCATTTTTGTTATTCAAACACTGCGAGATTTGTATGCAGTCTGGTTTCTGCGATATCTATGTGGTTCATTAATTTATTACTCAACGATTTTTTTGTACTGGTGTAATTTTAGTTGGTAAAGACAAACATATCCGTTCTCCGTGTAAAATTATATGCCTATGAACTCGGGAACCTACAGTTTTACAAGCTTTAAAGCTTTTATGTAGGCCCCATCATATTTCTTATACTTACTAATGACATTTTCATACGATGTGACCATGCACATTTGTGTCAAGTATATTTTCTTTTTATTTTTCTTCTACAATCAAAAGACATGATTGTATATATTTTGTACTCTTGTTTTGTTGTCAATAATTTTGTAATGTCATCATTGAGAAAATGGAAATATGAAATAAATTTGAACTGAACTGAAGAAAAAATATACTCGTGTTTTTTGTTTTTGTTTTTTGCTATTTTACTTTATCGAAACTGCATTTTTTTTCCCGTCACTTATCTTACCTACTATACTTCCCAAAACATTTATATTTATAATTCAAATTCACATTAAGGTTTGCACATGTTTTTCCCTACCGTTTCATACTCACTTCAAATTCCAGACTCGGCAGTTCCTATATCGATTAGAAAGAAACAAAACCAGCACACGTAAATGAGTCATTAAAGGTAACATTTTCCATTTGCAGATGAAAGAAAAACCCCGGTATTACTGCGTCAAATAGTTATAAAATGTGAGTTAGGGAAAGAAACAACCAATGTAAAATCTTTAGCCTGTTTGATTGAATATACTAAATGTGAACAATAGTTATGAAAATGTTTCCAGACTAATCCGTCTACAGTTATGGTTTAATGTGAAAAAATAGTAATACCTCCTCATATTTTCAGTTTACATTTTCAATTTCAATTTTATTGCATATTTCTCACCAAAAAAAAAAATCAAATGTAACCAAATTATATAATACATGATATCCATGTCAAGGGAGCTTGTGCAACGTGGGCAACGATGAGGGATACTTTGCAATTTCAGGTCTGTACTTCAGAGATCTAAGTGGACACATTTTTGTTAAATATTCCAGTTTTTCATTGGTCAAAAATATAAGAAATATTCGTATTCAGGATAATGTTCTGTGAAAGGGTGTGGCAGGGGGAAAGCAAGCTCCCACACAATGGAGATTTTGCATTTTCAATCCTGAAATTTAGAGAACGGTGCACACTTTTGGTGAGATATTCGGCTCTTGTTTCTATGGGAAGAGTAAGAATTGGCCCCTCTAACACGAGGGAGATTTTGCCTTTTCAGATCTGAAATTTAGAGATCTCGTGCACACTTTTGGTAAAACTTGGGAAACCCCCCCCCCCCCCCTCAGTTTTGATGCCCGTGATCATCCCTGTGTATGCCCATAGATCCTGACTGAGATATTAGAATCACCATCGTTTGCTCAATGTCTCAGGAAATGGCGAGGGTTCCATTGTGACGGTACTTGTTCGCTTTTTTGCTTGTTTATTTTCGTAGGTAATTGGCAGATGGTCCGAGTTGCATTTATTAGATCCTGTTTCATATAATAATTAAGCAAGTAATTCCTTTTCTTTTTTTATTTTCATGTTGCATAATCTTGATACTATTATGAAATATACATTAGACACGTGGACCAAGCTTCAATATAATCATAGTATGCTGTATACAAATTTGATACAAAGTCTTACCCCAACTAAGGCATTATTCAATTGTGTGTGTGTGTGTGTGTGTGTGTATGGGTGTGAGTGTGTGTGTGTGTTTGTCAAATTCGTATGCCTAATATAAAAATAATTGGCACTTACGTGTGCATTACGGAATGAAAAACTCATGATTATCAGTGTCAAACATAAAACTGTTGAAGGTAGCTAATTGATAAAACTGTGCGGAATGAAATTGTGTGTGTATGACATTGTAATAATTACTTTTTCTGTAATCGAAATAAAGTAATAGATAAATAAAATTATTTGTAATGTCTTATGTAATATCGTAGTATGTTATTGTTCCATCAAACATTCCTGTTAACATGCTGCAGATTGCATTTTGTGCCTTGCCGTCAGGCTCTCCGAACGTGGTCATTATGTGTGTTTTTTATGAAAACAACAGAGATTTCCTTGTGAGCGCTCTACCGGCTGCATTTCTTCTCCAATCATCTTCAAACTTGGCATGAAGGTGTATTATGGTAAGACGAAGAAGCCTATTGTTTTTGGTGATGGCGCCCTCGCTTGTTCTGTCTTTATACATGAACATGTATATTTAACAGGGTCTGCTTGTGTGTGCGACGCTGGCCTTGTTTCTCGACCGATATTTTTTTTTTTCAAATTTGGTATGTATAAAGATACATGTATCATAGTCAAATGTTTACACCTATACCTATATGATAATGCTGCCCTTACTGTTTCACTTTTTACATGGTGAAAGGTCACCCTGATCATGTCCAAATTTGCAGAAGTGTTTATTTATGCAATAACTTGATTGTTACTCAATGGACTTGCTAAGGATATGTGTGGATGGTCGTTCTACATGAAGGACACAACAGTTTGTAGTGAAGGCGCCCTCAGTGTTCCGACTTGGATGCCAATGCACATTTCTTGTGTGTGCTCTATCAGCCACATTTCTTATCGGATTTTCTTCAAATTTGGCAAAAAGGTGCATTACAATGAAACGAAGATACCTATATTGTTTATGGTGGTGGCGCCCTCGCTTGTTCCGTCTTTATACATGAAAAGGTAAATTTAATAGGGTCTGCTTGTGTGTGCGACGCTGGCCTTGCTTCTGGACCGATTTTTTTTTTTTTTTCATATTTGGACATGTAAATGTGTGTGAGTACGTGTGAATGAAATGAGTACGTATTTTTTAAAACAGATTATTGGTAGTATACTGACACCCTTAGTGTACATTTGTAATTTGTCACTCTCAACTGGTATATTTCCGAATGCATGTAAAATTGCTAAAGTTATTCCAATATATAAAAAAGATGACTCTTCTTTTGTATCAAATTATCGTCCTATTTCTATTCTTCCTAGTATATCTGAGGTAATAGAAAGGCTTGTATATAACAGATTGTATGATTTTTTGACACAATATGATATATTTAACCAAGACCAGTATGGTTTGAGGAAATTTCATTCAACAGATATGGCACTAGCCCAATTATACGATAGAGTGTCGACTGCCTTAGCTGAACAAAAACATGTCATCGGTGTTTTCATGGACCTAAGCAAGGCATTCGACACTCTTGACCACACTATCCTCATACGTAAATTGCAGTCTTATGGTGTTCGTGGCATTGCACTTGAATGGTTTAAAGACTACTTGTTAAATAGAAAGCAATATGTATACTATGAATCTGTTAACTCTGAAGTATTACCTATACAATGTGGAGTCCCACAAGGATCCATATTGGGACCGTTATTATTTCTAGTGTATGTAAATGATATTTCAAACTCATCTAAGTCACTGCAATATATTATGTTTGCTGATGACACCAATGTATTTTGTTCCAATTCTGATTTTCATTCGCTCCTAAGAACTCTTAACACTGAATTACCGAAATTATCTATGTGGTTTAAGAGTAATAGATTATCACTTAATCTGAAAAAGACAAATTTTATGTATTTCTATAACAAGAAGCACAACAATGAAATGCAACATTTAAATATTATAGTGGATGGTGTATTATTGGAACAAAAACAGAGTATTAAATTCCTCGGAATATATATAAATGAAAATATGAAATGGAATGTTCATGTACAATATATCTCTGATAAAGTATCTCGTAATGTTGGTATACTTCAAAAGTTAAAGTATTATGTCCCTCAGAATATTTTATTTATGTTATATAATTCACTGATATTATCGCATATTTGTTATTGCAACATTGTATGGGCAACATCAAAAAGCCACATTGATAGTATATTACTTTTGCAAAAGAAAGCAATACGTATATGCACCAACTCAGGTTATCGAGACCATTCAGATCCTTTATTCGCAGAATTAAGAACACTTAAATGACATTAACTTTTTGCAAAACTCACTCTTTATGTTTCGCTTACATAATGGTCAGTTGCCATCTTCTTTTTACTCATTATTTCAATTAAATAAGGAAATACATTCTTATCCAACAAGACAATCTGATAAGTTTCACTTGTACAATCCCAAAACAGTGATGGCTCTGAAATCTGTCAGACACACCGGACCCGATGTTTGGAATTCTCTTCCTTCTGAAATTCGAAGTTTAAAGTCCACGTATTCTTTTAGGAAGGCTGTAAAAACGATGTTGTTATCTGAATATCAGTAATTCCATTGTCATTGTTACATACACGAAATTCTTTCGTACAAATATCGACACAATTAATCTATTATGTAATAATGATTATGTAACCGACCATGACCTGTATCAACTGTCCACCTGTACCTCGTTGAAGAAATATTTTGTCATGTCTTGCTAAATCAGTGATACAGGTGATTTTATTTTGTATAAACCTTTAGTGAAAGCAGACAAGCCTCTCCCTTCCTTTTCTCCTTTCAACTATCCTATCTCTATGCAAGTCATCCCTCCCTTCTATTCTCCTTCCGATGTACATTATATATTATGTTATGCTTCGGGGGCTGCACGCAAATCAAGCTACGCTTATGCTGTAGCCCCTCTGTATTATTCATTGTAGTATGTTTTGTTGTACTTTTGCTGTACATTGTACACAGGCAATGAACAAGAAAATACTTATATATATTATGATATTTATGTTTGTACATGAATGTGTATATGTACAATGATGATACAGAAACCAATAAATCAAATCAAATCAAATCAAATCAAATCAAAATGTACCATAGTCAAATCCACACCTATTGATAATGCTGCCCTTACTGTTCCACCTTTTACAGGGTCAAAGGTCACCCTGATCATGTTAAAATTTGCAAAAAGTCATGCTTCTTTAGGCAATAATTTGATTGTTTCTGGATTTTACTCAGACTTGCTAAAGAGGTGTATGGGTGGTCATTCTACATAAAGGACACAACAGTTTGTGGTGACGGCGCCCTCAGTGTTCCGACTTGGAGGCCATGTCACATATCTTGTATAATATGCTGTATAAGCCACATTTCTTGTCAGATTTTATTCAAACTTGCTATGGAGGTTTATGGGGAGTTATTCGAGGTAACAAAAGTTTTCATTGCCAGCGCTCTCATTGATCAAATTTTATAGGATGACACGTCATATTCCTTGTATGTGTTATATATCCTAGATTCATTATTCATTGGACTTTATTGTATCCTGCGACAGTTGCCATATTTTACAACATTCTGGCCTGAAAAGTAATCCAGATGGGGTATGGGACGGGTTCGGAGGTACATGTGCTCGATTGCGAGTGCTCTAGTTTTATATATATATTTTTTTATTTCTTTGAGGGGGGGGGAATCTTTTGAATACTTCTAGTTAACAGAAAGACATTCAATGGAAACAAATCCCTACAAGAAGATTTTTCCCACCTCCAACGAATTTGCTCCTAGAGCTTAATCCGAGAAACTCCACCGGTGGCCGTATGGGATGGTCGGAGCATTCAAATGTGTGCTAAACGTCATAGAATGGATTTTTGTTTGTTTGTTTTTTATTGTTCCATATTCCACATTTCAACAAATACATAAAACATAGACATCACGATACAAAAGCCTGGATGAATTGTCACGTACAGCTTATAAGACAATAAAACATGTGAAATATGAGGAATCTACATAGAAGCATTGCTTGTAGGGTGTAGATTCCCAGATGCGGATGTGAGATTATTTCTTACTTGGGTATGTAATTAAAGGAATGACAATTTCTGAATTGGAGAAATATAAACGCCAAAAAGTAACTCAGTACTCAAAGCACACAAAAGGTTAATATACTCGCGTTTTTTCTTTGTTGTTGTTGTTGTTGTTGTTGTTGTTGGGTATTTTACTTTATCGAAACTGGATTTGTTTTCCTGTCATTTATGTAACCTTCTACTTCCCAAAACATTCATGACACGAATTCACACGGCCGAAGAATAAGACAAATTATTATTCGAATCCATATTAAGGTTTGCACATGTTTTTCCCTACCATTTCATACTCACGTCAGGATCGCATAGATCGCTTATCCGAAACTATATAGATAAGAAAGAAACGAAACCAAAACACGTAAATGAGTCATTAAAGGTATAACTTTTCATTTGCACATGAAATAAAAACTCCAGTATTATTGCTTCAAAATAGTTCTAAATCTTAAACAAAGTCTTACAAACCAACGCATCAGTCATGTGGGGTGCATTTGGGGATGTGGGTCTCAGTGTGTGTGCGTGTGTGTGTGTGTGCGTGCGCGCGCGCGTGTGTGTGTGTCAAATTCGTATGCCTTATATAAAGAATAATTAGCACTTATGTATGCATTTACGGAATGGAAAACTCATGATTATCAAGATCAAACATAAAACTGTTGAAGGTGGCTTATTGATAAAACTTTACGAAGTGAAATTGTGTGCGTATGGCATTATCATAGCTCCTTGTTGTGTAATCGAATTGAAGTGATAAATAAATTTGTAGTGTATTATGTAACATCGTAGTACGTTATTCAAACATTCTTGTTAACATGCTACAGATTGTATTTTAGGCCTTGCCGTCAGGCTCTCCGAATTCATCATGAGTAATTCCTTACTCTGCTTCGTCTCCTTCTCTTCTTCCTTCCCTCTACCTCTCTATGACATTACGTGGTCATTATGACATTTGTGGTTGACGTGTTATGATCTTCAGTAGTCTATGAAAGAAAGCTATAATTCAGAGGGGTGAAGGTTCAGGTGTGAGTTTCTTCACTTCACTTCACTTCACAAATTTGATTTGTAGAGGGAGACAAAGTGGAGAATCTCACATCCGAATTAGTAGTCGATTTTGACATTAATTGGCTCTACATACTCCCTTAAGGATAGAAGTGGGTATAGGGCCTAAAGATTTTGTTTTTATTCTTGAATCTTTTGAATAATTAACAGAAAGACATTCAATGGAAATAGATCACTCTAAGAAATTTTGCTACCGCCCACGAATTTGCTGCTAGATCTTAATCCGAGAAACTTCACCGGTACATGGTCGTGTGGGATGGTCAGAACATTGTAATGAATGTTAAACGTCATAGAATGGATTTTCTGTGCAAATCTGTACTCAAAGCACACAAAGGGTTAATATACTCGCGTGTTTTGTTTTTGTTTTTGTTTTTGCTATTTTATTTCCCCGAAACTGGATTTTTTTCCTGTCATTTATCTTACCTACTACTTGCCAAAACAATGATATCCATACTTACCCTACAAGACACAGTGAATCCTATCATTTTTCCCCTGTTCGTACAGTTTTAGCCCTCAAGACAATAACATCGACCGGCCCTTCTTTCTGGAATGAGTTAGATTCGGTTCGGTTGCAATCAAGTTCTTTAAGTTCCTTTAAGCAAAATCTCAAAGCCCATTTTCTAAAATCCTGTGTTTAATTATTTTGCCGTAACCATTTGAAATGTCTGCATACTCAAATGATGCCTCGCTCGGATGACTTCAGTAGTTTGATTAACTTGCTACTTTTATAGCATTTAAACCATAGGTTTAGTCAAAAACATAATACTATACTTTGTGCATTCCGTAAACTTTATAATATTCTCGATATCTTGTATTTTTGCATGTTACGTCACTTTTGAAATTGATATACTGTACTAAAAGCCTGTTACATTTTTGGAACCCACATCCTACAAGCTTTGCTTTTTAGTGGGTTCCTCATATTACACGCCAATTATACGTCCTTATCCATTTGTGCAATTTTGGTTCAAACTGACCATTGTGTTAAAAACATTTCTTTTTCAAAATCAAATGGAATATATGATTTGTATGAAATGTGGAATATGGAACATGAATTAAAAAAAAATAAAAAAAAAACATTCATGACCCGACGACACTCGGCCGAAGAACAAGAAAATTTATCATTCGAATCCATATTAAGTTTTCCACTTTTTTTTTTTTACAGTTTCATAGTCACGACTAATCGGGATCGTCCCATCGAAAGCTATATAGATTAGAAAGAAACAAAACCAACACACGTAAATGAGTCATTAAAGGTATAACTTTTCATTTGCAGATGGAAGAAAAAACCCAGTATTACTGCTTCAAAATAGTTCTAAATTTTAAACAAAGTCTTACCCAAACCAACGCATCATTCATGTGGGTGTGTATGTGTGGATGTGGGTGTCAGTGTGTGTGTGTGTGTGTCAAATTCGTATGCCTAATAATTATAAAGAATAATTAGCACTTATCTATGCATTACGGAGTGGAAAACACATGCTTATCAAGATCAAACATGAGACTGTTGAAGGTGGCTAATTGATAAAACTGTGCGAAGTGAAATTGTGTGTATGACATTATCATAATTACTTTTTCTGTAATCGAATTGAAGTACTAGATAAATTTGTAATGTGTTATGTAATATCGTAATACGTTATTGTTCGATCGAACATTCTTGTTAACATGCTACAGACTGCATTTTGAGCCTTGCCGTCAGGCTCTCCGAATTCATCATGAGCAATTCCTCACTCTGCTTCGTCTCCTTCTCTTCTTCCTTCCCTCTACCTCTCTATGCCATTACGTGGTCATTATGACATTTGTGGTTGACGTGTTGGTGTGAGTTTCTTCACTTCACTTCACTTCACAAATTTAATTTGTAGAGGGAGACAAAGTGAAGAATCTCACATCTGAATTAGCAGTCGATTTTGACATTAGATTTTCCTACAGTTTCATACTCACCTCAGGTATGTCTTCACTCACCAAAGCCTATATAGATTAGAAAGAAACAAAACCAGCACACGTATATGAGTCATTAAAGCTATAACTTTTCATTTGCAGATGAAAGAAAACCCCCAGTATAACTTCTTCAAAATAGATCTAAATTTTAAACAAAGTCTTACCCAAACCAACGCATCATTCATGTGGTTGTGTATGTGTGGATGTGGGTGTCAGTGTGTGTGTGTGTGTGTGTTTGTTTGTGTGTGTGTGTGTGTGTGTGTCAAATTCGTATGCCTAATATAGAGAATAATTAGCACTTATGTATGCATTACGGAATGGAAAACCCATGATTTTCAAGACCGAACATTAAACTGTTGAAGGTGGCTAATTGATAAACTGTTCAATTCAATTCAATTCAATTCATTTATTTTCATTCTTCTTGTTTTTTTCTTTTTCAACAAAAACATAACACAAGATAGATCAAGTTTTACATCATAAACAAAGAACATTTGTCTTAATTAATAAATGGTATCAATAAACATAGGAGCGCATACTGGCAAAAAAAAAGATAATACAAAGTCATGCTTCGGTTGAAAAAAAAAAGGAAGAAAGAATAGAGAGGTCCACTAAAAAGCAAAGCTTGTAGATTGTGAACCACTCATAAAACCTTTGAATTACTTATTTACAAACACTTGTGACGAATATAATATACGACAGGACGGGACAAAACAGAAGAAACACAACAACATGACACAACTTGCCAGAATAGATGAAAAGTATGGAAGGAAAGAAAGAAAAAAGAGAGAATGAGAGAATACCTACACGCTGAACAAGGGAAATGGAACAGAGGATGGTAGAGAATGTGCTTCATAGAGTTGGTGCTGCATGCAGCTGAGCAAGGATTGTAATGGCTACTTCTTTACGTAATAATGAATTCAGTGTTTGAATGATTGGTGGGTGGATGATGAACCCTGAGGTTAACAAAAACTATAGCTGTTTATGGAAAAACATATCAGGGAGGATTTAATAAAAAAGTTTCAACTTGCGCTTAAAAGAATACAAAGATGGGGAATTTTTTATTTCACAGCTCAGTGAGTTCCAAAATCTAGGACCAGTGTATATAAATGTATTCTGAGCCAATAAAGTTCTCAGGAGGGGTAAATGAAACTCATTAGATTGTCTAGTAGGATAATCATGAAAAGACTGGTTCCGTGGGAACATTGAATTAAAAATACTGGGAAGTGCATTTACATTGTAATTAAACATAAACTGACCAAGTTGAAAAAAATACAAATCTTTAATTTTCAAAATCTCATGTTTAATAAATAATGGCTCTGTATGGGAACGTGGCGGGACGCCACAAATAATACGAATAACCTTTTTTTTTGTAACAAAAGTAATTTATCTAGTAAGTTTTGATGGGCACTACCCCACGCTAGGAGTCCGTAATTAAGATAAGGTAAAATTAGAGAAAAATACAACGTCAACAAAGAGGACAACGGAATATGAAACTTGAGTCTATTAATAATACCAATATTGCGTGAAATTATTGTACTAATGTTAGTAATATGCGGCCTCCACGAAAGATTATCATCCACTGTGATACCAAGGAATTTTATATAAGAAACTCGTTCTAACAAAGTGTCATCAAAAGCAATACCTGTGTCTAAATCTTCTAAAGAATTACTAAAAAGCATATACTTAGTTTTCTGAAGATTAAGAGATAATTTATTAGCTCTTATCCACCGAGTTACTTTTTTCAATTCGGAATTAACTATGCGTACAAGAGTATCTGGATTTTGGTGAGAAAAGAAAATATTTGAATCGTCAGCAAAAAGTATAAATGAGAGTATGTCAGATGATCTGCAAAAGTCATTAATATAAATGATAAAAAGTAAAGGTCCTGATAAACTACCCTGTGGGACGCCACATTTAATGAATTCTAAACTCGAGCTGTACTCGTTCAGAGATACATATTGTTTTCGGTTTTGTAGGTAACTCCTGAACCACTCCAAGGCCTTCCCGCGTATTCCATAATGAGACAGTTTATAAAGTAATATTTCATGATTAATTGTATCGAAGGCCTTGGAGAAGTCCAGGAAGATACCAATAAGATGAGAATGATTATCAATACTGTGCGCAGCGTGGTCAATAAACTTTAAAAGAGCATGAATGGTGCTATGTTTCTGACGGAACCCAAATTGAGAATTTGTAAAAACATTATGCAAATTCAAAAAATTAATTGTTCTTGTAAATATCAATTTTTCCAATATTTTAGATAAAGATGAAAGCAAAGAAATAGGTCTATAATTACATATATCAGAATCATCTCCTTTTTTAAATAAAGGGAAAACCTTAGCTATTTTCATAAAATCAGGAAAAACACCACTTGATAAGGATTTATTGAAAATATATGAAAGTGGGTCAGCAATTGAAGATATAATCCCCTTTAAAATAAAATTACTGATATCGTCATAACCGGCACTTCGCTTGTTATTCATTGCGGTAACAATATCTATTATTTCATATTTTGTTGTTGGAAGAAAAAAAAAATAGAACTGGAATTGGATTGACCTAAAAATTCAGAAAAATGTATATTTGACTGCGGTATTTTTTCTGCCAAATTCTCTCCAATCATTGAAAAATAAGAGTTAAAAATATTGACTATATCATTAGGATCTGTTGAAGGTGGCTAATTGATAATTAGCAAATACTTTGCGAAGTGACATTGTGTGTGTATGACATTATCATAAAAACTCTTTTTTTTACTGTAATCGAATTGAAGTACTAAATAAATTTGTAATGTGTTATGTAATATCTTAGTATGTTATTGTTCCATCAAACATTCTTGTTAACATGCTACAGATTGCACTTTGGGCCTTGCTGTCAGGCTCTCCGAATTCATCATGAGCAATTCCTCACTCTGCTTCGTCTCCTTCTCTTCTTCCTTCCCTCTACCTCTCTATGGCATTACGTGGTCATTATGACATTTGCGGTTGACGTGTTATGATCTTAGTAGTCTATGAAAGAAAGATATTATTCAGAGGGGTGAAGGTTCAGGTGTGAGTTTCTTCACTTCACTTCACAAATTTAATTTGTAGATGGAGACAAAGCGAAGAATCTCACATCTGAATTAGTAGTCGATTTTTACATTAATTGGCTCTACATACTCCCTTGAGAATGGGAGTGGGTAGGGCCTAAAGATTTTATGTGATTTTTGAATCTTTTGAATGCATAACAGAAAGACATTCAGTGGAAATAGATCACTATAAGAAGATGTTTACCACCGGACACGAATTTACTGCTAGATCTTAATCCGACAAACTTCACCGGTACATGGTCGTGTGGGATGGTCAGAGCATTGTAATAAATGTTAAACGTCATAGAATGGATTTTTCTGTGCAAATCGGTACTCAAAGCACACAAAGGGTTAACATACTCGCGTGTTTTGTTTTTGTTTTTGTTTTTGCTATTTTACTTCACCGAAACTGGATTTTTTTTCCTGTCATTTATCTTACCTACTACTTGCCAAAACATTCATGACCCGACGACACTCGGCCGAAGAACAAGAAAATTTATCATTCGAATCCACATTAAGTTTTCCACATGTTTTTTTTTTCTACAGTTTCATACTCACGCCAATTCCGCGTAGACTCGGCGGACTCTATATAGATTAGGAAGAAACAAAACCAGCACATGTAAATGAGTCATTAAAGGTATAACTTTTCATTTGCAGATGAAAGAAAACCCCAAGTATTACTGCTTCAAAATAGTTCTAAATTTTAAACAAAGTCTTGCCCAAACCAACGCATCATTCATGTGGGGTACATTTGGGGATGTGTGTGTGTGTGTGTGTGTGTGTGTGTGTGTGTGCATGTGTGTTAAATTCGCATGCCTAATATAAAGAATAATTAGCGCTTATGTATGCATTACGGAATGGAAAACTCATGATTATCAAGATCAAACATAAAACTGTTGAAGGTAGCCAATTGATAAAACTGTGCGGAATGAAATTGTGTGTGTATGACATTATCAGAATTACTTTTTCTGTAATCGAAATGAAGTAACAAATAAAATCGTAGCGGGTCATGTAATATCGTAGTATGTTATTGTTCCATCAAACATTCTTGTTAACATGCTACAGATTGCATTTTGGGCCTTGCCGTCAGGCTCTCCGAATTCATCATGAGCAATTCCTCACTCTGCTTCGTCTCCTTCTCTTCTTCCTTCCCTCTACCTCTCTATGGCATTACGTGGTCATTATGACATTTGCGGTTGACGTGTTATGATCTTAGTAGTCTATGAAAGAAAGATATTATTCAGAGGGGTGAAGGTTCAGGTGTGAGTTTCTTCACTTCACTTCACTTCACAAATTTAATTTGTAGAGGGAGACAAAGTGAAGAATCTCACATCTGAATTAGCAGTCGATTTTGACATAGTGGGCTCTACATTCTCCCTTGAGGATTGGAGTGGGTAAAGATTTTATTTTTTTTCTCTTTTTTGAGGGGGAGGAATATTTTGAATAGTTAACAGAAAGACATTCACTGGAAACAAATCACTACAAGAAAATTTTTCCCACCGCCAACGAATTTGCTGCTAGACCTTCTTCTTCTTCTTCTTCTTCTGATTAAGTCTGCCTCATTCAATAGACTGATGATTCTTGCAGACTGTGCTATTTACATTATAATACAATTTATTTACAGATATTTACAAGCACATAGAAAATTTGACGAAAATTTGACGAAAATTTGACCTTTAAATACTCCGAGAAACTTCACCGGTGGTCGTATGGGATGGTCAGAGCATTGTAATGAATGTTAAACGTCATAGAATGGATTTTTCTGTGCAAATCGGTACTCAAAGCACACAATGGGTTAATATACTTGGGTTTTTTGTTTTTGCTATTTTACTTTATCGAAACTGGATTTTTCCTTTCGTGTATCTTACCTACTACTTCCGAAAACATTCATGACACGACTACACTCGGCCAAAGAACAAGGCAATTTGTTATTCGAATCCACATTAGGGTTTGTATTTGTTTTTCCCTACCGTTTCATACTTACCTCATAGTCTGGATCTGTCGACTTCTATATAGATTAGAAAAAAAACAAATCCAACACAGGTAAATGAGTCATTAAAGGTATAATTTTCCATTTGCAGATGAAACAGAAACAAAATATTACTGCTTCAAAATAGTTCTAAAATGCCAAGTTAGGGAAAGAAACAACAAATTTAAAATTTTTAGCCTACACAATTAAATAATAATGTGAACAAATAGTCATGATTTGAATTGAATAACTGAAACTGCACCGGTCTTACACCCGAGACACAGTAAACAGTTCCAGCATATTTATTTTCATATTTCACTTGAGATACATTTCATCGACATACATTAAAAAAAGAATACAAACCAAGCAAGATACAAAATATGTTATAAATCGGGTCATGGACAGAAAGTGTGTCAGCGTATATAATGTACATAAGGCAATTGTCTATAACTTGTGAAATATGATGGAACCGCAAAAGCAAAGCTTGTAAACGCAGGTTCCAAGAAAATATACCAGTGTAAATTTGATATGCAATCAATGGATGATAAAAATGTTTCCAGACTTACCATTTCCAGTTATGGATAAATGTGGCAAAAAATAGTGATACCTCCTCATGTTTTCAATTTAAATTCAAAATTTTCAATTTTATTGTCATATTTCTCATTTTAAAAATACATATATATATATATATATATATATATATATATATATATATATATCAAATGTAACAAAATTATATAATACATGATATCCAGCGGGGAGGCATAATATTACTAAATGAAATAGGGCCTATACATGATATCCAACTGGGAGACATATACATAGAATATTGTACACACATAAAACATAGTGGTCGATCTATGAAACTTAGAATATGAGAATGAATGCTAAAGAAATACGAAGGAGCCTACTTTAAAGCAAGCTCGTTGAGCGTTGGTCGTTATCAAATTCGAGTTTCAGATTGGGATGAGGGCCACGGATACAACAATGACCGAAACATAAGGAACAAAAAAACAAATATACAGGGATATTGCGAGAAAAAAAAAGAGAGAAAAGAAAATAGGGGGGGGGGGGGGGGTTGTCGCGCCAGCCCTTGATTTTGTAAAGGCGCCTCCCCTTCATGGAATTCTTGGATCCGCCCCTATGACGCGTTATGACATGTGCAGTAAATTCTTAAATTTTGACATTTTTGGTCGACGTTTTATGACGTTTGTGGTTAATCCGACATAACATTTGTCGTCGATATGTTATGATATTTGCAGTAAAAATGGAAATTTTGACATTTATCGTCAGCGTGTTATGATATTTGTGGTAAATCCGATTTTGGCATTTGTCGTCGACATGTTACGATATTAGCGGTCATTATGACATTTGTCGTCGACGTGTTATTACATTAAGTGGTCGTTATGACATTTGTCGTCGACGTGTTGTGGCATTAGTGGTTGTTATGACAATCACTGAATGACTAAATCGTATTACCCCATATCTTGTTCCGCAAGTGCAACATCACTGTGTAGGCCTACTACATGATACATGGAAGTTGTCAGGGGAAGTTGGACGGTTCGGGAGAGTAGGCCCCTCCCACACGACGAAGCTTTTGCATACTCAGTTGACATATAACGATCTGTGGACTTTTTTCAAACTGAAGTGACAGACTTGGTGCACACTTCAGATGAAAACATTTGGAAAACTGTCAATCTAAAAGTGTACTAAGTCTATAGAAAACGGATCGAATGGGGGAGGGTATCCACGAGAGGGACATTTTGCATTTTCAAAATTGAAATTCAGCAATCTGGGGGGCATTTCATGAAGCGTTTTGTCAGATATTTCGTCTGACAACATGTTAAAAGCTACTGAAATCCTTGCATCTGATTGGCTGAGAGCAAATTTGTCCGACAAGTTGTCGGAAAAAAATGCTTCATGAAATGCCCCCCCCTGGTGCAGACTTTGGAGGAAATATTTGGACAGTTTTCTACAAAAAAAAAAAGGCAAGAAAAATTTCCTCATTTCGGGAATTATTTGAAACAAAATGATATGTTTTTCGCGCTCCTTCCCCCCCCCCCCCCTCCCCCCTTATCCGGGATCGACGCGCCCCGGGTTACGAGGGAGCTTGTGTAACATGGGCAATGATGAGGGATATTCTGTAATTTCAGGTATGTACTTCAGAGATCTAGATGAAATATTCCAGTTTTGATTCTGTCAAAAATGTAAGAAATATTCGTATTCAGGATAATGTTCTGTGAAAGGGTGTGGCAGGGGGAAAGCCAGCTCCAACACAAAGGAGATTTTGCATGTTCAATCCTGAAATTTAGAAAATGGTGAACACTTTTGGTGAGATATTCGGCTTTTGTTTCTATGGAAAGAGTAAGAATTGGCCACTCTAACACGAGGGAGATTTTGCCTTTTCAGATCTGAAATTTAGATATCAGGTGCACACTTTTGGTAAAATTTGGGAAAGCCCCCATCCCCCCCCCTTCCCCGCCCTCCCGTAGTATCGATGCTCGTGGTCAACCCTGTATATGCCCATAGATGTATCCTGATATCAATCAATGAATGAGGAAACGGAGGGGGTTCCATTATGGCGGTATTTGTTTGCTAGCTTGCTTGTTTATTGTCGTAGGTAATTGCAGATGGTCCCAGTTGTGCGCGCCATAGCATGTTCACATATAGGCCTAGTTGACGTTTTCGACATCCGGACCACGCCTTACGTCGATATTACTATTTTTCGCGAGCGAGCCAAATGAGCGTGCGCTTGAGAAAATGATGTATCTATAGGTCCCTGCAATCAAATCAAATCCTAACGACAGAATTTAGCTCTCATGCAATATACCGAAATTGATACGATCACATTTTTTTTTTCATTTTATTTCCAAATTTGGGGGGGGGGGGTGATTGTACAGGCTATCCCCCCCCCTTCTCCATTTCGAGGGGGGATGCATCCCCCATCTCGAAGGACTTAGGGTTATAGGGTTAGGGTTGGCCTAGTACCTCCTTGGGTAAACTTGCTTTTCAACGTATTGCCCGAAAAAAAAAAAAAAAACTACGCTATCCTGCCATTTTGCTTTAAAAACAACAGCCACAAACTACAACCCTCTTCTGCAAAATGTGTTACCGCATGAGAGGCAATGGTTTGAAAAAGTATATGTTTGCTTGTTTGTTTGTTTGGTTTATTTCTGCATTTTCTTTCTCCGAATACAATTGCAAATGAAAACAAAATGATACAGATACATACAAATCAATACAAAGAAAAATCATTTGCGTAACAACGTTCAGTCTGAAGTGGCATAATTATGAATCAAAATAACATATTAAGGCTTACTGTATCTAATAACAAAGGAGAAATCAATACAGGGGACCGTCATCATAAGCAGAGCTTGACGTGGATGAGGCCCTATCTGAATATGTGATACCAATGTAATACAACACCAATTATATATGTACTCATAAAACTCTTAATCTTAATACACAAAACACATTTTGCTACAAAAAAAAACAGAAAAGAAAAATAGTGACTTGGCGCTTTAGAACAAGAAAAAAAAAAACAGCACGCAGCACCATTGACTGCTGCATGGTATAGTAGACAATAAAAGTGTAGGTGTGTGCGAGTGACAGTGCGTCGTGTGTGCAGGTGACAGTGCAAGAGAGAATAAAGGCTGTAGCATGCCTATTTTGGGGGTAAGGTATACGCTTTAATGAATGTATGCAATATCATTATCAAAGAAAGGAAAGGAACGGGAGGGAATGAAAAAAAAAACACATTGCATGGATCAGGGCTTACTGAGACTTCAGAAAAAAAGAAGAAAAAGTATATTGATCAAAAACTACTAACTGGAAACATATTTCAATAATAAATACTTTTTAAAATGAGCTTTAAAGGAAAACAGTGAAGTACACTGCTTTAATTGATCAGGTAGGTTATTCCAGACATCGGGACCGTAATGTCTAATTGATTTCTGAGCTAAAACAGTTTTGGGGTTTACAAGGTGAAAATCTATCGAACGGCGAGTTGGATATGTGTGTATATTCGAATTTAAGTGAAAAATATTATGAAATAAAGAGGGAAGTTGATTTGTTGCATACTTGTACATAAATATACCTGTTTGTAAAATGTGGATGTCCTGAAGCTTCAAAGTATGCAAACGATGAAATAAAGGATCTGTATGAGATAAATATGTGGAATTAGTAATGATACGAATAGCACGCTTTTGGAGTAAATACAATGAATTCAGTTTAGTAATACTACAATTTCCCCATACAATATTTGAATACAATATATGAGGCAAAATTAAAGAATTATATGAAATAATCAGGGATCGTTCTGATAAGAGATCTTTCAACTTCCAGAGTACACCAATATTTCTTGATAGGGTCCTTTGTAAACAGGATATATGTATATATACAGGATATATATATATGATATGACTTATCCTCTCCTCAGCATGAACATAATACTCACCTCTTTCATCCGGCAACAACATAACAATATGCCCATTCTTTTCTCATGTATCTTATTTCCCTCAGCGTCTACAATCTGTCACAGATCAAACATTTCGAAAGAAGTTTAAGACGAGTCAAATTTTAACGCGAATTCCTGTATTTCATGAGATTGACTTACTTGAATACTGTAATTTTGATGAAGCTGAAAATGTATACAGAAAACTAAGCACACATTATAGTGATCCGTCAACCCTGAGAGCTACGCATATCTATTCATGACTTGACATTTGGTATATAGCATGATAACATGATAGTGTGCAGTTATTGTTCTATAATATGTATAGGAATATGCCATAAAATAACTGCCCTGATTTGATAATGAAGGTAATTGGTAGGGAAACAGCCATAGGCTATAGGCCTACATGCAAATGGAAGTCGAAACGCTTGCCTAATATTCAGTTGCTAATATTCTGCGGAAACTCGTAGCTGATCTTAAATGTAGTGTTCCATTACGTTTAGTTTCATGCGTGAGAATTCTGTGTCTGTAAAACCCGTCTGTAGTGAATTTAGACCCACAATTACCCAAATCTGCTTAGTTATAAGGGTTAGGTTGTCCATATAGAATCCCATTCTCTTTTATGCTGCGTGATTATGACTAGGCCTTTTTATCATAATCACAATGTGATGTTGCATGGTCACATTGAATAGTGCATGTTTCAAAGTATTTTTTTTTTCTTCAGATATGGTCTCGTTCCACAGTTGCTATGCACACAATAAGATACCATGATGACATAACTTTATACAGCAAACCTAAAAAGAAATAGATCTATACATAATTATTATAGTACATACATGTCTGTATAGCTGCATGCACATAAGAGCAATTCAACATATTACGCTGCGAAAAAAATGTAAATGGTGAGAACAGGTAGAGCTAGTCGCGTTCATCTCATTTGCTGGGGACAATACATTGCTTCACTGTTGCGTCACGCTCTACCAAAGATACATTTGCGAATCATTATATTTATGCATTCATAATACAAAGCAATCCTGTGTTTGCCTACACAGAGGTTGACAACCACCCCCCCCCCCCAACCCGGTTATACCCCGTCACACTAGTCTATACAGAGGCGGAATGAGCCGAAATGCCGTTGGAATGGAAATTATTCCTGCATTCCTCCATATTCGAGGTGTATTCTAAAAATTCTGACGACATTCTGGGTGCGTTCCAAGCTTTCGGGCCCATTCTTGTGGCCAGCCCGAATGTTTTACTCATGCTTAGAACATTCGAGGAAGTGAAGAAATATCGATCTGCATTCGAAGGATATTCTAATTGGTCTCTGATTGCGTTCTAATATATATATATCTACGGCATTCTAAATATTCCTATGGCATTCTGACAGCATTTGAAACAATCTGACCTCATTTGAGAAAGAATCGGAACGGTGTTGCACCTCAAATTTTGCCAAGATATCTCAAATGCTTAAATTCTCATACAATTACTCCTGGTTAAATATTGGTTAGTGAAAAAGATAGAGTAAAAATTAGAGTTAGGTTTGGATTTACAGTTTAGGTTCAGGATAAGGAGTAGGGTTAGGGTCACGGGAAGGTTCTGGGGTAATTGCCCAGGGGGTAATTGGCCTAGACACTCTCTTTCAAGGAGGTCTTGCTGGAGGACAGCAGACTGTAGCAAAGCAACATGGTCCAAGGATGATCGGGTTGAGACTGGTGAAAATCACCATTTTATACGCTATAAGAGACCATTCCGGCGCCATTCTTGACACACATGGGACATTTGTGTTGCATTCTACACATTCAAAGTATATTTGGTAGCAATTCCGTTACCATTCCGACCGCACTGGAAATGAGTTTGAACTGCAGCTTGACAGCTGCAGCGGCATTCGAGGAGCTTTCCGACCATCAAACTTCGGGCAGCAATCGAACCGCGTTCGTGCGGCATTCGAAGTTCTTTCTGAAAATTCTGACCGTATTCTAACAGCATTCTGAATATTCCTACAGCGTTCCAAATACATTCGAGCAGCATTCGGGTGCTTATTCATTCAGAATGTGCAAGAATGACTCGGGAAGGGTTCGAAGAGCATTCTAGGTATTTGAATAGCCCCTTTTTGTCTGCAAGCCTGACAAAAAAAGGCTAATACAGATTCTTTCCTGTGTGAATCTATAGGGATAGAAAAAATGAATGTAAATTCAATGATAACGAGACATGAAACTCGTCACACTGAAGACGAGTTAGGTGATACGCTTGGGGTCATCAGATGTCGGTCATCCGTGATCGACAAAGAAAAGAATGTGATATAGCACCTTGAAGTTATAATGAGATATTTAGTTGCACTTTTTTGGGCCTACATTATTCAGATCACATTTCGACGGGTTTACCACGAACTGTCCTATCTCAAATAATGACGTTTTGAGAAAATCGCTTCTAAACATTGTATCTTTGTTTATGCCTTACTTTTCCAGAAATGGCTTATTGCTTATCTATAAAACGCAGGCCATAAGAGAGAAGAGTACCTAGGGATAGTTTGTGCCAAAGAACATGTCACAGTGCCGACAAAGTTTCTAGCAAGAAACTTGTAAACTTACATATTAGTTTACGGTTTCATAGAAAAACAGTATTGAGCCGTATTTATGCGAAGATTCTTTGCACGATCTGTCCTATCTTGCGCGCACTGCAGTAGCGAGTCTTCGAACTTTACCACGATGTGACCTATGTCGAAATCACCGGAGAATCGAGTGTCGATGCTTTACCACGAACTGTCCCATGTTCACGGACCGTATAATATGCATGGGGCGGAACCAGAGATGCATTTTTTTATTTGTAATCTTGATGCCCCACTTGACCATTATAACTTAGGATATGGACTCGCACTTTTTAAATACAAATATAATCAAATAGGCCAATATACCAACCAGGTTCTCACGGTTTGTGATAGGCATCTACTGGAGGGAAAATTCGTAGTTAGCAATGATTTTTCATCTACGTTAACTACACTGTTCATGCTGATTGTTTCTTTCACCGTATTAAAGGAATCTTGAAGGAAGGGGTGGGAGGCTTCTCAACTTGTCCTTTCAAACATATTTTATAATAATGTCCTCATCGAGTAGTAGTCAACTAAGCAATGCTTGTAGCATTTTCTGTAATAAATTTCACTGAATACCAACCTTCAGAAATTTAACGACCCTTAACCAAAAACTTGGATAATCATAAATAAACACACATGCAGGCACAACCGCACACACACTTAATTTCACACATACACACACACACACCTCACACGCTTACTCTCACACACACACACACACACACACACATATATATATTATATATATATATACATACATACAAAAATAAACACACAAACAAAAATAAACACACATACACAATAACATCTAGATAGCAAACAACATGCATACAACCAACGCACATACAGACACAACGCACAAAGTGCATAAAGTGCACGACGAAAAATATTAAATGGAAAAGAAAAATCCCCCAACCAAAATACGCATACAAACATCTTTAATCTTGCATAGAGAGATGTACAGAGAGACAGAGAATGACACATAATTTGAAGCACAACTTTTTTTTATTTGTTTACTGACTCACACAACATTTTATTGTAATTAGTCAATAACGTCATCAAACAAAATAATTACCATGCATTAAACGTGAAATGAGAAAATAATTGCAGATTTAAAATGGGAAACTTTTACAACAGAATTCATATCTAACGAACTGCATGTTCTTTAAAACAATAATATTTCGATTCCTGTTTAAGTTGCATTGTCGTAGAGAATCACATAACACGGCATGAACAGTTAGTGTAAAAGCATTGACAAAAGAGGGTATTATGAAATTGTTGCACTGCAAGACTGTCATTATTTTTTTATCAAGAAACAGGTTTATCATTATCGAAATTCGACAGTATATTCAATTTCCCCCTTTTAATGTGATCCCATTGAAATACTAGTTAAACATTAGTGAACAGAAGTTGCGGTTACGCTGTCAGCAAAACATTGAAACCATGAAGTCCTGCAATGCAATGAAATGAAATAACTGCATGCAGTGCATGTTCTGGTGATAACACATTTACATTTCCAGGTTAAGATAAAAACTACAAATCCTCACCGAAGGAATCATAATTCAGCAGTCAATAATGGTGTACAAGTCAGACATGTTGATCTCCTAGGCTGTAATATTTAGGCTATCAAACACACATGTATGAAAAACACTTTGCAACTGCGCTTACTGAAGCATCGTTAGAAATCTCTAATGTGCAAAGCTTTATTTTTCTCAGAAATGAAAAACGATATTGCATGGTTTACTCTAAGTGTGAATGCATGATAAACAAGGCCATATTACCATCGGCCTTAAAAATTCATGTATCAACCTGAAGCATATGGTTTACACAGTAGCTGCAAAATTGCTGAACAATAACAAGCTCCTAAATTCTTCATGACGCAAATAACGTTGCTTTTCCTAAGGTATTGAGGAATAAGCTTTTGCACGCTTTTAGCTTACTGCCCACTAGAGGTAGAAGATAATGAATAGCGCGTTTCTTCCTTAGCGCCATGTCATTTACTTTTGTTTCCGTGTGATTAGCGATCCATTGCCTTTCCTTCCCAAGTCCTCGAGGTTAAGGTACGTCTTCCGGATTTCTTCAGTTTGCTGTGCTGAATTTATGACAGCCATGATTGACACGTTGACATGAGGTGGATAAACAGATTTATCGGAATGAACTTTCTCGTACGGATTAGCCTGTTTGTCTTTTCAATGTGGTGCAACATTTCTTTTCTCTTGACAACTTTATACCGAGTTCATGGGCGTATTCTCTTTACATACAAGCAGCTACCCCTTCCATCCTCTGGATACACATCTTCGGGATGAATCGAACTTCGTGCAGAAATCTGGTAGGCCTACGGTCTACGCTACGTAGCTGCTCTTACTGTTATCAAAGATCAGTCATGGACGGCTTTACACGTCACCGCAGATAAATTCCAAGGAATGCAGGTGGTTTTCAGTTTCTAATAAGACTAGACTAGGTCTGAGGACAATAATCTTCAAATATTTGGAAAGAAAATCCATGAATTCGTCTCCCCCTCCTGTTTCGGCCCTCCTTTCCAGTCCCCACTCCAGCACCCTGCAGTCCGTGGCTAGACTAGCTAGTCGTCGAGAGTGTCACTGTGTCACCCCTCCGCCCCGATTCCGTAGTTCTTTGAAGTGCAGCTAAAGTGATGTCATCCTCTAGATCCAACATTTCTGCCATCTCCATTGTTGTTTGTTGAACTTGATTTTTGATCTGTATTTGAAAACGAAGAACGATCCCAGTGCTAATATGAATACTCCAAATCAATGCATCAACAGATTTTTTAACATCATCATCATTGATCCATTCATTTCAGGTTCTTTCCTTCAACCTAACTCTTTGTCATAAAGGGGAATTTACTTTATTCATGTAAGCCATTTTCTATAGCGCCCCTATTTCTCCTACTTTTTCCTTTCTCTTGTTCCACAACTATAGTTTTCTTATACATGTACACGTTATTTATTCTCTACTTTAAAAAGAAATAAAATGTACAATTGTGTTGTGTCAAGTTAAACATAGGTGAAAAATATGAAATACCTGCTGTTTTTTGTTCTCTGCCCCGATTCCGTAGTTCTTTGAAGTGCAGCTAAAGGGATGTCATCCTCTGGATCCAACATTTCTGCCATCTCCAGTGGTGAACTTGATTTTTGGTCTTCATCTGAAAACGAACAGTTTTTCAAGGTTAATGCCAATACTCACATTGTGACGATTTTGAACATCAACATCATTGACCCATTCATTCAATGATCTGTCCTTCAATTCAAATTTTTTCTCATACTCAATGAACTTGATTTGTTGCTCTTTATCTGAAAATGAAGAACCTTCCAGAGTCAATATCAATACTCACAATTAATGTAGTGACAGATTTTGAACATCACCGCCATTGAAACATTCATATAATGTTATTTCCTTCAACCTAACTCTCTGTTATAATTGAATTTACATTATTCAAGTAAGTCTATTATCTATACTGCCCCTATTTCTCCTAATTTCTTTTTTCTCTTGTTTCCCTTACATAGTTTTCTCATACGCGTTATTTATTCTGTACTTAAAAAACAAATACATGTAACGTGTAAATTGTGTTGTGTCAAGTTATAAATAGGTGAAAATACAAAATACCTGCTTTTTTTTGTCATCTGCCCCCGATTTCGTAGTTCTTTGAAGTGCAGCTAAAGGGATGTCATCCTCTGGGTCCAACATTTCTGCCATCTCCAGTGGTGAACTTGATTTTTGGTCTTCATCTGAAAACAAACAGCATTTCAAGGTTAATGCCAATACTCACATTGTGACGATTTTGAACATCAACATCATTGACCCATTCATTCAATGATCTGTCCTTCAATTCATTTTTTTCTAAAACTTATATTCATATGATTGAAAATTTATATCAACTCAAATACTTGCATTTTTAATTTTATAATTTTGTCATGTATATAAGCAAATCCTAAGGGATAAATTCTCAAGAAATAAAAGTTCGCAGATTCTGTATTAAAGCCGATGTTTCACCAGCGGTTATTCGACTTCTATGTACTGTATGTATTGAATGCCAATCCACCAAACACGTACACAAAAGACAAGAAAATCAGAAATAAAGGAACGTGAAAAAATTGAAGGAAAGGTACATGCCAAATTTTGCAAGCATTGCTATTAATAGATTCCTTAATATTCCACTCACCACAATTATTATTCATCTTACTATAATTACCACGATTTTGTTTTACATAGTAGAGGCTGATTCATGCAAATTACTCATTTCATTTTGCTGAACTTGAAAATACCATATATACGGTGCATCATGCAGTATCCCCCCCCCCCCAAAAAAAAAAAAAAAAAAGATCGGATTTTCGCACTGATAACCCCCAATATGATTAAACCATCTACATGCTACTTCAGGTTTTACAGTACCATGGGATAACATTTTAAATCTATTTTGCAGAAAACCCCATTTAATTTTTAAGTAGAAAATAGACCCATCTATCTAGTTGTACATATGATCTGCCAGACTAGTGATAGAGATCTAGTAGAGGTAGAGCTACATAACAAAGCCTTGTTAGACATCAGTCAGATAATTCAATAGACTCTGACGTTTGACACTACGCCTAGATAGGGTCTATTCTAGAATCATTATATCAGCAGTAACTGTTAGACTTGAGTTCCAACTTCTATGTCTAACTCGGTTAAGTGACGTTGTCTGGAGCAGTCCAGTCGTCCTACGAGTACGGGGAAACCGAAACAGAAACAGATTAATATCTATCTATGTTAGGCATAATCGATCTAGGCCAAGGGCTAGGCCAAATCCAGATAAGGTTCTAACAAAAACGAATGAGATTAAACTTTAATTTGAAGCACTTCCTTTTGCAGCGCCAGTAGGGCCTAGTCTTGATACACACAGAGTCTAGATGAATAGAGATCTAGCCCAGAGTTTGGTCAAGTTGACTTTTATAGGCTCGAGTCTAACATTAACGTTAGTTCATGTAGATCCCACTTAGCAGCTAGGTCCTAACGTTACACTGTATAGTTGTATTCAATTTTGATGTGTAAGGTTGAATACACATAGATATACTACAATCTGGATTTTTTTAAAATACTACCTGAAGTGCTGGTACGGCGGTAGAACATTGTATTAGGCCTAACGTTTGTAGTAGAATGTCTATCTACGCCCTAACTGTTAGTTTTTAGAATAACGCTAAGATAATTGGTCTATATTACTAGTTCTAGACTCTAACAGGTCAGATCCTGTGTCCCTATTTAACGTTACAGCACTAGCGTAAGCAAGGTTAGTGATATACAGGGCTGCCACCTCTCACTCATTGAGAGTGAGATTCACTCTGACTAATTTTGGTCCTTTCTCACTTCTAAAACCTTATTTCATTTGCATGCATTTGTTATTGATCTCACTCATTTTGACTCCTAAATTAAAGCATTGGCCTATTATGGGAGTCTCACTCTCAACTAGTTTCCAATGTTTGCAGCCCTGGATATACAAGTAGGTTGAGAGTTCTACTAGAAACTCTACACTAACGTTAGTAATGGTTAGGCCTAGATCCAAAAGGCTTGGCCTATCTAACTGGACGTTAGCTAGATTCTAGACACAAGTTGTCTAGCGTTTAAGACCAAAGAGATCGTTTAACAACTGAGTTAGGGTCCAACTGAGATCTTCAACTACATCAAGTTCCAATGTTAACATTTTTAGGCCTAACGGTAGTAACATTGTTACTCCCGTAACGTTAGAACTGACCAGTTAATTTAATGTTAGTGTCAGTAGCCTACCTCTATTATTACGGTTTACTGCTCGTCAGTACTGTAGGGTCTAGCATAGAAAGTAGAACTAGTTGGACTGTCTATTAGTGTTAACTTAATACTAACTTGCCATAGTATTACCCTATTGTAGTATTAACGTCGTAACGTTTGAACTAACCTTGAGTGACAATGTTACTGTTAGAACTAATCAGATAATATGGGCTCTTTTTACAATTCTGACATGTTAAGAACAACTCGGATTTTTTTTTTCTGACGTTAGGCGCTAACCAAGTTAGATGATATCAATCACCCCAAACCATCATCGACAACGTTAACGTTACAGCGACTAACGGTCTGGCTTAGAAGTTAAGGTTTAATACACTACACTACAGTGACACTGTAACGTTTTGACGCACTAACTCACAACATTTTACTGTTTGTTTTTTTATAAGCTTTTCATGAATTCATGAATTGTCTCCACAAATATCTAACGATTCTTGTCCTTATACCCAGAGTAGTCTTATAAAAAAACAGAAATTCACCTGTAATCCTTGGAATTTTGATCTCCGGTGAGAGGAAAGCCGTCCATGACTGATCTTTGATGATGACAGTACAACTACACGAGGATCTAGGAGCGCGTATCCCCAATTAACTAAGTATACAGCACGTAGGCGCAGGCCTGTCAGATTTCTGCACGCACACGCACATGAAAGCCCGAATTTGTACATGCGCACGTACCTGCACCGTAAGTTCTTGCGCACGGGCCGGCGGCCGGGGGACGTCCGCGGCGGGTGCAATTCGCAACCGCGTCAAGTTTTACCACAAAGTGACCTATCTGACATAGGACGATTCGTGGTAAAGGGTTTGTTACATTTTTCATCAGAGGGTTTGAGATAGACCACCCTATATTTGTAAAAAAATGCGTTTTTTGCTTAGAAACTTTAACACGACAAAGAGGAGAGTCTATATGTAACAATTATGCAAAAAACTCAAATTCCCCAAAAATTGAGATAGGACAGTTCGTGGTAAACCCGTCGATTTGTTTTTCTGTCACACAAACTAAGTGGAAATTCTGTGCCTGTGCGACTAAATCGATTTACGGACTTTTTGAGTACGTAAAGTGCATAAACTTAGACCCCGTTTACGGTGCGGGGCTGGGCCGAGCCGCGGCCAAGGCCAACCTCAATTGCGAGGCCGAGCCCCGCAATTTAGTCCGTTTACACTGCCGCGCTCTGCCGCGCTTTGTATTCAAACCTTTCAATATTTTGTCGTAGTGGCGCTCTACTTGTAAACAAACGCAATTTGGTATTGTCTGGTTTTCAGATCCTTTGCCAACTGAATTCCGTGGCGACGAAGTCGCCGTTCGGGCAAAGACTTTTGCCGAAGGAGAAAATCCTTTGCAGGACAAAACCACCTTAAACTATACTAGTTTTCGACGTTGAAGTGGTTAATATCCTGAATAGCGGAATAGTACAGGCTAGGGTTTGGAAGCCAGACTAAAATTGGCCGCGCGTTTACCCCAGTTTGCGTTTACACTGAGAAAAATGCCGGGCGCGACCGCGGCTCGGCCGCGGCCGAGACCACCTCCAGAGCGTGGCCTTATGCGAGGCCAATTTTGGCCCCGCATTTGGCCTTTTGCGCGTTTACACCGAAATGAAGGTGGGCTCGGCGCGGCCGAGCCGCGGCCGAGCCTCGCACTTTAAACCTGGTCCAAGTGATCCTCGGGACGTACAAATAAAACATGACAATTAAGTGTTTATAACCATCCTGGCTTTTACAGTGGCCTTTTAAAACATGACCTTTGACCATTATTTACATAATCAATATGACTCCCTCTAATCTTGCTATCATAATGATCAGTTCAGAGAGCTCTTACAGCTAGATATACAAGCCTGTGAGATTTACCAGCAGTAAAACCAATGAAGCCTCCGATACAAAACAAGGAATATAGAGCAAGTGAGTCTGTTTACATGAGAATGTGATTTATCCTGGAAGAAAGTGATACCTCAATTAAAGAGAAAAGGGCAAAAGAAAAACGGGCCAAACGTACGGCTCCAGCGAAAGAGACATCACCTTTAACTATGTAACTATAGGTCTCCTCCAACTAAGAGTACACTTTGAACGTAAGCTTATACGTGAATGATAATTTATGACGATCTCACGTGATCGACACACATTCAAAGGGGACAGTTAGAAGTGGAAGGAGTGCTTAATCGTGTCATTAATTCCTAATCAATGACACCCCTACTATAGGCATATCATAATTTCTCATCTAAAATCAATGGCCTATAGGACTCATGCACCATTACTTGTATCGTGCATAAACTTTGTTTTTTAAGCTTTGAGTGAAACGTGTCATAACATAATTCTGTAATTCCATCAGCAGTAATTGACATAATAAAGAAGAGAGATATATCACCGTATTGAACGCTTAGAACCTAACGGAGGGGGGGGGGGGGGTATTATAGCATGATACTCGGTTCTTTAATGCCCAGATGCCAACAACACCCATCACCCACGGCCACGCATAGAGAAACAGCCATGGCGAAAATAAAACTTTGATTTCTCATAGGCAGAATGACACAGAACCCCGTCAAACACACTTCACTTTTATTGGCAGGGATGGACATGAAAAATTCATTACTAATACTAAACAGCGTATGCATTCCATTCATGTGGCGCGAGATACCTCTATAGCAACATAAAGCCTGTCTTCAACTCCGTTGGTAGAACAATGACAACCTGAAATTTCAAAGAGATGAGCGAGACGCTATATACACCTGGCCTAGAGTTAAAGGGATTGTACAGTTATGGTTGAGACCTGATTTCAGGTTTCTAACAATTTTTGGTGAGATAATGAGAAACCTCTTATAAAATGTGAAAGAGCATGTAATTCTATGAGGAATTCAACGTTTATTTGATGAAAATTGGTTTTGAAATGGCTGAGATATCAAAAAAGAGCGATTCTAATAAAGTGTGGGACCCACACTTTATTACGATCGCTTTGTTTTACTTTGTTTTTTGATGTTTCAGTCATTCCAAACCAAATCTTCGTCAAATAAACTTTGAATTCCTCTTAAAATGGTATGTTCTGTACTATATCATAAGTGTTTTCTTGGTATCTCACAAAAAGTTAAAAACCCAATTCTCATCTCCACCAAAACTATACTATCCCTTTAATTTATTCAGTTCTCATTCCTACTTCAAGTTGGGTTATGTTATTGTAATCATTCCCATCTGCAGTATAACAAAACCAAAGTGAGGGAAAAGGGGAGAGAAAAACGAGAGGTGACAGAAGTAAAACTGCATGCACAACTGCAATCCATATCATTACCGCGTGTGACAAGTGAAGCAAATGTATTAGTTGTTATAGCAGTGTTTTACGAGCATAAACAGGCAAATAGACAGACATTGTCAAATATAAAAACCATCAATTTAATGTCAGAGAAGATGGTAAACAAGATGCATTGAAAATGTAACTAAATCGCTGCTCTTGTACTCGGTCACGGAACGTCCAACTTTATATTCAACAAAAAAAAAATGTTAGGGGAAAGAAACAAATTTAGATATAACATTCTTAAATTAAAAACAAGAAAAAGAAAATGCCCACTTCAGGATTAAAAAAAAAAACGCCGCACGAGCATGCATTATATTCTAGATGGGAATACGGTCTTGATGCAAAGGTTCAATGATTGTCTCATTACTTTTAAAGCAATCTATGGTTCCCTTACCATCACCAGTACCACACCACAATGACGTCTCTAAAATCAATGGTAGCACATTTATCATTGCATCGTGCATTAACTCCCTTTTCCTAAACTACCAGTGGAACGTGTCATATTATATTGTGTATTTCGATCAGTAGTGATTGACTTTACAAAAGAAAGATAATGCAAAAAATTCAACGCTTGCCACATTGCTTATAGGGCTATTCCAGTTTGGTACTGATCTGTTCTATTCTCCCAGATGCCAACAACATATATCACCTATGGCTAAACTAGTGAAACAGCCATGACGAAAATAAACGACAGAGAACCCCGTCATAGTCACTACACTTGGAAAGGTGTTGCCCGAAATTCCTCATTATGAAGCAATATCAAGTCACTTCCTTCCCTGCCTGTCTTCAACTCCGTTATTTGGTCAAACAATAACAACCTGGAATTCCAAAGAGATAAGCGAGATGCCATGCACCTGGACTAGAGTTAATCAATTCAGTTCCCATTCCTGTTAGTTATGTAAACGTATACGTTCCTAAATATCCTGCTACAGTATAACAATAACAAATGAAGAGAAAAGGAAAGAGAAAACGAATGGTGGCAAGCGGGGTACTGTTTCAAGGGGCAATTTACAACATTACGTGTGACAAAATTAAAGAAGCAAACCCAACCTCCAAACTCCAATACAAAACAAGGGAAATAGAGTAGCTGTGTTCATGACATCAGAGTGAAGCTGAACTGCAGAAACAAAAAAAAAGAAAAAAGAAATAAAAGGAAAAAGTCCTGCGGGACTCGATTAACTTCTCTCCTTCCGGTCGGGCATTATAAACACGCAGCGTGCTAAGCGATTCTGCCACACGGAAGATCCGAAGATCTTGTGCGAAACTTAAATCTATCTATGTATGCTATACACAACACAAATTTACATTGATATTCAGTTTTTTGGCGATATACGTCAAGTGACTGATAGCGCTATTCAACTTCCCACGGGTGGCCGCGTGGATTCGATCAATATACAGTTGCAGAGATAAATCGGGAATCGTTTCGACCAGATTCCATTCTCATTTTCAGTGATCGACAACGAAAATAATGTGAAGTAGCGACTTGAAGTAATATTGAGAAATATTCGTGAAGTCCAATTCTTTATACAGTCCTACATAATTCAGACGAAATTGTTTCTTTCATGCAACTAATTGAAAATTTCGTGTGGTGTCGGCGTGTCCAAGTAAGTTGATTGGAAAGGATATGTGAATGAATATTTACCGATAGGTCTTTATATTGTCAAAGAAAATCAAACATGGCCATGCGGTCTTTTAAGAGTCATCTTCACTTTAACATTTGTAATTTCAAGTCCAAGTTGCCAGTCAAAGCAATGTGGTCTCCAACACAAAACAAAGAGATATTGTGTGTGTGTGTGTGTGTGTGTGTGTGTGTGCCTGTGTGTGTGTGTACGTTTACATGAAAACGTGATTTCTACATGGACGAAGGTGAATACTCCATAAAAAAAAGCAAAAGATGTATTTTGTTTCGTGCTCTTATGGGGTTCGAACCCGTACGTGTGCAACCTCACGTCTCTTGCGACGTCGCCTTTATCCTCTCGGCCATGTACGTCTTGACGAGAAAATATGTCCACATTCCATTCTCATGTTCAGTTTTTAGCTGCAAAATTATTAACCTGATGAGGAGATTTGAAAAAATAAAATGCATCATTACTGCAGCTTATTGTCTGAGCTACCACATACTTAAGTTTCAGAGGAAATGGAGCAAAATCAGCTGAAATAAAGGTGCTTAAACGTTGTCAAGTCAATGCATGGTTTAAAAAAAAAATCACCTCCCATAGACATAACACGTCAACTTGTCTGATTTTGAGTCTTTACATTTAATCACAATTTGAAGTATGATGGTAAGTCTTCTCGAACTAAGAATGTGGAACGGAAGCTTCTACGTGAAAGATGAATCATGACGATCACCCGTGACCGACACATCTTCAAAGGGATCAGTTATTAGAGGTGGAAGCCCTCGTGCCAAGATATTGTCTCAGCAATTCCAAAGCAATGATACCCTTACATTTAGGTATACCATAATTTCCCTCTGAAATCATTGGTATTATTCATGTACACTTGCTTGCCTTGTCGATAAACTTTGCTTTACAAACTTTCAGTGAAAGGTGTCATAACATAATTCTGTAACTCCATTAGCAGTGATTGACTACATAAATAAAGATATATCAAATTGAACGATTAGCGCGCATAACTAAGGGGGATTTTAGCCTGATACTGTGTTATTCACTGCTCAGATACCAACAACACTCATCACCTACGGTTACGTATAGAGAAATAGCCATGACGAAAATAAGGTTTTCCTTTTCTTTGGCAGATAGACACACAACCCCTTTGAACACACTATAATTGACAAGGAGGGACATGAAAAAGTTCATTACTACTACTAAACAGTGATGCCTTCTACTCATGTGGCACAAGATACCTCTATAGCAACATAAAACCTGTCTACAATTCCGTTATTGGGTCAAATAATAACAACCTGGAATTTCAAAGAGACGAGCGAGACGCCATACACCTGGCCTAGAGTTAATTTATTCAGTTGCCATTCCTGCTCCAGTTGTGTTATGTAAATTATTTTCCGACCTGTCTTGTGCAGTGTAACAGGAACAAACGTAGAGAAAAGGAAAGAGAAAACGAAAGGTGGCAAGCGGGGCACTGTATACCAAGGGCAATTTACAACATTACGTATGATAAATGAAGCAAATCCAACCTCCAGCCTAAGACAAAAAAAAGGGGGGGGGGAACTTGAGTGACTGTGTGTCGTGGGGTAATGACATCGGAATGAAGCTGAACTGCCAAAAGAAAAACAAAGAAAGAGAGAGAGAAAAAAAAATAATAGCGTCCTGCGGGTCTCATACATCTCGTCCTAAGGTGGTGCGTAATGACCATGCAGCGCGCCAAGTGACTATAAAGCCACACGGCTGTCCCGAAGATTGGATGTGAAATTTATATCTTTATACCATATACAACATGAAAAAGTTCATTACTACCACTAAACAGTGATGCCTTCCACTCATGTGGCACAAGATACCTCTATAGCAACATAAAACCTGTCTACAACTCCGTTATTAGGTCAAAAAATAACAACCTGGAATTTCAAAGAGATGAGCGAGACGCCATACACCTGGACTAGAGTTAATCAGTTCAGCTCCCATTCCTGCAAGTTATTTAAACGTACATGTTCCTACCTATCCTGTTACAGTATAACAATAACCAATGAAGAGAAAAGGAAAGAGCAAACGAAAGGTGGCAAGCGGGACACTGTAACAAGGGGCAATTTACAACATTAAGTGTGACAAAATTAATAAAGCAAACCCATTCTCCAAACTCAAATACAAAACAAGGGAAATAGAGCAGCCGTGTTCACGGGTTACGTACACTTGATAAAATAATATGATAAATGACATCGGAGTAAAGCTGAACTGCCGAAAAAAAAAAGAAAAAGAAAGAACGGGAAAAGTCCTGCGGGAATCGAACTTCTCTCCTTCCGGTATGGCGTTATGAACACCCAGCGCGCTAAGCGATTACGCCATACGGCTGTCCTGAAGATCGAATGCGAAACTTAAAGGGATAGTACAGTATTGGTGGAGATGAGAATTGGGCTTTTAAATTTTTGCGAGATACCAAGAAAACACTTATGATATAGTACAGAGCATACCATTTTAAGAGGAATTCAAAGTTTATTTGATGAAAATCGGGTTTGGAATTACTGAAACATCCAAAAACAAAGTAAAACAAAGCGATCGTTACAAAGTGTGGGTCCCACACCTTATTAGAATCGCTCTTTTTGGATATCTCAGCCATTTCAAAACCAATTTTTATCAAATAAATGTTGAATTCCTCAGAGAATTACATGCTCTTTCAAATCTCATATGAGATTTCTCATTATCTCACCTAAAAATGTTAGAAACCTGAAATTAGGTCTCAAACAGAACTGTACTATCCCTTTAAATGTATAATGATACTGTCGTGAGTGTTGACTTGTGATGGCGCTATTCAACTTCCCACAAGCGGCCGCGTGGATTCGACCAATATACAGTTGCAAAGAACAATCGGGAATCGTTCCGTACAGATTGCATTCTCATTTTCAGTTTTTAACTACAAAATTGTCGACCTAATGAGGAGATTTGAAAATATGAAATACATGATGACTGCAGCTTATTGTCTCAGCTACAACATACTTAAGTTTCAGAGGAAATGGAGCAAAATCAGCTGAGATAAAGGTGCATAAACGTTGTCAAGTCAATGCATGGTTTAAAAAAATCACCTCCCATAGACATAACACGTAAACTTGTCCGATTTTGTGTCTTTACTTTTAATCACAATTTAAAGTATGATGACATCATCAAATTTCAAAAGCATGACATGGACTTGAAAGGCAAATGTTCAAAGTAAAACATATCTGAATTTGGGGTAATATTAAGCTTAAACAATAGAGATACGAGCAAATGAATGTCAGAAACAGTACCTCAAAAAAATTAATTCCACTTTTTTGATTTCAGATGATGATATGATGACGTCATGAGTTTTCCTGGCAATATTGGTACTTGAAACGTTATTTCCAATTCATATGCGTTTGTAATATGCAATAGAAATTTAGGGTCACCAGACGTTTAAAGAGCTATGGCGACATAAACAAAAACATGTTTTTTCACTATATTTGCAGAAAGACGCGCGCGCGGAATTTCAACTTTGACGCCAGTGCATTCCTTTGTTATAGGTCAAAATCGATGGGATATCAATGGATATTGTTACTCAAAGTATCAGAAATCCAAATCAGTCAAAAAAATTGCATTTTCATGTTGGTTACGCCCTCTGCGCGCGAAATTGCGCGGACGGACGCGCACGCGAAAAAATGTTTCAAACGCTTAAAATTGTCTGAACTTCGAGATTTCCCATTGGGAAGTCGTTTTGAGCCTTTTAAAATTTTGACACGCGCGTACGCGCGCGTAATGAAGACCTGGGTAACTAGCGTTAAAAAGTAAGATAGAGCGTGACCTGAATTTTATGTCCACCGAAAATGATACAGAAATGATATCTAGTTATGAAGTTATGATCGATCATGTGACAAGGTCCGAAAATCACAAAATGGCGCCTAGATGACGTCATAGATATGTTACTGTCATGAAAACCTTATTGTGGCTAGATATTGTTATGAGACATGTTGACTGAAAATGTCATGTCATTCCGTAATGTCATTGTTGAGATATTGACGACACAAAATGTGGCAGAAAGAAAGAAGAACGAGATATGAAACTCGTCACACTGAAGACGAGTTAGGTGATACGCTTGGGGTCATCAGATGTCGGTCATCCGTGATCGACAAAAAAAAAAGAATGTAATATAGCACCTTGAAATTATAATGAAATACTTAGTTGAACTTTCTTGGGCCTACATTATTCAGATCACATTTGTTTTTCTGTCACACAAACTAAGTGGAAATTCTGTGCGTGTGCGACTAAGTCGATTTACGGACTTTTTGAGTACGTACAGTGCATAAACTTAGACCCCGTTTACGGTGCGGGGCTGGGCCGAGCCGCGGCCGAGCTGCGGCCAAGGCCAACCTCAATTGCGAGGCCGAGCCCCGCAATTTAGTCCGTTTACACTGCCAGGCTCGGCCGCGCTTTTGATTCAAGCCTTTCAATATTTTGTCGTAGTGGCGCTCTACTTGTAAACAAACGCAATTTGGTATTGTCTGGTTTTCAGATCCTTTGCCAACTGAATTCCGTGGCGACGAAGTCGCCGTTCGGGCAAAGGCCTTTGCCGAAGGAGAAAATCCTTTGCAGGACAAAACCACCTTAAACTATACTAGTTTTCGACGTTGAAGTGGTTAATATCCTGAATAGCGAAATAGTACAGGCGAGGGTTTGGAAGCCAGACTAAAATTGGCCGCGCATTTAGCCCAGTTTGCGTTTACACTGAGAAAAAGGCCGGGCGCGACCGCGGCTCGGCCGCGACCGAGACCACCTCCAGAGCGTGGCCTAATGCGAGGCCAATTTTGGCCCCGCATTTGGCCTTTTGCGCGTTTACACCGAAATGAAGGTGGGCTCGGCGCGGCCCAGCCGAGGCCGAGCCTCGCACTGTAAACGGGGTCCAAGTGATCCTCGGCACGTACAAATAAAACATGACAATTAAGTCGTCGGCGTTTTCACGAACCGACGCTATTTCGATTTTGGTCAAAATTTTCAAAATCGAGATATTGGTACCAAATGAAAGTGCTTTCAAAACTCTACCAAATCCCAAAATTTTAGATCACAAAATTAATTATTCTTAATTTTATCAAAGAAAGAAAAAAACGACGGTACTCGAAATATCGAGAAATTGAGAAAAAGGGGTTTCACGAACCGACGCAGTAAAGATACGCCGGTTCGTGAAACCCGAATTGCTAGGGTGAAGAGCAATGCGGGTTTTACGAACCGTCGCAGTTGCATTATTTTGAGCTTTGTTCAACTTACTGGCCTAGAATTAGGTTTTGGCCCTAATCCAGATCTCAGAGTGAGAACCAAACCATCTGAAAGATGAATGACGACCTAAGCCAGCCCACTGTCCACGAGTGAAGTGAATGGTAAGCTATAATCCTATTAAAATCATGCTCAAAATAACAGTTTCAGTTGGACTACCATAACCATTAATTGCGGTAGAGTGTAGTCCCATGTATTCAATCGCGTGATGCTTATGAAGCCTAGTCTGTAAACGCCATCCAATTTCAAATTAGATCCCAAATCATATTATTTATAGTTTCTTTTCAACTTATGTCGTTACTTCTGAGACTACTGAGTACTGTAGACGTAGTCGTAACGTCTGTGTGCAAGACATGCAAGATGTCAAAGTCTCGAAGACACTCATGGCTATGCCTTGACTTGAGTTGAAAATGAAATCATGAGATTGACAAAGTAGGCCTACTAAACTAAAAAAACAAGTAAAAAGTCTAAAAGTAAAACTCAAAGGAAGAGTAAAGAATAAAGTTAGACATGTTAGACTTTAACTTTCAAGTTTAACTATTAAGTCTAAGTTAAGACTTTACTTGTAATGCCAGTTACTAAAACTAAGATCAGCTGAAGTCTAAGACCAAGTCAAATTAACACAGAGTCTATAGTCTAGCTCTAGATCTACATCTAGACTAGTGGTAATAGTAGGTAGAGTCCACCCATTTTTCCCCCAATTTTTACTGGTCCATTCCTGAAAAAGTTACTGGTCAGTGTCCAACAGTAATTTTTCCTGGTCAGGGACCGTCGGACCAGTGCCAGTGTGCAGCGTTGGTGTAGATGTCATCTATGACAGTATGTGGTCTCGTGATACTACATAAACACTACGAGTAGTACTCTACAGGTTAGGTGGCTTTCCTGTACAGTGCAGTGTTATAGTATACTTGTGAATTCAGCCCTAGTACCGTACTGTGTGTAGATATGTGACATTATGTCTAACGTTAGTTCGAGTGGAGTACCTTTGAAGCACAGCGGTGGGGCTTTTTTTCCCTAAAACTTGTGAATGCGGCCCAACCAAATGGCGTTTACATATTCACGCGTGATTGATAGTGATACAGTAGCGCTGTCGCTTTTCCACAGCATCCATACATAATCTTTTGTCCTTTCTTCTTTCCTTTTTTCCCTTTGTTCTTTCACCCTTTTTATTCTTGGAATCGAAGGACTTCTAAGAAATGTCCCTCGACTGATTTAACCAGGACTCTTGAGTCCTGGTAAACCTAACCTAACCGAGTAACCGTTAACATTTGTTAGGCCTAACATAACAGTAACACTGACTTAGCCCTGTATTGACTTTGTCTTTGGCCGACTTACTGAGATGGCGAGTCTAACTCTTTAACGTTAGTCTAAACGTAGTCGTTAGATCTGTCAGTGTCAGTGTCACCGGTTATTGTATATGGTGCCATCTCTAACGTACGTTAACAAGTTGATGTTAGTTATCTATGTCAACTTACTGAGTCAGTAATAGTGGTACTGTCATCCTGTTGGATATCGCCGCAATATCATCCGTGACGTGTTAATTTCGTGTCACAAAGACAAAAGTTGCCAAGATCTAATAGTATTAGACAGGGCCGGCGCAGCCGTGGGGGCCGTGGGGGCTCGGGCCCCCACACTTTTTGTGCACCATACAAAGGAATACATAAGGTGTCATCACTTTGTTAGCTCATGAAACCCGGAAGTGGGCCCCCACACTTTTGAAAACACTGCGCCGTTCCTGTTAGATGTCTAGATCTAGATGTAGTCTAGATCTATAATATAAATTTTGTGAACCACTGGTAACTTAAAAGTGAAAGGTCTAGACTTCACTTAGTCTATAATTAGACCAGACATTCATGAGGCAAAGGCCTATTTAGTAGATCTATTCTTATTCTATTTTAACGTCAATTCCTACTAACTCGCCACGTGTTATTCCTAAGGCCAAGGACTTCCGGGTTAGTGATTTTTTTTTTTCATAAATACCAAACAGCAGACGTGTTTCATTTGCATTCTTGTGCAGACTTCATGAAAATATGTGCAGTATCAAAGAAATATGATGCACATGACAATGCCAGTGTTTCATAGGTGAATGGTTAATACCTTTAAAAGCTGAATGATAATGTAGAGTCTAGGTCTAATTAAGATGTTACAGTCTCTGATAAGAAACAGGTTTGATTGTCAGACTGTTTCCCAAATGCAGGTACATGTAGTAATATTCAGCTATTTCAATGCAATGCCTTGTTTACACATACATGTAGATTTATATTCATGTGAATGATAATTCAATTTCTACATGAGACATACCAAGTGCTAAACATAATATCTTGCATCAGTAAAATGTGTAAATGAAGAGACAATTTGAATATGCATCAAATACGAACAGCAGCATTTTTTGACATTCTTTGATCCTGCATAGGCCTACCATTTTGTTTTATGTTTAATATAAATAGAGCAAAATAATTTCAACTTCAGTTTTGTTGGCTGATTTTTTTTTTCTTCTCAAAATTAAAGTTGTATCTTGTGCCATGATGTTTGATTTTAATCAAAAGTTCTTAATTTCTTTCTTTTCTTTCAGATGACTGGTGCCATGTAGTAGCGAAGAACTGGACTGTCTCAGAAAAGAAAAGGAAAAGTACAGGGTCGTGTACATCACCAACGGATGTGAATACAATGGTAATGTAGAGTCTAGGTCTAATTAAGATGTTAAAGTCTCTGATAATAAACAAGTTTGATTGTCATAGACTCTTTCCCAAATGCAATTAGTAATATTCAGCTTTTTCAAAGCAATGCCTTGTTTACAAGGACATGCAGATTTATTCATGTGAATAATAATTTAAATTCTACATGAGACTTACTAAGTGCTAGACATAAGATCTTGCATCATTAAAATATGTAAAAGGCGAGACAATTTGAATATGCATCAAAAACAGCAGTATTTTTTTGACATTCTTTGATCCTGTATACCGTTTTGTTTTATGTTTAATATAAATAGAGCAAAATAATTTCAACTACAGTTTAGTTGGCTGATTTCTTTTTCTCAAAATGAAAGTTGTATCTTGTATCATGATGTTTGATTTTAATCGAAAGTTCTTAATTTCTGTCTTTTCTTTCAGATGACTGATGCCATGCAGTAGCGAAGAGCTGGACTGTTTCAGAGAAGAAGAAAAAAGTACAGCATCGTGCTGATCATCAAGGAATGTGAATACAATGGCTTAGGAAAGAAGACAATCTACAGATAGGATAGAAGGGAGAAATTGGGATGAAGGGCGACAACATAAGGACGGTATATCTACAGTGAAATGTGATTGTAAAGTGGAAACATGAAAGGAGATCCTAAGATTGAAGGTGAAAACAATGCATTCCATTCTGTGATGTCGTAATTACAATTTTGCTACACTTTAATAACACTACAGAGAGACATTTATATCAAGGAAAGCTTCATGTGGATATGGAATGTTAGATTTTTTTAAGTGTTCATTGGTATGTATTTCATGATAATAAATCTTGAAGGTTTTGTGTGGTAATCATAACCTTGTGATAAATCTTGATAGATTTCTAAGTGCACATTGGCAATATTTAGATGATGCTGTAATCAGATTAAGTTCTATTCTCCTTTATTCTTTTATTTATTATTTTGTTGTCTTCAACCCACTTTGAATGTGTCACGTATGATTCTTATAAACATGGGAACATGCACTCCATGTAAATGATAGGACTTATAACAAATTGACATAATTATTCAACCATCACTAGACAGTTCTGTTATAAGATGTTCTTTATCTAACTAAAATTGTAAATTATGATACGTGTATGTTCCCATGCAAACTCACAACAAAATACAGAAATTTGATTTCTTTTAATAATAATTCATTATGTCTCTAAATTTACAATTAAAGAAAGTGATTGCAATAAGGATGTCAAACATCGTATATTAAAATAATAGATTATTCATTTGTCTCCATCCGTAGTAACGCATGCAACTGCAGTGTGCAGTTTGTAGGCTGCTGTGAAAAAAAAAAAAAAAATCACAGGCAGCCCAAGCAGGATTCGAACCCACGACCTCTGGATTACTAGACCAGCGTCATAACCACTAGACCACCGGAGTGCCCTGGCGCTACCTTTACACATGAATAATTAAGTATAGAAGGGCTTGGGGGCGCTTCGAAGTTTACTGCTCTTATTAAATATGTACATGTCATTTGCAACTCAACTAAAGATGATTAAACACACTGAAATTCTTACTTTAAATGATATTCATAATCTGTTTTTTTTTTTCTTTAATAGCTTGGGATGTACACTTTATACACTGTATCGGTCTACATTTCGCCTACAATATGGAATTCTTTACTTCGAGACGTTTGTTTTTAACAAACAAAAAATTAAGAGTCCTTTAAAGGTACTGTAAAACAGTGGTGTTTGTTTGTTTGTTTGTTTTTTGGTGGGGGGGGGGGGGAGGGGAGTCAAATTAGCCTTGGCCCCTCTCCGCCGTCTTTTTTTTTTTTCCTTTAGCTGCATTTTTTTTAGTCATCACATGAAAATTCGTCTGCATCCACCCCGTACTTTTGCTGATGACCTTTCTTTTTAATTATTTTAGCCACACACAATTTTGGCTGAATTTTCCCACCCCTCTTGTGAATTTGCTAGTACATGTACTAAAACACATTCTCAGAATGTGTTTATAGTACTGGTGGATTAAGGATTCACAGGGAGGGGGGGGTCGGCCAAAATTTCTCTTTTCTCATATGTAACAAGCCTTCGGGGCGAAAGGCTGATATTATGGGCTTTCTACACACATTTTTAGATGCTAATTAAGGTTAACATGAGCATGATCATTTATGTTGTGATTAATTTATTTCCTTATATATGTATGACTTCTATTAGAGACTTAATTGGCTTGGCACTCCTTACATCGACCTATTTTAGACACCCATTTCCCTCTCTCGTGCTTTTTCTCTACTGTCCTGTGAATAGTGTAACTACATGTACATGCAGTACCTCTTCTCTTTTGTATGATACACATCAAGTTTTTATCTGAGCATATGGGTGTTGCAGCACTCTCAAGCTTCATGCATATGCAGCAACATCTTTGTGTGGTCATATACATACATGTAGTTATGCTTGATATATTAATTTGAGAATGTTATTCTTTCTCTTGTATATGTTCCGTCCGCACTCTATAGATGTAAATGTACGATGTAAGATTTGGTGTGCATGTTCGAACTGTGTTCCTCTTTTTGTGAACACACAAGAACTGATATAATAATGAACTTGAATTACACATATTCTTGAATCTTGATTCCATCTCCATTTGCCATTAGATATGTATTGATTTATGGAGCTCTTCCACAATCGTTATCCTTCCCATTGTCAGTACTCATCTCTGAATAATTCAAATTTGATATTTTATTGAGGACCTATGTTTTTTCGATTACATAATGTACCTCTTCAATATATTGCTGCAAAAGGCATAATAAAACATGACCATTATTATATATTTAAAATGAAGCTTGAAACTCTGATAGTGTTGATATTCATGTATTTTTAGGAGTTTATCAGTTTCGAAGAGTGCATGCAGGATGAGTTTATGTTTTTATATGATCAGGTGCAGCTATCATAGAATCTGTTGAGCAGGAAAGAGAAAGATGGAAAATGAGGAATTATGAGTGAATTCGCATGCGAGCCAAATGACAATAATGACACTGATAAAAATTGTGACAAAGTAAATGTCACAAATATGTGGAATAATAAGAAATAAAGAAATTAATATATTATTTCAGAGAAAGAAATAACAGAGTGCATGCATGAGTATGAAAGATGAGTAAATACAAGTAATTATTACTGACTGGCACGTCTTTTTCCCAAGATTTAGCGGTGTCCTTCATCTTAGAACAAACATTCATAATTATTATGAAAGAAGTGAACTGAATTTGAATTAAAAATAATGTGAAAAAATGAAAAAGTAAGTTAATTAAGTAAAAAAAAAACAGTAAAAAGTAAAAAAATATGAAACACAGTATACCGAATACATGTATTACCAAATGATAGATGTCCAAATGCAAAAGTGTTAAATAATAATACATCCACAAAAAAAGGGGGGCAAAGAAATCTTTGGAACGATCAACCACAGCTATAATAACAATACATGCGTGTACTAAATGAAGATGAAAACAATGACAACAGGCTCTTTTTAGAGCAATTAAGAGAAACTGGCTTGTATTATCATCTTAATTATCACTAAATGTATTGTAATCATCACAACAATCATTACATGACAATTAATTTCAATTAATAAGGTTATTGTTGATAAGCAGGTATAGCCCTAATAGTATTTGTATGTAAACACATACGAAAATGAAATAGCGACGGTTCGTAAATACACGCGTATTGCACGTTACCTATTGTACAGGCCCTACAGCGCGGGTCTCACGAACCGGCGTAATACAACTTACGTCGGTTCGTGAGACCCGCGCTTAAGTACATAACCTATGGTGCGCGCAAGAAACGATGGATTTACGAACCGACGCAGTGAGTTTGAAGACAGAAATATCGTAAATTTTTTGAATTCACACTAAAATTTCACTATGGATAGGAAGAACAACTTCCACTCTCATCACCCTGTCAAAATTTTCACACACAAGACAGGAAAAGTCATCGAAAACGTTGTCTAAAACTTGTGAGATCTTTAAACGCGATTTTCTCAGAACTGCATTTTCGCTCAAAAACGAAATAGCGTCGGTTCGTGAAAACGCCGACGAAGTGTTTATAACCATCCTGGCTTTAACAGTGGCCTTTTAAAACATGACCTTTGACCATTATTTACATAACCAATATGACTCCCTCTAATCTCGCTATAACAATGATCAGTTCAGAGAGCTCTTACAGCTATATACAAGCTTGTGAGATTTACCAGCAGTAAAACCAATGAAGCCTCCGATACAAAACAAAGGATATAGAGCAAGTGAGTCTGTTTACATGAGAATGTGATTTATCCTGGACGAAAGTGATACCTCAATTAAAGAGAAAAGGGCAAAAGAAAAACGGGCCAAACGTACGGCTCTAGCGAAAGAGACATCACCTTTAACCATGTAACTATAGGTCTCCTCCAACTAAGAGTACACTTTGAACGTAAGCGTATACGTGAATGATAATTTATGACGATCTCACGTGAATGATAATTTATGACAATCTCACGTGATCGACACACATTCAAAGGGGACAGTTAGAAGTGGAAAGAGTGCTTAATCGTGTCATTAATTCCTAATCAATGACACCGCTACTATAGGCATATCATAATTTCTCATCTAAAATCAATGGCCTATAGGACTCATGCACCATTACTTGTATCGTGCATAAACTTTGTTTTTTAAGCTTTGAGTGAAACGTGTCATAATATAATTCTGTAATTCCATCAACAGTGATTGATATAATAAAGAAGAAAGATATATCACCGTATTGAACGCTTAGAACCTAACGGGGGGGGGGGGGTATTATAGCATGATACTCGGTTCTTTACTGCCCAGATGCCAACAACACCCATCACCCACGGCTACGAATAGAGAAACAGCCATGGTGAAAATAAAACTTTGCTTTCTCGTAGGCAGAATGACACAGAATCCCGTCAAACACACTTTTATTGGCAGGGATGGACATGAGAAAGTTCATTACTAATACTAAACAGCGTATGCATTCTATTCATGTGGCGCGAGATACCTCTATAGCAACATAAAGCCTGTCTTCAACTCCGTTGGTCGAACAATGACAACCTGAAATTTCAAAGAGATGAGCGAGACGCTGTATACACCTGGCCTAGAGTTAATTTATTCAGTTCTCATTCCTACTTCAAGTTGGGTTATGTTATTGTAATCATTCCCATCTGCAGTATAACAAAACCAAAGTGAGGGAAAAGGGGAGAGAAAAACGAGAGGTGGCAAAAGGAAAACTGCATGCACAACTGCAATCCATATCATTGCATGTGACAAGTGAAGCAAATGTATTAGTTGTTATAGCAGTGTTTTATGAGCATAAACAGGCAAATAGACAGACAATGTCAAATATAAAAACCATCAATTTAATGTCAGAGAAGATGGTAAACAAGATGCATTGAAACTGTAACTAAATCGCTGCTCTTCTACTCGGTCACGGAATGTCCAACTTTATATTCAACAACAACAAAAAAATGTTAGGGGAAAGAAACAAATTTAGATATAACATTCTTAAATTAAAAACAAGAAAAAGGAAATGTCCACGTCAGGATTTAAAAAAAAAAAACGCCGCAGGAACATGCATTATATTCTAGATGGGAATACGGTCTTGATGCAAAGGTCCAATGATTGTCCAATAGATTACTTTAAAAGCAATCTATGGTTCCCTTACCATCACCAGTACGACACCACAATGACGTCTCTAAAATCAATGGTAGCACATTTATCATTGCATCGTGCATTAACTCCCTTTTCCTAAACTACCAGTGGAACGTGTCATATTATAATCATTGTGTATTTCGATGAGTAGTAATTGACTTTAAAGAAGAAAGATAATGCAAAAAATTGAACGCTTACCACATTGCTTATAGGGCTATTCCAGTTTGGTACTGATCTGTTCTATTCTCCCAGATGCCAGCAACATATATCACCTATGGCTAACTAGTGAAACAGCCATGACAAAAATAAACGACAGAGAACCCCGTCATAATCACTACACTTGGAAAGGTGTTGCCCGAAATTCCTCATTATGAAGCAATATCAAGTCACTTCCTTCCCTGCCTGTCTTTAACTCCGTTATTTGGTCAAACAATAACAACCTGGAATTCCAAAGAGATAAGCGAGACGCCATGCACCTGGACTAGAGTTAATTAATTCAGTTCCCATTCCTGTTAGTTATGTAAACGTACACGTTCCTAAATATCCTGCTACAGTATAACAAGAACACTATGAAGAGAAAGGGAAAGAGAAAACGAATGGTGGCAAGCGGGGTACTGTTTCAAGGGGCAATTTACAACATTACGTGTGACAAAATTAATGAAGCAAACCCAACCTCCAAACTCCAATACAAAACAAGGGAAATAGAGTAGCTTTGTTCATGACATCAGAGTGAAGCTGAACTGCAGAAAAAAAGAAAAAAGAAATAAAAGGAAAAAGTCCTGCGGGACTCGACTAACTTCTCTCCTTCCGGTAGGGCATTATAAACACGCAGCGTGCTAAGCGATTCTGCCACACGGAAGATCCGAAGATCTTGTGCGAAACTTAAATCTATCTATGTATGCTATACACAACACAAATTTACATTGATATTCAGTAGGGATATTGTGTGTGTGTGTGTGTGTGTGTGTGTGTGCCTGTGTGTGCCTGTGTGTGTGTACGTTTACATGAAAACGTGATTTCTACATGGACGAAGGTGAATACTCCATAAAACAAAAAAAGCAAAAGATATTTTGTTTCGTGCTCTCATGGGGTTCGAACCCGTACGTGTGCAACCTCACGTCTTTTGTGACGTCGCCTTTATCCTCTCGGCCATGTACGTCTTGACGAGAAAATATGAGGAACGTAAGCTTATATGTGAAAGATGATTCAGGAATCGTTTGGTCCACATTCCATTCTCATTTTCAGTTTTTAGCTGCAAAATTATCAACCTGATGAGGAGATTTGAAAAAAATAAAATGCATGATTACTGCAGCTTATTGTCTGAGCTACAACATACTTAAGTTTCAGAGGAAATGGAGCAAAATCAGCTGAGATAAATGTGCTTAAACGTTGTCAAGTCAATGCATGGTTTAAAAAAACAATCACCTTCCATAGACATAACACGTCAACTTGTCTGATTTTGAGTCTTTACCTTTAATCACAATTTGAAGTATGATGGTAAGTCTTCTCGAACTAAGAGTGTGGAACGGAAGCTTCTACGTGAAAGATGAATCATGACGATCAACCGTGACTGACACATCTTCAAAGGGATCAGTTATTACAGGTGGAAGCCCTCGTGCCAAGATATTGTCTCAGCAATTCCAAAGCAATGATACCCTTACATTTAGGTATACCATAATTTCCCTCTGAAATCATTGGTATTATTCATGTACAATTGCTTGCCTTGTCCACAAACTTTGCTTTACAAACTTTCAGTGAAACGTGTCATAACATAATTCTGTAACTCCATTAGCAGTGATTAACTACATAAATAAAGATATATCAAATTGAACGCTTAGCGCGTATAACTAAGGGGGATTTTAGCCTGATGCTGTGTTATTCACTGCTCAGATACCAACAACACTCATCACCTACGGTTACGTATAGAGAAATAGCCATGACGAAAATAAGGTTTTCCTTTTCTTTGGCAGATAGACACACAACCCCTTTGAACACACTATAATTGACATGGAGGGACATGAAAAAGTTCATTACTACTACTAAACAGTGATGCCTTCTACTCATGTGGCACAAGATACCTCTATAGCAACATAAAACCTGTCTACAATTCCGTTATTGGGTCAAACAATAACAACCTGGAATTTCAAAGAGACGAGCGAGACGCCATACACCTGGCCTAGAGTTAATTTATTCAGTTGCCATTCCTGCTCCAGTTGAGTTATGTAAATTATTTTCCGACCTGTCTTGTGCAGTGTAACAAGAACAAACGTAGAGAAAAGGAAAGAGAAAACGAAAGGTGGCAAGCGGGGCACTGTATACCAAGGGCAATTTACAACATTACGTATGATAAATTCAGCAAATTCAACCTCCAGCCTAAGACAAAAAAAAGGGGGGAACTTGAGTGTCTGTGTGTCGTGGGGTAATGACATCGGAATGAAGCTGAACTGCCAAAAGAAAAACAAAGAAAGAGAGGGAGAGAAAAAAAATAATAGCGTCCTGCGGGTCCCGAACATCTCGTCCTAAGGTAGTGCATAATGACCATGCAGCGCGCCAAGCGACTATAAAGCCACACGGCTGTCCCGAAGATTGGATGTGAAATTTATATCTTTATACCATAATAATATATACAACATGAAAAAGTTCATTACTACTACTAAACAGTGATGCCTTCCACTCATGTGGCACAAGATACCTCTATAGCAACATAAAACCTGTCTACAACTCCGTTATTGGGTCAAACAATAACAACCTGGAATTTCAAAGAGATGAGCGAGACGCCATACACCTGGACTAGAGTTAATCAATTCAGCTCCCATTCCTGCAAGTTATCTAAACGTACATGTTCCTACCTATCCTGTTACAATATAACAAGAACCAATGAAGAGAAAAGGAAAGAGCAAACGAAAGGTGGCAAGCGGGACACTGTAACAAGGGGCAATTTGAATTGAATTGAATTGAATTTATTTCCTCTTCATGGGGTGGAACACCCTGATCAGCAGAGCTGGTTTCCATAGGGGTCCACATACATACATACATAATGGTATAAAGCGAAGAATACATACATCTAGAATTAAAACAAAAATCATGTACACGCAACAATACAAACAGAACGATACTAAACACATAAACAAGCTTAGATTCAAAAGTTAAATACATGTAACACAACTGTAGCAACAAATTTTTGGCAATTACACCTTAATAAAAATTTAAAAAAAACAGTAAAAACTGTTAATTCCATTACAGTCCCTAAGATGAATGAAATATATAATATACTGCACATCATTAAAAAAATGGATTATAGATACATCATGAAAGAAACAGTAAAAACTGTTAATTCCATTATAGTCCCTAAGATAAATAAAATATATAATATACTGCATATCATAAAAAATGGATTATAAATACATCATAAAAGAAACAGTAAAAGCTGTTAATTCCATTACAGTCCCTAAGATGAATAAAATATATAATATACTGCACATCATTAAAGAAAAATGGATTTAAATACATCAAGTAAAAATTTAAATAAAAATCACACAAAGAAACAGTAAAAGCTGTTAATTCCATTACAGTCCCTAAGATGAATAAAATATATAATATACTGCACATCATTAAAGAAAAATGGATTATAAATACATCAAGTAAAAATTTAAATAAAAATCACACAGAAATTGCACAACTGAAAACAAACTTTCAAAAGCGAACGCTAAACTGAAATAGAGTTTAAAAAAATAAAACCATATAGAAGAGAACGATAAAAGCAAATTTCACTTTAACAACGGAGCAGTCATAAAACACAGATACCATAAATCAAACATAGTTACAAGGCGATAAAACATCTTTAGTCAGTGTATTTATATAACGCTTAAATGCCTCCAATGACATGGACGGAGTTACTGATCTTTCAATTTTGTTCCACAGTTTAGTGCCTCTATATGCGAACCTACGCTTACAATAATTGGTTTTGGGTCTAAGAAGCTTCAGCTGAGAATGTCCAGAACGTGTATTGTAACTAGCGTCACGAGGAATAAAGAGTTCACTGATGCACGGGGGACCAATCTGCCTCACAGCTCTAAAGAGAGAGTGAGCTAATTGTTTAGACCTGCGAACATTTAAACAATCAAGACGTAAAGTGTCATACAAATCGTTCGAAGGAAACATAGAGTCAACCTGCAAAACAATTCTTAGGGAACGGTTTTGAAGAACCTGCAATTTATCACAGTTACGCTTTCCTGTATTCCCCCAGACTACATTACAGTAGTCAAAATGTGACTGTATTATAGATCTATAAAATAACAACGCAACACGGAAATCAATCATATTGCGTACTCTCTTCAGAAGATATATATATTTGGCAACTTTCTTATGAAGGTAATTAACATGAGCGTTCCAATGCAGATTCTCATCTATCACTACTCCCAGATATTTACACGTATTTTTCCTTTGAATTATACAATCATCAATAAGCACATTCATTAACCTGGCATTTGATTCAATTTTCTTTAAGCGTGATGGCGTACCAAGAAATATAAGTTCACACTTCTTCTTATTCACAAATAGTTTGTTATCCGATAACCAGTGCGATACCGAAGCAAGATCCTCATTTAACTGTTTAATAATTTCATCAGGTTTCCTAGCAGAACAAAATAAACAAGTATCATCTGCGTAAAGCGACAATTCACTATGCTTGACAACAGATGGCAATTCATTCACATACAAAGAAAAGAGGACAGGTCCAATCAGGGATCCCTGTGGTACACCACAGTTTATACTTTCCTTATCTGAAACAAAACTATTCACATATGTACATTGCGTCCGGTTCGACAGATAATTTTCAAACCATCTTACAGCATTTTCATCAAAACCATACATTTTTAATTTTTTAGTTAAAATACAATGATTTACAGTGTCGAAAGCCTTTTTTAAATCAACCATGACTACCCCGACCATATTACCAGAGTCAATGGCATCAAACCATTTTTCTGTTATATTTAACAATGCATCTTGGGTGGAGTGCTTCGGACGAAAGCCAAACTGTTTATTTGTAAGAATGTGGTTTTCAGTCAGATAAGCCTGAAGTTGATCATAAGCGACTTTCTCTAAGATCTTGGCAAAGATTGGGGTAACGGAAATAGGTCTATAATTGCCGATATCATCCCTGCTTCCTCCCTTGTATACAGGTGTAACACGAGCCTCCTTCCATTCATCAGGTACTATGCCCTTTTGTATTGACAGGTTTATTAGAATAGTTAGCGGGGGAGCTATCAAGGAAGCAATGCAGCTCAGTAGTTTGGCCGGTATGTTGTCCGGACCCGTGGCACGATCCATGGGTAGTGACTTTAACAGATCGCACACTTTCTTATCATCTATTGTTTTGAGGGAGAAATTTGCTGCAACCTTCGCTGAAGAAATACATTCCGCTCGTTGATTAACTGCTGAACTCTCTCTCTCTAATTTCTTCCCTATGTTAACAAAATAACGATTAAACAAATCAGCTAAACCTTTACCACTAACTATCTCATCATTTACATTGATTGAAGAGATTTGTGAGTCTGTTTTCTTTCCTGGTAACACATACCTCAAAGATTGCCAAATTTCTCTCGTACTATTTCCAGCTGTTTCAATCTTATTCATAATAAATTGGCGTTTAACTTGACGAATTTTGAAAGTCACCTCATTTCTAACCTTCTTATAGTTTTCCCAGTCCGAGGGCAGCTTCGATCTTTTTGCCTTTCTTTTAAGCTTGTCCCTATCACGAATCAGAGCGAGGATGTCACTTGTCATCCACGGAGATTCTTTTTGTTTAACGCGCACTTTACGCATTGGTGCATGGCGATCAATGACCTCGTTTAACAGTGATATAAACCTGTTATACATCATTTCTACATCGGTTGCTTCATACACAGAGTCCCATTTGATATCTCCAATATCTTGTATAAATGTTTCTTCATCAAATGTCTTATAACTGCGAACAAATTTGCATTTATGTACTTGGGGTTTATCTGAAGTTTTACCTTTACTGTACACACAATATATCATGAAATGATCAGTCATAGCCAGCTCATATACACCGCTGGATGCTAATTTAGATGACACATTAGTTAATATCAAATCAACTGCGGTTGAGGAAGTTTCAGTTACTCTCGTTGGGCGTGTTATTAATTGGGTACAATTATATGCTTCCATAATATCAAATAAATTCTTCGTTTGCCATGATTTACACTGACTCAAAACATCACAATTCAAATCTCCAATTACTATGAAATCATAATATGTTTCATCCAATTTCTGCATTACACATTCGAAGGCATTAAAAATTTCTAATGACGAATTGGGGGGCCTGTACCAGCAAGTCACTAACAATGGTTTTTGTTTTACCAATCTCAATTCTATAACAAGTAACTCAATCATTACGTCTTTCGTTATATCACTTCTCACAACAAAAGAAATGTGATCTTTTATATAGAAAGCCACACCTCCACCAAATCTATTCCTATCTCGTCTTATCAAAATATATCCAGGAACATTGATTTCACTGTCATCAATCTCTGCACAGAGATGTGTCTCGCTAAGAGTAAAAATATCCAAATCCAACCTATGAATTGTTTCTCTAATTTCATCAATATGTTTCAACAATGACAAGCAATTCAAATGGGCTATCTTTACCCCTTTCATTTTAGAAATATCAGGATTAATCGCGGATGCCGATTGAGAGGAAGGTGCTGGTATAACACGCCCAGGCACATGATTAATTACCGTTTCTTTACAGTTGCCATTACTGAAAACCTCATCTTGTGTACAATTATTACTTGGTAACAGTTTCCAAACACACAAATCACATATCCAATCTTCATCTGATTTGAATACATTATCAGATATGTTTGCGCACTTCAAGTGACTCCATTCATTACAGTTTACACATAAAATAGCATCCTGATTATTTCTGACTGCTTTATCACAAAATAAGCAAGGAAATTTACAATGAGGCATATACAAAATACGAATTAATCACTCTACCAAAATACAAAAGGTGTGATGATTAAACACCATAAAAGAAGACCTGTTGAGCAAGTAGCCTCAGATCAAAACAAAACGAAAAAAAAACAACAACAACAAAGCATCAAATCAAAATTAAGTGTGAGGCAGACCGGGAATGGGGGGGGGGGGGGGTGTGGAGTGAAGTCAGACTTACAGGGATTCTAATTCTGCAACGTTCCTGATCACCCTATTGATGGTTCTCCCATTCGTCGCGTTGACTCTAGCTATGATCTTGCCGTCGCTTGACCAGGCAGTCACAACTTTTTTGCTTCTCAGTGTCTCTCTCAGGAGTTGTTGGTTTTGTTTGGTCAGTTGTTCCTGTATCACAATGCCGGTTCCTTTCAGTTTGCGTCGCTGGGAGATAACGGATTGTCGCAGTCGGTAGGAGACGAACTTCACGACAATTGGACGTGGGCGCCTCTTCGCGGAATGGTGCGCGGAGGTGTTCGATGTCTGCTGTGCAGATTCGCTCGTCGGATATCCGGTCCGGTGTGATCTGTCGATATCCGCCTTTGACAGCGTCACTCCAAGCCGGGCATTCGCGATTTCACATACAATGTCGTCTGTGCACTCTTCGCGATTCTCAGGGATTCCAAAGATCTGTAGGCAATTACGTCGACTGTATTGTTCCAGGTCTGCGATGGAGTTTTGAAGATTCTGAATGGTGTCACATTGAACGTCGACCGTGGCTCGGAGTTGGGCAATTGTTGACGCCTGGTTTTGTTGGGCTACTTCCAGGTCATGAATTCGCCCTTGTTGCTCGTCGAGACGGTCGAGTAGCTTCGTGAATTCCTTGCTTACAGCTTCGTGAATAGTTGCATTGATGGATTTCAGCATCTCTTTGTTCTCGAGACGAAGCTGTTGGAGAACATCTGAGGAGAGTTTCTGCACAGATTCGCCAGTGTACGGGGACGCCATGTTTGTAAAATCCAAGAGTTCAGAAAGAGGGTGATCAAAAAGCAAGTTTTAAATCACAAATACACGCATAGATAGTGAGATGCGTGCCGGCTCAGATCCAAAATAGAATCTGACCCGCTTTTTGACGGTATCACCTTATAGGGTTGTATTATGGAAGTTATGTACCAACGTTAGTGACGTAACAACGTTATAGGGTTCAATGACAAGTGCATATGTGCTCTTTAACATCCAAGTCCACGGAAGATAGTATTGATATATAATCAAACAGGTAATGTTGAACAGCAAGACGGAAAGTTCGGCAGTGTAATATAGTCATAACATTGCGGGCTTATATGTTGCGTAACGAGTTTGTCCGAGAACGGTCCACATACTGATATTATACAGCAGTATACTTGCGTGTGCAGTGATATGAAGGCGGGTAACAGAGTCCTGCTGAGAAGTCTCATATACTCAGAAGACGAAAAGCTGGCTCCAACAGATTTCAATGTTCACATAATCTTCGACTGATATCGCCCATGATGAAGATCACCTAAATGTAAAAACGGATGTCCACTCAAAAAGAAGAAATTTACCGATGTCTTTTCAGGATTAGCTCTGAGCAAAAAAATCCGTCTGCCGCCACCGATAGCGCCCTCTATCTCATCAATTTACAACATTAAGTGTGACAAAATTAATGAAGCAAACCCAATCTCCAAACTCCAATAAAAAACAAGGGAAATAGAGCAGCCGTGTTCACGGGTTACGTATACTTGATAAAATAATACGATAAATGACATCGGAGTAAAGCTGAACTGCCGATAAAAAAAAGAAAAAGAAAGAAAGAGAAAACTCCTGCGGGAGTCGAACTTCTCGCCTTCCGGTATGGCGTTATGAACACCCAGCGCGCTAAGCGATTACGCCACACGGCTGTCCTGAAGATCCTATGCGAAACTTAAATGTATGATAAAACTATCGTCACAGTGCTGACTGAGATGGCGCTATTCAATTTCCCACAAGTGGCCGCGTGGATTCGACCAATATACAGTTGCAAAGAACAATCGGGAATCGTTCCGTACAGATTGCATTCTCATTCTCAGAAATATGATATTAAGCGCTTTATAAATGTTATGTATTATTATTTTCAGTTTTTAACTACAAAATTGTCGACCTAATGAGAAGATTTGAAAATATAAAATGCATGATTACTGCAGCTTATTGTCTGAGCTACAACATACTTAAGTTTCAGAGAAAATGGAGCAAAATCAGCTGAGATAAAGGTGCTTAAACGTTGTCAAGTCAATGTATGGTTTAAGAGAAAATCACCTCCCATAGACATTACACGTAAACTTGTCCGATTTTGAGTCTTTACCTGTAATCACAATTTAAAGTATGATGACGTCATCAAATTCCAAAACCATGACATGGACTTGAAAGGCAAATGTTCAAATTACAACATATCCGAATTTGGGATAATATTGAGCTTAAACAACAGAGATACGAGCAAATGAATGTCAGAAACAGTACCTCAAAAAAATCAATTCCACTTTTTTTATTTAAAATGACGATATGATCACGTCATCGAGTTTTCCTGGCAATATTGATACTTGGAATGTTATTTACAATTCATATGCTTTTGTAATATGCAATAGAAATATAGGGTCAATGGACGATTTAAAGAGCTATGCCGAAATAAACAAAGACATGTTTTTTCACTATATTTGCAGAAAGACGCGCGCGCGGAATTTCAACTTTGACGCCAGTGCATTTCTTTGTTATAGGTCAACATCGATCGGAAATCAATGGATATTGTTACTCAAAGTATCAGGAATCCAAATCAGTCAAAAAAAAATGCATTTTCATGTTGCTTACGCCCTCTGCGCGCGAAATTGCGCGGACGGACGCGCACGCGAGAAAATGTTTGAAACGCTTAAAATTGTCTGAAACTTCGAGATTTCCCATTGGGAAGTCGTTTTGAGCCTTTTAAAATTTTGACGCGCGCAAACGCGCGCGTAATGAAGACCTGGGTAACTAGCGTTAAAAAGTAAGATAGAGCGTGACCTGAACTTTATGTCCACCGAAAATGATACAGAAATGATATCCAGTTATGAAGTTATGATCGATCATGTGACAAGGTCCGAAAATCACAAAATGGCGCCTAGATGACGTCATAGATATGTTACTGTCATGAAAACCTTATTGTGGCTAGATTTTGTCATGAGACATGTTGACTGAAAATGTCATGTTATTCCGTAATGTCATTGTTGAGATATTGACGACACAAAATGTGGCAGAAAGAAAGAAGAATAAAAAAAAACGAGATATGAAACTCGTCACGCTGACGAGTTAGGTGATACGCTTGGGGTCATCAGGTGTCGGTCATCTGTGATCGACAAAGAAAAGAATGTGATATAGGCACCTTGAAGTTATATTGAGCGTGCATGCAAAACCGTTTCTCTAACCAATCGGCCACGGGACATCCCCGGAAATGGTAAGGCAAAAAAGAAATGTATGGATATTACAGGGGGAAAAAGTCAATGCCCACTCAACAATCGTGGCCGCGTGAACATGTATTGCATTGCTAGACGGAAATGCGGCCTTGTAACGACTGATGTCGCTATGCCATTTCTGGCAACTTGGGAAAAATACGCGCCGTAGACATAAAGCCTATAATCGGCTGGTTTTGATACCTTGCCTTTAATCACAATTTTCAGTGTGATGACGTCATCAAAGTACAAAACAATGACATGGTCTTGAAAGACAAATGTTCAAAGTACAACACCTCAGTCGTCGTCATTACATACTATGATCGGTTTGACAAAGTCAACCTGCAAAATGTTGCTGCAGTCGAAGCAATGTGGTCTCCAACACACAAAAAAGAGGGATATGGCGTGTGTCTGTGTGTCTGTGTGTGTGTATAGGTGCGTTTATATACGAACGTGATTTCTACATGGACGAATATGTAATACAAAATTGAAGAAAAAAAGTAAAATAGCTAAGTATTTTGTTTCGTGATCTTGTGGGGTTCGAACCCGCAACCTCAAGTCTCTGAGACGTCGCCTTTAACCACTCGGCCATACGTCTCGGCGAGAAAATATGAGGAACGTAAACTTATGTATGTGAAAGCTGAATCGGGAATCGTTTTGTCCACATTCCATTCTCATTTTCAGTTTTAAACTGCAAAATTGTCAACCTGATGATGAGATTTCAAAAAATAAAATGCATGATTACTGAAGCTTATTGTCTCAGCTACAACATACTTAAGTTTCAGAGGAAATGAAGCAAAATCAGCTGAGATAAAGGTGCTTAAACGTTGTCAAGTCAATGCATGGTTTTAAAAAAAATCACCTCCCATAGACAATACACGTAAACTTGTCCGATTTTGCATCTTTACCTTTAATCACAATTTAAGGTATGATGACGTCATCAAATTTCAAAACCATGACTTGGACTTAAAAGGCAAATGTTCAAAGTACAACATATCTGAATTTGGGATAATATTGAGCTTAAACAACAGAGATACGAGCAAATGAATGTCAGAAACAGTACCTCAAAAAAATTAATTCCACTTTTTTGATTTCAGATGATGATATGATGACGTCATAATGTATTTAGGGAAATATTGATACTTGAGACGTTATTTTCAATTCATATGCTTTTGTAATATGCAATAAAAACATAGGGTCACCTGACGTTTTAAAGAGCTATGGCGAAATAAACAAAGACATGTTTTTCGCTATATTTCCACATAGACGCGAACACGAAATTTCAACTTTGACGCCAGCGCATTCCTTTGTTATAGGTCGAAATTGATCGGAAATCAATGGATATTGTTACTTAATGTATCAGGAATCCAAATCTGTCAAAAAATGTGCATTTTCAGTTTGCTTACGCGCACTACGCGCGAAAATGTGCGGACGGACGCGAACGCGCGAAACGCTTAAAATTGTCTGAAACTTCGAGATTTCCCATTGGTAAGTTGTTTTGAGCCTTTTAAAAGTTTGACGCGCGCGTACGCGCGCGTAATAATGTCTTAGGTAATTAGCATTAAAATGTATGATAGAGCGTGACCTGAACTTAATGTCCGCCGAAAATGATACAGACATGACCTTTAGATATGAAGTTATGATCGATCATGTAACATGGTCCGAAAATCACAAAATGGCGCCTAGATGACGTCATAGATATGTTACTGTCATGAAAACCTTATTGTGGCTAGATTTTGTCATGAGACATGTTCCCTGAAAATGTCATGTTATTCCGTAATGTCATTCTTGAGATATTGATGACACAAAATTGTCCAGAAAGAAAGAAGAATAAAAAGAAATAAAGAGAGATTTTGACAATCACAATAGGTGATACGCTGATAGCGTATCACCTAAATAGAAATTTTGACAATCACAATAGGTGATACGCTGATAGCGTATCACCTAAAAAGAAAGAAAGGAAGATTTTGACAAACACAATAGGTGATACGCTAAAAGCGTATCACCTAAAAAGAGAAATTTTGACAATCACAATAGGTGATACGCTGATAGCGTATCACCTAATTATGAGGGGTTTTAAGATAGCCCATTGAAATTGTGTGTCACTTTTGAAATATTTTGATGAAATTAAGAATTTCATATTACGAACAAATATTGATATACTGACCCTCAGCGAGACCCATCTGTCCGCGGACATAGATGATGGTGAATTTGTTGTCCCCGGTTACTGTTTACTCAGGGGTGACAGAAATCGCCATGGCGGGGGTGTAGCTTCTTACGTAAAGAATGAGATCAATTTGTCATTAGGCAAGATCTTATTCAGCATAATACCGAATTGGAAATGATTATTATCGAAATTAGACAAAGAAAGAGCAAACCCATTTTTGTTATCAATTGATACCGCCCTCCTTATTCTAAAGCCGAGGTATTTAATGATTTTGAAATTGTTATCAATAATATAGATAATCTAAATGTGGATTATCTTTTACTTTTAGATCATGTGATGCATTGAGTGACAGAAAGTCATGGCAAAACTACCGGATTATTAAATGGATTTGATTAATTGTACTCAGTTAATTTCGCAACATACAGGGCTAACTGCGACCTCCACTACTGCAGTAGATTTGATATTTACTGATAATTGTCCGGATAAATGCTCTTCTAGCGGAGTCATTGAAATATCACTACTCTACTTCTCTACACAGACTGCTCTTCTTAATGTAACAGAAAATTGGTTCTCAGCAATAGATAGAGGGGGATTAATTGGTGTTGTTATGATAGACCTGAAAAAGGCGTTTGACACTGTGGATCACGCAATATTATTGCATAAATTGAAATTGTATGGTTTGATGATAAAGAAGTAAAGTGGTTTGTAAATTATTTGTGCTGTCAAAGAAAACAATTTACATGTATAAATGGCATTTCATCCTCTGTGAGAAATGTAACCTGTGGTGTACCCCAGGGCTCGCTCCTCGGGCCGCTGTTATTTCTATTATATACAAATGACCTCCCTATCAAAGTTCAAAAGTGTAAACTGTCCTTATGTGCAGATGACACGGCGTGTCGTGTTTGCTTTATTCAAATAAGGACCCAAACGTAATATATGAAAAGATGAATTATGATTTGAAGATTATTTCAAAGTGGTTGAACGTTGATAAGTTTGTTTTAAATGTTACAAAGTGTGAAAATATGTTCATTGGTAGTAAACAAAGATTGAAGAAATGGAACAATATATATGGTGATTCTTGTGTGTATATAAAAGACACACCTATTAAGAAAGTAAATGTTTGTAAATATTTGGGAGTTTATATTGATGAGAACTTATCATGGAATAGACATATTGAATATCTGAAATCAGAAGTAGTGAAAAATCTGTATCTATTAAAAAGAATACGATATTTCATTACTCAGAAAACTGCTGCATTATTTTACAAATCTGCTATTCAAGCTCATTTTGATTATTGTTCTGTGGTGTGGGGAAACACCAACAAAACAAATTTAGATAAGTTGCAATCTCTGCAAATAACCGATCTTTGAGGGCAGTGTTGAAGGTGAACCAGTTATTCCCAAGTAGATTATTGTATTCCTCATTGAAATTAGATCGATTGCAAATTCGCAGATCAAAGCATTTAGCTCAAGTTATGTATCGATGTGTTCATCATACTACCCCTCCGTATTTGAATGAACTCTTTACAGTACGTCAATCACATTATGCCACAAGGTCGGGCGATATGCAATTGGACATTACACGCCCTAAAACAGATTATGGTAAAAGACGTTTTGTATATAAAGGTGTTTTTTTTTTCATGGAATGATGTAGTTCGACATGTTTCTTCTGATATTTCCCTTGATACATTCAAAAAACAACTACATGAATATATGAAATAATTATGAATATAGGATGCGTAACCGGATGGAGTTTTAACCATTCTTTTTTTGCACTCATCAATGCAGTCAAAATATCTCAGCAATACCGATTCTCTTCTGTATTTGAAATTCAGTGTCACATGCCCTAATCATTATTTTTTTTTTGCTTTTTATGTCGTAATCTAAGGCCTTAGGATAATTTTTTCTTTCCCTTTTCTTCTTTTGTGTCTGAAACAAGCTATCCTGGTGCTTATACCTTGTTTCTTGCTCTTTGCATATTAATGTGATGTATATCCTTGTCATACTGTATGTATAATGTTTGTATTTTTAACCTGTATGTGTGGACCCCTCTGAAAACCAGCCTTTGGCTGACGAGGGTGTTCCACCCCATGAGTGGAAAATAAAAATTGAATTGAATTGAATTGAATTCCCTACCACACTGTTAGAATTTGAATTCTCCCGAACGCGGCGCGAATTTTGAAAATCCTTAATTCTGGCTGGTTCTGCTTAATTCGTGCTGATTCCGAATCAATATGGTGTGACAGGGGTACCTGTATTATCCTCCAGCTGCGGGGATCAGCAGATGTACAGGAGACATGATGCTTCGTGTTTACACAAGTCAAAATAGCAAAAACACCACCACCAACAACAAACAAACAAACAACAACAACCAAAATTGAGCTATGACCAGTGAGAACAATACATTGGGTATGATTTTATTACAATGAAGAGAATAGCAAGTACCCTTTTATACGTCAATTTGACTCATCTTGACACCGCGTATGGACTTAAAGTTATCTTCGGATAACTGTGTCTAGTCAAGGTCTGTATAGGATGCCTTCACACACAACTTCGGAAATCACGTTTCAGGCAATCGTAGACAAGAGATGGACGGACATTATACAACTTGGAGGGTAGACGGGGCTGGATGGGCAAAAGTGACAGGCTGTGATTGGCTTTGAAGCCGTGCCACATCATTTGCCATTTGCAAGTGAAATAAAAGCCCATAACCTTTAGTGCTTCAAAATAGTTCTAAAATATATAGAAGCAACGAATATGAAAATTTGAATCAGTATAAGCAATGTTAAGTATTGTTGAATATACAAAATGTGAACAAAAAAAAAAAAAGGTTTCCAGACTAAACCTTCTACCATTGTCTACAGTCATGGTTTAGTGTGAAAAATAGTGATATCTCTTTACATTTTACGCTTTATTTCGATTTTTTTTTTTGATGGTAGGATGGTTTGTGATACAACTGACCTTCACATTATGCATCAAGTATGATATCTCGAACATTTTTTTTAATCTTTAATCATGCTTGACATTGTTAAACACTAGCTCTAAATTGTCCACACACACACACAAAAAAAAACAATCTGCCACGGCAGTCACACATGCTGAACAGAATGCTCAGACCGAGTAGGGTCTTTCCCTGAAATTTGACTATAGGTTTAACGTTCACATTATCCGGTAGGTAAGAAGGAAAAAGAAATGGACCGGGGGCCCAGAGCATTTATTCAGCTGAAAAGGGTCACACTTTTTGATGGTCTCATCACATAAGGATTTGGCCAAGGGTCAATAAAATGAATTGCTGGCAAGTCACATCCTGTACCGTAAGCCTAGGGGCCACAAAAAGGGACCCCGAAAAATGAATTTATTCAGCCGAAGGGGGTCACGGACAAAAGTTGGTGGATATTGTTCCTTTGGGTGTACTTATCATGAAAACAGCAATGCCAGCTATTTCATCCTGTACGGGGCCCCAGACAGTAGCCCCAAAGGGCCCCACAAATATGGTGTTATTCAGCTGAAAAGGGTCACGGCTAATTTCTTTTGCAATGGAAGCAGTTCCCATCAGAGATATCCAAAACACCAATGCCAGCTATTTTATCCTGTACGGGGCCCCAGACAGTAGCCCCAAAGGGCCCCACCCCCCATAGGCCCTACGTACAAACACACACAAACATTGATTTTATTCAGTTGAAAAGAGTCACGGCTAATTTCTTTTGCACTGGAAGGAGTACTAATCAGAGATATCCAAAACACCAATGCCAGCTATTTTATCCTTTACGGGGGCCCCAGACAGTAGCCCCAAAGTGCCCCACCCCTATAAGCCCTACGTACAAACACACACACACACACACACATTGACTTTATTCAGCTGATAAGAGTAACGGCTAATTTCATTTGCAATGGAAGTAGTACCCATCAGAGATATACAAAACACCAAAGCCAGCTATCTTATCCTGTACGGAGCCCCAGACAGTAGCCCCAAAGTGCCCCCCCCCCCTTTACACACATACTCACACAATAGTTTCATTCAGCTGAAAAGGGTCACGGCTAATTTCTTTTGCAATGGAAGTAGTACCCATCAGAGAAATCCAAAATACCAAAGCCAGTTATTTTATCCTCCATGGGGCCCCAGACAGTAGCCCCAAATTGCCCCCTTACCCCCTCCCCCTCCCCCCCCCCCCCCCCCACACACACACATTGATTTTATTCAGCTGAAAAAGGGTCACGGCTACTTTCTTTTGCAATCGAAAGTAGTACTCATCAGAGATATCCAAAGCACTAAAGCCAGTTATTTTATCCCGTACGTGGACCCAGACAGAAGCCCCAAAGTGCCCCTACACACACACATACACACAATGGTTTGTCATATTGGTCTCATTCAGCCGAAAGGGTCACGGCTAATTTCTTTTGCAATGGAAGTAGTACCCATCGGATATCAAAAACATTAAAGTCGGATATTTTATCCTGCACGGGGCCCCAGACAGTAGCTCCAAAGTGTTTTGCTTTATTCTCATTATTGTTTGCATCTCTTCTTCTTCTTAAATATGCGCTCCTTCGTCTTCATTTTCGCGACAACGACAACGGCCTCCTCCTCATCATCAGTTTTGCTGTTCTGGCAAACATTTTCCAGCGTATCGGCTACGTTCGATTTTAGAGCGGCGAGAGCGGAAGAAATGCGTAATTGAGTATGGGAGTGCGTAGGAACAGCGTAGCTAAAGCGGCCAACAGCTTTATCGAAGCAGGAATGAAGCGTCGTAGGAACAGGCCTTGATTTTATACGAGAGTAGAGAACTTAAAGTGAGAGCGTCGTTAAAGCGAGAAGGTCGTGCTTTGATCAAGAAAGTGGCCAGCAGCGGGACCATGTCGTCGGTGTCCAGTTTAGACTACTTCCCGTTCTTGTGCCGCTGTTACTACGTCAGAAAAACCTGGAATTGTTACGCTCATCCCGCGGTATTTACACTGTCACTGCTTTCTCCCCGTTTGAGCTACTGTTCAAAATAGGTCAATCTTGATGGGGAGATGGGGAAGAAATTTTGAACCAGTTCAAAATGTCTTCCCGATCTGTAAAATTGCCAGATCCAACCCCATCACCCAAACGCTGCTGCTACGATGCTCCCGGTCCCCGTACACTTTTGCCGCTCTCTCCCGATCTGACAGATTGAATATATCGGGATGCAGATCTTGATAGTGGAATTACATGTGGGGACACTTATAAGGAACACTCCGTGGGGCCCCGTACAGCTATATAACTGGTTTCGGTGTTTTTGATACCTCGTTGAGTACTACTTCCATTGCAAAAGAAATTATAGCAGTGATTCTTTTCACTTAGAATAAAATGATACGGGAGCACTTTCCAGCTACTGGCTGGGGGCCCCTTAAAGAATAAAAATAACTGGATGGGTTTGTGTTTTACATATCTCAGCTGTTAATTCCACTGCCAAGGAAAATAGGCATACATGACTCTTTTCACCTAAAAACACTTAATTCATATGGGGTGGGAATACCTTGGGGCTATACCTGTCAAGGGCCCTGCATCCGGGCCAATTTCGCACCTCTTTTAATCGAATTCTTTAATGTTGAATTAAATTTGCCAAAAATTTCGCCTATAGAGATGACATGGCAGTTCAATGTCATAATCTCTTCATTCAAATTCATATTGAAACATTCACATTACCTCTAACCTTATTCTAAATAACACCTTTTCAACTGAAATCCATATGTAAGACAAACACCATTCCACTATCCGTTCATTCATAAATTCATAATGATATAGCCACGCGATCACTTGCTGCGCTTGTTCATTCAAATTGATTTCTGGCCATCTAATTTAACATGTTCTGCAGTCAATTAAACAGATATGTTCATGCTTGACCTCTTTCCTTATTTTCTTTCATCGTAGTTATTGTTTTGTAAGCATCGTAACATTTCATGTTTTCGCATTCGTTTAAGAGACTTTGACACCAGTTTTTTATTAACGTGCTTTTTGAATCCAAAGAAGTAAGAAGCCACAAATTATCTGGCCGTTACGAGCGCTTTATTACGAGCGGTGGTCCAGTTCCAGGAAGTCAAGGTTATGATCCTCAAATGTTTTTTTTTTAATAATTCTTTCTACGTCTTCTATAGATATACGTCTGTATCTACTGTGCTGCCATGACTATAAAAAAATGAAGTTAATCTGCATTACTGGTACACGTATAGACCTATAACGACATGTATATGAAAGAGAAGGAGCGTTACAGAACAACCAAATCCAATTATACTAGATAAGAAATATGATACTTTTACTGCTTTATAACAGTAATTTATAGATGAAACGCAAACACACATAGAAAGACACGTGAAAATGATCTGAAACAAAGAAATACCATGATTTCAATTTGAATGAACACGTTTGGAATTTAACTGTCTTTCGCGAAATTTAATGACTGAAATACCCTTTTCGGCAAGTCAAGGCGAATTTGAATGAACGTAGGGTACCAGCCAATTTGAATACCCATTTTACGAATTCGAACTTTCTATCAAATGAACCGACAAAAGTGCGAAATTGGCTGGGAAAACCTAACTGGCTTTGATGTTTTGGGTATCTATGATGTAAACTAAGGCCTACTTCGATTGTAAAAGAAAAACAACTATGACTCTTTTCAGCTAAATTATGTCATAATAATTATGTGGGGTAGGGGCACTTTATGGCTACTGTACTGGGCCCAGTCAGGATGAAATGACTGGTTTTCGGAATATGGTCATCTCGGTTGTGCACTATACAGAAGTATGCTTCCTTTGCAAATTTCATGGGTGTTTTGCTACTGTAACCTATAGGACCCCATATACGGGATAAGATGACTTGCTTTGGTGTTTGTGATATCTCTGTTCTGTACAGGATAAAATAACTGGCCTTGGTGTGTTGAATATCTCTGATAGGTACTTCTTCCAGTGCAAAAGAAATTACCCGTGTTTGGGGCTATACTGTCTGGAGCCCCGTGCAGGATAAAATAACTGGCTTTGGTATTTTGGATATCTCTGATGGGTACTACTTCCATTGCAAAGAAATTAGCCGTGACCCTTTTCAGCTGAATGAAACTAATGTGTGTGTGTGTGTGTGTGTGTGTGTGTGTGTGTGTGTGTGTGTGTGTGTGTATGTGTATGTGTGTGTATGTAGAGAGAGGGGGGGGGGGGGCACTTTGGGGTTACTGTCTGGGGCCCGGCCCGTACAGGATAAAATAACTGACTTTGGTGCTTTGGATATCTCTGATGGGTACTATATACTTCCATTGCAAAAGAAATTAGCCGTGACCCTTTTTAGCTGAATGAAACTAATGTGTGTGTGTGTGTGCCGGGGGGGGGGGGGGGGGGAGGGGGGGGGGAGGGGGGGGGGGCTCCTTTGGGGCTACTGTCCGGGGCCCCGTACTGGATAAATATAATTACAGTGAGGGTGCACCAGAGGGGGGTGCACCCCCTCTCGACTCATCATTGCGTCAAACACAAATATCAAAACTCATTGCTTGCACTACGGGGGCGGATCCAGAAATTTCGTAAAGGGGAGGCGGCTTTGCAAAATTAAAGGCTACCGCACCCTCCATATTTTATATTGTTTTAACCCCCCCCCCAAAAAAAAAAAGAAAAGAAAAGAAAAGAAAGGGGGCACCAGAGGGGGATGCGCCCCTCTTGATGCATCATTGCGTCAAGCACAAATGACCAAACTCATTGCTTGCATTAAGGGCGGATCCAGGAATCCAGCAAACGGTAGGCGCCTTTACAAAATAATTATAAGGGCTGCGGCCGCATCCCCCATATTTTATTATCATTGTTTTGAAAAAAAAAGAGAGGTGGCACCAAAGGAGGATGCGCCTCCTTCTCGACCCGCGATTGCGTTAACCATAATATCAAAACTAATTGCTTGCCGTACAGGGACGGATCCAGGAATTCCGATAAAGAGGAAGCGCCTTTACAAAATTTAAATCTGCCGCACCCCCTATTTTTTCTTTTAATTTTTCTATTGTTAAAAAAAAAAAATTGAAGGAGTCACCATAGAGGTATGTGGTAGGAAGTAATGTCCGTCCGGAAAAAGACTCCGGGGGACCTTATTTCCGGGTTCGAATTTAGGAAATAGTATCCTAGGACCAAATATCCGTTTCGCAAGGACCTAATCGCCGCCGAGGGGGATCGAATCGCCGGGTTTGTACGAAGAAGCCTATTCGGGGGACCAAATCGCCACTGATGGGGTCGAATGGGCGGATTTATACGCAAATTCGGGGGGACCAAATCGCCGCCGAGAAAGGACTTGATCGGTGGGTTTAGAAGAACAAGCCTACTATTATACTGTAGTATTCGCTAACGTCAAAGTGCAAGGGACTTAAATCAGCAGGTCAGAAGGATGATTTGCCGCTGAGGTGTTGTTATTTGATTTGTTTAGTGGATTCAAGAAATAATAATATAACTGTTCCATAATAGTCCTTCATGGTGGGGTTATTGACAAATGTGATTCCTAGCAGTAGGCTACTTTAGAGTTAATGTTGGGAATTGGGCTCTTTTGGCATAGGGTTAGGTACGCTTAATAACAACACCCCCCCCCCCCACAAACTGGTATGATTCTCAGTGCAAGACCAATTATTGGCATAAAAAAGGGAAATCATCACCTTTTCTCCATACATGCATTAATCTATCAGCTGTTTCTCGACAGAAATGACAAATCCAATAACACTAATAACATCCTGCACTAACGAGAAGGTAATACCAGGGGCCGCAGAAAAGAAGTTGATACTATTCAATCCTTTGTCGAAATTATCTCACAATATAGGCCTGTTATCAAATTGTCTTATATTCTATATACAATGTTATATTTACCTCATTCTCTGTTGCCTGAGAAATTGAAATGTACATACTATGTTTTTGTCGAAAGACGAAATAAACTTTGAATGAATTAAATTCATTTTATTGACATACAAATTATGGGCAAAATATGCAAAGAAGGAGCTGCCATGTAGGGACCTACTTCTAAGGGCAGTATAAATATCATATTGTCCATGAATGTTTTCACTATTTTTATTATTTTTTTTTGCACTTCATCGTATAGGGAACAAACTGATTATCAGGTGTAGAAGTCAACGAAGTAGGAAATTTGTGAAGTATTTGCAAATATGTTTCCCTTCTCTGTATGCTCCTGATCATATATACGGTATGATATCTTTTACCGCATAATCTGGACGAATCAGATCATGAACAAAGGATTATTCAATTCAATTTGATTCAATTCATTTATTTTCATTCTTCTTTTTCCAACAAACATAAAACAGAATAAATCAGGAATTACATCATGAACATAAACATTCGCCTCTGCAAGAGATAAAATGATACAGTTTAACATATGAATGCATACTGGCAAAAATGCAAAGTTATGTTTTAGTTAAGAAAACAAATTGAGAGGTCCACTAACAAGCTTGAATACTGTTAACCACTCAAAGAATCTTATGAATTACTTATTTACAAATACTTATCACAAATATAATTTACGACAGGACGGAACAAAACAGGAGAAACACAAGACGTCTTGACAGAATAGATTGAATGAACGGAAGGAAAAAAAAGAAAAAAGAGAATGCCTATACACGCTGAACAAGGGAAATGGAACAGGGAATTGGGGTGCTTCAGAGCTCACAGCTCACAGCTGTGGAAGTATCATTATAGCTAAATCATTGCGAAATAATGAATTTAGTGACTGACTGATTGATGGTGTATTGAACCCTGAGGTTGATGAGACCTAGCTAATAAAGAAAAAAGATATCAGAGAGGATTTAACAGAAAGAATTTCAACTTGCACTTGAAATAATACAAAGATGAATATATTTTTTTTGCTTCACAGCTTAATGAATTCCAAAATCTGGGACCGGCGTAAATAAAATGTATTCTGAGCCAATAAAGTTCTCAGGAGGGGTAAATGAAACTCATCGATTGCCTAGTGGGATATTTATGAAAAAACTGGTTCCGTGGGAACATTAAATTGAAAATATTGGGAAGTGCATTTGTGTTGTAATTAAACACAAAACTTGCCATGATGAAAAAATAAAGGTACAAATCTTTGATTTTCAAAATCTTATATTTAGTGAATAATGGATCTGAATAAGAACGTGGCGGGATGCCACAAATAATACGAAGTGCTCGTTTTTTTCTTTTGTAACAGTAGTTTATCTAGTATAGTTTGATTGGCACTACCCCATGCTAGGAGTCCGTAATCAAGATAAGGTAAAATTAGAGAAAATACAACCGCAACAAACAGGGTAATTTCATATGAAACTTGAGTCTATCAATGATATCAATATTAGTCGAAATTATGCGGCCTCCACGAAAGTTTATCGTCCATCGTGATACGTGCAGAGTCATCAGAAATAACCTATGCGTAAAGCTTCTGGAATTGCTAAAAAGCATATTACTCGGTTTTCTGGAGATTAAGTGATAATTCAGTAGCTCTTATCCACTGAAACACTTTTTCTTCAATTCGGAATTAACGATTCGAACGAGAGTATCTGGATTTTGGCGAGAAAAGAAAATATCTGAGTCATCAGCAAAGAGTATAAATGAGAGTATGTCACATGATCTGCAAAAGCCATTCATGTAAATAACAAAAAGTAAAGGTCTTCTAACAAGCTACCCTGTGGGACGCCACAATGAATCCTATAATAGACTTGAGTTGTTCTCGTTCAGAGTTATGTATTGTTTTCGATTTTGTAGGTAATTCCTGAATCACTCCAAGGCCTCCCCCCGTATTCAATAATAAGACAATATTTTGTGAAGTAAAATGTCATGATTAATTGTATCGAAGGCCTTGGAGAAGTTCAGGAAGATACCAATAAGATGAGAATGATTATAAATAGTATGCGCGGTGTGTGGTCAATAAACTTCAAATGGACATGAACGGTGCTGTGTTTCTGACGAAACCCAAATTGAGAATTGGTTAAGAAAATTCATTGTTCTTGTAAATATTATGAACCTAAGACCCTAAGAATATGAACTTAACCAGGGAGGTGTCTCACCTCCCTGACCTTACTATTATAGTGTTGATGAAGAATTCAATAAGTGAATACATGTATGTACAACATGCACCTTTTTCACTTCTGCCCTTGATAATAATAATAATAATAATAATAATAATAATAATAATAATAATAATAATAATAATAATAATAATAACAAGTTCTTATATAGCGCATTTCAGACTTGAAAAGAATTTCAATGCGCTTTACAAACAAACAAACAAATTATACCATAATACAAAATGTAGCAACAAAAATTACAATTTACCAAGCACAATATATTACCCTACAATCACTATTTCTTAAATATACGTACATTGAAGGTCAGAGCTGCCAGTACTACTGAAAAATGACTTCAAGTTTAACAATCATAGGCTATTTCGTAAAGATAGGTTTTGAGTTTTTGTTTGAAATTGTCTATTGGCATCTGACTTCTAAGTGGGTCTGGCAGAGAATTCCATAGAGTAGGTGCAGCAAAAGAAAAAACCCTGTCCCCATAAGACTTCGTTCGAATGGTAGGTACAACAAGCAAGTTTCGAGCAGAGGATCGGAGACATCTAGTAGGCTTATATGGGGTTATGAGTTCTGTAATGTAGTGCGGGGCTGTTCCGTGTAGTGCCTTGAAAGTAATGAGGAGGATCTTGTATTGAATACGATATCTTATAGGAAGCCAGTGCAGATCTTGAAGGATTATGTGTTCACGTTTCTTGGCAAGTGTAACAAGGCGGGCAGCGGAAGGTTGATAAATATTAGCACATGAGAAACGGCTCAAGGTTTATTCACCCCAACGCTTTATGGTACCATACCCAAGAAATAGCTCGAGCAAATCTTCGCTGACAAATAAAACGAAATTTAAGGTCCATAAAACGGGAATTTCACAAGCAGATATTGTACTCAAAAGCAATATGTAAATGCCTTCATTAAGTCTTCATCAAATTACCATTCAAAAGTATTACGGATTGTGGGAAAGACACAAAGAAACTGTATAAAGCTGTTATTGCTTTAACTTTTACCAAAATACCTCACTCATGGTGATCAGACTGAGCTTGAAAATTGTTTTAATCAGAATTTTGTTGGTAGAATCCTGGCAATTCAACAGTCTTTCCAAACTTCCATCGTACAGTCAGATGACATTGTCTGTGAGGCCAAGTAAGAATTGAGTGAGTTACAGTATGTCACTATAGATGGTATAGAACATTAACTTATTAGTCAAGAACTCACCAAACAAATCACGTGAACTAAATACAATCCCAACAGACAGTGGCGTATCGGTGTGGGGGGCAAGGGGGGCACTTGCCCCGGGCGCCACTTCTTCGGGCGCCAAAAAACGAAAAAAAAAAAAAAAAAAAACGAAGAAGAAGAAGAAGAAGAAGAAGAAGAAGAAGAAAAACCTCGACCCGACCGGGGGAGGGGGGGGGGGGGGGCGGGGCAGTAAACCAAATCAAATAAGATAAAAACAAAACATGATGATGACGCGGACAAAATGACAATGTATATTGTGTTCACACATGTCATTTTATATTTAACAGGCAAAATGTTTCACGTAGCAGCGGCTGCAATTTCTTTTATTCTGAAGAGATCGCCGATTGGATCAAAGGAGGGCGCCAACGGTTTCGAACATTGGGGGGGGGGAGGGGCAAAAAACAAAACAAAATAAGAACAAAACGTAATGATGACGCAGAAATATACAAATTTCGGCTCACTCGCTCGTACTAGTTCAGAGGATTTTTTCAAGTCCTCTGTTTGTTGGTATAAATCGTTATCTATAACGCCGTCACTATTATTATTTTGACTAGAATTGTAAGATTTAATAAGCAAAAATGTCAAGAATTCCATGTTTTGTAAGCTGGAAAACAAAAATTTTCGGCTCGCTCGCCTAATATTTCTCATAAAAATATAAGAACAAAACGTGATGATGACGCGGAAATAGGGCCTATGCAAATTTCAGCTCACTCGCGCGTACTAAGATGGAGTATTTTTTCAAGTCCTCAGTTTGTTGGTATAAATCGTTATCTATAAGGCCGTCACTATATCTTGATTAGAATAAGCCAGTTCGCAATTACCTCATTTACACATTGGTACAAATGACATTTCTTTTTTCTCTGCTTGTTAGGCACTTCACTCGTTTTCAAAGGGGGCATAATGCATAAGCGTGCCCGACGTAACAATTTATGGAATTCATGTTTTGTATTTGAATGCAAAACAGCCTATTTTCTTATAGCGATGGTTGCGAAATAACAGTCTTGTTGTTAGGTGGATGTGCTGGCAAGCCTCATTTATATAAGGATCACATGAATAATTATTGCATCACGGATGCTTATCTCAATGAATTTACAAACCAAAATGCCTGTTGGTAAAAATGACCTTTTTCTGCTCATGCGCAGAGTGTAATTACGAACTGGTCTATTGTAAGATTAAATAAGCTAAAATGACAAGAATTCCATGTTTTATATCAAAGCTGAAATACAAACATTTTCGGCTCGCTCGTTGCGCTCAATCGCCAAAATTTATTACATTTAAATCACCCTCAAAAGACCTCAAAAGCATATGATATGAAAAAGCATAAAGTCTCTATCTGGATGGGGTTTAGGTTGAACACTTTTTCAGAAATTAGGGGCGCAGATTTTCGCGCTTGCCCAGGGCGCCGTTTTCCCTAGATACGCCACTGACAACTGATTTGGTTAAGAATTGTAGCACAGTTTTGGTATTATACCCGTTATTATAAGAATCACAAACATGCCAGCCTGAGATAAGGTGTATTCCCACAGGATTGTAAAAGAGTTGCTATTTATCAAATTTTAAGAAATAACAATAGGTTTGGAGTTTCTCTGAGACTACCGTCTAATCTCACTTTTATTCTTTTTGAGTAAACTGCTTGAAAGTTGTTGTTTTCTCAGAATTGACAACTATCTGCAAGATTGGTTTTCTTTTATCCATTTAGATCTGCAATTTAGCCTGGTCGAATGATGTGGAAACACTGTTAGTCAATTTAACATACATTATTGTGCTCAGAGAATTGGATTATGGGAATATCACTGTTGTTATCATGCTTGATATGAGCTCAGCTCGTGGCACAGTAAATCACGCTATGCAGACTCAAAGGTTGAAATATTTGGGTATCGAGGAAACCGTCCTTGATTAGTCCCATTTCTCTGAACAATCCCAGTGGTACGTCAGAATCACATTTGTTATTTTACCCCTGGTCATAAAGCTACTGCACAAGTTTGGCAATGTTTGATGTACCAAAGCCAGGAAAGGGTATTGTTGGAAGCCCGCTATCCTTTTTACTTGTGCGCAATAAATCAGTGAAGTGTATTTCGCTAACATTGTAGTAGTTATCATTGTTATGCAGATGATATAAAACTCTTTGTGTCTTAAAACCTATACTACGTTTACCGTGTCATCCGACAATGCAAAACTGTCTTGAAGAATGTTTCCCAGACCTGAAAATCTAGTTTGCATCCAATGACCTTAAACTGACTAATGGTAAAGCTTAATTTTTCTTATTTACTATTAGATTCAAATGACATGCTAAGTAAGAACGACTATCACGAGAGCGCCTTATGTTCACATTGCTAGCAACTTTACATCATTCCATCAAAAACAGTCCGTTATAGGTGTTATAGGGGTCCAGGAAATGTCTTTTCCAAACCATATTATTCAAGTTCAGCGGAGTATTAGATATCATGCAGTTGCATAATTTAAGTTTCATAAAAAAGATATTCTCTAAATCCGCAAAATGAATGCTTTTTCTTATTTTTTCTTTTTATATTTTCTCATTTGGATTTTTTTTTCGAATTTGCTGCTATGTAATCTCCACAGGGAGATGTTATAAAACTTCAACAATACCAAAATTATTCCTCCCGCCTGTCACAAAAAAGTTTGATTACATATCACCAATCTTCCGTTCTTTACGTTGAAAAAAAAGTCATTTTTAAGATTCTGTTATTAGTACATCATTCAGTTCACTCTCTTTCCCCGCATACTTGCAAGTCTCTGTACGATTCCCAAATACACATTGAAGCGGAGACGAAGCCTATACGTTCTTCATGTGAGATGCACTGTCCATTCTTATACCAAGAAATTAACATGGATGGGGATCGCTCTCTCTCTCTCTCGGTCATAGGATCATGCAAACTGTAACATATTCCACTGCGCCAACTTCCATCTACAGGAACATTCAAATCTAAACTAGGGACGTATTACGTGTTGAGGATTACATATAACTGCAATCCAAGATATATATATTTTTAAAAAAAATCTTGTCAGGGATTATGTTTCCTTTTTTTGTCATTTACTTCCCTGTTGTCATGTTTTGTACATGTAGGCCTAGGTAATGTGTGTATATTTTTCTTTCTTCCTTCCTTTTCAAAGCGCCTTTGGCACCAACATTGAATATGTGCGCCATACAGAATACACGTAGTGACTGCAGGTGTATTATCATTATTTTGTCCAAAATGAATTTCACGAAAGTCGTACCCATGGTGGCATTCAGAATGCAGACGTAGAACTTGTGAAACGTTGCATGGTAATGGGGATGGGGTTAACTTTGAAACCCCCCCCCCCCCCCACCACCACCACCACCACAGTGTAAGCACCACTAAATAAAACTGAAACATACTCAAGTGATACAACGTGCACATACCAATAAAAGGACGATTTTCTTGCCCAGCAAAAATAGGAATGTGTGGGACTGAGTGTTATGTAGAACGCAGCGACTTAGTCACCACGTAAGTCTGGAATCAAACACTAATATTCGGATATGAAGTGTAATTTTGTTATCCAAATCACACCAGAACTTCCACTCAACTATTAATAGATACGGTCATGGTACCAAACAGACACCACTTGAAATGTAAATTTAAAATGATTAAATTTCGATCCAGTGTCCTGTACTGTCGCAGTACACATCGGCCACTGGCGCTATCGCTGCTGGCAGAGTTACTGTGTGTGGGAGTAGGGACACTATTTCCGTCAGTGTTGAAAAGACCTAGGACCATATCGCCGGTTGAAATCAGGATATCACATCCTAATAGACCAGGAGCTGGCTGCTGGTCAATTTACCCCATCAAGCCCAAAAGGTTTGACCCCTCAAAGTTACTGGGGCCACCCCCCTCATTACAAAACTGGGCGTCAGCCTGATACCTGAGGGCGGGGTCGTCCCCCAGGGACCCCCCCAAAATGGCCCCCGGCGGGTGTAATTTACCCCATGGAGCCCATGGACCAAACCTGGTCTAAAAGAATGGCCTAGGGGTGTACATAATAAAAATATAAAAACTGACAAAATATCTGGTCGGGAAAGGGGTTGCCAGACCGTCCCCCCCTGGGCCCCCCCTGGCGGGTGTAATTTACCCCAGTCAGCCCATGCACCAAACTTGGTCCAATGAAAGTACTATGGGTGTACATAATGAAAATATAAAAACTGACACGATATCTGGTTGGGAAAGGGGTTGCCAGATCCCCTCACCCCCACCCCCCCCCCCCACCACCGCCCATTGCGCCCCTTCGTGGGTTTAATTTAGCCAACAGCACCCATGGATCAAATTTGGCTGGGGGAAAGTAGGCCCCACTATGGGTGTGCAAAAAATAAAGATAAAAGCTGACAAAATATCTCACTTACAAAGAGTAATCAAACATATCCCCTACCTTTGCTAACCCCCCCCCCCCCCCCCCATTTTTTAGTGTGAAGGGCCTATACGGTTTGGAGAGGTATGAATGAGCGTGTCATAAAAAGTAATAAATGGAACTTCTTGAATTAAGATGAAGTTATGACAACAGAAGCATTGTGTGTGTACATATATCCACATGCCCCATCCCACTCCCTCCCCCAAAAGAATGGAGTTATTGATATCTACACTAGAAACATACTCAGACAGTGCAGACCTTTGCCAAGCAGCTCATTTCCACCCATTCACACATGCTAAAAACTGCCAAATTTCCCACATAAAAGCCTTTTGCTTTTAAATGCCATCAACTTCCAGGTGTGTGGTAGTGCATTATACCTTGAGCACATGCCTTTACCTTTAGTGCGCATGGATGCAAACCTCAAATTCATGCAGCTTGAACTCCCAATTCCATTGATCTCATCTGCCATAAGATAAAAATCATCAAAATTTCATAAAGATTCCCGCATCACTACCAAAATTTATATTTATCATCTGTTTTTAAAATGTAGTTGTGTTATTATCATCTTTTCATACAAGTTTCATCCAAATGTGTTCTCAACCTTTCAAGTTGTTTTGCATACAAACAATAATGCAGACAATACTATATATAAGTAACATAAAACCTCAAGTGGCAGAAATAATCACAACTGTATGCAACATCCTACAGTTCAACTGTGTTACCATGCATGTGGAGCAAGCTCATGTACAACAGTACAAGAAACTGTATACCTGTGATACAAAATTGTACATGCAGTGGGTGCATAGGCCATAGTGTGTTTAATTGCATGCATATATTTGTATGTTGTATACATTTTACTTGTTGCATGCAATTATACATTTCGAAGATCGGCAACACGTGTATCATCAGTCTGCAAACAATAAAAAGGCGGTGTTTTCCTGACCTTGGTATTAAGTGAACTGGGCTTTCCTATTGTAGGTACTATACTGGTAGGCCCCTATGACAGTAGTACATGTATTTCATCACTGGATGACAATTGGTGTCAGTAACAAAGCAAACAAAGAAAGGTCAAGAGTCTAGATCTTGGACTAGATCTAAGTCTCAAATATGCTATGATATGGCTAGATATCTAACGTTAGGACCTATATTTCCTATACATGCTATAGCTTGTAGAGTACCTAGTACTATTTGGCGAAACCAAATGAACTGGAACAGGGGATGGATTATCAGCGAGATGTAGTGTATTATGAGTCATAACTGAAAAACCAATAAATAGAACATCAATGTTCTCAGCCTATATAGGTTTAAGTGTCAAAGGTGTGCATTGCTTTAAATTTGCATAGAACACTTAAACCCTGAATTTGTTAAAGTCACTGCACTTCCTATCATTCATAGCTAGAGTCAAAAAGGCAGAATTATACTACATTTCAATTTCTCTATCTAATAGACAACTTTGATTTTAGGATTAGAAATAGCCTTATTAATAGCTATATGTATCATAAGTGTTGAAGATGCAGATGTTCCAGTGAATGCATACTTGCAGAATTGGGTATGAAGATTAGGCATATAATCTGAAACTCCCTTTAAATATAGCAAAAGAAATCACAAACAGCCTGATTAAAGTTGCAAATATTGTGATATCGATGTCTTAACAAGCTACAGTACATGCAGCATGTCTACCATGCCAGAAACATGGACAGAGAGCCTTAAGATTGAAGAGCTGTGACCAAATGAAGCCTCAAATTGCTTAAATTGCAAATCAAATCCATTGGTAGTAAGATAATATTTTAAATACCTGCAAAAATATAGGAATCTGTACCAAAGGTCGTTCACTTACACCTCTGTTAGAGCCAAAGCTATAATTGTGCATTGCTACAGTATTTATGCTCAACTCTGAGTTTGTTTACACTGATGTATGAGGCGAAAGTACACATAAGCTTGTTTTCACTTTAGTTGTTTGTTTTCTATACCTTGTGCAGCTCTCATAGTTTACAGGTACAAACCTTTGTTGGTTGTCAATGAGTCTGCACAAAGACTACTACATGCACCACACTGGCACTGCAGCCTCTCCTGGGAGAGGCTACAACACAGGGACAGTTTGTTATTTCTTTTGCTATATTTAAAGAGAGTTTCAGATTATTTGCCTAATCTTCATACCAAATTCTGCAAGTATTCATTCAGTGGAACATCTGCATCTTCAACACTTATGATACATATAGCTATTAATAAGGCTATTTCTAATCCTAAAATCAAAGTTGTCTATTAGATAGAGAAATTGAAATGTAGTATAATTCTGCCTTTTTGACTCTAGCTATGAATGATAGGAAGTGCAGTGACTTTAACAAATTCAGGGTTTAAGTGTTCTATGCAAATTTAAAGCAATGCACACCTTTGACACTTAAACCTATATAGGCTGAGAACATTGATGTTCTATTTATTGGTTTTTCAGTTATGACTCATAATACACTACATCTCGCTGATAATCCATCCCCTGTTCCAGTTCATTTGGTTTCGCCAAATAGTACTAGGTACTCTACAAGCTATAGCATGTATAGGAAATATAGGTCCTAACGTTAGATATCTAGCCATATCATAGCATATTTGAGACTTAGATCTAGTCCAAGATCTAGACTCTTGACCTTTCTTTGTTTGCTTTGTTACTGACACCAATTGTCATCCAGTGATGAAATACATGTACTCACTGTCATAGGGGCCTACCAGTATAGTACCTACAATAGGAAAGCCCAGTTCACTTACCAAGGTCAGGAAAACACCGCCTTTTTATTGTTTGCAGACTGATGATACACGTGTTGCCGATCTTCGAAATGTATAATTGCATGCAACAAGTAAAATGTATACAACATACAAATATATGCATGCAATTAAACACACTATGGCCTATGCACCCACTGCATGTACAATTTTGTATCACAGGTATACAGTTTCTTGTACTGTTGTACATGAGCTTGCTCCACATGCATGGTAACACAGTTGAACTGTAGGATGTTGCATACAGTTGTGATTATTTCTGCCACTTGAGGTTTTATGTTACTTATATATAGTATTGTCTGCATTATTGTTTGTATGCAAAACAACTTGAAAGGTTGAGAACACATTTGGATGAAACTTGTATGAAAAGATGATAATAACACAATTACATTTTAAAAACAGATGATAAATATAAATTTTGGTAGTGATGCGGGAATCTTTATGAAATTTTGATGATTTTTATCTTATGGCAGATGAGATCAATGGAATTGGGAGTTCAAGCTGCATGAATTTGAGGTTTGCATCAATGCACACTAAAGGTAAAGGCATGTGCTCAAGGTATAATGCACTACCACACACCTGGAAGTTGATGGCATTTAAGAGCAAAAGGCTTTTATATGGGAAATTTGGCAGTTTTTAGCATGTGTGGATGGGTGGAAATGAGCTGCTTGGCAAAGGTCTGCACTGTCTGAGTATGTTTCTAGTGTAGATATCAATAACTCCATTCTTTCGGGGGAGGGAGTGGGATGGGGCATGTGGATATATGTACACACACAATGCTTCTGTTGTCATAACTTCATCTTAATTCAAGAAGTTCCATTTATTACTTTTTATGACACGCTCATTCATACCTCTCCAAACCGTATAGGCCCTTCACACTAAAAAATGGGGGGGGGGGGTAGCAAAGGTAGGGGATATGTTTGATTACTCTTTGTAAGTGAGATATTTTGTCAGCTTTTATCTTTATTTTTTGCACACCCATAGTGGGGCCTACTTTCCCCCAGCCAAATTTGATCCATGGGTGCTGTTGGCTAAATTAAACCCACGAAGGGGCGTAATGGGTGGTGGTGGTGGGGGGGGGGGGGTGAGGGGATCTGGCAACCCCTTTCCCAACCAGATATCGTGTCAGTTTTTATATTTTCATTATGTACACCCATAGTACTTTCATTGGACCAAGTTTGGTGCATGGGCTGTGTGGGGTAAATTACACCCGCCAGGGGGGGCCCAGGGGGGGACGGTCTGGCAACCCCTTTCCCGACCAGATATTTTGTCAGCTTTTATATTTTTATTATGTACACCCCTAGGCCATTCTTTTAGACCAGGTTTGGTCCATGGGCTCCATGGGGTAAATTACACCCGCCGGGGGCCATTTTGGGGGGGGTCCCTGGGGGACGACCCCGCCCTCAGGTATCAGGCTGACGCCCAGTTTTGTAATGAGGGGGGTGGCCCCAGTAACTTTGAGGGGTCAAACCTTTTGGGCTTGATGGGGTAAATTGACCAGCAGCCAGCTCCTGGTCTATAAGACATTAAATCCTGAAACCTGACACGGAGATTTGGTCCCCCGGAGTGTTTCTCCAGGGGGGACATAATCGCCTACTACACCTCTCTCGATCCGCGATTGGGTTAAACACAAATGTCAACACTCATTGCTTGCATTAGAGGGGCGGTCCAAATTCCGTAAAGGAGAGAAGCGTTTATAAAATCAAAAAGTTGCGCAAACTGGCTCGCCTTTTTTTTTTCATTTCATTTCTTTTGTGTTAACAAAAAAAAAAAAAAAGACGGGGAGGGGGTACCGTGTTCCCCTCTAGATCCGCGACTGCGTCAACCACAAGTTAATGGCAAAACCCATTGTTTGCATTACAGGGGGCGGAACCAGGAATTCCGTAAAGTGGAGGCTCCTTTACAAAATTAAAGGCTGCCGCATTAACTGTCGTTTAAACAAAAGAAATAAAAAGATATTAATAAGGGAGAGGGGGATTACGCCAACCTTTCATTTTGAGAAGACGTCTCCCCTTTACGCTTTACGGAATTCCTGGACCCGCTCCTGTAATACAAGCAATGAGCAAGCATTTCTGTTGTTGTTAAACCAACAGAAATGAAAAATAGGGGGTGCGGCAGGTTTTAAATTTGTAAAGGCTCCTCCCCTCTACAGAATTCCTGGATCCGCCCCTCTAATGCAAGCAATGAGTTTTGACATTTTGTGGTTGACGCAATCGCGGATCGAGACGGGCGCATCCCCCTCTGATGCCCCCTCTATTTTTTTTCTTCAAAACAACATAAATGATAAAAAGATGGGGTAATGTGTCAGGCTTTAATTATGCAAAGGTGCACCCCTCCCCTTTTCGGAATTCCTGGACCCGCCCCTGTAATGGAAGCAATGAGTTTGGTCATTTGTGGTTGACGCAATCATAGTTCGAGGGGGGGGGGGCATCCCCCATGGTGCCCCCTCTATATATTTTGTTAAAACAAGAGAAAATGAAAAGAAGAAAATGGGGTGGTGTCGCGTGAGCCTTTGATTTTGTAAAGGCGCCTCCCCTTCACGGAATTCCTGGATACGCCCCTGTAATGTAAGCAATGAGTTTAGTCATTTGTGGTTGACGCAATCATGGATCGAGAGGGGGCGCATCCCCCATGGTGCCCGAAAAGCAGAAAATGGGGTGGTGTCGCGCCAGCCTTTGATTTTGTAAAGGCGCCTCCCCTTCACGGAATTCCTGGATACGCCCCTGTAATGCAAGCAACGAGTTTGGTCATTTGTGGTTGACGCAATCATGGATCGAGAGGGGGCGCATCCCCCATGGTGCCCGAGAAGAAGAAAATGGGGTGGTGTCGCGCCAGCCTTTGATTTTGTAAAGGCGCCTCCCCGTCACGGAATTCCTGGATACGCCCCTTTATTCCTGGATCCACCCCTGTGACGCGTTATGACATTTGCAGTTAGTTTGAAAATTTTGACATCTGTGGTCGACGCGTTATGACATTTGTGGTTAATCCCCAATTTTGACATTTGTGGTTGACGCAATCGCGGATTGAGAGGGGGCGCATCCCCCATTAGTGCCCAATATCTTTATTTCGTTAACACAACAGAAATAAAAAAAAGAAAATAGGGGAGGGGGAGGGTCGTGCAAGACTTTTACTTTGTAAAGACGCATCCCCTTTACGAAATTCGTGGATCCGCCCCTGTAATGCAAGCAATGAGTTTGGTCATTTGTGCTTGACGCAATGATGCATCAAGAGGGGGCGCATCCCCTCTGGTGCCCCCTTTCTTTTCTTTTCTTTTTTTTTTTGGGGGGGGGGGTTAAAACAATATAAAATATGGAGGGTGCGGTAGCCTTTAATTTTGTAAAGCCGCCTCCCCTTTACGAAATTTCTGGATCCGCCCCCGTAGTGCAAGCAATGAGTTTTGATATTTGTGTTTGACGCAATGATGGGTCGAGAGGGGGTGCATCCCCCTCTGGTGCACCCTCACTGTAATTATTAGGTTAAAACAACAGAAACACAAATAAGAAATGGGGGGGGGGGGGAGTGTCGCGCTAGCCTTTGATTTTGTAAAGGCGCCCTCCCCCCCCCCTTTATGGAATTCCTGGATTCTTCCCCCCCCCCCCGTGAAGCGTTATGTCACACGTCGACCACATGTGGTCGACGTGTTATTGCATTTGTGGTTAATCCCCGATTTTGACTTGTGGTTGACGCAATCGTGGATTGAGAGGGGGCCCATCCCCCTTTAGTGCCCCTCTCTTTATTTCGGAGGGGGGAAGGTCGCGCCAGCCTTTGACTTTGCAAAGACGCCTCCCCTTTACGGAATTCCTGGATCCGCCCCTGTAATGCAAGCAATGAGTTTTTCCATATGTGGTTGACGCAATGATGGATCGAGAGGGGGCGCTTCCCCCTCTCGTGCACCCTCACTAACAGAAACAAAAATAAGAAAAGGGGGTCGCGCCAGCCTTTGAATTTGTAAAGCCCCCCCCCCCCCCTTTACGGAATTCATGGATCCGCCCCTGTGTCGCGTTATGACATTTGTGGTCGACGTGTTATTGCATTTGTGGTTAATCCCCGATTTTGACTTGTGGTTGACGCAATCGTGGATTGAGAGGGGGCCCATCCCCCTTCAGTGCCCCTCTCTTTATTTCGGAGGGGGGAAGGTCGCGCCAGCCTTTGACTTTGCAAAGACGCCTCCCCTTTACGGAATTCCTGGATCCGCCCCTGTAATGCAAGCAATGAGTTTTTCCATATGTGGTTGACGCAATGATGGATCGAGAGGGGGCGCTTCCCCCTCTCGTGCACCCTCACTAACAGAAACAAAAATAAGAAAATGGGGTCGCGCCAGCCTTTGAATTTGTAAAGCCCCCCCCCCCCCCCCTTTACGGAATTCATGGATCCGCCCCTGTGTCGCGTTATGACATTTGTGGTCGACGTGTTATGACATTTGTGGTTAATCCAATATTGATATTTGTGGTTGACGCAATCGCGGATTTAGGGGGGGGGGGCACATCCCCCTTCAGTGCCCATCTCTCTTTATTTTGTGAACACTACAGAAATGAAAATAAGAAAATGGGGGGGGGGGGCGAGGGTCGCGCCAGCCTTTGATTTTGTAAAGGCGCCTCCCCTATGGAATTCCTCGATCCGCCCTTGTGACGCGTCATGACATTTTACAGAAAATTAGGAAATTTTGACATTTGTCGTCGACTTGTTATGACATTAGAGGTTAATTCGATTTTGACATTTGTCGTCGACGTTTTATGACATTAGTGGTTGATCCGATTTTGACATTTGTCGTCGACGTGTTATGACATTAGTGGTTGTTTTGACATTAGTGGGCGATTTTGACATTAGTGGGCTCTACAGACCGTCAGCACAAGTATAGCTTGACTGGCATGATGGCCTTATTGGGAAATATATTTTTGTTCTACATTACAATAGTATGCTTTAGAGGGAAAAGAAGATGTGAGTGAGTGTTGTGCGAGTGCAATAGGTGGGTTGAATGTTTGTGTTGGGGCCATTTTATGATACTTATTCTTCAGTATATCAGTACAATAATACTAATAATGCAGACCAAAACATAAACAAAAAAATCATATTTGTTATCATACTTTATTTCACTATACTCAATAGTCAAAATATATTTCTTTAAACTAGCTTTGAAAGAAAACAGAGATGTTCGTGTTTTTAGGGAGTTTGGTAGGCCTAAACGCATTTCTGCTGGTGTGACCGCCATGACGGCTAGCAGTCAAAGCGAAAGTCTGCTCCAAATTTACAACCTTGCCCTATTTCCTGATACTGTCCGCATGTCTAACTCTTGTTGTCCGCAAGTCATCCTGATTGTCCTCGTTCATGACTTAATCATTCCTGGTGTAATCTAGATGTTTCCGCGCTGCCCGGCTACGATTAGCATATTCCGGGGTATGTCACGCTATTCCGGAGTGATTCCTAGGACACTCCCAGGAATGTCACAGGACAAGCCGATTCGCACATATTTTCCGCGTCTGACGCGGACAGGATGCCAAAATGACAGAATTTACCTCCGCAACCCTTCCTGGGCTTGTCCACACCCTAGTGGACGTCCGCCCATATTACAAAACATGGAATTCGTGTGTGAACACAATAAACATTGTCATTTTGTCCTCGTCATCAACATCAATTTTTATCTTGTTTGATTTGGTCTTCTGCCCCCCCCCCCGATTCTCCCTCCCCCTCCCGTTTTTTTCTTCTTCCTCGTTTTTTTCTCGTTTTTTCGTTTTTTGCGCCCCCAAGGAGTGCCCCCCCTTGCCCCCCCCCCCCTCAGATACGCCACTGAGTAAAGATGTGTTTGTTTTTTTCCTGGAGGCGCACGCAGTCAGTTATTAATTATTGTATCATCATTGTATCATATGTATTTTTTTTCTTCTTCTTCTTTTTTCTTCTTCTTTTGTTACTGTTAATATGCTGGTTTTGTTAATGTTATTGTGTTTTCTAGTTTTCTAGTCTTTTTGTATGAATAGCACAAGTGCGCTTAGAAACACCAGTATGAAGCGCCATATCAATGCAATTATTATATATTATATTATAATAAAGCTACTTCAGCCTATTTAGAAGAAATATCTCTTTGCGATATAAAAAAAAAAAAACTTTCCTGATGAGAACATCATTATGAGAGTATATCATTGATTTTCGATTGGTATGATGCAATGTACTTTTAGATGAAATGTTGATTTCATATTATGTAACGTTCGGAATTAAGGAATTAAGAAAAGTATAGAAAAGGGCAATTCATAAAAACACTCAAGATCGTAGACAATAGCTGCATGTCGTATAGATAAGATGATCAATAGTGGTCGATGTATGTGTTTGTGTGAGTATCATTATGCATATCATGTTGTCTATAGAATCGAGTAAATTTTCTTCTCATTGTTTCCATCTTGCATTCCCTTGAAGTTATGAGGATAGGTACATTGGACACCATGCCTTCAAAGTGGCCATCACTAGTAGAATGTTTGTAACATAATTTCATGTTAAGTCTTACTGTGACTTATGAATTACTCATCGATGTGTGTGTGTGTGTGTGTGTGTGTGTGTGTGTGTGTGTGTGTGTGTGTGTTGCGTGTTGAATTCTAAGTTTTGACTGTATGAACACTGAATGACGCAAACTCCGTGTCCCGTAATGTGAAGGAAAACTAATGCCCCAGTCACACAGTGCTTTACGATGGATTACGTCCGCCGCGGATAGATACGAATGAGTGGACGCAGGGGGACGCAGCGTGGACGCAGGCATCCGCAGGGACGTATGTAGACGTAACTGTCCGTAACTCATCCGTGAAGAAACGCAAAATGACGTCGCCGAACCTGCGAAATTTTGAAATGTTCAAAATTTCGCAGAGGGACGCCACGGACGCAAACTTACGCAAGTAACCGTAACCAAACGTAACTATCCGTAACTGAACGTAACTACCCGTGGCTTGGTCGCAAACCATCCGCAAAAAAATTTACCTCCCGTCCGTTTGCGTTCACTTACGTCCACCGTAAGTATCTGAAATTAACCGGAAGTTAACGTATTACAACAGTTTTATCCGCTTACGGATATTTACGGACAGCTACGGATGTTGCGGACAATTACTTCCTTCGACGTTTTCCGTTTTCCACTCGCATGGGAACACAGAGACCCGTGGGAAGGCACACTACTCCTGTTGCCAAGCTGCAGCGCCTTAGAATGCTACAACACAGTCGGAGCGGTGGAGAGGCAGAACTGCATGGACAAATTATGACATTTCTCCCACAATTAATGGTCATTTTAAGTGGCACCCATATAACATGTATACTCATGACATCGGTTGACTCTTGGTGCTGAATTTTTTTTCTTGTACTCTTCGAATGTATATTTTTCAAAAAAAGCAATATTTTGCGTAGGGGATGGGGTGACAGCATTTTATTAACTTTTCTGGCCGGGGAAGGTGTGGGACAAGGGCAACTATATAAAATGAGAACGAATTTGGTATTTCTATATAGTCTTACCCATGCATTTTACGCTCCATCGAATGTGTATTACATTTTTTTAAATAATAATAATACTACTACTAATAATAATACTAATACTACTACTACTACTACTAATAATGATGATGATAATAATAATAATAATAATGATAATAATAATAATAATAATAATAATAATAATAAAGGACATCTATATTGCGCAGCTACTATAATAATATACTCTACTGCGCATTACAAAATGACATGCATACAAGAAATTCAAACAGAAAATACATTACTTCAAGAGATGACTTGATATTGTACTTGGGTGTGGGAGGGGTGTTTAAAGGTTTTGATGTCTTTTTTTTCTGTAAATTTAATAAGCATTGCTTTATCATAAATATCTCCTTAACATAACCCAGTAAGTCATGAATATCGCTGAACAACGACAGCGTAACCACAGTTTGTCTATTCCATGACTGCAAGTAATATTTTCTTACTCTAATGTTTAACTTTTCGATCTATATTGTATTTTATTTGTGGTATAGTGATGTTATATGTGACCCTGCACCACAACACACACAAAAAAGTCGTCACACATGAAATTTTTGTCGGAGCATGTTCTGAAAGAGCAGACTTTAAGCTTTAAAATGATGTATTACTCAAATCAAATGGACTCTCCTAACCTATCTAAATATTGGAAAGAATGCACACACTCAGAAAAAGTGTAAACTGAGAAAAGAGGCTCTGAAGTACAGTGTCTATTCAAGCGCTTAATCTTTATCAAGCCGTGCTGGTTGTGGATGAATGGGACAAAAAACAGGATGGAAACCACCGGAGTAACAACAATGAGGGAATTATCAGATTAAACTGAAATTAATAATAATAATGATAATAATAATAATAATAATAATAATAATAATAATAATAATAATGATAATAATAATGATAATAATGATAATAATAATAATAATAATAATAATAATAATAATAATGATGATGATAAGGCCTTATTTACCCAGGGTAGCCAAGTCAAGATCGGCTCGGTTGACCCATTTCACCTATTTTCAGTCCTCACACAAAATCGCTGTGTGCGACTTTTTGTTCGTTTTGTGATGCACGGTCACATACATTCTATACATTTATGACGTTTATTCATATTTGAGTTGCACAAACAAAATTCAAACTTCAAGTTCAAAATTTCATATATCTTTTATTATTGTAAAGTAAATTAAAGGATTACGATTTTTTCACAACTTGTACGTAATTCAATTTCAGTTTTCCCCAGTGTACAATGTAAGACAGTCCAAAATGTGATAACCTTGCTGTCATAATACACTGACTTAGCAGGGATCGTAAGAGAAAACCAAATAGTCCATAATTATTCATAATAATCTGTAACTATCCGTAACTATCCGAAAAAAATGCGCAACTCTCCGCAAGTGTTCAGAACTATTATGTGCCAATTCGTAAGAATATCCGCAAGTGGACGCAAGTATTCGCATCTGGTCGTATCTGTCCGTATCGCCCGCATTTTTTGCCCGCATGTTTTGTACAAATTTCTGGTGACGGCAAAGGATCCGCGGGGGTCCGCGGAAAAAATGACTTTTTTTGGACGTAACGCCGGACGCAGAGCATTATGTGACTGGGGCTTAAATGTGTGTGCGCAATGTCCATAATGATACGGAACAAAACTCGTATGAAAAAGAGCGTGCACGTTCCTGTTTTCATTCAGTCAGAGTGCTATACAACAGAGCATTGTGCTGCGTGAGGTATATCTATGATTACATAATTATAGATCTATTATAATCAATTATATAATCATTATATGGTCAATTATAATCAATTATATGATCATTGTGTGATGTTATGATGCATGCAGGACAGGTTAATGTATATGAAGTGGCCTTTCACTGTAGGATGGCTCTGCGCTTAATCTCCCTTAATTTGGCAGGGAAACAACAGCGGTTGTTAATGATGAAAAAAAAAATGTCATATGATCGTCGAACATAGCTTTGTCTATAAGATTTATCACTTCACTGTATGATATCGAGTTGCTCATTAGCACATCGCATTGTCCCTTACATGATTGCGCGTGTTGGTTCAGCAGCGTATTCGTTAGGCTGGACAGGCCATTATTTGGTTGTGCTGTCGTATTGGCCGCACCTGAATTTATTTCTTCCTTTTTTGTGAAAATCAGTGCGGCCTTATTGCCGGAGCATACAGATTAAGCTGTATGCCTACAATGTAGCGGATTGATTTACCTGTATGTACAGAACACTGGTATCAAGTGTGTCTACATCATTATTTCCCTCTTTTCACCGAAATAAAATGAAAATCACATTGGAAAGGGGGTAGCCGCTGTATGGAAGGCAGGTTCTGGAGAGAGAACGTGAGAGGCGGTAAGGGTGGAGTCACACAGTCCCGAAACTGACACAAGATTGTCATACAAATACGGAGTGTTTAATTTCATGCAAAGTTGGTCAAGAACTTGGTAATTCCCAACTCTTCAGCCGAGGCAAGTATGGTGCCTGCAGGAGGTCAAACGATGGCACCTAAACCATACACAAGGTTCCACGAAGATGTAAAAATTTGATATCAAGAAGTTTAACGCAGGACACACGAAGGAAATAAAGTGGCTATAGCCAGATTTTGCCACTGCTCATGAATTTGCTACTGAAGCCTAAGAAACTCTGCCGATGGTCGTATACGTAAAGGAGATCTGTTTGGTGAAATTCGAGATGGTTTCGTTGTCAAAGGGAATTAAAGCATTCATATTAAAGGGGATGGCTAGTAACTGATCAGTGGGAATCAGTGGTAATGCTGGGGGATGATTGTTCCAATCCTTGTGGAATTCATTTAAGAGTACAATATACCTATTGTTGTGTGAAAATTATTTTCTTCAGAATGGTCTCATTAACTGCTCGCTAACGATGGCCCCGTCATTGTACAGGCATGCTAACCTGGAAATATTGAACTGCACATTACTTGAATATGCAATATCCCTGTACATTTGCTTTTTTTTTCTGAGGGGGGGGGGGGGTATTTATCTTTCTCTATAATTATGTTTCGGTCATCTGTTGTACCCGTGCTCCTCATCTCAATCTGTACCTGTATCTGGACCTACGATCCACAAGCTTGCTTTTTAGTAGTTTCCTTCATATTTCTTTAGCATTCATTCCCATATTCCAACTTGTATAGATCGACCACTATGTATTCTGTTTACAGTATGTATGTCTCCTAGCTGGACATCATGTATTATTCAATTTTGTTACATTTGATGTATTTTTTTTATTATTCATTGAGAAACATGAAAAGATATGAAATGAAAAGAAATGAAATGAAAAATTGAATTTTATCTTAACAAATACATAGCAACTTCACCACCAACTTTACCTGGAAGTTTACCAAAGTAATGTGCACAAAACAATGATCATCAGTATTCAACTCTTTTTAACCAGGTTTTAGATACTGCCATAACGCTAAAACTGAAATCTGTAAGCAAGAAGAATGAATAGTGAAATACAATAGTAATCATAAATACAACAGGATAGAAGTAAATTATCTAGGTTCTTTTCTCTCTCTCTCTCTCTCTTTCTCTGTCTGTCTCCGACTATCAGTTTCTCCATCTGTTTCTTTCGTTCTTCATCCCTCTTTCATTCCACCACTCTTTTCCTTTCAATTTTCTCCTTTGCTTCCTTTGTTCTTTTGTCAGTGTAGAGCTCAAACATAATGGGAATTTGAAGCGCTGAAAATTTTCTCAGAAAATATTTATTTCAGTTGTTCATTTTTGTCTCCGTGGCAATGGATTTCATGGTTTAAGTTTAAGTTTAACTTCGTTTTTATGCAGGGCCCCTTTGTAAATCTTTTTTTTTTCTGAAAGGGCTACCCTGTGAAAATAAAACGGAAAACAGAAAAAAAGAACGGAAAACTCATCAAACCAGGATAGTTGAATGTGTGTGCGCTGTTTAGGCAATTGTTATAACAGCATTCATTTGTTTCCTTCTCTCATAATCGTGATAATGTCGCGGTATCTGCATTGCATGTGATTGCCACCTGGGCTATACGCTGTTCCTCTTTTCTTTTCTTTTCTTTTTTCCTATGTTTTATGTTGCAAATACAATGTACGGTATTTCGTGTGTGTTGTTAGTTGTTGTTGATAGTATTTTTTCTGTAATTACTTATAAAGATTTCAACATCCGGGAGCTTTTTAAATGTCTTTCCTCTGATCCGTTTTGTTTTACCCCTTTTCATTAATCTCTGTTTGTCTCGTCTCTCTCTCTCTCTCTCTCTCTCGCTCATTCTCACTCTAACAATGTTGTTGTCCTCTCCTTACTTTATTTGCTTCCACACCTGTTTGTGAATTCTTATTTTCAACTCTCTTGTCGAACTCCCTCGATGTTTCCTCTCCTTTGTCTGTTTTCCTTTTTTCTCTCTCTCTCCCTTTCTCTTTCAATACTAATAGCCATGATTGGTGTCTTTGCACATTAAGACGTTTGCATTCTATTATGTCCGGTTTTCATTCTCTTCCAAAACCTGAGTTAATCAGCAGTTGGTTGAAATTTAATTTCAATACATGTATGTTACGTTATGGAATCCTTTTCTGTCAATGTATATTTTATGTTGTTAGATTTGGTTTTTTATCAATTTCTATAACCTTATTTGTATATGTCTATATTCTTTTACATTTTTTAATTTGCATTGTGCGATAATATTTTTTTTTTTTTTTTTTTTTTGGGGGGGGGGGGGGTTAATGTGAATCATTTTGTTGTGTAAAGTTTCAATTAGGTGTATTTCCCTTCTGCGTTCCCCAGCTGTAAAGTTGAATCATTTATTTTGATAGTGGTTAGTCATCGTTGTTGTTTTTTGTTTGTTTTTTATAATAAAGCCGAAATAGAATAAAAGTTCAAAGTTCAAATTTGTTAACATTCCCGTCACATACACAGAAGAAATTAAATGCAATATATAGGCAGTGTAATAATTTCAAAAACGTAGACTAACTAAATACATGTGATAGTGAGTAACGAAATGAAGAAAGCATTTTTTTTTTTCAATATATACATACAAATACAGATTGTGCATAGTATAAATTACATGGGAATGGAAATGAAGGGTCCCACTAAAAAAAACTAAGCTTGCACGATATGAGACTCGCAGAAAATACATAAGAGAACGAATAATTAATTACTGAACTACAAACAAAATCAGAGAAACCAATGTCAATTATCTCTCTCTCTCTCTCTCTCTCTCTCTCTCTCTATCTCTAACAAGAGAGCTTCCTTGTGTTTGTCCGTCTGTTACTTAGTTTGTATTGGTCTGTATGTGTTGTGCACTTTTTCTTTATCATATATCTAGCAACTTGCTTCTTTGTTGTTATTTAGTTATTTTGTCCACGAGGAGACTGCAAAATACAAGCTTAGCTTTTCGGCATGTCTCCTCCATTTCCTGCAACGTATTTTTCTTTGTTACTATTGTAATGATATTGTGTCATTTTGTGTACGAACATGTTTTGCATTGTTTGAAGTGAAATGAATGAAATGAAATGAAATTGACATGAGATCAAATTAGGAAGAAAAAAGTGGAAAAAGAAGAAAAAAGGAAACGAAATGGAAAATTGACTTGAATAATTCGAAATCGAAATGACTGGAAAAATCTAAGTCTTCTATTTTGAGTAGGCTCTTACATGTTTGCCTTGAAAGCAGTGATTTATCAAATGGAATAGAAAAATCTCATGAAGCATACAAAAGACTTGGGACAGTAACTACAGCTAGTAAAAGAGTATCCATTATCGGCTGACAATGAGGGATTTTTTTATTTCACACGCACATATAGGCACATGTACTATGCGAATGCATAGCTATCTGTACCTGGAAATGCATGCGTGCGCATGTATGGATGTCTTGTATAGACCTACCCGCTATTAAACGTTACAAGTTGCTCCAAAAAAAAATCCTAACATTTCGCTTATATTAGAAGACACAAAATACTACCCTTTTCTGCAAACTATAACATAGGACTAATCCTCTCCTCAGCATAGGAAAGTAGACCTACTTACCTCTCGTTCTCGCCTATTCCGTAGACGTGACCCAATGTTGCCCATTTCTCTGTGCAGTATCTTACTTTTCCTCAGCGGCTATACTGTAATCTGTCACAAACCAAGCTGTTCAAAAACAGTTCAAAATGAGTTAAGTTTTAACGCGAACTTGTGTAATTCATGAGATTTGCCTGTCAGCACCGTAAACTTGATGTAGCAGAAATGACGTCGAAATGGAACACACAATAAAGAAATGGATCAACCAGCCTAAGAGACATGCTAGGCATATCGTTCATATTGTGTATGAACATGATTGTGTGCAGTTATTATTTGTAAATGACATTGTTGGAATATGCCATAAAAGAGCTTCCCTGAAAGCCGTGTCAAAAGTAATTGTTCAGGAAACACATATAGGGTATAGGCCGATAGTCACGTGGAAACTTGATTGAAGTGGAAACGGAAGTGAAAAGATGCTTGGCCAAGGCCATGCGAAAAGAGAAAGTAGTTTCTCGTCCTCGTGCGCTTCCGATTTTGGCTTCGCGTCAATTCTTTGCACCACTGCTAATACATTCATGTATGTTTTTCTTTTAAAATGGCGAATGAAATATATTTACAAAATTGTGTTCCTCGTCCTTGGCCCGATTTTTTTCGAGTTGCCTCGTGAACCTTTTTTTTTTGTATTTTTTTCCCTTCTTCTACTTCTTAACTACTCTGTGTCAGCGAAAAAAAAAAGTGAAATGAATAATTCGGAAATTCACCGACCAATAATGGTGTCCCGAACACATTGCATTAGACCGAAAGATCATTATGTATATTTACCGTCAGGGGTACTAGTCTGATCCGCGGAAATTACATCTGGCTCCACGGAATTCCCTCCTATGTATATATACTGACTTACTCTCTAAAAAAAAAAAATCGAGTGAAAATATTCACTCTTGAAGGAGTGAAAACAAAAAAGAGTGAATTTCGAGTGAAATTGGAGTGAATTTCGAGTGAAAATGTTCATTTTCACTCATTTTGGAGTGACCTCAGGGATCACTCGAAGATTTTGGAGTGATCCCTGAGGTCACTCTAAAACGAGTGAAAATGAACATTTTCACTCTAAATTCACTCCAAGTTCACTCTAAATTCACTCTTTTTTGTATTCACTCCTTCAAGAGTGAAAATTTTCACTCCATTTGTTTTAGAGAGTAACGGCTGTGATATGCGCTATACTGTCAGGACTGTATAGGAGGATTGTCTATATAGCATGGAAACAGATTTTCCAGTGATCAGTCATAACGAGTGTATGTGTGCTCTTGCTTTTAAATACTCAATACCCTTTGATCATCACCAATGTGATATTTCAAAGAACTGGTGAGCGTATGTATTTATTAGATGTTAATTTCACTATCTAAGCGCAGGGGCCTATATACTAGTAGTAATGATATTGGTATGAACAGAAACATCGATTCGTTTTCAAGTAGGGGAATGTGGTGTGATCTGAGGAGAACCGTTGTGTAATGTAAGAAGAATAATGTTATAAAACTCCTCCGGTGCATTGAATCTCCTTTAGGGATAAAGGTGCGTATCCTTCTTACCTCTATAAGTAAGAATACCACTCTGTAATATAGAGTGCACTATTATGTTGGCCTGATGCACGCATGTGATGTTACATGATGCATACATAACAATGAAAAAATAAGAACAAAATATTTCTGTAATTCATGCATACAAAGATGCCCGCACACTTTTCTCACTCACACAAACATACACACGTACTAGAAGCATGTGCACACAACATTGTCGTTTTAATTGTTTTATTTGCTCCAAAACAGCACGGCCGTTTTAAAACGTGGACGAACAATTGAAACAGCTTGTAGCACATTTTATTCGTGTGCAAGTAGCAAATATGTACAGAACATTATCCATTAAAAAGTTGTAATTGATAAAATATGATCTCTGCCAAGCAATGAGCATGAATTTCACCGAAATGGTTTTATACCTATGAGTAGGCCTAGATATTGGACAAAAAAAGAATGAGGAATAAAGCAAAATTGCATTAGGCACACTGAGAATAGATGGGGATGTTCAAAGGAGCCTGCAAAATGCAAAATGCAAACTTCATGGTACACGCATTCATAAATTATCTGTGGCATAGCCCATACAGACAGTTTAAGAATTGAGAATACATGTATCTGAACACCCAAACAACAAATGATTGACAAATCTCATTCTTTCAGGACAGGTAGACGGCACACTTTGCTACAATAACTGAAATATTCATGCGTATGATATTAGCAGTGCCAATCACAAGTACATAACTATCATAAACATTATGCAAAAATTGCACATTCGCCCATAGACCAACATTATAGCACAATACTGTGCGCATATTTTGCCAAAATACATACACACACACACACACACACACACACACACACACACACATCAAGAATTGACGTACTTGATATGAATGATTTACTTCACAAAATAATGACCGCGTAAAAGTTATCGTCAGACAAGAGCTATTTACAATAAAGATGACAGTAACTAAGAACAAATAATGACCGAGTGAAAGATATCATTAAAGAAGAGTTAATACCATAAAGACATTGGTTAGAACAAATGATTTTAAATGATTTCTACGTCATGTTCATGTCAGTTATCACATTAGAGTTTGTTGCTGTGTTTGGTTGTTAGAGATTTAATCATTTTTCCCTGTTGCTTTCTATCCCTATTCTTCTCTTAAAAATTGAACATTGTTATTGCAAAAGAGTGTTATCAAAATGCTCTTAATGTCCGACATGATGATAAAGCGACTAGGATCATAAAATAGATCATAGATTTTGAAGCCGCCGCACACTATACGACTTTCGAACGCATGACTGACCGACTTTCCGTGACTTTGGATCTGAAATAAACAAGCATGTTTATTCTGAGGCTATTTTGATTATTTCAGATCTAAAGTCGGTCAGTCCTGCGACCGAATGTCGTATAGTGTGCGTTGGCCTTAAAGGACAAGTCCACCTTCATATACATAAGGATTGAGAGAATGCAGCAATATTAGTAGAACACATCAGTGAAAGTCTGAGGAAAATTGGACAATCCGTTCAAAAGTTACGAATATTTTAAGTATCTGCGCAGTCACTGCTGGAAGAGAAGACTACTACAGTGTATGATGTAACATGCGTACAACTATATAAGGAAAATAAAAAGAGAATTTCACAAAACTTTACTTTTTGAATAAAGTGCACATTTCTTCGACTTGCTACTGACGTATGTTAAGGGTAATGTTATTCCCCCTGCCTTCTGAAAGAGAGAAGTCAAGTGTTCTTTTGTTATGCGAGAAAAATGGAAATATGTTGAATTTTCTTTATTCCTTCTTTATATCGTTGTACTCATGTGACATCACAAGCTATAGTAGTCTTTTCATCCAGCCGTGACTGAGCAGAAACTTCAAAAATTCATAACTTTTTAACGGATTGTCCGATTTTGCTCAAACTCTCACTGATGTGTTCTACTAATATTGCTGCATTCACTCAACCCACATGTCTATGAAGGTAAACTTGTCCTTTAACTTGCTCACCACATGGAATAAACGAGGCGTCTATAAAAGACCTACTTTAACCTACTTAGACCGATTGTAGGGGTAGTGTCTCTTTTGCATAATTTCGTGCTCACTATATTAGCAAATTTAGAATACAGGTTTTTGTTAATGGAATGATTATCAAAGTAAATGTTTACTTTTTTCTTTGAATCACACATACACTATAATCGTTTCTGTTATATTACAGTGCACTCCCGTTATAAACGAAAAAGATTATAAAAGAAAAATTAAATTGGGTTTAAACGAAATAAACATTCAGGCTGCAACTTTTATCAGCTCTGTGTGTGTGTGTGTGTTTTTTTTTTTAATTGTTTATTAATTTTGTTCAGTTAGAACGAAATCACGATATAACGAAAGAAAAGTTCCTGTCCCGGAGACTTAGTTATAACGGCCGGGAGTCCACTGCACTATAAATAGAAATTTAATTCATGTATGAAATTATGTTGAAGAAAATAAATCGAACAAACAAATAAACAAACGAACAAAGACAAATCCATCTACTCTAAGTCAATATTCAACTATAAACTTAAAAGAGGATTATTTATCTTCAGATGGGAAATGAAATGGGAGAACAGTAAATACCAATTTCTGAAATGATCATACGGCTGTACATAAATAGCGCTGAGTAATAAATGCATCATTACAGATGAGCTGTGTCAGAAAATACCTTCATGCGTCTAACGAAATGTATTTACAATAATCAAGGCCTCTCGTGAATGCTGTCATTTACAATACAGATTCTTCTATTACTGTCGTCGCACATCTAAACAGCAGATTGACCACAAAAAAAAAGAAAACCCTCTTACACTCCATGGGCACTGTCTATATTTCGACATCCTCTTATGGGAGCACTGATAACGAATATCTGAATATTGCACTGTTGTTAAAATATCTGCATACTGCATTGTTATAAAACGGGAGACCTATAAAGTACCATCGCATTCCTATAAACAATGAATGACTTTCATTATTTTGTCAGCAGACCACAATTCTTGCCAAACAGTACAACGGCTAATTACATTAGCACATATGTTTCTTTACATCATATTTATTGTCTAGACAGCAGGGAATGACTGAGTAGTTGGCCGACTTCTGCCTGGGTTAAGCTCACTTTAATACATAGCACTGTCTTATCCCTAATGCAGAAGAGCTCTCTCTTTTCTCCCGGTATAGGCCATTTCGGACCACTTGATGACACTGTCGGGTGCTGGTCAGGATATCTTGACACAAACACAAAATGTCATCCTCGGTAAGCTGAGGCAGTCGTCACATCAGTGTCTTAGGAAGATGCAGGAGGAGTAAGAGCCTCTGACGTCACTGGTTTAAAGGCAGATGATTCTCCTGCTGTCTTCAGTAGAGATTTACAGCCCTCGGTCTGTATGGGTTTGAAAGACTCGGGCCGGGAGAGGGCGCCGTACAGCGGATAGTAGGAGGGATGGTGTTCCAGGAAGCCTGCTGCTACGGCGGCAGCCGCTGCAGAGGCCGTCGTCATGGAAACGTGTTGGTATGGTAACTGGTGTTGAGATGCCATCCCCGACTGGGTTGGCAGCTTCTTATGACGTCGCCACTTAGCACGTCGGTTGGAAAACCAGACCTGGAAAATAATGCACACATGGATGTTGTACAAATGTGTGTCTTTCTAATATACAAATTAACCTGTACAGTATGTTACAAAAGAATGGCCCGATAATGCATTTAAAAAAATGCATAATGCATTGGACGAACTACAATGACGGTGCTCGGTGAACAGGCAAAACGAAACCAATAACTGTGCAATATCTTCTTCTTTTTTTTTCGTCACCCGAATGCAATTTTAATTGCCGACTTGTCAGTTAGGCTGTCGACTCGTCAGTTAGGCTGTAAAGTATACATAGATTATTTTTTTTCTTTTTTTTAACATTTCGAAAATTTTCTGGAAAAATAATCTATTCTTGAACAACTCCATGAGGACGGTTTACTGTTTCGAAAGTGTGAATACACTGCAAGTGATAATTCTTGGAAAATAGTGTATCAAACTATCACAACTACTTTCTGAGTGTGATGAATGTTTCGTGGAAGAAACCTCTCCTATCCGTTGAAAGATTTACGGTGAAGATTATACCAAAAATTTACACTTATGTAGGTTTGAAATATTAGAATGGCATGTGCTTACAAATTTTTGAATGTTTTACTTTTGTGATATTGAAAGTAAAACATAAGATGCATTATCATGGCCTCAACGTTTTGTCAAACTTCGACAAACCCAAATGCTAAATAATTGATGTCTTGCCAGCGCTTGCGGGAGACATTATTTTTACATGATTTTTGCCTAAATTGGATGGTAAATTTTAAATGAATGGACGTAATTTTTATGTCTTTTTTGTATTTTTGATATCACGTACTTTGAGTATTGTTCCGTTAGTTTTGGTTGTCTGTACACCATGGGCCCGTTGCATAAAAGTTACAATTATGGCAACTTTGCCATCCAAATGTAACTTCCATGGAACTCTTGATGTTGACTGGCTGTTGAGTATCGTTGTCATGGTAGTTACCATTGGATGGCAAAGTTATCATATTGTAACTTTTATGCAACGGGCCCCAGGTCTTGATACTCGTTTCAAGTGGCACAATAGTAATACGGAATAGTTAGCACGGTCACTGGTAGAAAATAGAGTAGATAATAGCTTAAAGTCACCAGCAGAGTTAAAAGAAGAAGAAAAGAGCCCCAAACAGGCTCTCACCTGTACCCTGGCTTCCGAGAGACTCGTCTTAGCAGCCAGCTCCTCCCTCGTCGAGACGCAAGGGTAGTGGGTGTTTGCAAACTCGCGCTCCAGCACGGCCAATTGCGTCTGCGTGAACGTCGTCCGGCTGCGACGGAGTTTCTTGCGCTCGGCGGCCGCGGCGCACGCAGCAGCCCTCGTCATCTGTGAGCAAATATAAGAATTTTGTGGAGATATTTAAATCACCGAGCAAATTTAAACAAGCCAACGAAGACAACAAACGCACTCGCAAACATCGTGACAAAGTTGTCAGATCAACTTGAAGACAGAATAAACTGACCAGAAAGAATGTAATTCATTAGCGGAAAAATGAGCAAAGAAAATGGGATTTCATCGGGATTGTAAGATGATTATAGGGGTTGACTATCTTTGTTTATAAAATATACTTTAATCAAATGAGTGTACTTTAATGAGCAGATTGTGATTGTGATGGATTTTGGTTCTGATTTAAGAAGAGATGCCAAAACAAAGCCTCGAAGTCAACTCATACCTCTTTAGCCGCGGCCGCAGCAGCGGCGGCACCCTGACAGTCAAGGAGGCTCATGTTGACGAAGTCGTCCATTGAAAACGACGTTGGAGACGTGGACGATATTGATGACGATGTCGAAGGGAGGATTTCACGGGTGGAGGAATCCTCATGAGTTTGGACATCGATGACGTCATTCCTTAAATCATCGTTTTCTTGAGGAGTAGTCACTGTGCAAAAGTTGAAATTGATTATCAGTCGAATAAACGTCATTACAAATTCATCGACATCATTTAAATAAGAAAAGACAAGGCGAGAAAGAAAGTCATGTCAGCTATGTATGACAAACGAGCAAAGACGATTTAAATTGATACACTCCAGTGTGATTAGAACAACAATATATCTACAGCGCTCACCCGAATATCTCCTCTCCCAAAGCAAACAAACAAATAAGCAAACAAATTCCCCTCTCATCAGGACGACAGAAAATCTCTGCGTTATATATCGACAAATCTTTACAAAGAACAAACTGCAAAAACATTTTGTAACAATACGAATACCAGTGAAATGTCCTTTTTGTCACGCCAATCCTGGGTCGATTCGCTGATTATTATCGACATTTTCCAAAACATGTCAAATGTCATCTACGTGTAACATCAATAACGTTTTCTTTCTCTTACATTGAATTCATTGTTGTATTGATCATAAGTTGTATTGCTCATACGTTGTATTGCTCATACGTTTTGCTGTACATTATGTAAAGGCAATGAAGAAAATTTCATGAACATCTTATGTTTATGTATGCATATATTCATATACATGCATGTACGATGATAATACAGAAACCAAAAATCAAATCAAATCAAATCAAATCAAACAATAGAATGTCAGTATAGTGTCAACTGCATGTCACAAGAGTAGCCCCGCTGATACTTTGTTGTAAAATTCCCATCTCACTGGCAGGTGTCAAATCCAGTTGGTGTATGTCAGACTGTACTGGTAGCATAATTCTGAAACTTACCTGTCCCAACCGAAGGTGCCAGTGAGTCATTACAGGGAGGTGTCGGTGTGTTGCAGCAGCCTGGCCCCAACGATGGCTCGTGGCAAGACTGGTTCGTCACCGTAGAGGGCGCACCCTTAAAATTGTCCAGGCGCAGCGCCTGTGTTACCGTTATGGCAGGGACGAGCTGATTGTCATATTTTAGATTTGAAGAAGGGACATTAAATCTCGAATTTATGAACTTGCTTTTTCTTATGTATTGAACCTTATATAAAAAAAACCCAGAAAATACTTGTCTTTTAAAATGCAATGGTCACTCATGCCATTAACATGTCTATGGATATTTTAAATATTTTCATAGATATTTATGTATCTTTTTTCGTACATAAATTTTTGCTTTAGCTGGCAGTTCTTTAGTCTTTTGAAGACACTATACATTAAAACCAAAAAAGGACAGTTTTAGGATATTCGGTTTGTACGTTACGGTAACGTAAATGTTATGTTTCACGTAAGTGATCGGAAATGTAAAGTTTTGAGTTTTTTTTTTCGCTGTCTCACTTACTTATACCCGTCAAAAAATACAATAGCTCATTGAAAAAAGACATCACAACGTTGCTGTTTGGAAAATTTTGTCACATTCACACCACAGCTGTTTTGTGTATAAATTTTAGCAAAAACAAAATTGCAACATTATTTTCTGGCTTTCTACATTTACTTCATAGAGAGATGTAACGAAAACGTCTGTGGTTGGGACGTGATGCAGAAGTTAACCATCATCAAGATTACTTTCAATGCCTACTTAACTTTTTAGACGATTTGAAAAGAGGATATGACATTTAAAACATATTACACACCGCCACATTACTGAGGAAACCATAGTAACTGAAAAGAGAGAGAAAAAAAAATCACGGTGTCTAGAACAAATACCAAAAAATAAAGGAAAGGGGGTCTTACGTGCGATCGAGAGGAGCCCGACCAGAGCTCCGGGTAGGCGCGTAAGTACGCCTGCTCAGTCACACGTGCGTATTCTGCGGCAGCGCGTTCTGCAGCTCGATTGCGCAATATGCGGTTTATCGAACTGACGCTGGGGACGGTTGACGTTGTACAAACGCCTGCATAGGATCATGAAGAGAATGAATGAATATACCTCTTTTTTTTCCGCAGTAGGATGTCACCACGAGATATGTATGATTTTTCAAGACTAATGTTATGTTTGAACAACTCGGCTGAAAAAAAAAAGAAATAAAAGATTCGGTAGGAAGTTGCATCCTTGTATGTGGCTAATAAAATTTACAAGTTGAATAGTTTTCTTCTTTTGTCTATCGTAGCTATTCATCCTGCCAATGGATGGATAAAAGAGCACATTGTAAGTGAAAATGAAATTAATCACCTGAATATAAGCAAGGACCAGATAAAATAGAGAGAATCGAGAGAAAGTAAAAATCAACAACTAATAACTTTATTGTTAATTTTGCAGTTACGATACAAATGAGGATGTTGCATGGCCGGCGGAACCGTGGGGGCCGTGGGGGCTCGGGCCCCCACACTTTTTGTGCACCATACAAAGGAATACATACGGTGTCATAACTTTGGGTCCCCACCTGACTTTTTTTAACCCGGAAGTACGTAAGTGGCACTAAATAGAAATAGATAGAGATCTTGAAGTGTGAGCGCGGTAAGGTTATGTTTTTCCATTGAAGACTTTTTTTCTTGTTAGCTCATGAAACCCGAAAGTACCCCCCCCCCCCCCCCCCCCACATACACACACATACTTTTGAAAACGCTCCGCCGGCCATTTTGTATACAAATAAAATGTAAAATGTGTCATTTGAATGATTATCTATAATTGCATCATTTTGCAAGAGGTCTCAAATTATGATAGCCACATTATTTGGACTGTAGCTGTTCTTCTATAAAGGAATGCAATTGAAGACCTGAATATAAAAACGACCCAAGTCCAATTTTTGGCCAAATTCAGTTTGACATGGGAAATTGTAGCTTATGCATGGACTCATCTTGTGTATAAATGATAAATCCTAATTACCCCCGGAAGTGCCTGAAATAAATGAGTTAATTCTTATATGAATGTAAGAATGAAGGACTTGGGTCATTCTTACATTCATATTATAGCGCCCTCTCTCGTCCTTCTCTCATCTCTATAGCAGAATATCATGTATATGAATCAAAGAATGACCCAAGTCCATATGAATCAAAGAACGACCCAAGTCCATTGCACAAAATGGCCTCTCCACAATTAATGTAAATGTTAATTGTCATAATAATGTATGTTCTAATTTGTATAAACAATGTTGCCTTCCCATCACAGTTAAATAGAATATTATTGGACAAATAAAAAGGATATAAAGTTTTTTTAAGTTTACTCGAAATGGTCTTCCATGGACTTGGGTCGTTCTTATATTCATATACTCAATTGGTAGTTGAGACAAAATCATAGTTGAACAGCATTTATTTTGTCAAAATGGTGAATCGTGAAAGATGACGTCATTAATAACTATGAGTTAGAAGTTGTGTTATGATATCACAACTAGCATGTCGAAAAGAAAAAGCTTAGACAGGAGAAAGAATGTATAGTACATCACATCAGTTATAATTCAATTCAATTCGTTTATATCCATTTCAAATCACAAGAGACAACATTAAACATCCAGTGTTACAAGATAGAACATACAAACAATCACATAAAAACACAATAACAACAACATCAATGGTACAGTCATAAATTGTTACAGATTACAACAGGCAAAAGGTAAAATGGAAAATGATGTACACATAAAAAGCCAATAAGGCCTGAAGGAGCGCTTACACCGTTGTCAAAATTATGTAACATTGGAATCTAAATTCCTTTCAGAGATCATGAATCAGTTTTATACAGAAGATACACAAAACATAAACATACAACAAAACAAAAAATAAAAACAGACATGAAAAAAGATGGTTAATTACATAGTTTCTATAAAAAGACAAAAGTTTTTTTTGATATTGCTTCTTAAATAAATTATAATTTTGCTTATTATGATTATTTAGGTTTATTGCATTACAAAAAAAGATAGACCTGTATGACGAAGAGATTGCTTTAATTTCGGACTAGGACATTTCCATAGATTAACTTTATTGCAGCTTCTTGCATTAAAGTGTGTATATTTGACTCTAATACCATAATTGACTCTGAACTTACCATCCGCCACAAGTTTGTCTCTGATCTCCCAAGCAAAGATAGTTGGATTGTCCCTCTTCAGGCTTTCGATCTTGGCCACCACTGCCGGGGTCGCTACTTTGGGCTTGCTGCCTCCAATGGCACTGCTGCGGGTCGGCGGAGGATCGTAGAATCGTCCAGCTGGTGATAAGAAGAGAACCGCGGGAAGAAATCAGATCACAGTGAAGCAAAGTTTGAGGTCGAGAACTGACGCCTAAACAAATTCTCTACACGTTTGCAGCATGCTGCACCCCTTTCGCATGTTTCCCAACTCGGAAACTGTGGTGACTGGATTATCTTTGATTATTAGTTTATCCTGTGGGGTCATTATCCTAGTCACATGTACGACGGGATGCCAGGGACCTGATTCGAACTCACTGACAATTTTCTTAAATTAAGTTCAATTCAATTCAAATTTTATTTCATTTTTCGAAAAGGACATAGATATTTCACTTTCCTTGGTATAAGAAAATAAGGTGTCATAAGTAACATAACGTAAACTGAGAAAAGTGTAAAACAATTGTAGAAGTTTGTAGTGATAATACGTTGTCATGAAGGTGTGACTTTACGCAAGGAAGAAGAAATCTATTCTCATGATAAAGAAATGGGGTATAAAAGAAGATGATCCATTTTAAACCCGAAGGAACTCTCCTTTTTTATATTAAATATTCACATTATAATTTACTTTATCATTAATACTATATTGTGCATCATCAGATGAATAATATGGTGCAGTGAGCGGATAAGCTCCCAATGAGTGCCTATACGTCACTGAGTGGACAAGATTTTTTTACACTCCCACTCCGTGCCAACGGCTCTCTGGACCCAGGTGAATGAATAGGTACCTGGCAAAGGGATAATAATGGCACAGCCCTCTGGTAGAGCAGTTGCGACACTTCGACAAGTTATTCCCTGGATAATGAAGACCTATTTATGTTTATTATATATTTTCATTATTATTGTCATTATTGTTATTATCATTATCATTATCATTATCATCATGATTACAACTATTGTTATTATCATTGTTAATTATCATTATTATCATCATCATAATCATCATTTTTGTTATTTTTTTAGAATTCAATGAAATATGTGCTCATTTATCGCCTTTCTTTCTTGCTGCATTATGGGCGTTTAAGATTCCTATGGGTACACACAAAATGGTGCCAATGTTTGAAAACAGGAACCCAGCTAACACGTGGACGTTTTCTGAGCGATCTTGAAACGTTCGAAGATCGTTATTTGAACGTTTTGTCAAAACGTTCTCAGAACGTCTTTTTGTGGAAGGTTTTCGACGTATTTAAAAAGTTTCAAATGGACGCTATAAAAACCTTTTGGACGTTAAAGACGTCAGTAAAACCTTTAAAGAATATTCAAAACATTCTGTGGACGTCCAGAAAACCTTTAAAAACCATCTAGACCGTTTAAAAACGTTTTAAGAACGTCTACAAAAGTCTTATGATTCGTTCCAGAACGTTTAGAGAACCTTTCATATCCGTCTAGAACGTCCAGAGAACCTTTTAAGAACGTCTAGTGGTTATTTTTTATTGGGTATTGAAAAAAAAATAGGGCCCTATATAGTTATGAGATTATACGGGCACAACTTGGGATTAATGAACCCTAATCCTATATAATCCTATCCTTATCTGTTCCTAATGTCCTACCACCTATACCTAATACTACATCCTGTTCCCTATTAATGAATCTGTATCACATTCTTTAATATACCAGCAAAATGTTGTAATGTATGAAGACATGGGTACTAAAATTAGATCACACACAAATCTTATATTTTCTTATTTGAATATTCATAAGTACGCATGAATATTCGTGATAAAGTAGCCAATGTCGAACACGTAGCGGACCAAATAAAAACGTTTTTAAAAAGTTCATTAAAGACGAAGTCGATGTATCAGACCTAGTAAAAACGTTTTGTGGACGTTTATACAGGACGAAGATGTAGCAGACATAATAAAAACGTATTGTAACGCCCATTGACGTTTTTAAAACGTTTTCAACAACAACAACAAAAACCTGTGCTTTGCGGTAAATGCAAAAAAAAAAAGTCCAAACTTTGACGTTTTATGTACGTTTTATAAACGTCCATTTTATACGAAGACGAACAGAACCTCAAAAAAAAAAACCGTTTAGGAAACATTCTGAAAAAGTTATGTGTTTGCCGGGAAACCCCTGATCATTTTGGATATCTGATGAAAGTAGGGACACCGACAGCGAGTTATCACAAGACGGCACTATTTAAAAGACTCATCATCCAATTTATAACGTACGTGTTTTCCATAGAGGCATAGTGCAAATAAAGAATTTCACATGACATGAGATACACTATATAGGTCAGTAACACGGACAGTTCGAACAGAAATTAATCATCGTGACGGCTATATTGTTTTGAAAAATGCACTTTAAAAATTGCTAAACGCCTATCAAAAACAGATCGATTAAAAACGCTTCGCTTGCCGAGTTCTGAAAAACAAATCGAGGTAGTAGATTTTCAAAGATATTTTATAGATGATAGCAGTCTATGTTTTGCTCAATAGAGCCAGTTAGATAAATTCTAATAAAATTAATTTCCACAAGCAAATGCAAAATGAGGAAAAAGGAAATTTAATCGATAAAATCTATATTGGAAAATCGCACATACCGAATTCAGCTTCTAAAATCAAAGTTGATTTTGATATCTTAAACATCTGATCATGATGTATGCAGCTGACAAGGCTGTTAGCTGCGATAATGTTCAGACACAAATAGCTTACCAAGAAGCTTGCTTGCATATGCATGGGGTAAGAAAAGCTCTCTGGAAAAGTCACACGCACGTGCAGAACACGGTACCAAGCTGACCATCCGACGCCGAAGATCCCGGGGAGAGAAGTTACCGGGGCCCGCTGGCACAAAGGTATCGTACGGTGGTAAGTTCCCTATTAAAGCAAAAGACCGTATGTACTAAGTAACTACGAAGTACATGTATCATTATCAGTGGCGGATCCAAGGGGTGGGGGCGCACCCCTCTTAATGTTTTTGTTAAAACAAAAGAAAAAAAAAGAAAAAATAGGGGCGCTGGCGTTCCCCTTTAATTTTGTAAAGGCGTTCCCTTTACGTAATTTCTGGATCCGCCCTTGACTTTCCATTACTTTCAATACAGCCGTATCCTTGACTAGGCCTAATTATTTTCACTTTACTCTGTAGTGACCTAGTGAAAGCTAATGACATGCCTTGACCAAATGACAGCAAATGATAAAATGACAGGTCATGTGATAATTATGTGCATGATCTGAACAAACTTAGAGCCACTCCCTTCTATTTGAGGACTTTTCGACAAACGATTTATCTTTGCTTGTGTCATAAATTTGACACGTGACCAATTTCAATTTGAACAAATATGACATCATTTAACAGAGACGATCTTAGAGATGGTCATTGACATGATTTCAGATTAAAGAGTCACTAGTTTTTTTAACCTTTATGAGTAGCAAATGTTTTCCAATCCCACCAAAATATTGTACTATAATTCAATCAGAATGATCACCGTTTATTTATCCATTTCATTGCCAGGCTTACAGTCACTATAATCTTCCTATTCTGTTGCTTGACTAGTGTATAATTTTAATTATGCTTTAATGTGCGGATTGTATCTCTCATTGGTTTTGAAAAAAAAAAGGTGGAAATAAAATTACTGCATTTTATTTGTGATATGTTTAATGGAGAAAACCAGACATTAATTTCAATCTAAATTTGAATTTGAAATGTGTTAAAAAAGTATCCATATGATACTTTCAAATAAGTATAACGCAACACATAGAAAATCGAAAATAGAGCAGAAAAAAATAATACAAATTTCTTGCTGCTGTATCTGTGTATGGTCACTTTTAAGCAATACATTATATACGAAGAGCATTGCACAAAGGAGAATAAAAGTATTGATAAGGAATATAGGACGTAAAGATTCATTCAGTCCAATCATGTTGAGTGAAAGAAAATCAAAACGCCCACAGATAATTATATTGATCTCAATAAAATGACCACATACGAGTATATTATAATTATTGATTTAAAAGATAAAACGTTTCGGTTGAGATTGGGTTTCAGGTTTCCAGCATTGGTTCTTATGATGATTTTTCGAACTATTAGAAACCTCTCATGAAATATAAAAAAAAACATACTATAATCCTAAGAGGAATTCAAAGGTTATAATATGATGATAATTGGGTTTGAAGTGGCTGAGATATCCAAAACAAAGCAATCCTAAGGAAAGGCATGACATACCTTTCAATTGCTTTGTTTATTAATACTTTGTTTTTGGATATCTTAGCCATTTCAACACCGATTTTCATCAAATAAACTTTTTATTCCTCCTAGAATTGTATGCACTTTAACATTTCAGAACGTGGTTTCCAAGTATCTCACAAGATGTTAAGTGCTAAATCCTCACCTCAACTCTATACTATACTATCACTGTATAGGAGAAAATTTTTGCTTTCTTACCTTGTAAAGCCATCTTCAACATGTAGCTCCTGGCGACTTCTAATTCACCGATATTGGTTTGTAAATACAGCGTGCATTCGACTCGACAGCAATTCTGTTACTGACGCGAGGCATGCACAACTTACGACATTTATACCTAGATTTATTTTCCTCGAAAGGGTTCAACAAAAGAAAGGTAAATAACGCATCATGTAAGCACAATGCTTTAACTGATTGTGGCGAAATTAATAAAAATCCAGATAGCAATACAGGAGGCAGCTAGGGCGCGCCCAGATTTGCGGGGAAAGTTTATCCCTGTCGGACTTGCACGTGCCTGATTCGCTCGCTGCTTCTGTGACGTCACAACTATGAATTCGATAACGAGCAATTGGATGAGAGAGAGGTAACAGAGATAAGTGTGTGATGAAAACAGTCAGCAAGAGAGAGAGAGAGAGAATAAAGAATGAAAGGTACCGTATCAAAATGAGCAAAGAACCAATAGGAAAGGAAGCTCGTCTACGATGCGCGGGTGTGCTTGTGTGAACGTGTGGTGTATACGAATACGTCTGTGCAAAGAATAATGCACGAAAGTAAGACGCACCGAGAGAGGGTGAGGTAGAGAGAGAGAGAATATGACTGAGGGAGGGATTTGTGAGGATGTGGAAAATGTAAAGAGGTATGAAATTAAAAAAAAAAAATGAAGGCGAAAGAGAGCAAACCAAAAGTAAGCGGACTATGGTACAATTTCCTTTAAAGCAGTGAATAGGTGAATTGAATATAACGTGAAGTTACGCCAAAATCATTCAGAATAGAATATAACAGAGAGTAAATATAGAGAGTTTTACAGTAGTCAATTCTACAATGGGTCTGCTTTATGCGATAAAAATGTCGACACATCAGCTGTGTTACATGATTGACATATGTTCTATGCAGTCGTTAGAATAGTAATGACCAAGATGAAATCGTTATTATTGTTATTATAAACACGTGATCAAACGAATCATATCCGACGTAAAATGTCAACAAAGACTCAGCGAATTGTCATTTCATTTCAAAACATTTCACAACAGCTTGTTCAATAATATTGTGGAATAAAAGAATAATTGTTCAACCTTAACATGGAAAAGGAAGGAGAACGGTTAAAAGTGCCCTTCTTACAGATGATTTCGTCTAAATGACTGTTTAGAAATAATGAGTCAATATTTGAACACTCCATGCAAACTATCCGCAGGCTGAAGAGATGCCGGGAAAAAATACACGTGTCAATCACACGTCAGACTTGAAGTAAATCTTTCATTTTATTGAGTCATTGCATGGTCGGTTTCGTTTGTAGCGAATGCCGAGAAACGGCGGCATCTTTGAAGATTATTTGGCATGCGAACACGATGTTTCATTCCCACATGTTTTTTTTTTTCTTTTTTCTTTTTTTGTTGTACAGTGGCACGAGTAAGTGTATTGAGAGTAGCTACTGCGGGCGTTCAGAAAGTTACTACACATCTGTCAAGTTGTGTCACCTACTCAAGAAAGTGCATTCATTGTGTAGAAAGAGTATTTTGATATCTTTCGATAACTCACAAAAAAAAAAAAAATTGAAAATCTTCTTTGGGGTTCTAGTCGTAATCCACTTTTGTTCTTAAATCATCTCATTTTATTTCATTTATTTCCAAATTCTCGTTACAAAGCAAAAGGTAAGGTAAAAAAAATATTAACATTATATAAGTTAACAGTATATATGTTCAAAATATATAACACATTTAGAGAGAAAAAAAGAGGCTTAACAGGGAAATTCTAAGAAAGAAACTTTATCAGCCAGCAGAGGGCACTGGTCTGGTCAATGTGTGAAATTAAGCAAGTGAACACAATGGTAAATAAGCTTTATTCTTATTGAAGAAAACCACTTATATAATAATAATGATAATGTCATACTTCCATGTTATACAATCCATGAAACGATGCTCATGACACTTTTAGGCTTTAAAGTTCAAAAAAGGAAGAAGAAGAAAAAGAAAGAAAGAAAAGGAATCTATATTTATCTTTATCTCCGTCTTTATCATTAATGTCCCTTGCCGTTTATTGGAATTTCAATAACTACAGTCTGATATGAAAAAATCTTACAAATTGTGATGCATTAACGTTGTTGGTATCTTCGTTGATCACGTAGAACCCCTACCAATATGATGTTTGCTCATTCCGATTTCTCTTGCAAACTATCAAAATCTCATAATCTAAAACAAGCTTCAGTAAAAAGGTATAAGGTTATATTGAGTTGGATTAAGATCTTTATAAAGCAAGAAAGAGGATATTGGATGTATACAAATCTTCTTGTAAGCATATGTAGACGACCAAAATAATCTTGAAAACATGCGAAAGTGAAACATGTTAAGTGAAAGGGGAAAAGAATAATTTAGAACCTCATAAAACTGCAAAAATAAGTTGTGTTCATTCTTTTTTGAGGAAGCATTGTCAACTCTTGAAGAAGAAAAACAAATATGTTGAGTCTTATACATAATCCTAATTTTGTGTATCATATATATGTAATAATGAAAGTGATTAAAAAAAAACCTAAAATGGCATCAAAAACGCTTTATCCCGGCGAGGAAATTGCATGTTCACGAAACAAGACACCAAACAGGAGTTTTGTATATAAATAGATAGATAAATTCATATTATTCTTCTGTCTGACTACGCAATTAGTTGCGTGAACAAAATTATTTGCCTTTACGTCGATGAAGAACGGAATCCCTCAATAGTCCAGATAGTAATTGTTTTCTTTCTTTCGGCTAATTGCTGTTTTCAATTATGTTGCAGGTAATGTTTTTGTCCTACTCCTTGTTAATGCAGCTACACTGTGCTCTGAAAATATCTTAATCAGGATTTTGTTACATTGCGCATCGATTATTGTATCATTAAGAACTTTCAGTGTGATGTGATTGACTCCAGTTGAAACAAACAAATAAACAAACAAACAAGTCTTTTTTTTTGGAGGGGAGGGATGGGTTGGACGGGGTGACCCTATGTGAGACGTTTTGAAAAATATTACATTGTACTGTTTACTCAATGAATCTTTTTTTTGCGGGGGGGGGGGGGTAGAAAGCGAAGTAAAATGGTCATGGCCAGTTAAAGATTGCTGTTATGAAAAAGAGCAACTGATGAGTTGTTTGCTTCATTTTTTTTTTCGGATGGAGTTTTGCAGAATGTTTTCTTTATCATTCAATAGATACGTTCAACCATAACGTCATCGGAGAATTTCATAGTTACCATATCCGGCGATAGCCGTTAATACTTGAAGCTATGAAAATGAGAAGCGGCTTTTACGACGTGCAAGAGGTTGGTATCTGCAATTAATTGATAGTTCATGAAATATGAAAGTGAATATGATTGTCGAGTCCAGGGTGAGGGAATGGGGAAGGGCATTTCCAAACAGAACGGTGTATGCATAGACTGACAAAGACGTACATCTATACGCAACAAAGTAAACACCAATTAAGTTGTGTCGTTTAAGAAACAATACATTCCGTATTTTGACGCATCCAGCATAAGCTATTTTGACAGGTTAAAGTTTCCTTTCTCCTTCACTGACATTGAATAGGATCTCTGTTGTTGAGATTGGTTGTATTCACGTCCTGCACTGAATAGCGACAAGAGCGCCGTATCTTAGCCGCTTGTTAATCACGTTCTAATGAGTGATGAGCCCTCATCTTGGGCCTGTCTGAAGCCTTCCCCAGCTAGCTTTTAATTAAACATCGGACACACATGGCTCAAGGGGAAAAGCCAATCATGGGGTAGGAAATATCAAGTAAAGGAAATGCTCTTTTAAGAATAACAAATGAACTACCGACGTACAGATAGTCGCTTGATGTGGATTCTTTTGATTGTGCCAATAACTCACCCCTCTTGCAAGTCGTATCTTAAGAAAAGCAAGTGATTTACAAGGGTTATACTTACGTAACAACCGCATCATATCATTAGATATATGTATTCGATAACTTCTACAAAGTAAATATAGAAATCATCATACGATTCTAAATTTTATGAAATAGAAATCATGTGTGATGAGTAGGGTCGGCCTCCTACTTTTATGTTCTTGTAAGAGTGTCAGGTTTATAGTCAATCCTTGAAATGTTGGACATTTACCTATATTGCTTGTGAAGCGGGAGATCTTAAGTTTGATTGCGATGAGAATTGATAAGGCGTGAATATTTTGTATGGAAGTTTGTATAGAGCTACGAAAAGGACGTTTGTCATAGGTTAGCTGTTCGACCGAGTTTCAACATTTTCTCAGTGTTCAAAGCAAATGGAAGAGTGAAAGATATCATTGACATAAAATGAAACAAATTGAAACAAATCGATTCTGATAAAGGGTGGGTTCCATGACAAAGCTTTAAATAGTAGTGCCATGTTTTGGGTATTTCAAACCCAATTTTCATCAAGCAAACCTTGGATTCCTCTTAAAATGTCATGGTCTTTCATATTTCAAAATAGGTTTCTTATATTTCACCACAAACGGTTGAAAACCTGAAGCTCCATCTTAACCAAAACTATATCATCCCTTTAGACGAAAGGATATTCCGAGGGGGTTGTCCATTTATGATCAGACCGGGGTTGATGGGTTTCGATTACCCCAGGACCACAGTAATTACCCCCCCCCCCCAAAAAAAAAAAAGGATTAAAAAAAAGACCAATTTAGGAAAGTATTCTATACGTTTCTGCACACGTGCCTTTAACAGTCTAAGTTCAGTGCTTCTTGAAAATATCATTATATTTCTGTGGCTGGAATTTGTCTCCATGGTTTGGATCAAAGTTACAATGAAACGTAAAGAAGATCTATCTTCATTGTTAAACTAATAGAGGTTGTGACGTGCGTAGTTGGCATCCACGCATAATATGACAGAGACTATGCTTCTGGCATTCATCTGTATGGAGTTCATAGTAAAAGCGATGCATTCACTGTGAAACAACAATGAACAGATAAACAAACAAACGTTCGAATTGCTCGAGCAAATGTAATTTCCACAGTCCAACGGCAACAACAGACCTAGTTAACAGTTTGAAACACAAAGCAAAAACTTTCATATAAAACAAGGTCATATAAGATCAATCTTTGAGGGGACGTGATTTCGTAATATCGTTAAATTGATTATTTAACGCTGCCAAATATCAACTAAAGCCTTGAAGTAACGAAAGTTACCACGGGGACCATAGTGTTTGTATTCGTTTTGTTTAAGTATAGGCCTATATTCTATGAAGTGGCCACAAAATAATGAAATTTATGATTTTATATCTGTCTGCGGGTCCCTGCCGGCTACCTTATTTTTTTTTCTTACCTAGATACCGACAAGGTCAAATAAAACACCCGTTATGTAGCCTCAAACCCTCGTCTCGTTCTTGGTCTCCTCTTGGACCAACACTCAAACACTTCCTTTCTCATCAAAACGTCACAAGTGTCTAATTCCCAACTACTGCAGATCTCTGATTTGTCTCGCGCGCTGAAACGAGCGTTGTTAAACAAGCTGCCTTCCTCCTGGACTTCGAATTAATATTCGTTGAATCATTTAGCCTGAAATGATGCCTTTCAAAATCAAATATTTGAACTCTCAGCGCAGCTCTTGTCGTGTTTGCACTGCGGCCGTCGTTGGCCGTGGCCTTGTTTACACTCAGCAGAGAAAGATCTAGCGTATTAGGTGTCGTTTGCAAGAAAAGTCGTAATGAATCGCTATTATTTCAAACTAATTTGTCGATTGTCACGAATTATTATCCACATCCAGTCCCATGGCGGCGATGCAGGTGGGGAATTCGGGTGATTCATCAGACAGGAAAGCGTATGTTAGTAGAGAAAAGCAAATGCCGTCTTGAATATGATCGTATTAAGAAGTTGTTTTTGAAACGACAGCATATCGCCTGATTTCATTTGGAATTCTGGACAGGGTTTTGGCGGCCACGCGCCTTGCGTGTGCCTGAGAATGGTGTGCGCAACACGTCGTATGTTGCCAGCGCACGAATCTCACAGCACAGAACGTAACTGGTTCTTCGACATATTTTCAAGACAAAAAGAAAAAGGAAAACTCTGGAACATTTTTCATGCTCATGTTTTTTTTTTTTACGTGATTTTCATCATTTTCATGTGCTTCGCGTTGACTGTTATGACTTTACATTACATATATGTTTGGGTTTTCTTTTAAGTAGATGTAATATGGTTAATCAACAAGTGGTAGCACGTGACATTTGTTTGCGTTACAGCATATGCAGTCGTACATAACGAACAATGATCATTACATACAGGAAACAATGCTCCAAATGCACTTCACTAAGGCATGAATAATTAACAGTGCATGTTCTGACATAAAATACGCACTGAATTGGTAAGTATAGTAGTATCCATGACAAAAGAAATTAGGGCATACATACCCAAGCATGATTCGAACCTACAACCTCCTGATCTCCGGACAGGCGTCTCATCCACCAGACCACCGAGACTTTGCCCGGCACTAGTGCTAGTTCTAATTCATATGCTCGCAGGGGTACTTCGTACAGTGTAGTGTTCAAACTGACGAACTTCTTGCTGAAAACACTGGTCGATTCAGCGCTTATTTACGTCGATGTAAAGGGCACTTGCATCACTTGCATGATCTCTTGTGTATACAACTAAACTGTGCACAATGAGAATGAAAAGATATTTGCCCTCATCCAATGTTATTTTGTTTGGTGTGAGTAGGCCCATATATTTTAGTGTCGTATATTAATTTTGTGAGTATTAACTCTAACACTACTCGTATAATCAGATGTAGACATTAATGTATAGCTTATATATATAGGAATAATGATGTCAAAGCTACGCACCGATTTCTCCTTTCTTTCTCATATAGATACATATATATAATATTTATGATATACACACACATATACATAATTATTTATTAATTGTGATAACTATTAATCCCGGCTGGCGTCCTCCGACGTCCCTTTTCATCATCTCTCACAATATATTGCGCTCCCAGGATAAAAGAAAAATCGAATGTTACATTTATCAGCATTATACTTCATTTACACTACAAGGCGTTTGCACTATATAATATAATATTATATAATATTATACATGTATTACATTATATTGCATTATATCATATTATAGTATATTGAATTATATCAAATTATATCATATTACATTACATTGTATTATATCATATTATATTACATTACATTAAACCATCATAGTATACACAACTATACTGACAGCAGGAGGCTTAAGTTCTAAAAGCCCAAAAGCTCTATGAGGGGTTATGCAACACAGCAATATCCTCTGGTGTCTTTCAGTTGTCACTATATAATGTATAAGAATAGTTTTATCGCAAAAGGAGCTAAATCCATAATTAATGATAATAATTAGACAAATTTGTATAGTGCAGCTACTATGTAAATAATACTGTGCTGTGATGTAACAGAGTTCCTGACATTGTTACTGATTAATAGACACACACAAAAATAAGTAACAAATTAATCAAAGGCTTGTGAAAAAAAGGTAAGTCTTCAACAAAGATTTGAAAACAGCAAGTGATGGGGCCTTCCTCATTTCTCAGGTAATTTATTCCAAAGTTTTGGAGCAGCACAACTGAAGGCATAATCCCCTAAAGTTACTCTTGTTATTAAGTGAGGTTGCTTTAGAAGCAACTTATCCTGTGTACTTCGTAAATTATGGATGTATGGATTATTCTAATCCATACTTGTTAAGTTGAGATATTTGTGATTTAAGCTGCTAAAAATAAAGGAAATAATAAGAAAACTCAGGATATTCTCAATCGTTACTTCTAGAATATTCCTTGTTATGTTACAAATGAAGTATTACTGCAAAGGTTTAATTTTGCTCTCTCTCTAATGATGGATTTACTTTGAAATGTTTCAAAATGGAGCTTAGCCCATTTTACATTAAAACTATTTTAGGTCCTGGTTCATCGCCATAAAATCCTTATACAAGTCATCAAGACCTAGTTACAGATTTTTGCAGTAGCTATCCACACAGTCATGACAAGCTTGCAGATGCAACTTAGTTGCCACCGACGTGCAATCTATAAAAACCATCATTTGCAGCCAGTTGAAAGAAAACAAACTAAAAGTATCCTGTGTATATCTTTGATTCATTAGAATATACAATTTCATATAACTGACATCATTAGCAGTTAGCTGTGCTATTAATCCAGTTCCGTAATATTTAAAACCTTTTCTGAAAAATAGTTAAATAACATTGTTTGAAATACTATACGGTAATTAATTTTGATGTACAGCACGTTTCTTTTCATCATTGTCATTATTGTGTTTGTGCACATAATATACCAAAGTTATTGCCTGCAAAAGATACAGTTCTAAACATGTAAATATGTAGTTCCTATGTACTCTACACGTTTTACGAGGGACGAAAAAAATCATGTTAGCTTTAGCCAATGTGTGTATAATATGTACATAATATGTATAAGCTAAAATATTTTGACGGATTATATTCCACCGCATGGCTTTATGGTGAACGCATGAATGACTAAGCATTACTTTATCAATTTCAAGGACTGCGTGCCTATCAACTACCCTGCGGAAATAAAATCGAAATGAATCAATAACTAAATAAGTAAATAAATGAATAAGTAAGTAAATAAACAAATAAATAAATAAATAAATAAATAAATAAATAAATAAATAATGAAATCAAAATTTCTATTGGTTTTGATATCCTGTCATTTGAAGTCACTTCTATACAAGATTTATTTGGCTTTTATTTGTTTCTTGAACATCTATGACAAAGTAGGTTTGCATGAAAGGATATTGCATGAAAATTACCCGATTAATGGCATCCGAGCTTTTACCTATAGGTTTCCCTGCATGATCACTGCATGATTTTTTTTTTCTTCTCTTTCTCTCACTGCAGGGAGTTTGGGCTTCAAACCTGTCCGTGGGAAAACAGCTGATGAAATTAAACTTTCATTTGATTTAGTCTAGTATAGAATTCGAATATTTTCATCATCTCCCTCCACTAGTATTGCCCATCTTCTAGGAAAACATGACGTCACAATGCATTGCTATTTTATCATTGTTCGCTAAGACGAGGGACAATACCACCACACGTGACCCAGGGACGGGGACTGCGCTTCCCGCCATTAACAACTGGAGTGCCTCAACAAAACAATGCGTTCGGCTCGATGTCCATTTACCCGCGTTGTTTTCGTTGACAGCGCGATAGGTGTTTAAACTCTAGGAGTCAACCAGAATTCTCCCATCCGGGAACGTGAGAATCCGCCTTGTGTGATCGTCGTGATGACCCGCACAAGTCAGCCATCTTATGTTATGAAAACACGACTTGCTATCGTCCAGATTCCACCTTCCCAGGCATTGCAAAGGCGCAGTACATGAGAGAGATAAACAGACGGTGAAGTTTCAGTAAACAAGACAAGCAAAAAATCTACGAAGACAGATAAAAGTATATTCATAGAACAATTTAATAGAGAGATGAAGCGAGACATAGACGGACAGACTGACTGACTGACAGATAAATCAACAATCAGAGCTGAATGGTATCGAAAGTGAGAACTGAAATTAAATAAGTTGATGAATCCCAGCCAGATCATGTGATTCTTATTTTTGATTGAAATCTCTCGTTCTCACAACTTTTCCAAGCCATGTCAGGTTGACTCATGACAGAGTCGTTGAAGAGCGGGAAATGATCGATCGTAGGCCGCTGCTGCAGAGAAATATGAGATCTCTTTTCTTGTTTCATGAAAAATAGTGGTAAGTTGTTGTTGTTGTTGTTGTTGTTTTTTTGCGGTTATAAACACGAAATGAATTTCAAGACCAAGCAATCGCTTGCAGTCTGTGTGGGAAAGGACAGAATCATCTTGAAGTGTCGACGGGTTACATTATTTCCAGCGATCCGTCTTTGAAAATCGTAGATGTCCTTTCTCTATCGTGTCTTGTGAAAACATATAACAAGCTAATGAAAAAGAATTGATGAAAATGCACGTGCTATACGCATCATATTTACTTTTCGTGTCTCTTCATGATGTCTCACAATCATTTTATGTTCTCTACATATCAGTCTGAACTTGACTAGATGCAAATTTACGAACTTCTGTTTATCTAATCTCTTCGTCCACCATAATCGGATGTTACAAGTGAAACAAATACAGTTATATATGTATATGTATATATGTATATATATAATATATATATATATATATATATATATATATATATATATATATATATATATATAGTATATAAACGGGACTGAAAGCTCGGAAATAAACACGCATATTGACCTGACCACTAGCTACGTCCACGATTGCTCTTCTTCTCGCACTATATAATATATACATATATATCGCCCATATATAAACATAAACGTATGTTATACATAAATATATAATATACATATATTGATTTACAACAGTAGTTCATATGAAAACTCCGTGAAAGACGTAGTTTTGACGAATTTTCGCCCATACGTATGTTCGACGTGTATTTTTTCAAAACTATACGTATTTCACGGAGTTTTCATACGTGTATGAACTACTGTTGTGAATCAATCCTTTCTTGGACACCGATTAGAAACCTATTGCTGCTGTTCATCTACATATGAAGAGTTTGCTTCCAAAAGGCGCTAAATCTATTTAAAATGGTGGGTTTAGCGCTTTTTGGAAGCAAGCTTTTCATACATAATATATACATAATCATATATACGTAGATATATACATGTGGGAGCCTATACTACAAACCGAAAGCTTTCCTCTTCCTCACAACATTCATCTCTTTGGTTTTCCTTCTCCATTTTTCATAAATTATGCTTTTGCATATTTTTGTTTAGATTATGTCTATTTCCTTTTTATATGGACATGACTTGAAGCACGTGAGCACATACACACATACCACGCATAAACACACATGTATACAAGTACGGATAATTCTGAGCAGTATATCAGAATAAAAGAATTTCACCACCATTTTTGTTAACATCATTTGGAACATTTATATTCACCTGCAACACTTTTGTCCCTCTCTATTTACATTCTCCTTTTATTCACTCAACACCAGCAAAGATGCAAATGTTCAAAGGGATCGACGCTTATGTAAAGCTGCCAAGAAAAAAAAATGAAGTATAAGTAGCCACATCATCAAGTAGCCCTAATACCTGGCTTAGGCCCAAGATCCACAAATCGCTACGTTTGCTTGTAACAAACACTAACGACTACTTAATGACACGGTGATAATAATTGTTAATGAACAGACGTTTCTATCGATTTTCAGTATTTTTCTTTGCCACAATAGGCACCTACGGTGATACGCTACCTCATAACGAGAGCAGTCTTTTCTTTCTCGACCTCCGCGAATATCAATTGAAAACGAGCAAATAACAAGACAATAAAGCGATGCTAAATTATTTGTTTTCTTTCCGTGTAGACATTGTCACCAGACGATCGAAGAAAGGCGCGGGCGCGGTGCGGATTCTGCGTCTGACGTCCGTTCTCTCGCTCGGCTGGCATTCGGTGAATTGCAATCAGCGTTTTGGTTTCTTTAGTCTCTGTCTTCACTCTCAATAAGCTCTCTGACTGCCCCCCCCCCCCCTCTCCCTCTCCCTCTCTCTCTCCTCCTCCTCCCCCCCCCCCCTCTCTCTCTCTCTCTCTGTCCAATATCGCTCACACAGAAATTTATTTCGTCAGAGTTCACGGGATGGTATAGTATTGATTGAGATGAGGATTTAGCTTTTAACTTTTTGCGAGATACGTGTAGGGTCCACTTGAAAATCACTTTGGAAATGTAAACGAGCATTCAGTTCTAAGGGGAATTCAAAGTTGATTTGATGACAAGTGGCTGAGATATCCAAAACAAAAGTAAAACAAAGCGATTCTAATAAAAAGTGGATCCCACCTTTGTTAGGATCACTTTGTTTGGATATTGGCCATTTCAAAACCAATTTTCTTCACATAATCTTTGAATTCCTCTTGAAATTATTACGCCCTTTCATATTTCATAAGAGGTTTCTCAGTAAATATCTCACAAAAGAAGGTGAAAACCTGAAGCCCCATCTCAATCAAAACTATATCATCCCTTTAAGTTTTCAACTTCGTCATTGCAATAGCGATTGTAAAATGATTTTAGTAAAGGAAGACACTTTGCTTAGACCGTCTGGAATGTCCACAGCTTTTTGTCTTGCTACTGGGAAAAAAAAAAAAAAGGTGTGTGGTATTTCTATGTGCAGTAGAAACTAATTTCCGGATTAACATGAGGAGGGATCCTTCCCCTTTCGCATAACTGCCAGCTGATGATACTCAAAGGATAAACTTGTAAACCTACGTTCATGTGAACAATTAAAAGTAAAAAACATAAAAAGAATGATTAGTTTCTCGTCTAAAGTTGTTGAAAAAAAGAGGAGGATCGGGCACTTTTTTCTACCTTTCAAGAGCAGATTTTTTTTTTTTTTTTACCCTGAATTTAAAAACAGCAGATCACTACACAACGCTATTTGGGTAATCCAATTTCAAGTCGTTTTTTATAATTACTGTACAATGTGTGTAGGTTGTGCATGTGTGAGGTTCAATGGCTGGAAACAGCGAAAATCAATTGAAATTTTGTCTTTTTATTGGTTTAAAACGAAGAAGAAAAAAGTCTTCTCAATGCTACAACAGCAACAACAAAAAAAGAGAAAAATATGCAAACAGGAACGAGAGACTATTTTTTTTTCTTCTTCTATTTTTTAAGTTGGCCTTACATATGTGGCAGCCCATTTTCCTTTCCCTATTCGTCATTATATACACTAACACACACACTCACTTCTCTCAGCAGTGTTCTAATGTTAACATAAAAAAAAAAATTACTGCAAATTTCTATACTTCAACCATTTGACATCTGCCCTCTAGTATGAAGATAGGGAATGATGCTGTTTATTATTATTAGTAGTAGTATTATTATGACTATGATTATGATTACAATTATTATCATTATTATTATTATTATAATTATAATAATAATAATAATTATTATTATTATTATTATTATCATTATTATTATCATCATCATTATTATCATTACTATCATTATTTATTCGACCAGGTAAAGAATAAAGGTTTGGGTATGAAGTTGTGTGTAAACTGTTTGTGGTGGTGGTGGTGGTGTGTATGTGGGTGGGTGTGTGTGTGGCTGCCAGTGAGACTGGTAGGAAAAAGACTACATTTTTTATTTTAATAATTAATTACTGTTGATTGTATGTTGTTTGAAAACGTTCAAGATGAATGTTTTGTTGTAATCATACTTGTAAAATTGTAGAAATCAAATTGAGATTATTGAAAAACAAAAACAAAAAAGCTGCATGTACCACTTATCATGTGCACAACACATGGATGCACTACGCAGTTGCCAGGTTTAGTGTACAGTCCGACGATTATTTGGCCCCCTCATATCCAAATACATGTGTATCTCTATTAGGACCTACGCTTCTAAAGTGGACTCCCGTTTTAACAACCACAAGCTATCCCGAAAATAACAGCACGCGAATATTTTGGTTGCCATAATGTTCAAGTAGTTAATGTCTTGTTTCAGTGGAATTAAAAACATGCGAAACTCTTCTTAACAGGCCGAACGTGAAAAATGTTTCGCGTGAAAATATCCACTTCTACAGTATTCTCTGATTGAATAAGTGACGTTTTCACTCACAATACAAAACACTCCAGCACAGCTCGAACTATTTGTTCAAAATTTATTTTCACTAAAAAGGGACGACATCTACAAATAATCACACAAAAATAAATATACAATCGCATGTTTTTTTAAAAATGAGACAAACTATGATATGCTCAGGAGAAATATTTAAAATATGTCTTATTTCATCATCTACATTTTGAAATCTGAATATGTACAAATTTTATATAAAAAAAATGAGTAGTACATAGTAAGAAATATTTGATATCAAACAAGATAAAAATATGGAATGCATAGTAAAAAAAACAAACAAACGTGAATCATTGCTTTGATCAAGGTGCTAGATTTATAGAAATTCCAGTTGACACCGGAAAATTTTGACCCAGGTAGATATATCAGTCAATGATGTCATAAGAATATGATTTAAAATACTTTCCAATGTTAACATCACCAAAAAAATTTAAGAAAAACAAACAAAAAACCTTCATGCAATTAACGAAATTACAGCAGATACACTTTTTGGTCCTCTGCTCCTCAGTTCTTAATAATCACATTAAGAAGAGCAGTATTTCATTTTAATTTGTTGAATAGACACTTTAAAGACATGATCCAATTCTGAGTTCTGCACATTGATAAACAAGATATATTCTCTTTTGCACAAACTGTGAAAGACTTCTAGGATATGATTTAATATACAGAAACACACAATACAAACTTGTATGTACATTTAGAATACAAATCACACAATTTGTACGAAAGTCTCTATTTGAATACACTACTTTCCACACAAAGTGAATCACTGTAAATTTTTTGCTTTGATAAAATAATAATTTGATATCCTATTCATATTATAGAAATCAGAAAAATAATATTATCCATTTCAAGGTCGACTATACAGTGTACTTTCGAAAATAAGATTTCGGATTGAACAAAACTGGTTGACTTTTGATATGAATCTTACATATTTAATCATCATGTAGACAAATCAAGTTTGAAAATGTTAACACCACAATATCCCTTTAATGTGTCCAATATTTGTCCGTCAAATGAAAGTGTTTCTTTTGAAATATAACTCGAAAATGAAAATGAATCCCAACATTTCAATTTTGTTTCAACATCATGAGGCAATTTGATTGTCCAATCACTGATACGATTATTTGACTTCTTCACGTAATCATACAGTAACGAAGGACGTATCACACGGTATTCTTTATTACTTACATTTTCCCACAACTACAATGCAACTTCAACCCTCCACGCAGAATTTCATGGGCATAAATTAACAAGGATGTCATTTCTCGACATAAGTTAGAGACTACGGTCAATCTATGAGATCTCCCGAGGAGTCGCCAACAACTTTTCAAACTACGAACTAGTCGGACGGAACAAAATTGGGCTGTAGAAGTCAGAGGGTTGCGACCTACAAGTCTATAAGTGAATCAACCTTGCTTCAAAAACTGCATACAACAAACAGCAAACGGAATTCCTTTGGAGGAAATTCTGACTAAGAATAAAAGAAAAATAAATAATCCTCTGCGTAGCTACAAAACCCACTTTCTTCACACTGTATTTTAAAAATGGATATTGATACAATTGGAACCAGAATTGCCACTTATCTTTTTGATGAAATGTGGTGTATTTTAGGACCTGCACTAAACAAGCATCAGAGAGAAGATATGTCCATTACTTTTTTTTTTCTGTAAAGATAACTTTGACCATCAAAAAGTAAAGGTGGGGCCAAGGAAAACAAGCAAACCAAAGGAGATGGACACAGGCTTTCATTCTAGAATGCTAGCTCTGCATTCATGATTGAGTTTCGTTTGAATAGTTTCTTTTGTCTCTTCCACGTACAAGGTCACTACACAGTTCATATAATGAAACTTATGTATTCATATTTTTTCCACCTTTAGAGCATGAATACGGGCAAATAGTGTTTCAGTAGCGAAATGACACCAGAGGTCATTGATGACCTACAATGTATGTAGTCCAGAAATGTTTTATGGATTAAGCTGCAAAATATCCCATTTAATAGGACTATTAAGAAATGCTAAGAAAAAACAGAATATATTAACACTTCAAATACACACAAAAATTCACAAACACTCACATTCAAACGTGTACATTGTACAAACACAGATGGACGGCTTTACGTACAGGATGCAATACTGAGTATGTACAAATAGGTTATGTCACCATAGGACTTGGAAAACCAATTTTTTTTTTAAAGGCACATATACTTCGAAGATTTCTGAGTTACTTTGTTCTCCAACAAAACTTTCTCACCTCCTTCAATAATAACTGGACAAAAGTACCAATAGTCATGGTAACTATTTCCGCATGTTTTCACACTAATAATTTACCAACACCTTTCCAACAGCTATCGAGTAGATTGCAAGAACTTCTGTATTGTTGAGTAGGATATGCAGTTATCTTACGGCATTTTTAGTTGTCTATTGCTGCATTTTAAAACACGATTCGCTACTCAAAGTGCATCTGATCAAAACATTTCATCATATGTGAACTTGTGGTAGACCGACAGAGATGAATACACAGAGCATCATGAATCTGTGTGCGCTGACTCAACTTCAGAACAAACTATCAAAAAATAAAAACTGTGTCAACGATGGATGAGATACAGTAGGTGTAGGCTTAAGTTGAGAGATGGGCAGAACTGAGCAGCTAAGATATGAAGAGAAAAAATGGTGTCACAATTAACGAAACCAAGAAGGTTTCAGTTGAGGAGTGGTCAAAGGTAGGGAGCTAAGACGATCCATCTCTCTCTTTGTGTTTCTTGCTGAGTTCTGCCTCCACCTGCTCGATCTTCTTCGTCAGGTTGGTGACCTTCATCTCCAGGGCCGATGCCTGCATTCGGATCACCTCGGCCGACTTCTCCCCGCCCCGGGCTACACCCGACGTGGTGGTGGGAGGCGCATCCCCGGCGCCGCCCTCCTCAGCTTGCTGCAGCCCTTCCCTGGCTGCCTGGAGGTCCAGCAAGGCCTTGGCTAGCTGGGAGTTCAGCTGGTCAAGCTGTCCCTGGGTCTGCTGGATTTGGAGGTCAACGAGTTCGCGATGGCTGCGGAGCGTTGAGCTTGCCTGGATTGTAATAACGGGTCTGGTGGAGGTGGGGGCAACAGAAAAAGAGGAATTACACTTACTAGGTGTTTATGGTTGTAATGAATTCATATATATCTTTAGTAATAAAATCATTTGGAAATTCAGTATGAAATGTTTACAAAGTGTAACATGTACCATTCAGTAAAAGCCAGCGGTTTATCAACCTGAAGAAGATTAGTCCTGAGCATAACCCTACTTGGGCAGGTGTCTATGGGAAGTGCATTTCAGAGAAAAATAAGCTCATCTTCAACAGGTTAAGACAGTTCTCGTTTGCTAAGAAAATACAATGTAATGTGGTACAGGTGTGTAATGCAACAATATCTTGACTTTGCCTTCATTATGATGTTTCAAAAATTAGCGCGACATTCTGCAGAGACATTTTCGAACACTACACTGGATACAAGGCTGGTTAACATATTAAAAATAATATCAAATTAATTCAATAACACAATTTTTCCCAATACCTTACAGCTGATATCATCAAAGCCATTTACAAGAACTGGGCATCGGTCTACTATAACAACAACCATAACCATTTCAGGCCAGGACCAGAACATAGCACCAGATCCAGAAATAAAGTACAAGCAACTAGAAAAGCACTCTGAGAGCGCAAACCTCCGCTAAGCAGCTTATTTCCACCACTGATCTTGTTCTTCCAGAGATCGGTAATTTCCACTGAAAATCATCCAATTCCCAATACAGCCTTTCATAACGTGATAAGCTTCCAGCTGCGCGGTGCGCTTTGCCCTAGCTGAAACTAGAGCACGCACATAAGTGCGCGCATGCAAACCTCAAAAAATGTGCATCTTAAACTCCCCAAGTTCTTTGACCCTACCTGCCAAAATATTCAAAAATCCTTCGTGAAGTCCATAAAACTTTCTGGATCACAACCAATATTCAATCATCTGTTCCTTGTGTTATTCTCAACCATTCCTGTGAGTTTCATTCAAAGCCATTCACAACTTTGTGAGTTATTTTGAACACCGAAAAACAAACAAACAAACTAACAAACCACGGGTAATGAAAACATAACCTCCTCCCTTGGCGAAGGTACTAAAAGACGATATGTTATCCCCAGACCAGGACTCACTTGTCTTTCTCCTCCCCTGGTACCACCTTCTTGCCTCTCAGCTCCTTCAGCCTGGTCTCCACGAAGTCTGAGGTGGACTTGAAGCCACCGTGGGTCACCATGTACTCCCTCAGACGAGACTTTGATGACTGCTCCTGTTCCTCTGTTATTCTCTCCTTGATGCTCTGTGGAGAAAGAATGATATCATTCAATGTCTCTCGTAGGAGGACAACACCACTTCCTCTTCATTTCACATTCTTTAATACGCATTCATTCATTCCACAACAGTTCTCATCTTAGATTATGCTCATGCTTCATGATGGACAAAGTACAAATTAATCAGTAGGCGTACCATATTCAAAATGAAACACTCCTATATAATATAGATAATCCCTATATCTATTACACTCTATCACAAGTGCCTCTATGAGACGAGAGCCACTCAATTTAGTGCCCTGCTGACATCTAAATTACAGGAGAACAAAAGTACATATTGTACATCCTCTTCATTTCAAATTTTCATGAATTTTCCTCCGATAACAGTTAAGGATGGGATGTCCACTTACACTGTATGCTGGTTGCATGATGGACAAATTTACTTTATTTGTCATGAATCCATGCCGCATCCATACAATGCATTCAAGGGGCACTATATCTTTATACTGTCTATCTACAAGTTGTAATTACACTCTATCAGGAATACCCCTGGGTGATGTATCTCACTCACTCTAGGGTCTGTCAATATGAAATAAGGAAAGGTGACTTGTAATAAATAATTTGATTTTAACTCTGGAAATATTCAAATGAATGATTTTTGTGTCAAGTAGTATGTATGGTTACTGACTGACAAATGTTCATTTAAGTAATTGAACCTGTTTGAAAAGTAACCATGACAATAAAATCATGGGCATACACACTGATGTTGGACGGCAATGATTTTTATCAATTTTTATGAATAATTGGTGTTTATTTATGTTGATGGAGTGCTATTTGTCAATCTGGAGGTACCAGTATTGCTTTAGAAGCACATAAAGAGATAAATGTAATTGAATGATTCGACAGTTGTGCATTAGGGAAACATCAGTGATGTAATTCTCTGTTGAATCGCGGCAAAAGAAGAAATTGAAACCAACCTCCTTTGAGAAGTTGTCCTTGTCGGTGTTCTTGACCCGTGTGTCTACCAGCTCCGTCACCATGTTGGCCTTCTCGTTGCCGTCCTTGCCTCGCTTGAAGAGCAACTCCAGAGGGCGCTTGCCCTTTGGCATCACGTTGCCCATCAGGGCCTTGGCTCCCTGTGTGACCTTTGACCTCGAGAAGAACATGTCCTGGCATATGATCTTCATGCCCTGTAAATTGTCACAAGATAAAACGAATATCATGAGTGCATTCTGAATTCTCGCTCACAGCACAGTCAACCTCTCTACCAATTCTACATGGCCAGCAGTTATCCCAATACATCTTGCATCATAAAACACTTACTGTCTACTACATCATACAATGTACAATGATGAGCGCAGCATCTACACTGGTACAGTTGTACATGTAGTAGCCTTTGCTGAAACCTTGCCAAAAATTCACAGGTGTTATACAAGTTAGGTAAATAATTCTTCATTCTCAATTTCTTGTCAATTTTCATGAATGGCCCACTGACGTTTGATAGCAAGAAAAAAAACCTAAAACAACAACAAATTACAGTTTACAAATTACAGTATAATACATGTAGTATAAAAGTGGAAGGTGATAAATGAAATGTCAAATATTGTCCAAATTCTAGTATCTGGTCCCAGGTAACTTTACTTTCAGGATAAGAAGGAACAATGCCTCTGATATCAAAGATATGTTTATAGACCAAAGTGAGATGCTTACCTTAAAGAACTCTCTCAGGAACAAGGGGTTGGTGTCATCCTTGAGGTCGCCGACCTTGATGTGGGCCAGGCAGTGGACGATGACCATGACGAATTCGCCGACAGAATCGAGACGCTCGTGGCGCACGAAGAGGATGCGCTTGGCGTGCTGGTAGAAGAACGAGTGGCGGAACATGTTGCGCCCATAGTCGTTCTGGGGCAGGGAAGACGCCAGGAGGAGCGTGACCTCCGGCGTCCGCATCGTCAGCCGCAGCAGGTGGGTGATGAAGACACCAAAGCGGTAGACCACAAACTGGCTGGGGGAGATGCTGTCGATGTCCAGGGGCGTGATCTCATCTCCGAGTGTCCACTGGGCATCCTTGAGGTCAATGAAGGCTTCGTTGATGGAACCTGCCAAAATCAAACATGACAGCAACTGGTATAAATGCAAGGACTAGATACTCCAAATTCTAACTCTGTCCAAGATTGTCTTGGAAGTCCTGAAACGTGATAAATTTGGATTATGTCGCCTATAATTGCTATAATGCATTCATGATGACATGTATGATGACATGTCAAATTGTTGGACCTGTGAGGACTTCTATGACTTGCATTCTGGACAAGTTTTGAAGGAATCCATCAAAAGGCATTTCCAGGGTTACACGCCATCTTCTTTACATGTAATAAGATGTAGGCACTCCAATAAAATGTAAAAAAATAAAAATAAATAAATATGACAGAATATCTTCAAATAATTAGGAATCTGTCATAAGGCATATCCAGGATTACATGCTGTCTTAATTCTACATAATTACAATCATAGATGTAAGCACTGCAATGAAATGTAAAAAAAGGAAGAAGAAGAAATAATACAAATGACAGAATTTTTTCAACTAATTCATTCAGAGCAAGCACATCAAGAAAATCTTAAAGGAACAAAGCTACACGTAAGGAATATTTTAACAACAAAATATTTGTACATTAAATACAGTACATGTAAGAGGTGAAGGGTGTTGACGGTTGGGAGACTGACCTTTGACCCCAGGTTTGAAGCCCAGAGTGTCCTTGAGCATCTCCTCGATCTCCTTGAGGTCAGTGAAGAAGGGAGAAGCCATGAGGGCAGAGTACATGGCCTCGTTGACGCCGTCCGGCAAGTCGGGTCTGTCGTCCAGGCCGTCCACCTTACGCTGGGCCCAGTCCCCTGGGGTCTCGGGCCTCCACGCATTCACACTGGTCATGTTCAACTCAGATGCCCCTGGCAATCAAAGCATATTATGTATATAAAAATTGAAAACTACACCCATGCCACTTGAGAATACGCTCCCCTTTTCTTCCCATAATAACAGTTGGAATTCTGTAGGGATCAAAATAAATTCATTACAACTCCGTTATAACAAAGTTTTCATGTTCATAACTTTGCAAAAAATGTTTTTGTTTTTGAAGTGATGTCTGCTTTACAAGGTCCACTTTTTAGTGGACCTCTCTTTTCTATTGATATTCTACTTTTTGTCACACTTGCAAAATAAACATACTTCCTATTCATTCTTTCACATAAATCGTTAAAAAAACTTTATGATTTGCTTTGCCTAGGAATGGTCATAATATATGATTCTAATATTTTGTATTTGTATTACTTCCCTACTACAGAAGAAAAAGCACAACTGAGGTGAAAAAATAAATTGAAAAGGAACACACCAACTTTAAAAGACCACTCCCTCCTCACCTTGCTGTTGGATGAGGTTCATCCTATCCAAGGTCCTCCTCTCGTCCACGTCGGCCTGGTTCTTGAACTCGCCCTCGATGCGCGACGTCTCTTGCTCCTGCTTCTTCTTCCGCCTCGCCTCGAGCCGCGCCCGCGTCCGCTCGGAGCTCTTCTGCTGCTCCTTCTGGAAGTTGGTCTCAAAGCGTTTCATGTTCTCCTCGTGCTCCTTGATCAATTTCTAAAGACATAAATCAGAAAATAACTCACTCCATCAGATATCTCCTTGATTAGTTTCTGGACAACAAAAACCAGTAAACCACTCGCTCATCATTCACTAAATTCTATCATGAGTAGGGTATGCAGGGAATAATTTTCCTGGCACCGCATCACAATTTGATAAGCATTTTTTGCACACATGCCCCACAAAATGTCTTTTTTTGCAGCAGTTTTATCCCACAGAAGTGTGCAGGATACCATCTGACATGCATGGCAGTGTATTATTCAGAAGGTGAAACTGCTTGCTCAATTTTGTGTTGGAAAATTATTCCCTGGAATGGTCTTCACCTCTTGCCGCTCATGTTGTTTTCAAGGGCATTTACGAATCCACAGTTCATATTAATGTATCTCAGTTTATGAGCTCAACTAGAGCTTCAGATTACACTTTACAAATGAGAAACACGCATGTATGTGTATCTAATCCATCTAACCAAGCCATATTTTTTTCAGCTCTTCTAAAATGTTTAGATTTCCTTCATCAAGAAAAACAAACAGCATTGATTAAGATAATAATAAACAGCATTGACTTAGATAATAATAACAATGCAAGAGATGATCAACATTAAGTTTCATTATTTGGTTCTTGATGTCACCGCACCTCCAATATACAAAAAAAAAAAAAAAAATGAGCCAGTCTTTGTTTATGGTTTGGTAGTAGAAGTCACCATACCTCCTTTGCTTCTCAAATTGTTGTATTTCCTTCATCAAGAAAAACAAACACACAGCACTGATTTAACAATATAACAACCCAAGACAACAATGAAAATTAGTTCATTATTTGGCTCTTGATGTGATCCCACCCCCACACCCAAATGAGCCAATCTTTGTTTATGGTTTGGTAGTAGAAGTCACCATACCTCCTTAGCCTCCTCGTTGCCTTCGCTGTGCTTGAGTTCCTGCTGCAGTCTACGCTCAGCCTCCTCTTTCTGCTGGTCCTTGGCTCGCTGCTTCTCCTCCAGTCTCTTCCTCTCTCTCTCCTCTTCCTTCGTTCTCTCCTTCTCCAACTCATCTTCCAGGGCACTGGAGGGATGGAGAGAAGGGAAAAGGTGATCCTCATTACCATCCCACTTACCACTCTCAGTTTGTTTGATCTTAGAGGACTGTAATCGAATCCACTGTTGTTTATCTATTTCTAGATTAACTGTCATACATGTATCTAATCGCCATTAATATCTGCGTATTTATTCTACTTTTGAATCTAAGTTTGTTCTATGTGTCTTGTATCCATATATGTATTGTTGTGTATACATGGCATTTGTTTGTATTATAGCTGTATATAATCTTTGCATTTTACTGTTTTTTATGTATGTATGTGGACCTCTATGAAAACCAGCTTTGCTGATCAGGGTGTTCCACCCCATGATGTGGCAATAAATCCAATTCAATTCAACCTGTTTCCTTATGGGAACCTGTTATACCACATTCCCGTGGCATCAAGTGATACTATACGGGAAGCCGACACCACGCTCTTACAATGCTGGCAAGAGCGCCTGCATTCGTGGCCTAAATTCATTTTCATTTGTGTTATTTTGCCGAGAAAAATGGCTTTGATAGAAAGATTAGAGTTTCTTCTATCAAAACCTGATTTCTTTCTGTTTGAAAATTGCGTGTAGTAATACGTGTATCTGCCTTTTTTTTTCAACGTAGCGCACACACGTTTTGCTATAAAACCTGTATGAAGACGGACGTACATTGCAATCAAGGTTGAGCTAGCTAGTATACAATGATCCCAACTTACGCCAATTCCTTTGCCATCTTGGCTTTCCTCGCTTCGTCCCTTTTGGCTTTCTCGGCCTTGATGCCGTCCAGCTCTGACTGCATCTCGGCCACCTTGGTCTGGCGGAACTTTTGGGCCTCGGCAGCCGCCTTCTCTGCTAGCTCGGTGTACTGTTGGACAAGGGCCTGGTGAGGAGAGATCGACATCAAAGGATTAAAGTTAATTTCTATTTTCTCAAATTAGACAAAAAGAAAGAGAAAAGTAAAATCTTATCGTTCAATATTTGTAAGTATGAAGATTAAATCATCTACTTACATGTAGTACACACATACTGAATACCAAGAACAAAAAGTGACTAAAAAGTGAATGCTTACTCATACTTTGAATTCAAACAATCCGGGCATCCTACTTTTTACTATAGTATGAAAATTGCAACTGCTGCTAGAACACAAACCCCTTCTGAATTAATTCAACCAAATCAACTTGAGCTTCACATACATGACATACAGATTTATTGTAGTCTCTGCTTCAGGAGCAATATGTGGTGTCTAACAGGACCAGACCCTGAGTGCTCTGAGCAGCTAGACCACCAGCTAGAGACTTAAATCCAAAGAGGCATCCTACCAAGTCCACTGGAGTACCAGAGAGAACTCCCATCAATCTTTTTATCTTGTCCTTGTCATAGTCCTTTTTTTATTTCTGAATATTTCGACTGACATCAGAATATCAAAATTTTATACATGGAGTCCTTGACGGATCTTGAGATGCCCTCACCTTCTAGAGTTATTCACAAATTTTACAAGCTATGCTTTTCTTGTGAATTCCTCTTTTCCATGTAGAGTTATGAATTAAGATTGTATTGTTTACTTGTTTATTTATCCAAACTAGAGTTGATATCATTACAATAATAAATTATATTCACGTTTTGTTGACACTTACATGATTCAAAGTTCCTTAGATATTATGTACTCATGTAAGCGTTATGTATATTACTTTGTATTAATGTATACGCCATAATTATATTTTGTGAGTCTAAATATTTGCGGATCGCGAATTCTCGATGGTTTCATGAGTGGTTAAATTCATGATCATGGAGTCCTGTACTGAACAAAGAAATTGTACACACGTATGTTACATTCACATCGGGATCTGTGTCAATATTTTTGCATGTCTTTAATTTCGCGAAAAGCACTTGACTAGCGAAATTAGCGAAAATAAAAGCTCACGGAATATTCGGCGTAGACAGTACTGTATATGGAAGTAAAATAATTTTGAATTGAATTGAATTGAATTGAAATGAAATCATCTCACCTCCTCTGGAGATAGGTCCCTCATGGCCTCCGCCAGCTCCTGTAGCTGTTTCTCCCTCAGGGCCAGACGAGCCTGGGCCTGCCTCACCTCTAGGGCTGGCAGACAATCCTTCATGGCCTGCTCGATCTTCTGACTGGCTCCACGGTCAAACTCAGCTAGTTGTTTCTGTCCAGCAAAAGAAGAGTGTCCGGCAAGAGAAGAGTGCTCACAGGTCAGTATGATGGAATGCTATATAACCTCATTTTCTACCTCATTTATAACTTACAAGGTGTAACTATCTATTGAAAATCAGTATGAAGCAGTAGCTTACATCTTATGCATCGTAAAATTTTATTCTATTAATCCGTTTTCTCTCTCACACACACAAACACAACAAACACAAATTCTTAAATATAACTCACACACTACTGAAAGATGAAACATAGATTTCACCAATTGTACTCAAACTACTAAGAATACTGATTGAATTAAAAACTTACCTCCATCAATTTCAGATTTGTTGCCAGATCATTCAACCACAATTACCTGAGAATGTTATCAGAACCTTGTAATTATGTTAACTGGATTTGATTTGTACTTTGACTTTTAATCTGATGACATGAATGATAAACCTTTATCATTTTCATCTACAGCTTTTAACAATATCAGCAAACTTGTCGTTATCAAAACTGACACAACTAGCATCAAAATCACCACCTCCTCATCGTACTGCAGTCCTCATCACCATCATTACCAAACCTCATTGTCATAACCTAAAACATCTTAACAAACCTCCATCAACACAATCCGTTTCTGTCACATCATCACCACCACAATCACTGCTTTCACCATCACTATCATTCATCCCCTGCTTCCTCAACAGAGTCAAGCCCCTCCTCTACCAAACCCCTCCCAAGGAAGTCATGTCCCTCCTATATCGAGTTGAGCTCTTCCCACATGAAGTCAAGCTCCTCCTCCATCAAGCCCCTCCCAAATGAATCCACGCCCTCCTACAGTGTATGTCAAGTTGAGCCCCTCCAAGATCAAGTTAAGCCCCTCCAAGATCAAGTCAAGTCCCTCCCACATCATGTCAAGCCCCTCCCAAACCCCATCAGGCTCCTCCCATCTCAATATTAAGTCAAACCCCTCCCACCTTGTGCTGACGCTGGAGTGCCTCCTTCTTGTCCTCCAGCTCCGAGGGTGACATGGAGCTGGAGTTGGCCACCAGTTCCAGGAACTCCTTTTGCTGGGCCTCTACCAGAGCATCTCGGTCCTTCTGGAGCTGTTCTGTGGCCTTGGCCTTGATCCGGGCCACCTCCGCATCCTTCTCCTGCTCCATTTGCTCTTCCTGGAGGGCGAAATGATGTCAGCAGGTTTTAACAACCTCATCATGTATCACTTTTTGGCCTTGAATTCTATACCAGGTAGCAACTAACACATCTTTCTTTTTTTGAAGTGTCTTACAGCTTGCTCAAATGCAAGGAGAAGGGGTACATATACAGTATCTGTAAACTTACTATTTTCATTTGACATTGTGCATGGCCATGAATATATGTGTGAGGTGTAAACAAGGGTTACACATACTTGTAGCTATGCAAACTTTGATTTTGTAGACTGCTTAATGACTGCTAAAAGAAAGATGTGGCCACTCTCATATCAAAGATGCAGCACAGGTTTATCTTATTGTGTATCATCTCCACGAACAAAATATATCAAGAAATCAACTATTCTGACTGGTATTTGTTAACTAGGAAATTCAGGGCTTTATGATCATAGCTATTATCTCCTCAGGCAACTCACATTCAAGAGACCTACTGTAGGAAGGAAATTAAATCATTTATCTACTGGATTAATGTTACCTGACAAATGTTCACCATCATCAATACAACACAAACCACTGTGGTGCAACAAACAATATATGCAGATACCCTGAGTTAACACTGTCTCATAACAACCATTTTTTGTTTGTTTTTTTAACCATGCACACTGCTCCTCCACTGTGTTAGATCACCAACAGAGTGATAATTTCATGCTAATACGACAGACACACACATTCCCATGCTGTGCCTTTACAAGTCAAATTTGTGCACTTACATGCTGTTGTGAGTTGACTGAAAACATTTCTACAAGAGACAATTTCTCTTCTTTTTTTTTTTTTCACGGCATGATGCTGCAAGTTTAGTACATATCACAAATCACAAATCAATGAATGAGAAATGGAGTTGACACTGAAATAACAATATGGCAAAACATGAAACTCTTGTAAAGCCCATGCAAACACAATCCTTGTATACAGTGCATTCTTGCAAGCTGATGCTACCAGGGCCGTCACAGGCTGGAATAGTCATAGATGGTGTCTTGGCAAATTCAGTCACACATAGTAACATATAAAAAGATGATCCAAATCACATTGGGGCCTAATTGTTGCCTTCTTGACTCCTTATCTCTATGCTATTTTGACGCCAATATTGACTTTTGATGGGGGGGGGGGGGGGAATAGTCATCATCATTCTGCACATGCATTTGAACTTTAAAAAAAAAGAAGAAGACAATACTAGGAATTTTTGGGATGTCCTCATTGTAACACATACTGCTCATGATGGCGCGTGATATTACACGTTTGTAAGAAGTGCTTCACATAAAGACAAGACGTCACATCTTCACTTAGCACCCCCCTGGAGTTGGTTAGCATGAAATGGTTGCTGAAATAAAATGGCTTCACATGGACATCAAAACATCGAGACTGGGAATGATGCTTGGCAAACTCACTCGTAACTGGTCACCAACAGCGTCATAGGAGGAAAACATACAACCAGTCGTCATCAGACATTGAAAATATGGCACTCCCTCTTTCATGATTGAAAGTATTCATTTGTCATCTTCTTTTGCCAACTGCACAATTTCTCTCTCATTACACTGAATAAACCTTGATGTGCCTTTCTCTCTGAGTGAATATCAGGATCAACATTACTGTAAATATAAATTGCTTCATTGAATATGGCAATACAAAGTTAACTACGTACAGAAAAATGTTACTTGGTGAATATCATTCAGTAAATGCAAAAAGACATTTTTAGGGAAAACTTAAAAGACCCTATTGGGTGGTGGGACTTTCTTCATCTCCGTCTTTAATTAGAACCCACATTTCAATGTGTATTCTCTGTTTCACATACATGTAGTTAGCATGCTTTTATGGAGTCATATGATGATTGTGTGTATGTCATGTGATATCTCATTAGTAAGCATGTGATATCTCCTTGGTAAGCATGTGATATCTCCTTGATGTGCATGTGATATTTCTTTGGTGTGCATGTGATATATCTTTGGTGTGCATGTGATGTTTCCTTGGTATGCATGTGATATCTCTGTGGTGTACATGTGATGTTTCCTTGGTGTGCATGTAATGATCATGTGACAGCCATGTCCTCACCTGGTGGACCTGCTCCTTGATGTGCCTCTGCCGAAGAACTCGGAAGATGACGTTCTCTGCCTTGGTGGTCTTGTCGGCATTCAGGGAGTTGATGAGAGCTTCACGCTCAACATTCTTGTGCTGTAGGCCAACAAATTAATGAATAAACAAAAATTACAATGTAATAAGTGGAAATCCCTTGTCACTGAAATCCTACCATGGTAACCCAGCTGAAGGAGCTCTTTATCAAGCACAAACACAGCTCAGAAAAAATTACAGTAGGGCCAGGGCTATGTTTTTAAAAGTGAGGGGGCCCAGTTCATGGGAACAGGGATGTGAATTCATTTTGAGGATTGTGGGGGGGGGGGGGGGAGGGAGCAGAGAGACAATTTGGATGACAGGTGATTGTGTCTAAAAATCGGCTGACAAGCAACAAAAAAAGGGGGAGATTTAACATTTTCTTGTTGCCACTTCACGGGTTAATTGGCTGACAAGCAGTATGCCATTTCCCTTCCCAAATCAGCTGCCAAGCTTCACTTGATGCCACTTCTCTAACAGCATCGGCTGCTGACAAGCAAACGTTTAAGATAAACAACACAAAGTCAAACCCTATATCATCTCCGACCCCTCAAAAAGGGGGGCCCTAAGTGGCAAGACTCTTTGGCCTCGGGTCAACATGCTGTACTCTTTTCATCTCGACATTGGCGCCATGTTCTTCCACAAAACTTTTGCACAAAACATATCATACTGTAATCAAGAAACCAGTATGGCTAAAAACTTAAGAGTGGTAAGAGTTGGTGCCGTACCTGTTTGTCGGCGAGTTCATCCCTTTCAGCTCGCTGTTTGAGAAGTTCCTGTTTCATCTCGGCGTTCTGCGTCTGCTTGAGACTCTCCTCCTTCTGCCTCTTCCTCTCAGCGATGCGGGCGGCGATGGCCCCTCGCTGCCTCTCCTTCTCCTCATCCATGGAGCGAGAGAGGTTCTCCATCTAAACAGGAGACGACGACAACGACAGAACAGTGTTTGATATCCCAAGCAGGCACAAGAGAGTGACGAATACCAATCTTGTTCACATCTGTTAGTTTTCTTCCTTTTTTTGGCAAAGTTGTGACAAAATCACATCTTGTTGCACATAATAAATGCACATTTGATATTAATTTTCTATTGCATAACACTGAGAAACTGTTTGTCCTCCCATGATCCCATTCATTGCTGCCCAAATCTCAGCATCACATGCTTCTGTGCCCTTATCCATAAATCCCAAAGTGAAGCCACTATTGCTATGAATAACCAAACTCAGCTTAGTGTACGATACATTGAACTCAGAGAGACTTCATAATTCCTATGTTCTCATTATCCGTTTCCGAGCACCCTTCAGTATTATGTAAGAATTTCCTTCATACTCTGGATGACTGACTGACTGAATGAATGAATGAATGAATGAACAAACATATGAACTGAATTGAATGAATGAATGAATGAATGAATGAAACTCATAAGGGCACTACATGTTCTCTAACAACAATCCCTTCCCTTTCTATGAAATCCAAGGCAGAACTCCTCCAGTTCTCTGACTACCATCCCCCCCCCCCCCTTCCACTACCACCTCCCTCTCCCATGGACCACACCTGCACCCCACTGAGTCACCAACCTCCTTTTGGTGCTTCTCCAGCATCTCCTTTGACTGCTCCTGGGAGAGCTGCTTCCCCTTCAGGAGGAGGTCCTTCTGGAAGGCCTGCTCCTTTCTCTCCACCATCTCTGCTTTCTGCGCCTCCAGCTGCCTCGCGAGGGCGTCCTCCATCTTGCCTTGTTCGGTGTCCAGCTCTCGCAACGAGGAGCGGAGCTCCGCCTTCTGGCTGATCTCCAGGGCCTCCTGGCGGTGCTCTTGGTTCTCCTGCAGGATGGAAAGAACGAGACTTTGGTTTATCATTCTCATTGGTGGCTTCTTTGGAAAGCACATGGCTACAGTTTACTAAAAGCGGTCTTCAACTTCTAAGTACAATGTACAACTGTAGACCTATAAAGCAACTGAAGGTAAAAGGGCTGTTAAGGCTTAATGATAGGATTAAAAAAAGATTCCAAATGGCATGTAATGTGTCCTCGGTGCACAGGAGTACTGCTGATATCCAAAGAAGCAGGAGCATGATCATCTACACATACAGTATATAATACCAGTACATTGTAGAAGTAGTAGAATTCCATTACCTTGATTAGATAAATTTATTCCATGCTGATCACTTACAAAGAGAGTGACAATCGATGCACTGCAGATGATTTCTTCACATAACGCCATATTTCTTTCAAATTGCAAAATTCCATAATGAAAATTCATATTTCGCTATCAAGACATTAAAACAGCACATACAGAGTGTGTATCTTATATAATATTAAGGCAAACTCTTTACTATTCACGTTTTATTATCATTATTATTTTCTTGTCACTCACAAGTAGTTTCTTCCTCTGGAAGTTGGCGTCGTCATCGTTGGCTCGGCTGTGGACCTCAGCGATGGCGTCACCTCCTTCCTCGGTGCCTCTCAGAACCTGTCACAACAAGGAGGACACCGGGGGTCAACCAGAGGTCAGCTCAACAATGGTATCAGGGAAACCAACAACAGGTGGGAACTATGCATGATACTGTATTCCAGAGATAGCAGAAAGGTACATCTTGCACTTACTTCTCTGCACAGAGTGGAACCTCTGACTCGTACCTACTTCTCTGTCAGAGGGGTACAATTTGCACCTTCTTCTACGTCAGAGGGTTACCACCTGCACCTATCTCTATGTCAGAGGGGTACCATCTGATCCTACTTCTCTGTCAAAGGGGCACCACTGCACCTACATGTACATACTTTTCTGTCAGAGGGACATCACTTGTATCTACTGTTAGAGGGGTACCACCTGTACCTACAACTCTGTCAGAGGGGCACCACCTGTATCTACTTGTCTGTTAGAGGGGTACCACCTGTACCTACCTCTCTGTCAGAGGGGTACCACCTGTATCTACTTATCTGTCAAAGGGGCACCACCTGTACCTAATTCTATGTCAGAGGGACACCACTTGTATCTACTTGTCTGTTAGAGGGGCACCACCTGTACCTATTTCTCTGTCAGAGGGGTACCACTGTACCTGCCTCTCTGTTAGAGGGGTACCACCTGTGCCTACTTCTCTGCCTGAGGGGTACCACTTGTTCTTGTTGTGCTTACTTCTCTGTCAAAGGGTTACCACCTGTATCAACTTGTCTGTTAGAGGGGTACAACTTATACCTACTTCTCTGTCGGAGGAGTACCACCCGTACCTACCTCTCTGTCGGAGGATACCACCTGTACCTACACTGTACCTCTCTGTTAGAGGGGTACCACACGTAACTACATACATACCTTTATACTTTGTATGCTTTTTAGCACATAATACAAAACTCCTTTGAAGTACATGATACATATTCTTTTTGCAATGTATATCAAATACATTATTCTTTTAAAGCATGCAACACATATGATATTCTTTTGCAGTGCATATTACAGGTAACACTCCTTGCAGTATTTTCATATTAACAAAATAATATAATACTCTCTTGCAGTATATAAAAGATGTACATACAAAACTCTGTGGTAAACTACTTTTTTTGAGCCACAGTGTACCTGTTGCTTGCTGAGGTGTTCCAGTTCCCTAGCAACAGCTTCCTCCTTCAGGACCTCCTCCCGGAGCCGTTTGCGGGCGGCCAGCTTGGCCATGTGGTGCTCCCGCTGGCTCTGCTGCTCGTCCTCCAGCCGTTGCTGGGTGGAGCTCTTCATCTCCCTGTACTCCTCCAGCAGCTTGTCCTTCTCCTCCTGGGTCAACTCCTCCTCGGCCAAAATTTGCTGAAAATAAAGCGGAAAACAACAATTTGATGATACATTTCCAATGAATATAATCTATCCACACTTGACCTGTTGAGGGCGGGCTGATTTTGCTACAACACACATTTCCCACAGACACCTGCTTGAGTATTCTCGAGAATCATCTTCAATGGGTTGAAATCCTAACAATTTTGTGACTTACTCTATTTGCTTTAATGTGTCAATTCTTTATAGAAGAAGGTGATATTAGCAATGCAGCAGTGGACGCCAGATCATTAGGAAGCAGTTTAGCATGTTTTGGTTCATGATGATGTGATGTCACAGTTGTATACATTGAAGTCTCTACTATCAGTACATATGAAAGATTGCGGCAGCGTTTCCACAAGAGAGGACCCAATCAATGTTTAGAAGTCTATTCCACGTTGCCATTATTCTGAGAAAAGTCACAAAAAAGTGAATTTCTTGCATACATATACGCCGTACACACTACAAAGAGATGGCAGATCACAAAATTAATTGCTTCAATCAGTATTCCTGTATTCTGTTTTAATCTATCATTTTGTATTCCACGTTTCAAACAATTTTACATGTACAGTACATTCCATGTGATTTCAGAGATGAAAACAACACAAAATGATTTCGAGATGGGAAAAAAAACCATTTACAACTGTATGTAAGAAAATATATTAGATAACATGTTATGCAAAGAACCTACTAAATGGCTTTTGAACAAATGTGGAAAGACTGCATACATGTACAGTGAGATAAATGCATAAACACATCAGGACCATTTTGTAACTTTTTTCAATGCAATGTTAAATAATACCAATTGTACAGTCAGTAGATAGAGTAGTGTACTGTATGTCCCTAACAAAATTACAACAGGACCCTCCGCAATGATATCTTTAAAAATAGTGAATCAATTCAAATACAAATTCAGGGTATGAAACTATATTTCATTGTCCACATCTTACAAAAAAAAACTCATATGATTTGCTCAGTGGTCAAAGAGAAATGAGGAATTTTGTAGAGGATGTCGGGAATCTCTTCCCTCCAAGTTCTGTCTCTTGTATTCACACACGAAAACATCAAAGTGCTAAGCTTGGAAGAATCAGACTCATGACATGCTTTACAACTTTTCGCATTTCTCTGTGACCGCTTAACCAAATTGAATGGGGTTTTTCTGCAAAACAGAGCTAAGATGTTATATTTCAAGACCCTGACAAGGCATTTAAACAGTTTGATCATATTGGGTGTTATCAATGTGAAAAATGATTGTAATTTTTTTTTCTTTTTTTCTTTTTTTTTTTTTTTTTTTTTTTTTTTTTTTGGGGGGGGGGGGGGGGGGGGGGGGGGGGGGGACATACATTATGTACTGTATATTGGGTTTGAGATGGTCAAAGGAGTATGTGAGAAAGAAAGAGAATGGACTGTGGTGGTAAAACCCTGGACCAGGACCACTTCTTACCTGGATGGCATCTTCCACCTTCTTGATTTCCTCCTCCTTAGTGACATCTGACATGACCTCCAGGGCCGCACTCAGGCCTCGGATATCATCCGCCTCATCTTGGGCAGCATCAGCTAAGATTAACAATAATAATCATAATGATAATGATGATGATATTAATAATAGTAGTTACGTGGTAGCAGTAGTAGTAGTAGTAGTAGTAGTAGTAGTAGTAGTAGTAGTAGCAGTAGTAGTAGTACTAGTAATAATAATAATAATAATAATAATAATAATAATAATAACAATAATAACAGTAATAATGATAATAAATAATAATAATAATGATACATGTAATAATAATGATAATGATAATAATTTAAAATAATGATAATAAAGATAACAACTGCAATGATAATAATAACAACAATAATATCAATAAGTTAGTACTGATGTAAAGAATGAGAATAAACACCCATTTTCATATACTGCATATAAATCACCCATAAAAAGAAAAAGATTAAAGACAACAAGATGGAGAAATCTAGCCATGAAAAGAACAGAAGGAAATCTTAGACCTCAGATCAGCCGAGTCAAATAAATACAGCATGATCATCTACACTTCATTAAGATCATGACCTTCAGTGACATCCTCTTCTCTTCATCACCAACTAGCCCTTTTTATTGGCAGAAGTTTTAGCTTTATTGTAATCACACTACAACCGTATGTCATCTACAGAGGATATACATTTTATAAACATGTACATATATATATACAGTACTCTCCGCATAATCGGGTAGGCTGGGGCAGAGCGTTTCTTACCCGATTAAGCGGAGTACCCGATTAATAGAAGAACATCTTTCATTAACATTTATTTTGACAGACCTAATGTGTATGCATATGCATTGTACGCTGCACTAAACACCTACACTGTATGCTTAACACGCGTGCTTGCACGGCACATTATACTTTACACTTGTTCAGTAACGAGCACTATAATATACTCTTTTTATGGACAAATATGTCTTCAAAAAACTTTGTCGTTTGACAATAGACTCCTCGCTAACAGGCAGGCGTTTTCTGAAATGAACACGTCTCTTTGCGTGCACTAGTCACGTACAAGTAGAACGTCGGGTTACTATAACTTTTCGAGAAGTGACTGGGGAAAAGCAAAATTATGTGGTTGTTGCATGGCCTGATTTTCATTGCAAACTTCTCATATTGTGAATGTTGTTGCGGAGCAAGGGTGGAGCGCAAGTGTGTTCAACTCCTGTCTGTCTATGCAAGTGTGAGTGCCAGTTACATGACATTGTGTAATGTTCGTTTACATGTGGCAAGCGGTAGTGGTGCATGACTGTGTTTTCATGTTTTATCACACCCCAAATGATAAGTCTTCTTTGCAAATTAAGCAGAGCATGCCATTACCCACAGAAAATTTGACCCTCATAATTTCTTAAAGTGTTATATCTGCGATAAAATATGGGTAGAAATTAGATTAGAAGAAAATTATTTACCCATTTATGCGGAGAGGCAACCCGATTATCAGGTAATTTTAACGTGCACTGGAACTGATTTTGACATTACTACCCAATTAAACGGAGTACCCGTTTAAGCGATACCCGATTACGCAGAGAGTACTGCATATATATATATATTTATTTTATTTTTTATTTTTTGCACTCAGTCAGCTTCATTTTAGCCTCACCAACATCATTGCAGGCATCATGTAGTCCTCATGATTTTTTCAAATCATATCCTATCCTATCATATCATTCCCAAACATACATGTATATCACATTTATCCACAAGACATCACATCAAAGTTAGGCAGCATATCCCTGTATCATGATCAGCCGCCCCCACCCCCTTGCTTTCCTCACCATCTTTAATAGTCTGTTGAGAATGGGCTGATTCAGATAAATCAAAAATAAACATGGATTTCACATACAAATTAGACAACTGCCCAAGTAAACTTCACACTAGTCTTTAACAGGTTAAAGGACAAGTTCACCTTCATAGACATGTGGGTTGAGTGAATGCAGCAATATTAGTAGAACACATCATTGAGAGTTTGAGGAAAATCGGACAATCCGTTAAAAAGTTATGAATTTTTGAAGTTTCTGCTCAGTCACGGCTGGATGAAAAGACTACTGTAACTTGTGATGTCACATGAGTACAACGATATAAAGAAAGAATAAAGAAAATTCAACATATTTCCATTTTTCTCCCATAACAAAAGAACACTCGACTTCTCTCTTTCAGAAGGTAGGGGGAATAATATTACCCTTAACATACGTCAGTAGCAGGTCAAAGAAATGTGCACTTTATTCAAAAAGTACAATTTTGTGAAATTCTCTTTTTATTTTCCTTATATAGTTGTACGTATGTGACATCATACACTGTAGTAGTCTTCTCTTCCAGCAGTGACTGCGCAGATACTTAAGATATTTGTAACTTTTGAACGGAGTGTCCAATTTTCCTCAAACTTTCACTGATGTGTTCTACAAATATTGCTGCATTCTCTCAATCCTTATGTATATGAAGGCGGACTTGTCCTTTAATATTTTAAACTACTATGGTCACCATATTTCACTCTATCACCACCACACTCAGCATCCCCTGCATCACGGTCACCACGGTTACCTGCAAGATACTCCAAGGCAATGGTGCTATCTGGGTCAACGCCCGCTGGCAGAATGTCCTTGGCCGACTTGTTGGCTCGCCTCTTGTTCATCCTTGACCTCATCTTGTCCTTCATGTTGGAGTTGGTCCTAGCATTTGCTGACGATTTCTGATTAAAGTAATTAGAATATGTATTCCAACAGTTACAACATGTCCCTTTACCAAAAACAAAACAAAACAAAACAAAAGCAAAAACAAATACAAGTAAGTAATATATTTTAAAATGAAAGAATTGCAGACACCAATCTCTTCAAACATTCCTTAATAGCAGATCCATTGTGATTCATGCTTACTTTGTATTGTACCAATTAAAGTCTTCAAACAGAGAAGCCTACTGTAAACACTTTGCAGCATTATCTTGTCATTACCACTTATGGTATGATATCTACATTCCTTACTGGATACATGTGGTTGGGAACATACATGTATCCTCATCATGTACACGGAATAGCTGAAGAATAAAGCAGATTGTAGATTTTGTGCTACTCAACAAGATACGGTATGTTCAATTTCATAGATGGTACTGTTCATGTTCTTGTTTTGTTTGCTTTTTTATTGCTGTTGTGATTGCTTGGTCATTAACAGATATCTCCCTCTTTATCCACTAGATAGCCTTTAAAAATAAGGGAGTACAAATCTTGATGCTTCCAAGAATGTCTCACTGTCAATTTCAACTGTCATAAAGAGCTTTCCTAACCTTTGAGGAATTATACAGACTGCGTGTTATTGTTTCTGTTTTAATCACATGTGTAGCAATGAATTAGCTGCAAACTTACGGTTGCCATGTCATCGACGATGGCAGCCATCTTGGGTCGGTTGGTGAGGTTGAATTGTCTCATCCTCTCCTCCATATCTTCATCAAATCCTCCCTTCCTCTTGGCCTCCATCTGGAAAATCAGGAAAAAAGGGTACCTTGCATCAATTTTGCCTTTCTTTTGCTCAAAAAACATCACAACAAAGCTGATAAAGGCACCAAAACATACCAGATCTAGCTGGACTTGATGTACATCGGCATGCACATTGAGAAACAATTCTACAAGTTGAAAACTGTCAAACCTTTTACAGAACTTTCACGAAAGTTTCTTAGATACAGTCAATTCCACAAAATGTTGACAGTGCATATGTCAAATAATTTGCTCAGTCAATGAAAATGAGAAGTACCAATTTATATTTCTAGCCTTGTGTGTATTATTCCTCTGTACAAACGTTGTACATGCACCAGTCGCTCACTGCCTAAAATTGATGTGTTTTCCTCAGTCCAATTAAGGTTGACTTACGCAATGTTACTTGCATTTTAAAAAGGCCTTCTATATCATCATCATCATGGTAACTTCCACTACCATCAACATCAACATCTTTACATCTGGTTGCCATGGTAACACCCACCTCCAAGTCGTCTTCCATGTATGACTGTTGGAGCTCAGCGATCAGCTTGTTCTGCTGCAGCATGAGGAGGTGGCGGAGCTTGGCCTGCTCATCCTCGTCTTCAGACGTCATCTCGGGGACGATGTCCTCGCTCAGGCCTTCCTTCTTGGCTTCCGAAAGGTGTTTGCTGCAAGGGCGACATGGCACGAAGTGTAATCCATCACAGAAACACTGCAAGTCATCTCTGGCATGCATATGAATTCTTTCAGAGGAAGGCAGGCGGTTAAATAACTGAATGGATAAACTCAATAAATAATATGTTTGTGCAACTTGATAAAGTGTGTCCATCTTTTACCTGTACCCCCATTTCCATTTCAGCAAACAGTGATGCTATTAATCTTTCAGTTGTGCTGGCATGGTACTACATAGATGATGGTCAAATTTATTAACTGACTCTTACCCAGAGCTTCCAAAGGCTGCAGGCAAGTAAAGTTATGGGACAACTTTGTCGTTCACTATCAGCACTGTTCCAATATCAGGCCAGTCATCAAATGGCAATCAAAAAATCACTCATGAAACCTAATGTGACTCAATACAAATGGGGGTTGCAGGATGCATTCTTTGAGGGTTTCCATGATGGTGGATGGTTTGGTGGTAGGTGGTTTTTATGGTACACCATGTATTCTTTCTTTGATGTGGGTGCAGTCCTACAAGGGACCTACTCAATCACAGTTTCTGTGAACATGTTCTCACTATCCTCAGGAGAATAAAGATGGTAAGTATGTTCATGAAGATGGTAGGACCATGCTCACTGAAACGTAAAGAATGAGAAAGTTCTCACACTCACATCACAGACAGAATACATGTAGGTGACATACATGTACCGTCAAATCACCGACAGGTAAATGTACATTGTACCATCAAGAGATCCAGAACTTACTTGTGAAGTTCCTTCTTCTTTCTTGCTCTCTTCTCACTCAGTTTCTTGCGCAGCGAGTCGAGCTGCTTCTGCTTCTCAGCCTCGATGTTTGCTGATGCCTTGGATGACTGCAGAGTCAAGATCAAGAAATAAACAGTGGATTACAATATAGTGGAAACAACTAGTTATTAAAATTGACAAACTGCCCTACATAGACCTAATTACAATATTGTATAGATGGGTTCCTTCCTTCTATGAAATTCTGAGACAGTATTCAGCAATACAGCTGTGACTCCTGAAAAATCTCAGGAATATTTGATTGTATACCAACAGATGCTATCCTAGAAAGGTTTCACATACACATAGCATAATGGTAACAAATATGAATTTGTACATCAAAGCACTATACAGGGTACATACATATTTGTAAAACAAAGACAAATTAGGGAACTTTTTTGCCACATGTTTTCATGACAGACACCAACACAATACTTCATTCAACAGTAAAGTTAAAACTTTTTTTGTTTTTGCAGTTACCCTAGCGATGGAATGAAACCAAACAGTCACAAGCATTTCAGCTGTTGCCATGGTGACTTATAATTGCTACTGAAGATGAGAGCGACACCCTGTAGCTTTAATCTGAAAAGACAACATAACAATCTGAAACTCCTCCAAACTTCTACTGTTTAACACACACACACCCACATCCACCCCCCCACACACACACACACACACACAAATCTCCTTCCCAATGAAGCACTTGGCCTTTGCAGAGTCACTTGAGCCCGTACCTGCAGCACGAAAGCCTCGAGTAGTTTTTCTTTGTCTTGCTCCGTCTTGGCCTCCTTCAGCTTGGCTCTCAACTCTTCCTTCATCTCCTTGATGGTCTTCTCCTTCTTTTCCTCATGAGACTAGGTGGGAAAAGAAAATGCAACATGGATTTTATGAATAGTTTGATAGGCTATACTTCATCTTTTCTAAGCATGTACTTTGTATCTACATGATTATTCATACATGTATATAAAATTTATTAACATTACCTACAGTCTCAGTCCCCTCAGCACCATTATCAACATCATTGTCATCATCACCACCATCATCATTATCATCATTAACCCCAGCATCACTTTCCTCATCATTATCATCATAATTACTGTCATCACCACCATCATCACAATAATCATCAGCTTCACTATCATCATCATCATTATCATCACCATCACCATTATCATCATCATCATCATCATCATTACAATAATCATCACCATTTTCACAATTATCAGCATCTTCAATATCATCAGCATTATCATCATTACCACCACGGGCACTACCACAGAAACCATTATCATCAGCATCATTAAAATGATCATTTACACTTTATATACCTTTGTCATTATCATCATCATCATCACCATCATCTCGCACCAGCACCAGCACCACCATCACCATCATCATCATCCTCATCTCCACCTTCCTCTGGACTACACCTGTTAGTGCCATGTACAATGTAGTCCTCCGGATACCAACCTTGATGACTTCGCTGACAGCTTTGATCTCGTCTGCTCTCAGCTCCTCCTCAAGCTGGACACACTCCAGGGTCTGTCTCTCCACCAGGGTCTTGGCCATCTCCGTCTTCTTGTCGTCCGTCAGCGAGGTGAGCGTGTCCTGGACAACCAGCTTGCTCCTGATGTCATGGGAGCTCACCGCTGCACGGGAGGAATAAGGTGGCAAAGAAGTACAATCTGAGCAAGATCTTCATGAATACCGCTGGGAGAGTTTAAATGCAAATATCTGACACATTCATTTTTTTTCACTTCAGATATTTGAGATTAATGTTGCTGAAAAACAAAGATTATAATCAAAATAAGTGTCATATTTTGATAACAACTTCAATACTCTTTGTTGTCTTGTATATATCATTAAAAACATTAAATACTCTTCGATTTGATGATGACCTTACTTTTAAAAAGATACGAAAATTGTATTTATCGGCTTTTACATTCAAACTCTTCACCTCTTGTCTTTTCATACTGGCATTGAGTCTGTTCAAACTAACTGCCATTTTGAGACTGATCTCATCAAGTTTGAAACTTTATTCACACAGTTATTGACAGGAGGCTAGCAGCAATTCAGGTAAATGAATCCAGCTTGACAAGCTACAATGATTACATACATTGTATACCAAATCTTACATAGAGACTCCACATTATTCAATAACACATATCTTTGCATCTGTGCAAACACTTAGTGCTGTTAATATACACTTTCACAACAATCCATTAACGTTCAGGAATCTTTGGCAGAAAGAGGGATGTTGCCTACCTGTCTGTGGTCTGGAGTCCGGTGCTGCAGCCTGCAACAGGTTGACGGTAGTCTTTCCTCCAGGCTGCCCTGGTGGTATGTAAGTCTGGTGTTGGTTGACATTCACAGCCAGATTTTGGCCATGTGCGATATTGCGGTTGATAATGCTGCTGGCAGCTCCAACCTGAGGCAAATGCAGATTATTCTTTTATATTTCTCTGTTGATCAATACAGATTACACTCATTTACCAAAGAGAGTATTTTCTTGTAAAATAAATCTTCCCCCCAATCTCATTCTCCAAATTTTCTTTTTCTTGAATTCCACAGCAAATTTTCTTCCATATCCACTTTAAATTCCATCATGATTTCATCTGTCCACTGCTCTGTCCTTCACATCACCCCATCCTTTAAATAAAGTCATCCTCTTCTTCACACCCCAATCCTCCACATCATCCTCTCCTTAACCCTAACTTACCTGGGCTATTTAGCGAGCTTGAATTCCTGGGGGGGGGGGGGGCCATTATGGCCCCCCCTTCAGATCTCGGCCGTTGATCGCGTGATCGCCGCAAAACTTTGCATGAGCATAAAGCCGGATGTAATGTACAATACTGTTAAGTTAAATTTTCAAAAAATTTGCATTTTCTATTTTGAATTAATTAACTACGTGTATGTATATGCAAAAAAGTATATGCAAAAAACCTCATTTTCGTCTGTAATTGGCTTATAAAAGCTTATGGAATGCTGATTTTTGGTGTAAATATTCCTAGTGACATTCCAAACATTTGTGCGTAAAAAAAAAATCAGTATCAAATTAATTTCTTATGTTTTGTATTGTTTTATCAATTTTTAATGTATTTCCTTGTTTTTTCAAACTTTTGTTTTTGTTGTTTTTTTCAGCAGAATTTGTCATACACATTTTTTGAAGCATAATTATACTAAAATAAAGTGATTTCAGCCATTAAAATTAAAAACATGAATTTGTATGTGTTGTATTGACTTTGTACACAAAATCACGTTTTTGAGCAATTTTTTGGGTTGACAAAAATTTTTTTAAGGGGCGTGGCTTCGGAACGGTATGCCCGGGCGTGACAAATTTGGTCTCGAAAGTTGCGCGAGACTTGAAAGTAAAAAGTCAGCGAGCGGTGCGGTCTAAAAATTTTGCGCGCCGGAATGGTCGCGGAATTCGTCGAGGGGGGGGGGGGCCATTATGCCCCCCCCCCCCCCCCCAGGTAAGTTAGGGTTAACAACATGTTCTCCTTCACACTATCATTGCCTTCACACTACAATCTCCTTCACACCATCCTCTCATTCACATCACCTTCTCTTTCACACCAGTCTATCCTTCACACTACCATCTCCTTGGCATTACCATCTCATTCACACCATCCTCTTCTTCACACCATCCTCCCTTCTCCCTTCTCACCGTGACAGATGTTGGTCCTCCCTGCAGTCCCTGGATGAGGTCAGCCGAGAGGGTGAAGGTGGAGCCCCTTTCCAGCATCGCAATCAGCTGCTTCAGGAGAGGGATAATCTCTCGGCTGGACTGCTCCGTTGCCGTGGTGTCGCCATAGACACCAGTGATGGTGGCATCATAAGTGCCCGCAATTATGATCGCATTCGTGAGCAACGCCTGTGGGGAGAATTTGTATCAGCTAAAATTATTCCAAAGATCATGACTGACAAAAACAAAAACAATCACAAAATTGCTTATCTGTCATCTTATTGCAAGGTCTCTATCAAACAGACTTACATGTACATGTACATGTAGCATTACATCCTTCAGTTTCTTCCATACATCACTTCAGGCCATCTTTCAAAGAACCATCTCAGATGGCATACATGTATTATGTATTATGTGTTTTGTGTTTTGCTCTCTTCTGTTCTTTTCCTAAAAGAGTGAAAATTCAGTTTGCATAACTCAAAGCATATTCTGTTCTGTTTTGTTCCTTTTATTCTCACACTGCCTTTATCACATCTGTTTGAAGTTTCACCGTTACTTGACCAAATTGTCCTCAAAACTTTGGGTAGGTCAATTTCTCCTTCATTCCCTACATCCACTGGAGGATGGCCCCTCACCTTGGCTTCTAAGGCAAGGAGTTCGGTCCTCTCCCTGCCATACTCCAGCCCCGCCCGGTCCTCGTCGATGTTCTCCGTCCTGCTCAGGAGCTGGTCCTTGAGGTCTGCTTGCAGCCTGGCCTTGGCCTGGCGGTAGCGATGGAGGGCGCCAGCCTCGGCATCTGGGTTCAAGGCATCCTGGAAAATGACACAAAAAGGGAGTTGTGATTTTACAGCTCCATCATTCTGTCAGGGACCTGTTTCATAAAGAATTACGATTAGTCTTGCACTGGATTTATTGAGCGTGACTCAGTGAATCAAGTGTTACATTAATACTGATCGTAAGTCTGTTTCATAAACTTATACTTAAGCCCTACACTTGATTAACAGCACAAGTTTAACAGCAGATTGAGCGTAACTTTTGTGAATGGCACTGATCGTATGATCAATCTTACGACCATTCTTTATGAAACGTGCCCCAAGTCACACAAATACCAAATACATGTACATTGGAACTAAAAATGGTATAAACTGAAGTTGTTATAACGATACAATATTTCCAAGATGCATAAAATTCTCCACAGAGTTTGTTCATAGCACACGTCCAGTTTGTCATGTTGGTTGTTACACTGTATGAACCACTGATAAGGCCATGGGGATGTCTACAGTGTATCATGGTGAACTGCTGCCTATGCTACCATTTAGTTATTGTTTTTTTTGTTTTCATTCTTCATGGTCTATTATTAATTTCATACACATTTTATTAACAAAAGATATATTTACCTGTAACTCTTCCATCCTCTCCTTGTACTTAGCCTCCTCAGCCTGAAGCCGGTTGTAGAATTTCCTCACTGAATCAGTGTACTTGGTGTGAGCCAAGTTATGTTTATCTGCTGACACGCTCTCCGGGTCATCACCTTGGAGGAAATTTGAAATCAAGAAACATACAGCTTAGTAATGACTTGCCATAGTTTGCACCTGCAGGTCCAATCATGATTAGTTGTCACTTTCACACAGCTCAATATACAATGTGTACATGTATCAAATGGTAAGAAGTACACCTGTACATTGTGAAATTTGATAATTCTCTTATGAATATTTGAGTATGCTACCATTTTTTATCATCAAATACAATTTTGTAAATCCTAACAAAGACATGAACTACAAGCAGATTTTTCAGGCTCTCATGTGAATGGTTGCAAGCATTGCGTACAATATACAGGGTATATTGGGTACTTTTTCTGGATCATTAGAATGCTACGTAGGCTATACATCAGCAGACTAGGACAGACAAAAGACAAAAAAAAAAATCACAAAAACACAAAACCCAAGTGTTTCCGCAGATACGTCTAGTCTACAATGTGACTCTATCTCCAGGTATCTCTTAAAAGGGAGATTTTCCTACCTACACTGTAGACTCTCTTGCAAATTGGAGAATCTAATTGCACACGAATAAGCTGCACAAAATTACTGTATGCGTGTGCAATAATGCACACAAGTGTGATGTCCCTTACAGCTCGAGTCCAGGATCTGCTTCAGAGCCCTAGAAGCTCTAGGTTTACAGATCTGAGGTTCCCTGGTTCTATCTTAGCCTTATATTCCGAACAGACATGTACATGACATACATGTAACTAATGTTGTGCAGAACAAAGCCACATTCTAAGCAGGAGACACACAGCCAGAAAGGGATAAATTCAAACTCAAGTGGGACAGCGGGGGATTTAGAGACAATGGGTCTCAAAGATGGAGATCTCCAAACGAAATCAGAGAATTGGAGTCTCTGTATTGCTTAGACTTAAAATAGGATATCTGCACCACAGAATCTACATGCTATTAACTATCAAAGTTCTCTGACAGATTTGGAGGGCTCCCTCTACCTTGGGTGAGGACAGCCATGATGGAGCTGGGCAGAAGGTTGCTCAGCTCCTCTGTGGTCTCGATGCGCCTCTCCACCTCTCGACGCTGGTGGTCTGCGATGGCCTTGACTTGCTCCGTGATTGTCTCGAGGGATGACTCGACCTGAAGAAGCAACCATACATTAAATCAATAATCACATAAATAAGAAGTATATAAAAAGTACATAGGTAAGAAAGATATAAAATAAATCATAATAAAATATGTGAAATATATATAAACACATAGAAATGAAATATATTAAATGAGGTATATACATGTATGACATATCACAAATATAAACATATAAAAGGAGATATATACATATAACATATCACAATATATAACAACAGACTTGGGCAGAGTCATTAAATCTATCAATATCCCATCAAATACAATGTATCTTCACTTCACAGAGCTGTGCACTTACCTGCCATGTTGGTACTGTAGGTGTTATTCAAAACAGGCAGTTACAAGATACCATACATTGTACACAATGTACATCGTGCATACAGTGTATATGTGACCGTGCACCACAAAACGAACATAAAGTCGCACACACTGATTTTGCGTGAGGACTGAAAATAAGTGAAATGGGTCAACCTAGCCGATCTTGACTTTTTCATATTTTCTGAAAGAGCAGGTCTTCTTTTACATTATGCTAAATATTGTTATCATAAAACGGGCGGGAAAGTGTGTTTTTTAGCCGGTTATCTCGAACATTTTTGGTACAATAGTCTGATTAGGTGTGTCTTTAGAGTCCCTTTTTCATTTCTGAAAAACCTTGTACACACTCTTCACTTTCAACTCTAATAACTTTAAAAAGGATAGTGCTACTGCTTTGAAAGTTGGCATTAATTATGGACAGAATGTGATAATGAGGCATGCATAATTTCAGTTAAATCTAATAATCCCTTCATTGTTGTTACTCTGGTAGTTTACTTCCTGTTTTTTGCTCCATTCATCGCACAGCCAGCATGCTTTGGAAAAGATTAAGCGCTTGAATAGACACTGTACTTCAGAGCCTCTTTTCTCAGTTCACACTTTTCCTGAGTTTGTGCTTTCTTTCCAATATTTAGATAGGTTAGGAGAGTCTATTTGATTTGAGTTATACATCATTTTAAAGGTTAAAGTCTGCTTTTTCAGAATATGGTCTTAACTAAAAATTCACGTCTGGTGACTTTTTGTTTGTTTTGTGGTGCAGGGTAACATATGCACAACACATGACTGTTGATGGACTTAATGAAATCCAGAAACAGATAAAAATGATGATGAAGAAATTTAAATAGAGTATCGTGTTGCACAGATGTCAGTCATCAATCATGACTTGAAGAGAGGAAAAATATTTTTCACTGTCATATTTAGAGAAACATACCATGTGTATACCTATAAACAATGGGACATTTTATACTGTTTTTTCTATCACACCACTATATTCTACAGATGTCTAAATGTGAAGGAGGTAATTGTAATTGACACATTATTTACATGACACAATTATCTACACCTCCTAGACATCCTTACCTTGCTGGGTGAGAGATTGTCTATCTCTAGGATGAGTTGATGTGTCAGGTGAGACTCCATGTTAATCACCTCCTCCTCCCGTTGCCGCTGGCGACGCCAGAAGCCACGCCTAGCAACAAGCTCATCCTCCAGCATGGACACCTGAGAAACAAAGACAAAGACATTTTTAAACATCTGCAGTCAAGTGTCATTTACAATCACCTTGTCTGGCTATCAAACTTATCATCTCTATTTCAAACAAAAACTCTAGAAGCAAACCTTAAGAATGAAAGAATGTTCAGAAAAGCCTTAAACTGACTTACAGAACATGCATGTCGGATGTTTTTACAAAATTTGTCATGTCCCTGCGGCTGTTATTACATGCATGATTGCAAAAAGTAGGGTTACTCCAGAGCACTGAATCTAGGCTTGTATAACATATTGCAGCTGCGATGTATTGATACAGGCCATATATTAAAGCGTTTCAGGAGTTTGCACAAAATCAATTTGGTTACACTGACAATTGGGATATTTCTAACACTTCAATGTTTGTGTGTGGTGGGGGGGGGGGGGTTCTTTATTGCATTCAGTTTTGATGTGAAGGACAAAGGTCAAGAGATGATGCACTCACCGCTCCAAGAGGCGGCTTGGTCTTCTTGGCCCCACCCGACAGGGTGACCGGTATCACTGTACCCGTGTCCGAACTGATTCGGACTCCGGTCACCGGACTCAGGTCACCGGTCATTGGGTCCACAGCCAAGTGGCCGATCATGATTGGAACCAGACCTGAAGGTTGCGTAAGATTAAAAGGTACAGTTAGGTAACTGTTTGCCATTGGAAGCAGTGAGTAAAAAAAATTTTCAAGTTATCACATTTGATGCATACATGTATGTGTACATGTAGGCCAGTTGGAGCAGAAAACATCCTACCATGTAAAAACTTCCCAATAAAGCCTAAAATATAGGGAGATTTATCATTGATAGTTTTTCTCACTAAACCGTAACTGTAGATGATTTATTCCAGATTCAAGCTTAGTATATTAACTATTGTTCACATTTTGTATATTTAAAAATACTTTACTTTGAAAATACTGTTTAAGATTTTTACATTGGCTGTTTCTATCCCTAACTCACATTTTTAATAGAACTATTTTGAAGCACTAAAGATGGGTTTTAGATTCATCTGCAAATGGTAAATAATGCCTTTAAAGGGAAGATAAACCCTAAGAGCAATGAGGATTGAGTGAAAGCAACAACATTAGTAGAACACATCAGTGAAAGTTTGAGGAAAATCGGACAATCGGTACAAAAGTTATGAATTTTTTAAGTTTTGGTGTTGGAACCGCTGGATGAGGAGACTACTAGAGGCTATGACGTATGAGAGGACCACACGTCAAAGGAAATATAAAGGAAATTCAACAAAAATTCATTTTTCAAGCATTATGAAAGAGCACTTGACCGACCGCTTTCAGAAAGCAGGGGGAAGAATTGCTACCCTTAACATACTGTATGTCAGTATCAAGTTGATGGCATTTGTAATTTTCATGAAAAATGGATTTTTGTAGAATTTTCTTTATATTTTCTTTGTATAGTTGTCCACTCATACGTCATAACTTCTAGTAGTCTCCTCATCCAGCGGTTCCAACGCCAAAACTTTAAAAATTCATAACTTCTGCATCGATTGTCCGATTTTCTTCAAACTTTCAGTAATGTGTTCTACTAATGTTGCTGCTTTCACTCAATCCACATTGCTCTTAGGGTTTATCTTCCCTTTAACAGAGAGAACCAAATACTGTCAGTATTTGTAGCTGCTACATGAACATCTCGACCAGAAAACTTGTTTTGACTATTTCATCAAAACTGTCTTCATATCAGTCAATAATAAAGTAAGTTTCACATTGATCTCTCAAAGAACCTCTGAAGTTTGGCTTATCTCTGTGTCATTCAATATATACTCTAAAAGTGGTGTGTGAGTAGTTTTTCCCACTCAGCTTTAAATAGTGAGATGGATTTCACATGTTTCTGATTCCTTCCATTGAATCAAAACATACATTAGTGGAACATTATTGACATTAAAAAAATATTCACGTGTTACTATTTCTTGCGCTCGTTTCTGGTTGTGCGAAATGCACAGCACAATATTTCCAGTTTTACAGTTAAAGCCTTTGACTCCGTAGAAGTTAAGTAAAAGGTAAAACACATGAGATACTCTTCTGGAAAACAATTTAAATTGATCAATACCGTCGCAACGTGTGACGTGCACATGATATGCAAATTGTGTGAATTTCAAACCAGAACATAGAACAACATCAGAGATTAAACATATCAATCTAAATCATTTGAACGTTTACTACCTGTCTGATATCCAATGTTACATTAATAATGGCCAACTTGGCTGTCCATAGCCTTCTTGAGCAATGCTAACTGAAAAGCCTTTTTGAACACACAGTGAACACTAACTCCATAAACATCACACCTACATGTACAAGCAGCAGCATACACCATATATCAAAACAGCACATAATACACGTACATGAGATTGTACAACATGTACACTTGTATGTACATGTAGTACATGGAAAGGGATAAAGAAGGGTTGCATTCAGGCAATTAAAAGGGGTATCTGAAAGCATTATGTAGTTTGAGTTGGCAAATTAACAATGCACACATCAACTCTACAAATCACAATGAAAATATTACTTCTATGGGTAAAGAACTTCTTAAGTCAACACATAGGCACTCAGAATTTCAATTCCAGGAGATACAAAAGCGAAACATGTATTGGTATACTGTATCATCATGCAGGTATAGAAAAAGGTTAGGGGGGTCTGAGATTTGGTCGATACAACAAAATCCAAATGTTACCTCCTGTGTCAGGGACAGCTGTGTACATTGGCCAAATAAAATACAAGTACAAAGTGTAGATACATGTATGATGCTGGTTAACTGCTACCACTCTAAGATTCTTACTGTGCTTCATGCATGATTATCAAGATCATGCGATGATTACTGCAGGGGATATCAAAAATATATTCTTATCATGATAGCCCATTTAATGCCATACACTGGAATAAATAATTACAGTCATAAGCATATCAAAATATTTATAAAGGTATGTTTGCTGATGTGACAAAATAAACGCCTTCAACGACAAAACATTAAAAATGGGCAATTTACTAGCTATGGAGTATCTACAGAGAAACTATGCGTTCATCCACTGCTGGAAATTGTAAAATACTGTATACGCCATATACTTAACAAGTTCAATTTTGGGCTTTGGGGCCTCGCAACAACTTCAGTAATAAATTAAGAAATTTACACTTGCACGTCACATTCATGCCAGTTTAGAGTTCATAGTTTAGCATGTTGTTAAATTTGCAATTACATCCACGTGGCACCAGACTTGCGAAATTTGTGAAAATAAAAACTTTGCAAAATATATGCCCTATGTCGTACACATTACAACATTTGCCATGTTCTATTTCTAATGCAAATCTGCTCTAAATTTTGACTTACAGGGAGAATAATTTGCCTACAAGTTTGAAATTTAAATCAAGATTTGATGTATGAATACACTCAAAGAGAGAGGAAACTGGACCAGGGCTGCTCTAATGAGGTCACTCACCATCTCCATCATGGTCCTCCATGGTTCCTCCAAGAGGCATCAGTCGTCCCGTCTCCGGGTTCTTCTCCACTCCCAAAATTGGCACCTTCTTGCCCGATCCGGCGGGGTCGGTCATCAACGTGCCGACCAAGATGGGCAGAATCTGGCCGGTCTCGGCAAACTCATACATTCCTGATACCGAAAGAGTCAAATATATTATGCTTAGTTTACCTTGACATTTCACTCATATCTACTGCAATATGTTCGGCAAATCACAGAACAATCTTTATTAATTCTTGTGATAAAATCATTACAGAGTTTGTGAAAGACTGACAACTTTCAATACTTTCAGCTTTCTTGTTCCTCAAATAAAATCTATATTAAAAGCAAAAGCACAAATACGCATTTTTAACCTTACACCATATTCTAAATCCACCCAACATACAGGTTTGTACACTATACCACTTAGCCGATCATCATGTAATTACAATTCACCCACACTTGTACATGTTCAGAGTGCAAATATCATTCTGGTGTACAATTGTACATCTTAACATTTGTTGCTGATATGTTCATATTTACTATATTATAAATACATTATCATTACACATGCATGTCAAATGCTTCACCATCATCATCATCACCACCATCACCACCATAAGTAGTATTGCCGTGGTAACCATACCTGGTGATCCTCCGCTGACGGCCAGGATGTTGGCTCGCTCCAGTCTCCTCTCTACATCCAGGGCATCTCGAATCATGTGAGTCCTTGACCGCTGCCGGATGTTGGTCATCTCCTTGACCGCTGTCTCCAGGAGATTCTGCTCGTGGCGACAGTTGGCTCCGTCTGGACCTGAAAAAGGAATCAAAGTTTTCATTCCAGTCAGAAATTCAGATTAACCTCAAAAGAGATATACAAGTTATCAGGCACAAATGAATGCAGTTGAACATAACATATTTACAATGTTGTACGTGATTACTGTATAGTGGAAATTTCAAATGAGTAATTGTGCAAGGCGTGACTGGGCAAGATGAATCAAAATATGATAGTATTACATGTGATGAGCACAAAATTTGCATGCTTTACTTTTCATATGTAGCCAGAAATGCATTAACACATCCATTTTTTTCAGTACATCAATTTCTAGCACATTCACTCTGGACATCCTGTTATATCAGCCAAAGGGTGTACCATCCAACGTTGTACAATAACACGAAAGTCCCAAACCCTTGATTAACTTCTGAATCAGCTTTTGTTTTTCTCACCGATGACGTGATCCAGGTAAGTCTTAATCTTGTCCATGACTCGGATCTCGGCCGTCATGAGGCTTGCATCCAGGAGGGCCTGGTAGCTGCCACCCGTCGGTCCGATCTCCACGCCCTGCAGCCTGGCTCCTCCGACGTGAGACACCAGCATGCTCAGTGGCTCGGAGAACTTCTCCCCACGCACCAGGGGGAAGAACGCATCGTGGTCGCTGGACTGAGACTGGGTGACTCCACCGATGGGAATCACGTCGCCTGGCAACCACGAGATAATCACAAATCGTTACCAATTTGCCGAGACACGATTGCACAGAGAATGTCTAAAGTCAAATGTGGCTGGCTGCATAACAGGGGATAGGTCTTTGAAAATTTAGCATACATGTACATGAACATGTACAAGAATAAAGTAGAGTACAAAATCTGTCCTGGCTACTAAATAACAAGCTCTTTCAGCAAGTACACAGAAATATGGTGCATTCACATGAATGTTCTGATTGAAAAATGACCACAGTGATATAATCAATCAAGACAAGAATTCAGATGGAAAACCAAAATTTTAACAACACCATATTTTTTGGTAATTCTTTATAAAGTCTCTTTTATGAGCAGTGGACCAGATTTTACAGGCCTTAATTTTCACTTGGGTCCTCCATTTTAACTCAATTTCAAAATTGGGATTAAACTGTGAAATTATCCCATATCCCATGAAGTAATTTACATCATTTCTTTTCATCCCCTCATCGTACATAAATTTGATTCAATTTGGAAAATGGGATTAAACTGTGAGGATTATCCTATCCCCAAGAAGTCATTCAAATCATTTCTTTTAATCCCCTCACCTGTCTCTGCATCGATGGCAATGTCCAGGATCGGCACCGGCTGGTCACTGCTGGGGTCAATCATGAGGGATCCAACCTCAATGGGGAGGGGCAGACCCGTGACCGGGTCTACGTGGGTGCCACACAGCGGGTACGCCACGCCCGTTTCTGGGTGGATGGTGATGCCCAGTATGGGGCACTGGAGGCCGGTGGAGAGGTCCGACATGGGCGCACCGAGCTTGATCTCGCCCGAGTGCTCCGCCTCGATGACCCGCGAGTGGACTGGGGCCCCCGTGTTGGGATCCATGGGGTATGGTACGAATGGGATTACACCCTCGTCAGACCGTGGCAGTTCAGCTGGGGATGAGAGAGGGGCAGAGCACTTTGACATTGCAATGCAGTCCCAAACTAACAACTAGAAATGTCGCTATGGCGACTGGTATGCCTCCGCCATAATGCATGATTCTCCTAATAGGTCTAGATAGTTCATGTGGACAATGTGTGATTACATTTTCACAAAACTGGCAAAATATTGAAATGACAAGTTTGTCACAAATGTGTTGAATGTTCACCTTCCTTGACCTTGGTTTAATTGGATGAATAGGAGAGCATGTATTTGGGGATTTAAGGACTTTAACTTGACTTTGACCCATTCATACATTTAATGCGATGAGTAATTTTCATGGTACCGGTATGGAGAAAAAGTGCAATTTCTGTACTGAATAGTATTTGTTACCATGTTCATCTGGCCTTTGACCCTAAAATTCATAAGATAATCACTTTCAGGAAGAACATGCATAGATATGCAGTAAGTTTCACGATAAATTGAGCCACTTCCGAGATATGGAGGAAAAAGTTAGTTCAGCACTTTCACTTGATCTTTGACCTTTTGACCTTTGAGGCAATAAAAAAAGAAAAAGAAAAAAAACTCTCCAGAGAATTTCTATTAGGTTACACATGCATACACCAAGTGTAAAAAAAAGAATACTAATCCTGCTGGCATTGCATGAACATGAGGGAAATAGTAAAATTTTGAAGTGTTGCACTTGACCTTTGACCCCTGACCTTTGACCCCATGAACCCTACATTCTCTAGATAATCACTGCCAGTCAGTACATGTACAAGTATCTACTATGTTCCATGAAGATACCTTGAACAATTTTCCAATTTACAGAGAAAAAAAAGAAGTTTTAATACTTTTACTTGACCTTTTGACCTTTGACCTTTGACCTCATGACCCAAACTTTCACCAGAGAATTTAAATTGGGTAATACATGTATACACTAAGTTTCAAGAAAATATCTTCAGGCATTGCATAGATATGGTGGAAATAGTGAAATTTTATGTATTTGACCTTGACCTTTTGACCTTTGACCTTGAGCATGTGCACCCAAAAGTTGATAGGCACAACTTCACCCCCTAATACACATACATGTCAAGTTTCATTAGGATAGCTCAACAGCTTTTGATAGTTACCTTGTCCACAAAATTCATTACGGACGGACGGAAAGACGGACGGACGGACGGAAGGACGGACGGTCAGACGGACGGACGGAAGGACGGACGGACGGACAACCCGAAAACATAATGCCTCCGGCACCACTTCGTGGCGGAGGCATAAAAATGGTTACAATGGAATTTCTTTACAACAAAGGAAAAATACAAATTCCCAAATGATTATCTACATATCCCTATATACAAATTGTACCTAATACTTTTGGGTAATAGAACATTTTGATACTACATTGTACAAATAAAAACTGCTAGTCCCAAGGCCTCCACTATAAAAGGAGTTACTTGTATTCATTTTATTTTAGAAATCAAGCATACCAAAAAGTAAGCAGTCTTTGCTAACTTTGATACATGTAGTAATGTACCAAAATACAGTGACCACAAGAGGTCTCATAAGCATACTGTAAACACACTTACAAACTATTTCAGCTAACGTGTTATCCAAATGGGAATTCATTTTAGTGTGTTAAACACTGGCATTATACTAAATGACAAGATGACAATCCTGCACTTGATAAAAAAAACCCTTAATGCTTACTTGAAGAGGTATCGACTGTGACGATAAGCCGAGAGCCCATTGTGTCGTATGCCACGTTGCCCTTGATTGGCATGACACGTCCAGTCTTAGGGTGCACGAAGTAATCCTCGGGCACCTCTCTGACCTCGCCACTCGCCAGCAGCATGAGGGCGCCCTTCACTGGCACCACCAGACCTGTGCTGGGGTCGCGCTTCGTCACCTCCGTCTGCTGCAACTTCCCGTCCTCTCCTAAACATCACAAATATATGTAAGACGGTTAGCGTATTTCCATGGAAACAAACAGCTAGGGGATGATGAACACTTTCATTCTGTTTGGATTTCTATACATTAAAATCCTTCTGCAGAAAATGATCTTTACACAATTGATAGAAAAACGACAAAAGAATTTGCATTGAATTTGACTCTACATTTATACATATATAGTTTTAGAGTACTCCTAATATCAAAAGCAAAACAGACTACCCCAAGATGAAGCATGAGTGTACACTGACTGCCAAACAGCTACAGCTGTACCCTATAAAAGTAATGAGTATGTCAATTAGAATAATACCCACTCACAAAAACGACCAAACAAATCATGGTATTTTTAAGGTCATCACGTGCAGTGGTGAATGCTGAAAACACGTCAATCTACTTTATGGATGCAAGCGTACGAATAAAGAATGTCATGCAGGGAGAAAATATTTAAGACTAAATAACTTTTAAACTGAATCTTGCTACAAGTACAACAACTGTATATACTTCCTACCTGGGTCATTGTTATGAAAGAAGGCAATTGCATCTAAAGCCCCAGTCTACTTTGTGGGTAAAACAATAAATTAAACTAAAGCAATAACGGTTTGTTGTTAATGATAACTTCCTACAAATTCTTCACAATCTTAATGGGCAAAATGTTACAACATATATTGTTGACAATCTTAAACAAAGCCAAGTTTTAAGCTGCTGCTATTTCACTGATTTAAAACACATCATTGTATTGGAAGTTCTCTCTGATGAGGTTTTACATTTGTGACATACGACTTCCTGCACCTGCTGCTCAACTCACCAAAGAGATCTTGAATTGGAATCGGCGTGTCATATGACCCAGGGGTCATCAGTAGACCTCCTGACCCCTGACCTGTGACCCCCCAGGCCCCAAGCCGCTGGCACTCAGCAGATACTTCGGAGTGCATCTCTTTCAGGAGAGCGCCGATGCGATGGATCATGCTGGGGGAAAAGGAGGATTGATTGATTGATTGATTGATTGATTGATTGATTGATTGATTGATTGATTGATTGATTGATTGATTGATTGATTGATTGATTGATTGATTGATTGATTGATTGATTGATTGATTGATTGATTGATTGATTGATTGATTGATTGATTGATTGATTGATTGATTGATTGATTGATTGATTGATTGATTGATTGAGTGATTGATCGATTGGTTGACTGATTGACTGATCGATTGATCGATCGATTGGTTGACTGATTGACTGATCGATTGATCGATCGATCGATTGATCGATCGATTGATTCCCTATCTATGTACACGATTCTTTTTTAAAAGTCTTATCAAGATTTTTGTTATGTGGTACAGATTCTACAAAAAATAAATAAATAAATGTAACTCTCTATTTCAGAACACTGATTAGAAAATGCTACACTGCTGTAATGCAACAAAACTTTTGGCACAACATTATGACCAAATACAATATGTTTCGATCATCCTTTGCAGTTGAGGAATAAGTGGCAATTGTAACAAATGATCAGGAAGGAGAAAAAAATGATAAACAAACAGACGGAAAAGCTTACTGATTCTGCATGGAGTTGTCAAATTCGTGTTCCAGGGAGCTCGCCCCTGAAGCGAGTTTCTCCGAATACTCATCAAGGAGACGGTTTGCCTCGCTGAGACTGGACAGGAAAGACACCTAGGGGTGGAGGAGTCAGAAAAAAAATAATCATTATATAGGTCACCTTTTCTAGGACTAGATCATTTTTTTTTTTGAGATACATGTTCAGTGCAAGCCAAATTTAGTGTGAGGATGTTACCAGAAATTCATTTTTTAAATCATCATAAAGTAAGTAAATTATAAAGTTTTCATTAAAAAAAGTGCTAACAGACCACAAACACAGAATATCAAGTACATGATAAAGCTAATTAAGAAAACAAGAAATTAGTGCTATCCCACTTTTTAATAGAATGTATATACATGTGTATATACATGTATACTGTATGTACAGTATGTCAGTGATATCTCTGTACACGTACAATGTACACTGTAGCTTGCATAATAACAACTTATAATAATCTCTCTCAAACAAATTAGTCTTCAACAAAATATTGCATCTTTTTCCATTAATTAAAGCTTTTGATAAAAAATGCACCGTGATGTTGACTCCGAAATTCAGATTTACAAAACGATCAAAACTTCTGTGGAAATCTTTTCTGTCATTTCATTTTACTACACTGCCCTCATTATTACCTGGTGATCCTCGCGGTATCGCTCGTCTTCCGACAGGATGTTCTGTTGTCTTTTGAGGTAAGCCTCCATCCTCATCCCGAGCTCACGACGACGCTCCAACTCCATCTCAAGCTGCGAGAGATTGGGAGAAATTTGAATTAAAAAAAAAACAAACGACCAATCAAATCGCAGCAATATCTCTAAGGGCATTTAATGTTGCAAACACAATAATCTAATTTCACAGCCTGCAGACTTAAATAAGGACAGGCAAGATTATATCTACAGAAATTTTCTTTCATGCTCTTACTATCGGTGAGTACGAATGCTCAATCTGTATTATTACAAACACTGTGTAAAATGCAAACAACTACATGTACACTGTAGCCTGAGATCTGAACCTGCATTGCCTACTTGCCTACCAAGTAGAGGCACTACCACTATTTTTATTATCATCAATATTATTATTATTACCTCCGCCAAGGGAGGAGGTTATGTTTCCGTTACCGTTGGGTTAATTGTTCGTTCGTTCGTTAGTTCGTTAGTTAGCTAGTTAGTTAGTTAGTTAGTTAGTTAGTTAGTTTGTTTGTTAGTTTGTTAGTTTGTTAGTTAGTTAGTTTGTCCGTGTGCAAAATAACTCAAAATGTAGTTAATGGATTGGGATGAAACGTGCAGGAAAGGTTGAGAATGACACATTCAAGTAACAAATGATTAACTTTTGATAGTGATCCGAGAATTTTGGGGGAATTTATGAAGGATTATTGATATTTTGGCAGGTAGGGTCAATGAACTTGGGATTTCAGGCTGCGCGTATTTGAGGTTTGCCAGCGCGCACTAAAGTGCGCGCTCTAGTTTCTGCTGCGGTGAGGCGCGCCGTGCAGTTGAGGGTTTATGATGTAACAAAGGCTTCTATTTTGGGAAATCAGGCAACTTTCAGCACACAATGCTATAAGTACAATGTATGTATGGATAGAAATCACTGATATCTCTATGGAAGAACAAGATCAGTGGTGAAAATGATTTGCATGCTTGGCGGAGGTCTGTGCTCTCAGAGTGCTTCTCTAGTTATTATTATTATTATATTGTTATTATTATTATTATTATTATTATCATTATTATTATTATCATTATTATTATTATTATTATTATATCATCATCATTATCATTATTAATTTCAATTCAGGACAGGTACTGTCATACTACATGTACATTATAGAATTCTGTGCTACCACTTCAGCGACAAAGAAAGCAGACAACATTTCTCTATTAAAGATTGTTTCTATGCAAAGTTTGATTAATTCTGAACTGTCAGCTACAACAAGTCTTTGCATATACTACAGTGTAATTTTCTCCTTCTCTACACTATACGTATGCCAATGATCGCACACTCCTGTGGCACAGGATTGTAAGTACATGTTGCCCTTTCTGTACCAGGGACTTTGGACAGTGTATACAATGCTATGGGGTTTTCTGTGCCAATCGGCACTCAAGGCACACAAAGGGTTAAACCGGTGTATTTCTCACCTCCTCCTTCTTGGCGTCGTATGCTGCAAGGTCCTCCTCCGTTGCCAGGGCAACCTTACCCTTCAGGTTCAGCTTGGCTACCCACAATCCTTTGAGGGACTGCGTCTGGTTGCTCAGTTTCTGATAAAGGGCTTTGGCCTGAAAGTTAAGAAAGATAAATAAATGTTATATTAAGAAGAAATATAAAACAAACATTTAAGAGGTTAAAGAGGGGTGATATGTTCAAGCTGATTACCATTGTTGTCAATACTTTAACGGTAAAGCGCGAAAGTGGTATATATACAATGTAGTTGAAATATTCTGATGAAAAATTACAAAGTACATGTGTAACATGTAGGATTTACACATACCTCATCCTTTTGTCTTCCAAGTTCGTTTGTAACATGACGTGACTGCCTCGATAGGTGGTCGTAGAAGTCGCTGGTGGTGAATCCTTCGAGATCGACTTGCCGGTCGTAGTCCCAGAATTCGTCCTCCTTCACGTGGATGGCTTCAACTACAGAATGGGCAAGAAAGAGAGATCACATCAGTCAGACGGATGTTATCTATTTTGTGAAAAAAAACCTTTCACCTGTAGGCCAAAGAGGGCAGTGTTCTTGTCAACAAATGTATGCTTTAATCTGAATTCCAAAGGAAATTAAAATCTTTAAGTCATGGTGTGTATAACTTCAATCTAGTAAACTTTATCACTCCATGTAAGGAGAATCAAACTCGATGTACGTAGCATAGAAATACTACAAGCAGATCTTCCATTTCTTAATTTTAAACCTGTGGGTTGCGTGAGCTTCTTCTAAAATTCACATGTACCATATCCAGCTATATGTATATTTTCTTATTCATTTAGTTAAACAATGCAACTGGATATCAACAAGAGAGTTTGCAAAAGAAGCACTCTGTCATTGAACAAAAATGAAAATCTGAATTTGTTTCTCACTAGCAGATGCAATGTGTCAAGTAACTCACAACTCAGCACATCAATACCCAAGAGATTTGCAACATGTGCTTTACCAAAAATTTTCTTTTATCAATGAAGTGAGTTCATGTTAGTGCATACATCTTATTATAATTACATCATCTGGGGAAGAAAGAGAAATGCTGGTGCACTGTGTTTACTTCCTCACAGGTTTCATTATATACTAATGATGCACAGGATAGAGTGTGTTAGTGAAGGTGCGGCGCGCTCGAGAGTATTGACAATGGTGCGACATGCACGAGGCGCACTAACGCCACCAAATAATCCTGTGCATCATTAGTTTTATAAAATGGGTCGAAAACTAACAGCATTATTCACGTACCTTTGTGGGTCAATACCAGTCAGCTACATGTAGCACTCGCTCAAAAGTCAAGATGTCCGAAGATGTTCGTCCCAAACATTTACGCACGTCGCACTCGGAAATCCCGCACACTATAAGTACTGTACGTACGTACGTATAAGAGTATACGTACGCCACGTACTGTTATGCACAAGAAAGGCCGCCGGCTGTTGTGGCAGCCCGCGGCCCGAACTAGAAGTTGTTTACAGGATTGACAGCGCGTATAGTAGCGCGTGACGCACTTGTAACAACTGATTGAGTGCGCACTGCTAGTGTAAAACATTGTGACGTACGTCAGGCCAGGGAGGTGGAAGAGAGACTCTTCTTAGTGCTTACCTGAAGAAAATAATGCACGCACACGTGACTCATTTCAGCGCTTCCAATTGGCTACATTCTTGAACCCATTTTATAAATCACTTTAATACATGACTGTCCTATTCAATTAGTGTGTAATATGTCATATATTTTGAATTTTGTCATTAGTACCTGGTACAGCGCCCTCTTCGGCCTCAGCATTGCCAGCTTCCAGGGCACGGTGGTACTTCTTGGTGTGATGAACGGTTGACCCCTTGGATGAGAGGTCATCCAGGTTATTAGCCGTGGTCAGGCCCCGGAACTTGGGGCGCACGTAGCGCTGCTTCTGCCAGCCGTACTTACGGAACAGCATCTGTGGTAGCAGAAAAGGGAACCGTTAAGTTTGCTGAGATTTATAAACTACTGCAACATCAAGACACAAACCGGTAGATGGGGAAAAAAAATCAAACTTGATCTAATATGGTCAAACGTGTAGTACATGTGAGGTTATAAAAACCAACGCTTAGATACAACATGTACATACACCATCTACTTTTAATGGGGCAGAAAATTTGTGGAAGACAAAGACCTTTGCTCCAAACAACTGGTATCATTTCAACCCTATTTCAATTATGACGAAAAGAAAAATTCCATCTCTCTCCATGCTCGAGAATAAGTGTAATTCAAAAGCTCAATACCCTACACTGAGACCAAATGTTTATCAACAAACAAAAAGAGAAATAATTACACCATATCATTCATCAATATCCTCCGACACAAGATTTGGTGTAAATTTCTAATTTTATTGCAACTTGTCAATCAGCTGCAATCACAAAACAAGTCAACACTAGAATCATTGCTGTTGTTGTGTTTATAAGAAAAAAGAATTTAAGAATCATTCATTTAAATAGATAACATTTCTGCTTCCACTTCAAATTACATGTATATCAGTATATCAAGGAACACAGCTCTAGCATTTAAGTGCAGATGGAAGGAGACAGGATGACAACTATGATGATGATGATACTGATGCTAATGATGCGGTTGCCATGGATACGAACCAATGCCAGGATGAGGAGGATGGACAGGAGGACACTCAGACCCAGGACCAGACCGATGGTGATCCAGTCTGGGGCCAGGAGGATGCCGGACTCCAGCGAGATGCCATTCTGGATGATGTAACGGGGCGTGGACGGGAAGAAGGGACCCTCCTCGGAGCACTGGGCGTTCTCTGCCATGACACGGATGTACTGCAGGACAGAATGAGACAAAAATCCGCCATTAGCAGGGAGGAAATAAATCGCAATCTAATCATCCCACAAAATATGCTCATGGTGGGATTTCAGCTTTGCAAATATCTAGTGCAAATTCTATCAATACTGACAAATTCTGACAGCTCGCGACTCATCGGGACATGGCTTCAGTGGCAACTTAGCATCCTTATCATTCTCAACCAACGCTTTGTACACATCAGTCGTGTATCACCAAATGTGACAGTGCACCTCAAAACAAACAAAAAGTCACCAGACATGAATTTTTAGTTAAGACCATATTCTGAAAGAGTAGACTTTAAGCTTTAAAATGATGTATAACTCAAATCAAATGGACTCTCCTAACCTATCTAAATATTGGAAAGAAAGCACAACGTCAGGAAAAGTGTGAACTGAGAAAAGAGACTCTGAAGTACAGTGTCTATTCAAGCGCTTAATCTTTACCAAACGGTGCTGGCTGTGCGATGAATGGGACAAAAAACAGGAAGTAAACCACTGGAGTAACAACAATGAAGGGATTATCAGATTAAACTGAAATTAAGCATGCCTCATTAACACATTCTGTCCATAATTAATGCCAACTTTCAAAGCAGTAGCACTATCCTTTCAAAAGTTATTAGAGTTGAAAGTGAAGAGTGTGGACAAGGTTTTTCAGAAATGAAAAAGGGATTCTGAAGACACACCTAATCACACTATTCTATCAAAAATGTTCGAGATAAACTGCTAAAAAACACACTTTCCTGCCCGTTTTATGATACCAAATTTTAGCATAATGTAAAAGAAGACCTGCTCTTTCAGAAAATATGAAAAAGTCAAGTTCGGCTAGGTTGACCCATTTCGCTTATTTTCAGTCCTCACGCAAAATCAGTGTGTGCGACTTTATGTTCGTTTTGAGGTGCACAGTCACAAATGCCCCCAAAACAAGACAAGGCTAACCTCTGCCTGGATTTACCCTGAGAAGTTCCTTTAACCTATCAAATGTTTCGATTTGTTTTACATCAATGATGCTTTCTTGAATACTTGATACCCCATGTTCAAATTTTTATGTGCATTGGTGATGTTTAAATCCTGTTGAAGACTAGTCCCTGTGAGTACATGATGTATACTCAGGTGTCTATGTGAAATGTGTGTTATAGCAAAATTAGCTCTTCCTCAATGGGTTAAGATTTCACAAAAATTCTACTTTGTGACATATATACGATTATTTGTTTGTAAAAATGTTACATATACAATGATTCTTGGTTCATTTCTGCCTCTGAATCTTTACCATTTTCTTTGCTGTGTTGTTGCTGAGAGTGAAAACGTAGACACCAGGGTCGACAAAGCGGTACGCAAAGAGAGTCGTTGACGTCTGCACTTGGGTCTGCTGCTCGGCGAGCTCACGGAATCCGCCATAATCGAACCTCTCATTGGTATTGTATAGATTCTCCCTAGAATGGTACAATAAGAGAGAGAGACAGGGTAAAGTGCTGTATGTGACAATCAAAATGCTCCATGGCAACATATCAGCACTGCTTAAGAGTCTTCGGGTCCCAGTTAAGGGGACACAGCAGGTTTGTTTTTTTGCACTGGTATTACTCTCAACTTGCAAGAAGATCAGAAACAATATTTCATGGTTGAAAAACAGCCAAGGCAAAACAAAGAAAAAGGTGTTAGAATAGGTGATAATCACCAGGCGATATGACCTTTGACACTGCCAATAATTCCAGGAAAACTTTTCTTACATGTTTCCTTACCTGTCATATACTGGATAGTTGTCATTGTCCACGGTGAACATCATGGTCTCCCCATACCTGAGGCACACCGTCGGGTTGTTGATACCGGTATAACTGTTGCCACCGACCTCAGTAGTGGCCAGCAGGCGGCGACGTCCGTCCCTCACCGTTTCGTTGACCCAGAGGAGTCTGCGCCGAGCCGTGTTCGCCCCCGTAATGTTGGTGGCGCCCTCTTTGGTGTTGGACTGCAGAAGTTCGGACAGACTGTCTGGATCTGCATTGTACGCTCCTGTCATTCCATCAGCTGTGGAAGGGAGCAATTCAATGTTGAGGGTTTGTAGAAGATTGCTGTAACATTTTTCAGGACTTTCTATCTTTACATGGTTCCTGAAGGATAGAATGCTACATGTACTTCCATATCACTGGGACCATCAACCCGTTGAGGACGAGTCTCGAGTATACTCGGGCAAACGTCTATGGGAAATGCATGTTGTAGCAAAATCAAACCGTCCTCAACGGGTTAAAGCGATGATCTGTTACTACATATTATGCAATAAAAGTATTCAGGATTGGTTACTTTCTCAATAGCAAATATATCTGATCAAACATGTGGCTAACATTTTTTTTCTTTTGCTAAATCAGCAAATACAGCAATAATTGTTACAATCTATGAAAAAAGGAATGACTGAAAACTAATTCAAAGCAACAATATCTTCCAACTTACGTGTATCCACCTCACACATAAATCAAACTACACAATTAATTACAACTACCCTAACTTACTGATAGCACTAGTACAAGTTAGACTGCACCTTAATTAGTAGAGTAAGGTTCATGAATATGCTGTTTAACCAGGTTAAGTGAAATTTGATTCTCTATTTTTCTTTCCCTCGCTAACACAAAAATTTGCATTATTTCAAATGCACAAATAGAGAAACAAATTCAACAACAGTTCTTGTAGAAGATACAATGCACAAAAAAAAGATATAGCAAGTTACAATTGTATGAACATAAAATTGAATGCATAAACAGCATTACATTTGTAGGTGACATTTTGGATAGAAAACAATGCAAGTTTTGAAACAATATTGGCAAGTATTCACTTTCCTATGCACTGAGTGCATGTAAGTTATCACATCATATATTCAAGCTTGTAGCAGACAGTAATACACTGATTCTGACTAAAAGGTAATTCATATCTGATGAGGTAAAAGGTAGAAAAGAGTGTGGCTTACAGTCACAAATGGCCAGATTGATCTTCTGTGTGCTGCCATCTAGTGTTGTACATTGGTCAGCTGAAATGGAGTTCCGGGAATTTATGACCTTGGAAAGCGAGTCTGTCGAGAACCGAGTCTGTATCACGTATGCAGAAGATAACAAAGAAACAATATATCAGTTCAAAGAAAATTGTGATTGGTTATCAGCATTTCAAATAATACAGTGAGATATTAATGTTAGACATTGACATTAGACACTCTGATATTCGGTTAGAGGTAGAACGCTGTAAGTCATGATGTGACCCTCCAGAGGATGGTGCTCAGCCAGTATGTGGCTCACAGTTGTGATTGCCTACTTACTCAAGAAATATGTGATACACTTCACAGTAACCCTGATACAGATACTGCCTGACTTCCGATTACACTGTAGGAATAAGTTAAACAAGTGATAACATTGGCAGCTGTAGCATAGAGTAGGAGTACATATACACGTAAGTACATCTGACATTCAAATTGATGACACAGAGAGATTCTGTGCACAAATCAGACAAAAAGAGAAATAAGTATTCCTTGTGTAATTTGCCAATGAGATGATTGAGGACATGGCACAGTAGAGTCTGCTTGGGTGATTTTATATGGTAATAACTGGATGAACTCCTTTGGTGTCTTTTGATTAAAACAGTCTGTAAATACATTGCCCCAGGAGTATACAATTATCAATACTGTCAATGGAGTTACATCCCTAAGCTTCTGATGTGACCATAAATGAGTACCAAGGCCCTGTTGCATAACATTTGAGATGAAATATATGTCAGAAAATCAAACACAAGTCTCTAAATACTCAATTCTGATTGGCTGATACCTGACTAAGGTTTGATTTTCTGACATCCTGTTTGATTACATCTCTTTATGCATCGCGACCCAGATGGGATTTCATTGGGTCAAAGGTCATGAAGGTGATATCTAAAAGTGTGACCCCTAACCTGGTTTCCGTTGGCATCCGTGATGGCGATGTAGGGTGGGTCATCGCAGACGAGGGTGAGTCTGTTCTCCTGGGCCAGCTGGCACTCCCTGTTACAGATCTCCTCCAAGTCATCAGTCACACACTGGCAGTCGTTGGGTGTTCCCTTGGTGAAGCCAATGTAGTCCTCTGGGGTGCGACATTGCTGGTGAGATGAACATATGATATATATTTCAACTTGAAGATCTGTCAATTATGTTGCCAATATATATCTACCATTATTCATGTATATTATATATCATCCTGTTTAGGTAATAAAGACTCACTCACATCACAGATATATATCTCTCTTTCTCTTTCAACCTCTCTTTATCTCTCTATCTACAATTGTATTATCTACCTCTCTCTATCTGACTATATGTTTATCTGTCCATATCTCTACCTATCTCTCTATCTAGTATCTAACTTTCTCTCTACTTTCCTCTATCCCTCCTTCTATTATCTATCTAAATCTATATATCTTTCTATCTATCTATCTATCTATCTATCTATCTACAATGTATCTATCTATCTCCCTACCTATCTATCTATATATCTATCTCCCTACCTATCTATCTACCTATCTATTAATCTATCCATCTATTTTTGTATCTATCTATCTATCTATCTATCTATCTATCTATCTATCAATCTATCTATCTACCTATCTATCTATCTATCTACCTATCTACCTATCTATCTATCTATCTATCTACCTATCTATCTATCCATCTATCTATCTATCTATCTGCCTACCTACCTACACTACCTATCTATCTATCTATCTATCTGCCTACCTACCTACACTACCTAACTATCTATCTATGTATCTATTTATCTACTTAATTTTCTCTCTTTCCTTCCCTCTATCCCTCCTTCTCTCCCTCCAAATGATCACATGATCTCACCTCATATCTGCAGTATTGTTCCCACTCCTCAGCCGTCCAGCACTGTCCGGCCTGGTTCCGGTATGTTCCGGTCTCACACTGTTCATAGACCGTCTTTGTACAGCTCTCTGTGTTTCCGTCCGCCTTCAAAGTGTAACCATGCTGACAGATACAGGTACGGTCCGTGAACTGAAATTGGACAGGAAAAGTGTTCATCACAATCTAGAATCACAATGATTAGCTACTCTGCAGTTGAAGATAATGATAAATTACCTTAAGAGATTTTTACAGCGCACAATAATTATCAGTTATTCTCTATGCATAGTACACACAAGTACATGATTAAGATATGTTACAACAAAAACTATAATTGCTTAAAGTCAAAGTTTTAAGATAGATTTCTGACAGACTATAATGTGCCTGTTTGCACCACCATCAAAATACCATACAGATTCAATAATCAAAACATACACACAAGTAATACACAGACTACTCATACAGAGTGTAGTAACACACTATGTAAAATTTGAAATAAAAAAAAGAGGAAAAATCATATCTTGAAACTGAACTAAAAAGCAATGGCACTCATCAATCTAAGCCTTTACATCAACCCAGCACACATCAAACATTACTAATAAATCATTAATAAATAATATTCATTTCTGGTCAATTTTTCTGTTCGCGTTTGTTACATACGCAAAAAGCTGCATCACTTCGGTGATCCCTCGCATTTATCCCCAAGTTGAACAAGGAAAAGTAGAAATTACGCGGTGCGTAAAATATGTCCCCGCCGGAAGTAGCATTTAGTATCAAAATGTACTATATACATTGTAGGTCAAAAGATCAAGGTCAAAGGTCAAAGAAGTCAAAGGTCAACATTCTGTGTAGAAGTTTTGAAGCCCTCACCTAGTGCCATCACATAAAGCAAACGGAATCGAAATTCGGTTAGAAATGGCGAAGGAGTAGCATTTTGTAGCCAATGTACAATATAGGTAAAAAATCAAGGTCAAAGGTCAAAGAAGTCAAAGGTCAAAATTCTGTGTAGAAGTTTTGAAGCTCTCACCTAGTGCCATCACATAAAGCAAACGGAATCGAAATCGGGTTAGAAATGGCGAAGGAGTAGCATTTTGTAGCAAAATGTACAATACAGGTCAAAAAATCAAGGTCAAAGGTCAAAGAAGTCAAAGGTCAAAATTCTGTGTAGAAGTGTTGAAGCCCTCACCTAGTGCCATCACATAAAGCAAATGGAATCGAAATCGGGTTAGAAATGGCGAAGGAGTAGCATTTTGTAGCAAAATGTACAATATAGGTAAAAAAAACCAAGGTCAAAGGTCAAAGAAGTCAAAGGTCAAAATTCTGTGTAGAAGTTTTGAAGCCCTCACCTAGTGCCATCACATAAAGCAAACGGAATCGAAATCGGGTTAGAAATGGCGAAGGAGTAGCATTTTGTAGCAAAATGTACAATACAGGTCAAAAATCAAGGTCAAAGGTCAAAGAAGTCAAAGGTCAAAATTCTGTGTAGAAGTTTTGAAGCCCTCACCTAGTGCCATCAGATAAAGCAAATGGAATCGAAATCGGGTTAGAAATGGCGAAGGAGTAGCATTTTGTAGCAAAATGTACAATATAGGTCAAAGGTCAAGGTCAAAGGTCACGACTGAAATTCTGTGTAGATGTTTCAAAGCTCCCATGTAGTGCTATCATATAGAGCAAACAGAATCAAAATTGGCTCATAAATGACAGAGAAGTAGCAAATTGAAGATTTTGATCACACACGGACGCACACACGGACACACGGACGGACGGACGGACACACGGACACACACACGTACGGAGCCCGTTTCATAGTCCCCTGCTCGAACTCGTTCGGCGGGGACAATTACCCTTAAGGTTTATGCCGGGTGCAAGTGTGTACGTGTGTGTCACACACAAACACACTGCCATAGCTTCTGACCATTCCCATTCGAGCATTGAGAATTTAGGGTTTCTGGGACGAACACTGAACTAGGGCTTTCTATAGCTCAGTCGGTAGAGCAATGGGCTAGCATCCGGAGGTCTCAGGTTGGAATCCCGATGGAATGCCATTTTCTTTGCTCAAGTTTTCACTAATAAATAATGTTCATTTCTGGTCAGTTTTTCTGTGTACATTTGTTACACATTAAACATGACGGTACTGTACCTGGAATTCCTCATTGGCGCCGTTGCAGGTGCACTCAATGGCACCGGTGGCGCCTTCTGTGGTGGCCTCCCCACCGCAGTGGAAGCAGCCGCCTTGTCCCGTCAGGTGGTTGAAGTGGTCGATGGGGCACACCAGGCAGTCCGACACCGCCTGGCCATACTCCACGTCCAGGTAGGTCCCAGTGCCGCAGGGCGTGGCCTCCGAGGACCCCTCCGGGCAGTAGTAGCCCACGGGGCAGGGGAAGGAGTTGGTGACGTTCACGCCGTGGTTGGTCCCGTTGGCCCGCGGCTCGTCGGTGGTTGCCCCTTCCAGGCAGACGACGCCGGCAACGCAGATGGTGCAGTTGGCCCTGTCGGGCATGTTGCCGTAGTAACCAGAAGGACAGATTTCACACGTATCCTCGAAGGTGCTGCGGGGAGAGCCTTCTTTCTCTCGGTACCCCAGAGGGCAGATGACTGGTGTGATGGATCCTGTGGGTTTAATGAAAAAAGACAGATGGATTAACTACATTAGTACAACTACTGTAACTACTAATTGGAGGGCATGTATAAGCTTCAGTCTATGCCAACTCGGGTTCCATAAGCGAAGTTGCACCTCTAAACCTGTCTATCTACAATGTAACATGGCTGTTTTCAGTTCATAAACACTATCAAAGCCTGTGTCCTTCTTCATTACACTGATAAAAGTGACCCGACTTCTTCTTCTTTTTGCAATTCCCCATTTGGGATTAACAGGTTCTGCATTAATTTTCTTACACGTATATCAGAATAATGTGCTGGCGGCAGAATGAGTTCATCATGAGTACACACAAATCTGCATTTCAAGAAAATTTGAGTAAATTATTTGTACAAAGTTCTAAATGAACGATTGTGGATCCAATCTATTCTTGATTATTTTAACGACACACAGAGTGTATGCATTGACACAGTAGAATCAGACAAAAATCAGAACACAATGCAATCATTTTTCATGTGATGAAAAAGTGGTGTCAATTCTTGATTTGGTAATACCAATAGTCATTTTTAGCCAACAAAGTATCTTGTGTTTATCTGCACATGTGATACACAATCGGTGGTGTACACGTATATACACTTGTAATCCTACCAGCAAATGAAGATAATGGCATTTATATTTTGTTGGTGGATATAGGAACATATTTCATTACACCTTGTAAAAAAGAACACTAGGCAATTATGTTTTTGTGTCATAAAGGGATATAAAATAAAGTGCAAATAAGCATCTGTACATACCACACTTGTAAGCATGTTTTTACAAGTCAAACTACACTGTAAATCACAAGAACCATGTAAAAATCAAATCAAATCAAAATCAAAAAAATCAAAATCAAAATCAAAATCAAAATCAAAATCAAAATCAAAATCAAAATCAAAATCAAAATCAAAATCAACACCATACCTGGACAGGGGGCATTGGTGTCATTCAGATAGCCACATTCCTCCCCACAGTAGTGACCGTCTGGACACGGGATTGGGTAGGCTGACCTCACTGGACAGTAGTAGCCAGGTGGACACTTTTCTTGAGTCATTGACCGGTTGCAGTAGTAACCTAGACAGGATTGTGGCAGCCAAAAGGAAAAGGTTACAATCATTTCTTTAATAGTAGACATATTGGCCAGAATTTACGAAAGTAGTTTAAATCTAATAGTCCATGGTCTGTGCAATTTTTTCTGCATAAATTGTACGTGTTACACATTGCACACGTCAACAAACATACATGTACAATGTATAATAATAACCTCAAGCTGATACTTGCAAGCAAAAGTTATGCATGCCTATTTTGCTTTACTCCATATACAGTAAATCTAAACCATAAATTAGATTTACTGGTAAAACTATGTTAACTGATTTCAGGTCATTGCTGATTTCTAGTTTGATATATACATTTGCACACTTCATCAAAGTTCCACAATATCAAGACCTACAAATCTTGTATGTGCATGCATGTCTGCGTTTACAGTTGTACTTGCATGTCCCCATGCATGTATTTCTGTATGTGAATATGCAGCTTCACATGCATGTGTATGTATATATGTCTATTTGTTTAATTTTTTGGCTGTGTCTCACCTGGTTGGCAGTCCCTCTGTTCCCAGGCTCCCTCGGGGCAGAATTGTCCCTCATCACACTCAATCTCAAACATGTTGGCGGTGTCGTTGGGACAATAGTACCCTGCTGGACAAATGGTACAGTCCATCACACCTGCACAGCAAATAGAAAACAGAAAACAAACAGATTAGACATAATAAACATTGGCAGAAGTCTCATGTTCGGTATGAACACAACAAAATTATGAATTTCATCCAGAATTATGAAGCCATGTAGAATAATGGATGACTTGCTATCTCTGGCACCAATGGAAAAAAAAGAAAGAAAAAAATATCAACACGACAGTTCTCTGGATCTGTGGCAACTAACAAGTGTAATGAGGTCTTATGCTGCAGATTTTCAGAGCAACAAGCATACATGTACAACCACTTTTAAATCAAACAGTTGTTGTTATCAGAGGTAACCTTTTTGCTAGCAGGTTATACAGTGTACATAATTATGCTTTAAGAAATGATGAACACATTGTAAATTATATCAGTTGGGGAAAAAATACTACTTTTAACTCACCTTCCGCCTGAACGTCACCCCTGTAGGTTCCTGGGGGGCAAGGCAGGGGTTCTGGGGTTGCCTCAGGGCAGTAGTGACCTGACGGGCATGGCGACACGGTGAAATCCGTGAAAGCTGGTTGGCCGAGAGAAGCAGGGAAAGAAAGAGAGTTCACAGCACTGTAGATTTGTTTGTTTTTGTTTTCATTTTTCCTGGAGTTTAATCATCTTAGGACCGTACATGTACCTCTGCTGCAACGTATAACACGAGACAGGTGAGATTCTACATTGTATCTCTCCTTCTGTACATCTTCTCTTCAATATCATAAAGTGGGCATGGCTTCAGCATGTCGAAATTCAAACTGGCGGGTTATTTTGCGGCTTGGGGAAAACAGTCTGATATTATGACAGTGCGTCTGATCTCCACTAGCTTGAAAACAGCATGCTTGGGAAATTACAAACTGTAGCACGATATTGACACATGCATACTTTGCATCGTTACTTGGTTCAGCACTTGGTTCGTAAGTGGTTTCCCCACTAGGTCCTACGATGGGATCGAGAAAATTTCAGGCTGACGGAGAAGCTATTCAAACTGGGCGCTTATTCACAAATTGGAGTGCTACTTCAAGAACTAGACCAAGATTTTGGGAAAAGTTTCCCCGATCAAATGGTGCACAAAAATTTAGTAGTACACCATTCTATGTGATGAAGCAGGTTTCTGTGGTTTAAACTGGCTTCATTTTTTCTTTTGAAAGCTGAAAAGTTGTACTTTTTAGAGGCAATATCGCATTATCATAATTCACTCTGTTTATCATACTAAATACTATAAAATCATATATGTTGGCATCATGAAAAGTTGTACTTTTTACAGGCAATATCACATCATCGTATTTCATTCTGTTTATCATACTAAATACTATAAAATCATATAGGTTGGCATCATGAAAAGTTGTACTTTTTAGAGGCAATATCGCATTATCGTATTTCACTTTGTTTATCATACTAAATACGATAAAATTTTATTGGTAGGCATCTCTCTTTTACTCATTTGATCTCACGTAACTTCTTCCCACCTATCCATTCGATAATCTATGCTGCAGTCCTCCCAGGCTTCCTCAATCAGCTACACCTTCTGTCAATCTCGCCACTTACTTTTCTTCACCCACTCATGTCTATCTTTCCCAACACACAACTATCATGTTGTAGCTTTCAACTCACGCAACTTCTTCTTCTCATTTGACTATCTATCAGACATTCTACCCTCCTCTCCTCCTCATATTCCTCCTCTCTGTCTCAGTTAAACCTTCTGTCAATCCACTCTCCACCCTATCCTACCTGGCTGGTTACACCAGAATCCCGCTGGACACGGCTGACAGGTGCTACTGTTGGTGGCCCCAGACTCTGCTGAGAATGTTGTGTTGGGGCAGGGCTGGGGATCAGCATTAAACTCACAGTAGTAACCTGCAGAGAAACAAAACATTCATATCAACCACAACGTCCTCTTACTGCTGAGATTTTTGTACACAGATACAGCATTTTCCTGCATTGCTACTTGTCAGAAATTTTTGTGCATTGTTAATTTTGCTGTTGCAGGGTCTAGTAATCTTTTCCATACCTTTCACATAATAAATAAGATTATTTTCTTTGATAATTGAAAAATCCTTGAAAGAGATGAAAAAAAATTGAGGGACATACACTGTGTAGATGCATATTTTGGATTTTGGATCAGGAAACAATAACAAATTTACACCTGCAATTTGCTATAAAAGTACATGTATGAATTTTTGAATTATTGAAATTTCATGGCAATCATTAGCAGTTCTTCAAGTGGAGGCTACCCCAGGAGTCAGGCAGGGGTAGCACTGTGGATCCCCTTGTTCTTACCAGGGGTGCAGGGCTGGGGGAGGACGTTGTCCTCTGTGCAGATGTATCCCGCCGGACACTGCTGGCACTCCAGTTCGCTCATGGCGCCCCTGTAGGCTATCACCTTCCCTGGCTCACAGGCAGACACGTTGGCAGCTCCTGGGGTTGGGGCAGAGGGGGTATGGCGAGATCAGACAACCAGCCAGAGATGGATGGAGACAGGGGATGAGCAGGAAAGACATTCACATATCAACATACATGTACATAATTCATTCAAATTGAAGATTCCTGCACTGAATATTTTGTTGCTGTTTTTTCATTACAAGCACAACATACGTAATTATGCAGCTGAAGAACTGTCCATCACCAACATAAATAATAAACTCCAAACTAGCGACGGTTCTGATCCCTTATGGCAGGGGGTACTGTGATTTTATTCACATTCCTGATTGTTCCATTGAGTTGTCTGTATTGCAAATAAATTTCTCAGGGTAGTGTCTTCAATGTGCAGTCTGCAACCACCCTTCTCAAAGAGGATATGGCCATATCTCTTACCAGTGCAATACATGTAAAGTACGACAGTGCAATGTCATACCCATTCATCAGAATGGAAACTGGTTCTAAACAATCTCACCTGGTCCGATCTGTAAACACGACTCATGAATTTTGGATGTATTGTCTGATTTTCCTAGAACATCACTGATGTGTTCTACTGATATCGCCCCATTCACTCAACATTCATGCTAGCACTGTAAAGTTGGGTTTCATTCCCTTTCAAATTACACCTACAGTCTGTATCACTTGGAATCTTGACACAACATTGACTTAGTACATATCAAAGTCTAGTGCAGCATAATTTCCCTCACCCTCTTCACAGTAGAAGCCAAAAGGACATATCTCTCCCATCCATGGCTCACTACCATCTGGTGTTGGGGTGTTGGAACCGCTGTAACACAGGTAGCCAGCACTGCAGGGGCCTGCAATCCGACCCCCAAGGCAGTAGGAACCTGGACACACGCACAAGCACAAAAATACACACAGAAAAGAGAAATATATTAAGGATTTATTACAAAGGAGCATTCATACAATTATCATATCTTTTAAGCTTATATTTCTTGATATGAAATTAGATATTGACTGAGAAATGTGTCTACTTATGATATTAACCTAGTAAATCATCGACATCCTAAACAGCTCAATTTGGAAATCAATCATACAATATTTCTTTAGCATACATGCACATCACTGACATCTTACACAGCTTAATTTGGAAATCAATCCTATGATATTCCCTTTGCTATTTTTAATAATCAATAAAAACAAGCAAGAAAGAATGGTAACTTCTTGCATAAATAATATATCTAGAGAAGACACAAGATGATATGATCAATGAAATAAAGTGCTCATAATGATCCTCTTTGTCATAAGATACATGTATGTTTGTTCCATCCTCATTCCGCTTTTCACGTATTACCTCTCCCCCCCCCCCCCCCCCTCCACCCCCCCCCCCCAAACAATTTGAAAACCTTGACAAACCTGTGGGGCAGAACTGGCATTCCTCCGCCCGGGCGAGTCCGGTAACATTGTCCATGGTGTAGGTCCCATTGGGACAGTTGACCGGGCCTGGTGACCCCTCCGGACAGTAGGAGTACGGAGAACACGGCTCGGGGTGGCTGGAATTGGTCTGGCAGAAGAAACCTTCTGGACACGTGAGACAGTCCGTTTCCCCCGTGTGGGGCTGGTAGGTGCCTGCCAATCCACAAATATTAAAACAATAACATTACATCAAAGGTGAACATGACACACACAGTTAAAGACTGACACAGGATGAAACTAGATATATCGCTACAGCTACTGATATGCCTCCGCCATAATGCATGGTTCTGGTCTATAGTACAATATCTTGACAATGTGTGATGACAGTTTCACACAATTGGCAAAATATTAAAATGACAGGTTTGACACAAATGTGCTGAATGTTCACTTTCTTAGAACTAGGTTCAATTGGATGAATGATTAAAATGTCAGAGTGCAGGTATTTGGGGAACTGATGATTTTTACTTGACTTTTGACCCTTTTATAAGTTTATGCATTGAGTAATTTTCAAGGTATTGAGAAAAAGTATAATTTCAGTATCAAATGGGAAAATAGCATTATCTAAACCTGGCCTTTCACCTTTGACCTCACAGTTCCAAAGAGAATCACTGTTAGGTTGAACATGCATGAATATGTAAGTTTCATGATGATACCTCGAGTTACTTTCGAGATATGGAGGAAAAAGTGCAATTTAGCACTTTCACTTGACCTTTCACCTTTTGACCTTTGACCTTTTGGCAAGAAACTTCCCCAAAAATATACATTGGGTAATACATGCCATACATCAAGTTTTTTTAAAAAAAACCTTCAGGCATATTGCATTTTAAGGAAAGTAGTGATATTTTGAGGAGTTGACCTTGACCTTTGACCCCCTGACCTTTGACCCATGACCCCCAACTTCCCTAGATAATCACTGCCCATCGGTACACGCATATATACTAAGTTCCATGAAGATACCTTGAACCATTTGCGAGATATGGAGAAAAACATGAAATTTCAATTTTTTTTTCACAAAATAACCTGTGACCTTTGACCCTGTGACCCTAAAATCCACACAAAGTATCATCCCCCAAGGATATACCCTCATACCAAGTTTGATGTAAAACCACCACATAGTTCTTGAGATATTGACAAAAACAAAACGGGACGGACAGACGTACGGACGTACGGACGCTACGGACGGACGGACGGACAGGCAGACGGACGGAAGGACAGACGGACGGACGGACGGACGGACGGACGGACGGACGGACGGACGACCCGAAAACATAATGCCTCCGGCCACTTCGTTGCGGAGGCATAAAAAAAAAACACTCTGGCAGCAGCATATGAAATGATGCTGTGTATCTTAAATATGATTTATGAGTTTGTCTAGGAGTTAATTGTATTAATCATCATGAGAATATGCTGTGGCCTTACACACCATATTTCCCGATGGTTTCATATTAAAGAATTTGATGTGCTGATTAATACAGGCAAAATTAGAAACATGTGAAAACATTGCATCATGAAGCACAAATGCAACCGATATCATCCCCAAGATGGAAACTATTTGACTTTGCTTTAATGATGAGAAGGAAAAATATAATCCCATACAGCTGTAGAAATTTAACTCCGGTTAAATTGTTTCCCCAAGTCTTGATTTCACAAACATAATGCTCCTATCAAACATGTACACGGTATCAGTACTTGTACTCTTAAAAACACAACGTATTTTGCTTTAAAAACTTCAATGGACTAGTACATAGAATATCCGTATAGTCTGCAGTGGCTGCCAACTTTCTGAACAGCATTCAGTGAATGAAACTGAAATTGAATTGTCAGTCCTCAATGGCATTTCTTTGGCAATAGAGGGCAGTATGTCACTTTACCTGGATCACAGGCATAGGGGGTGGCCGTGTCATTCAGACAGTAGAACCCTGCTGGGCACTCGTAGTCCGTGGGCCGACTGGTCGTGATCTCAGCGTCGCTGGGACAGAAATAGCGCTCGAGGCAGTGACCAGTGGGTGACGACAGACCGCTCGTCCGGCAGAACTTGCCCGGCGAGCACGGTAGGCAGTCATTCAGGGCCTTGGCCCCTGGGGTGGGGTTGTAGGTCCCAGGGGGACAGAAGGCTTCCGTTGTCACACCTAGAGGAGAGAGGGAGGGGGGAAGGGAAGGGGGGCATGTTACATAACATACGTACCTCATGACCAAACATTCATCCCCAGTATAGGATTTTGGTGTACACATACTGTACATACAGTCATCCTGTACAGCAAGCCCTACAGTTATACATGTACAAATATGTAAGTATGCAGTGATCCAATATATTTGCTTAAGCATTTATCTGTATTTGGCACATTTATTTACAGCACATTAGATAGGTGATTTAAGTCTGTATTGAATTATGCATTACTGTGAAACTGATTACAATGCCTGGTAGTTTTTTCTAAAATTTCACAGAAATATAAAATGCTCTTTGATACAAATGCCAGTATTCTCTTTCTTTTCATTGTATACTAGATTACAGATTTTGTTTGTTTGTTTGTCTGTTAGCACCTTTTCTTCCCCTGCAGTACAGACCACAATGAAATCTTCCATCAACTAACTGTGACCAAAAGAAATTAAGTTTCATATCTGAAGGGGCCAACGTACCTTCCTCGCAGTAGGCTCCTGTGGGGCAAGGCCCGTTCACACCGTCATCTGGAGCGGACTCAGCTGCGCCACTGATGCAAAGGAATCCAGCTTCACAGAAGCCAGTGGGCCAGGAGAGACCCGTTTCATTACAGTGCATTCCAGCCAGACAGGCCTGACACTGGGTCACGTTGTCCAAGCCGGTCACATTGCTGAAGGTGCCTGTACAATGAACACATATATAAATACAGTTAGAATTTTCACTTTCTCCGCAAAAGAATGAATGGCAAGTAATTGTTAAATTGCAAATCTAACTAACTTACTATTTACCCTTGTCTTTTATTTCCATCACCATCATAACTACAATCATCATTGCCATCACCACAACCATCACCATCACCACCACCACCACGGACAACTGCCACCATCACCATCACCACCATCATCATCATCACTAACTTCACCACCACTACCACCGTCACCATCACCGTCACCATTACCGTTACCATCGCCATCACCATCACCACCGCCACCATCACCACTATCACCATCATCACCATCCTCACCACCACCATCACCATCACCACCACTACCACCATCACAATCATCATCACCATCACCATTATAATTACCATCACCATCACCATCACTAACACCATCACTACACCATCACTTCACCATCACCACCACCATCATCACCATTACCACCATCACGATCACCATCATCATCACCATCACCATCATCATCATCATAACCATCATATCAGCATCACCATCACCATCACCATCACCATTACCATCACCATCACAACCGCCACCACCACCACCATCAACATTACCATAACCATCACCAACACCACCATCACCATCCTCACCACCACCACCACAATCACCATCACTCACTGTCACCGTCCCCATCACCATCACCATCACCATCACCATCACCATCACCATCACCATCACCATCACCAACACCATCATCATCACCATCACTATCATCAATACACCATCATTATCATCATCTCCACCACCCCACCCTAGATCTCCTCCTCACCCAGTGGACACGGAATCCCACTATCCCTGGTGCCTGGTTCACAGTAGTACCCCTCTGGACATGGTAAGGTGAAATTCATCCTGGTCTCCGGACAGCTTGAGCCTGTCGGGAAAATGAAGAAGCATCATGAGGAGATGAATCATTAGCATAGTAACAACCCTAATTTGCATATCAACAAGACATACATATGTAAATAGGATGTTGCAGTCTACTATATGAAGAATCAGCTTGATGTTCATATCAACAACAAAAACATATCATCATGTGACAATCACAAGCAATTTAGGAGATGCATTTCAACACACAGTTTCCTCCAGCCTTAAGTAAAGTGAAAGAAAATTGAACTACTATGTCCTTGCTAAATACACACACTGTCAGATTATTACGGTTCTAAAGCTACAATATAACAAATTCGATTTTACATTGTACAAAAAAAGGGTGATTTATATGCAGTACCAATGAAAACAAAACACAAAACAAAACATGACAAAGAAATGGGAAGAGCCAGTAAAACACCTTACTATAGTCATGTGAGCAAACTACACCTAACACAACTTAAGAATGATTTTCTTGTTAGTAATCTCAAAATGTGCATATTTACATTATTTCTATTGTGGCAAAATCACAGAAATTTTGCAGGATTATTCTGAAAATTGGAAACATGCTCAGTTAGAGAATACCATAATTCATACAACTGTGATATCATAATCATATCCAGAAAATCAGATCCTTTGGTATTAGTTACTAATCTGTCACATGAAAATGTAACATCATTTCTGTTACTGCCACCGTCATCCTAGAGTCGCATCCACTCCTACGCCTGAATATACCGGTATCCAGCATGCCATGTTTACCTTCTGGGCACTGGTAGCAGGCACCCAGACCCACCGCAGGACCGTACGTTCCCTGATCACACTGCACTTCCTTAATGGCACCCTCTTCGCAGTAGTGGCCCTGGGGACAGATGTAACCGATGGCAACGTTGCCAGGTCTGGGCGTGTCCGAGCCACCGGTACAGATAAAGCCCTCGTTACAAGGCAGCGTCACACCTGAGGAGAGATAATCAACGGATAATTGGAATATATTTGCTTTGGGGTTTTTTACTTTTGGAGGGAGGGGTCTTTTTTGCAATGTTTCTTCTTATCATTCAAATCACTACCTCCACTTCTTACATCTTAGTGAATAACAAAACAAGAAACGACATTTTTGGGTAAGATGAATTTTACATGTCTGTTTTATCAGGTGGAATTGAAACATCAAATAAATCATATAATATTACATCAAGCACAAAAAAGTGCAAATTTTTATTTTGTCTTTAGTTTCTTGTCTTATGAGAAGAGCAAACATTTCCACATTGCAACATCTCGACTCTGCTTTTACAGTATTAGGGAACTTTAAATTTGCGACGCGGACTTATGAGACAACAATAATTGCGTTGGATGTTCTCCTCTCTCCTTGCGTCATTTTGAAAAGTAGCTTCAGATTACACAAGGACGTAATCTATAAAAAATAAAATGGTGCCCCCATATGGTCGATGCATCAAGTAGCTCTCTGCGTCCTGAATTTGGGCAAAAGTAAAATTAGCTCAGAACACGTAGTGAAAACTTAGATGATGCGAGCTATACTGTAGATTGCTTTGATGAGCGATTTTGCGAATGCTCAGAATAGTTGGGGTTTTTTTTCCTCTAAACATCCCCGTCGCAAAAATCTAAAGTTCCACTCGATATAACCAAAATCAAGACAAAACAGCCTAATCGAGCAAGTGATGACGGAAGAGAGACAAACCATTGCTGGAGCTGTTGGCAGTGCAGTAGCGACCAGCAGCGCAGGGGGCGCAGTCCGTCACGTTCTCGTTGGTGATTCCACTAGAGATGGTTCCTGCCGGACAAGGAGTGGGCTTGTAGCTACCAGAGGGACAGTAGTTCCCTTCAGGGCACGGGTTGGGAGTCGGGTCGTCCTCTCCCATCAAACAGTAGTATCTATGGCAACAGAAATATGATAAACCATATAACACATAGTCTTTTGAAATAAAGTGTTCTATGATTTCTGTCTTCTTCAGTAAGTCTGCTGGATTATTGGTGAAAAACACAAATTTTTCTTACAAAAATTGTAACTGGCCTTTTTTTTAGGAGAATGCTAGCTTGATGAAAAACAACTCTAACCAAGAAAACTAGAAATGTCGCTGTGGAGACTATATGCTCCGCCACCATGCATGGTTCTCCCAATAAGTCCATCATACATTTTGACAATGTGTGATGACAGTTTCACATTATTGGCAAAAAATTTAAATGATATTTTTGTCACAAATGGGGTGATTGTTCACTTTCCTTGAAGTAAGTTGAATTTTATTTATTGATCGGTTCATGCATTTGAGTAAAATTTTAGATGATAAGAAACTGTCAACTATGCCGGGAGTGCAAACATACTGTAGCACACAAAGAGTACAAAAGACAGCTAAATACAAGTATCACATGTCCACTTGAAAAATATTCTCATTTTGGTTAGAATACCAGTTGTGGGTATTCATTGGTCCAATCTGCAACCCACAAATATCCAAGGCACCTACCCTGGGTAGCATTCGCCCTCCGGGTCGCTGAGACCGGGAGTCTGGCAGAAGAAGCCGGCCAGGCAAGGGGTGCAGGACGACTCGTTGACTGAGTTGGTCAGGTTGTTGTACGTGCCCGGCGGACACGGGAACTCGTTGGCTCGCTTGGTGCCGGCGGGGCAGTAATAACCGGACGGACACGACGCGTTGGACAGGTCACTGACGGCATAGAGGGTGTTGTCGCAGAAGTATCCTGAATGGGACAAGACAGTGAATTATTTGATAGTGATTATTTGACACCTGCCTGAGCATACCCAGGGACTAATCTTCAATGGGTTAATGTCACTACTTCCCCCTGTTACATGACATTGTACATCTTCTTCTACTCTGCAACTATCATGTTTGTCACATTTGTACCCTTTATGGTGCTAAAGCATTTTTTTGTGATTGAGCCAGGTGCTTGGAACATACTCCCCTGTCATATTCAAAACGCTCAAAGTGTAGATGAGTCTGAATCAATGGTCAAATCTCACTCATTCAATCACTAATATTTTTTTTTCTCTTCTTTGCTACGGTACATATTTGTACATATCACAATATTCGTGATCATTACTAATCAAATGTTTCTGCTCTCTATCAATGCACTTAAAAATGCCTGTATTAGGCACTTTATGAATGTTACTTATCATCATTATCATCATCACCATCCTCAGCATCATCATCATCATCATCATCATCATCATCTCCGTTATCAGCATCAGCATTATATCATTATTACCTGGTTCACAGGTCAGACAGGAATCTTGTCCCATCTGGTCCTGGTAGGTGCCATCCTGGCAGCGAGTGGGCATCGGCAAGTTCTCCACACAGTAGTGACCGGTAGGACACAGGAAGTCGGCCGGGGTTGGGGTCACCTGACCAGCTGGACAGTAGTACCCTAGAGGAAAGTTTTCAGCAAAGAGAGAGTATGTTAGATATCAGTCCTCCTTGTAAAGCATTATGGACTTTTCTGTTATGACATCACAGAACATATCAAGAGGTAGTTATTGCATAACATTTACGTTATGCTTATACAATTAATGTAGATGAAGATTCGGCTGAAAGTAAATGAAATTATAACAATTTGCAACCCATACATGCTGTATGTGAGTGGTAGATGTCTTCAGCAATTCCAATCTTGTCACAACACAGAGCAACGATCACGACTATACAATATTAGCATGAAAAACAAATAACATACAAATTTGAAACCTTGGGAAATGTATTTCAATACTTCAGCAGGAAGACCACTATCCCTACAAGTTCTTTGAATTGTTACTTTGAAATCCATAATGGACTTGGAAATGACAAACAGTGTTTAATCACAGATAGACCCTGGATCCAGCCCGTGTTCCAAATCATTGAAAAATTCTAATAATCTTTTCCTTGGATCAGTCTTGACTTTTTCTGTTTCATGCTAATCCTTTCATAACTTTTGACTTATTTTTTAGTCAGACAAACAAATGCACAGACTGACAAAAAAAAAAAGGTTGACAAAAAGATAACCTCCCTGATGGTAGTAATCATGCTCACATTAGATGGCATGTTCTGGGTTATATTTTGCAAAATATGGATGACAAGAATGTGTGTACTAGGCAATCATGTGACAATTCAACTCACTGGCTGCACAGATTCCGCTCGTAGTGCTAGCTCCTGTCTCATTACAGTAGTAGCCTGCCTGGCAGGGCAGACAATCAGAGAACTCGTCCTGGTTCAGCGATGGGTTGTACGTCCCGTTTGAGCACGGCACAGGCAAGGCGCTTCCAAGGGGACAGTAGTGACCGACGGTGCAGTCCTCCTGGCGCGGATTGTCCGATCCCGTCGGGCAGTAGTAGCCCGGGTCACACGAGTTGGTAGGCCGGGCGAGTCCAGCGAGGTCGCAGTACTCTCCGGCCGTACAGGGGACAGGAGCAGACGACCCACGAGGGCAGTAGTACCCTGGCTGGCATTCTCCTCCATTGTTGGTTGGCTGCCATGGTAACATCAAATAAAACTCAATGAGTTGGGGAAAATGCATCTTTTACTGCCACAGGTTTCCAAAATCTTTATCTCATCTGTTTTGTCAATAAAAGCTATTTGTGATGAAGTAAAAACAAAAATTATCCAAGATTACAATGAAGATCCTCACTCACATTTTGAGTATGTATGCAACATACCAGCAACCTTTTACTCTTCTCTTTATAATTAATGACCAAATGACCAAATGACTTACGGCATATTCGTGAATGACTCCGCAAACTTTTTTTTTCATAATCCTTGAGAGTTATTGAATGACCTTTTAAAACTCATTAAAACAATCACTGCTAATCTAATATAAGAGGGTAAATTTTCAAACCTACTCCACTTCAATTACGAAATTATAACTTATACTCACCTGAGTCTCATTAGCACCACCACTGCAGTACCATCCCTCATCGCACTCATCCGTGGGGTGCGAGTTCCCGTAACCAGCGCAGTACCAGCCGGGCAGGCAGTCTACGCAGGCAGCGATTTCGTGCTGGACGGTCAGATTGTTAAAGGTCCCCGGTGGGCAGGGGAAGGCGTAGGGGTCTGGTGTGTTGGTCGGGCAGTAGTAGCCTGGTGGGGAGACGGGACGGAAAATAGGTGTATAAGCAACTTGCCTTGCACTCTCATTCCAAGAGCAAATAAAATTAAATCTACGAATGCTACACCTTCCCAACCATCATATCCTCATCAATGATCAATGCATGGAATGCTTGCAAAGTACATTACAAAACCAGCAACGATCGAGTCTTGTGTGAAAGTTTGCATGATGATGTAAATGAGGAAGAGAGGTTTGTTGTAACACCATATTTCTGGTAACACCACCATGGTGTTACAGGAAACCCCCCTCCCCCCATCAACAATCATTCACTTTGTTAAAGCTGTTTTCCCCACAAAAAATATGAACATCATCTTCAGAGATTATGGATGAGATGCATGGATATCTAATTCAGATGACTTGTAAAGCTATCCTTCACCTACACTGAAAACTTGCTTACTGTACATTAATTACAAGAAATTTACATGGCTTTGTGTGTATTTCTGTACAGCAGTGTTTCTACTCATCTGGAATGTGTACAATAATGACTGGTGAAGTGGCTGGGGGCGGCACACTCACCAGAGGGACATTCATTGGCTTGGTAGTCTGTGGTGTTGCCATAGCAATAGTATCCCATGGGGCAGTCCTTGCACTCCCAGGCTCCTGGCAGATCGTTGTAACTTCCTGCTGCACAGCCTGATGGGATACCAAAATGGAACATAAAAACATTAAGACATATTTACTGGACCAGCGTTTAGAAGAAAGCTTCATTTGATGCAACTAATTATAATAATGATGATGATAACAACGTAAAGAAGGGGGAGAAGAACCAGAAGAATGCTAGAAATGTGACACTCATCATCATCATCATCATCATCATCGTCGTCATTGTCATCATCGTCATCATCATCATCATCATCAATATCAGTATGAAGCAGTTGTATTCATTATTATCACTTATCATTATCACAACCATTACTCTCAATATTACTATCACTATTATCACTATAATCATCATTTTATTATAATTATAAAAAACAATATCATATTACATTTACCATTTTACTACGTTTACAATGTTGTGAAAAATAGCAATAAGAAGAAGTACTAAAATGTATCCTCAATACTACTGTAGATGGTAGTCATATATCAGGAGACATTACATTGCATTCCTGGACAGACAACAAGAGGTAAAGATTAACCCAATGATGAAGAGTGTAGATTTTAACGCATAGAGACCTTGCCTACGCGCATAGAGACCTTGCCAAAGGTATTATGCGCTATATAAGAACGGTGATAAAGATAATAATAATAATAATTTTATATAACATGCATTCTCCCTAGACATCTGCAGGAGTGTACTTAAGGCTAGTCTTCAACGGGTTAAAGAAAGAATTCCTGCAGGATACAGGCAACATCTCAGTCTGGTTGAGGAGAGTCAAGTCCAGTCTTACCCTCTGGGTACTCTGATCCCTGGACGCAGAAGTGACCCTCGGGACAGATGTGACCGATGATGGGATGGACGGTGTCTGTCGGACACTGGCTGTCGTTCAGGTACAGCGGGTTGGGCCTGTCCGCTCCGGACACGCAGTAGAAGCCACGGGAACAGGAGTCACTCGGAGCCGTGAGGTTGACTCCCATACAATAGTGACCTGAGGGTTAGGATGATTAGTTTCAGCACAGGTAAAACATCTGAAGCATTGCAGACATTAAACCTACTGTATACAAGTACGATATATACATACATGTACTACATTGTATACAGTTTGATCATAGCGAAAACTGAGTGTGCATCAACACATTGTAGTTTGTTTTGTTTTTGGTATGCTGTTCAAAGCTACATGTACAGCAGTAGGTACAATTGGCTGACACATTTTCTTGCTGAAGTACTGGCATTTGCACTCTACGAGAAGAAAGCTACCCGTAAGCCACTTTTTTTTTAAAGTACACTCATTGTAAAGTACACATCTGTTCGTCAGCCCTGATTGCAAATGTCAGTGGTACAATGTTGTATTTGTACAGCTAGTGGGTGGGGTGGGGTGGGGTGGCTGTGCTGGGGGTAATTATCCCTTGGGGAACTCACCTGGATCACACGGGGTGCAGTCTTGAACCTCGGTAAGTCCCTGGGACTGGCCGTACGTTCCCGCGGGACAGGGCTGCCAGTCATGTCCAGTCCCGTTGGGACAGAAGAATCCCTGTGGACATGTTGTCCTGGTGGTCCCTGCATCACCCTCAACCACCAGCTCGGGGACACAGTAGTAACCTTGGGGGGAAGACACAAACAAAACAGTAATTTTCTTTCTCCCAGGACTATAGTGAGATAAAGGTACATGTTGTAATATCATCTTTTATTTTACTTGTCAAATAGTTTCTAAAGCATTGAATGTAAGCTTTATTAAATAGTTGCATGCATTTCCATCAAATTTTGTAAACATGGGGATTAACTCTCATAAGATTTTTCAACGTTTTATTCATTAATCACTCACATAAATCTTCCTACATAACCTTGATACATATACCAATAAAATCATCCTACTGCTTCTATGTGATTGCAATCAATTCACTTAAATTCAGATTGACAAACCCAACATCATGTATTTTAATCTGTCACTGAGCTGAAAGTGGAAAACATAAACAGGAAACAGTTCACCCTATGTATGGTAAGTTAACTTTATGATTATGTCTTATTTTCTTTTCTTATTTTGGTCTTCTTCTAATACTGTTGGCTCCTGTGGAAGATATCAAGGCAGGTATTTTCAAGATGTTTGTTGGAGGACCATGAGGGTGCTACATACCTTCTGGACACACTTGGCACTCGGACTGACCCTCACTGTCAGTGTAAGAACCGGCAATGCAATCCTGCGGCTCGGCGCTGCCCAGTGGACACTGCTTGCCGATCGGACAGATGACCGCCTTGGCGTGGGAAGATCCCTGGGGGCAGTAGTAGCCCGGATCGCACTCAGCCGTCGGCTCCACCAGGCCTGTTCAAAGATTACAACAACCCAAAACACGAGCTCTGATAAACATGATGGCTTGAACATACACAAAGACTGACCAAGTTGTACATGGTCACACACACTACACAAGCAAGCACATGTGTACTTGTTAAGTATTATCATCGTCCTTGGCAGTATTACCCTAGGTAATGACAGAGTGAACTCCTGTCAACAGATTTATAAGATCTCATAGTGTCATCCAATCCTACATTAACCCGTTGAGGACGAGTCCCAAGTATACTTGGGCAAGTGTCTATGGGAAATGTGTGTTGTAGCAAAGTCAGTCCATCCTCAACAGGTTAACAAACAGAGTGCTGCAAATTTGCCCAACAACAAAAAAAGACTGAGACTTTCAACATGCAATTCCCTTTGCAACATTCTGCTCTACATACAAGGAAAACACTCTACATAAAGCCAACATTCTCAAAAATTGTTGACAATTTAAGACATTCAATACAGATACCTTCAGTTCACACATGTAGCATCAAGAATATTTATAACATTAAGTTAAAGGTATTCAGACACAAAGGAAAAAAGAAAAGACATTGAATTTGTATTTGCTTCCAGTATCTACACTCACACAATATTGTACACCACAAGAAAATAAAAAGAGAAAGAATTTACAACAACAGCCAACACAGCCACGGAATAGAGGTGTGTTCACACTCACCTAGACCATTGCAGTAGAAACCTGGTGTGCAGTGGAAACACTCCTCCTCAGTGGAGATGCCAGTGTCATTGAAGAAGGTTCCATTCGGGCACGGGGTGGGGTCAAAGGTCGCCAGTCCACAGTAGTGACCCTCGGGACAAATCTGTCGGTAGGGCGTGGTGGAGCCCTCCTGGCAGAAGTAGCCCGGCGAGCAAGGACCACTGACCTCCGTCAGTCCTGCACGTGGGAGGATACACAAAGTTTTCAGAGTGTATCAAATTGGCAACTCTTGGCATTCAATTTACCAGGAAAAAGAAGGACAGAAATTACCTCTCAATTTTCACAGAGTAATTTGGGACTTCAAAGCTCAAAATGAAAAAGAATGATGTGCACTGAAGACTTAAACAGGTTTACAAGTGCACAATAATTGCCAAGTTTTACTTTAAACAGCCCATGAGCCAATTTTTTCCTTTTCTTGGTGGAATCAAATGCACATTCACATCATACACCTAATGATGTTCATGACACGACTATTTGATATAAACAAGGTCAACAACTTTATATCAGTCATCACCTATATCATCATCAGTCCCAGCTCCACTTTAATAAACTACATCCATTACATCCATTCATTATCAGCATCATTACATCACATTATTTCTATAGAAATAAGCAGCAAATATGTGCTCAAATGCATTAGCATCATTCTTCCAGGTACACAACGATATACAATATGTAGCAAATCAGATTACATGAATTTGAAACTTACCAGTCTGATTGCAGAAGTACCCTTCTGTGCAGTTAAGACATTCTTCCACTGACTGAAGCTTGATGTTTGGACTGAAGTAGCCCTCTGGACAGTGGATAGGGCTGTCCGTCCCTTCTGGGCAGTATGAGCCCGCTGGACACTCGTTGTTGAAGTCATCTATTGATACGACAAATTAATAGAAATGCCCTTGACCATCATGTCCACACAGCACTACACACTGTTGACACACACTGTCCCTTCAAGGGATCGCATACAATATAGTTTTGGTTGAGACCTAACTTCAGGTTTCTAACATTCTGGGGTTAGATAATGAGAAACCCCTTATAAAATATGAAAGAGCATGTAATTCCAAGTGGAAGTCAACATCTATTTGATGAAAATTGGTTTAGAATTGGCTGAGATACCAAAAACAGAGTAATCCTAATAAAAGGTGGGACCCACCTTTAATTACGATTACTTTGTTTCACCTTGTTTTTGGATGTCTCAGCCATTCCAAAACCAATTTTCATCAAATAGAATTTGAATTCCTCTTAGAATGGTATGCTCTGTACTATTCTGCATAAGTGGTTTCTTGGTATCTCACAAAGAGTTAAAAGCACAATCCTCATCCCTACCAATACTACACGTACATGTATACCATCCCCATCTGTCTGGCATTTACAATAGTTGGTGGCAGTGTCACAATATACACTGCAATGAATTCCCAGTACAGAGTGGACCCATTTCAAGATTGCATTTTACTGCAGGTGGGAGAATCCCAAAGAGTTCATGGAAAGTATTCACCCTTTGAAGATTTGCTTTATTCTCCATTGTTAAACCTTGAGCAGTAATCTCATATTACATTGTAGTTACATAGTTATTGAGCACAATCCAGCATGACAAAACTGTGCCTACAATTTTGTACAATTATATAATAATTGTATAAGTTCATACAGAATCATGTGCAGCTTGGAAGGTACAAATTAGCTTTCTTTTTTTCTCACTTGGTTCAATAGGCACTTCACTTTAATGTTTTTTTTTCAAGGTGAAATAATACATGTAGTGAGCTTGTCCAACGTAAATATTCATGAGTTTCATGTTTAAACACTGAATGAACTTGCATAGACCATATGACCAAAATGCTCGGTCATTGAACACCTGCAAAAGCATCCATATACACGCAATTGCTTTGTACTTGAATGAATTAACAAAGTTTCTCTAATAATATTGCCAAATAATGGTCTTTATTGAACACTTTGTCACTCTCAGGTGCACTAGCTGGAGAGCAACATTTGTAAGGATTTCAAGAATAATCATTGCATCACAGACGCTTTATCTCACGGAAGTTACAATGTATGAACTGGCTTATAATGGGGTATAATATTGAATCTTCACAAAGAATCAGGGACAATGGACGGATGAATAGGGAAGAGATTCTCCCCCTCACCATATGTCGGTGTGGTGATGTTGGATCCTCGTCGGCAGAAGTAACCAGCGGCACACAGAACTGGAGGATAGGAGAGACCCGTCTGATCACAGGCATAGCCTCCGGTACAAGGTGTGCAGTCGTCTTCAGATGGTATGCCTACCAGAAATATCAGAGAGTGATAAAGTAAATCACCAGCAGGTCTACTGAAAGTAGATTTGTATGGAATCAATATCAACACTGCTGCTGGGAGCAGAAAAAAACCCAGAAAGTGTTTCGCAGCTGTTTGCATTATAATATGTCTTTTTACACCACTTGCCACACTACATCACGTCTAATTACATATGAAATATCAAAATATTCAATAATATGCTAAGTAATTTCTCCATTAATAAATACAGTATGGATCTACACACACAAAACAAAAAAACAGGTGGTTTAAAATGTTGGTTCCAACAGCATAAAGAAAAAGACAAAGGCTATTAGCCATTGTGTTGTGCTTAAAACAAATCTTACAATCAATCAAATCTCATGATAGTGTCACTCAAAATTTTGGACTTTTCATTACATATGAGATTAGTACAGCCCTTTGATAGCATATACTTTATCTAACACTTTCTGAACCACCTGAGATTAAGAAAAAGTTTATTTGGTTCTGACATAAAAGGGGGGCTTTGTATGAAACTAGGACATGATTTACTGTAATCATGTTTAAGTAGTGACATTAGTTTGTAGGTGTAAAAATATAATTGGCAGTTATAGTCAGTACGATCTATCTTGCTTTATACCTGTGAGATTGTTGAAAGTTCCATATGGACAAGGGAACTGCTCTGCGTACTCCGTGCCGTTCGGACAGTAGTAGCCGCTGGGACAGATGTAAGACCCATACCACACCACTGGGCCGATGGTTGCATTGCAGTAGAATCCCTCGGGACAAGTCTTGCACGTCCACCGGCCCGGAGTGTCCTGGAAGGTCCCTGACGGACACGGCGTCGGGACGGCACTACCGGTCTCGCAGAAGTGGCCCTCGGGGCAGGCGTAGTCTGGCGGAGTAGCCACGGTCTGCCCCTGGGGACAGTAGTATCCCTGTTGGCAGTCGGCAGTAGGTGATGGTAATCCCTCCTCTCCGCAATACATTCCTTCAAATAAAAACACAAGGTGACATGAGAGAATAGACACTTCATATGCCACAAAGTATACAATCTGCAGGGCAGTGACATACATACATGTACATGTACAATGTACATAAGAACCTCAAGGCTAAACACTTTGTCAACTAGGGACTTTGGACAGTGTATACATACAGGATTTGGGGTTTTCTGTGTGTCTACGTGTAAACACAAAAATCTCATATTTTCTGACATCGTAGTTTGTTGTGATGTATGCTTAAAATCTCTGAGAAATCTGAAAATGTGGGGTTGCTCCAATACAGAGATATTGAATTAAAAAGGTCAGTTCCCAAACACCGCAAAGAACAGGCACCTTGATCTAAAACTACTTATCTAATGTTTCTGACTGTGCAGTTTGATGACTTTCTGTGCAAGAACTTTGATGTTTGTTATTGCTTTTCGAACTCTCAGACGTTCGCACGTTATGTGTAGGCGTACCTATGTTGTATAATCGAGGCGATATCAATAAGAAGCATTCGATAAAGACGTTTGCAGACAAAGGGCTTTGTAGGGGTACTATTAAGCAAACTCACTACTAATGCAGGACAGATGGTCGCACGCGGAATTAAAATAGAATAAAATTGAAATAAACATTTCTCAGTTATGGGTGCTTTTTGTAATGAGCAAGAAACCTTCACTAGGGTACTGAGAACATGTTCTTTCATCTCTAAAATTGAGATTTCAGGCTACAGATATGCTTAAAAGCACACAAGGGCTTTCACTACTTACCCTCGGTGCAGTTCTTGCAGCTGGAAAGCTCAGACTGCTCCGTGGCATCCAGGTAGTAGCCCATGTCACAAGCTGTGGGAGAGTAGCTGCCTTGTGGGCAGTAGTATCCTTCGGGGCAGACATTGCCTGTAATGTTGTCTGTAGGGTTACCTATGGATGCACCACTGATACAGTAGTACCCTTCAGAAAGAAAAAAAACATGATAAAAAATTTAAAAATTAGGTCAATGTGTTCATCAAATAAGTCCAGATGGAACGATTTTGCATACCATCCACCATATTTTATCAATGCTGGCGCAAAATTTCTCTCGAAATAATTTCACAATATTGTCAGTCCCTATCATTTTACACGTACTGCTTTACAACTCATGCACATATAAGATCCAGCTTCATTTATTCATCACAAAGGTGAAGTGGTCCCACCTACACCAGTTTTGTACGTAACATCCAGCTGGACCCCATGGAAGACCAGCTCATGCAGATGAATATGGACTATCCAGCCATCTTCTCAGGTGGAAATGAAACAAACAAACAACAAACAAACAAAACTAAAAATGGTATCTTTACTGTCTCACTGACTACCAGTGATGCCCTCTTTCTGTTTACTCCAGGACACCACTGGTGTCACCCTGCACCTCCTGGGGCTCCGCCCTCTCACCTGGATGACACTCCAGCTGGGGCAGAGCAAGCCCCGCCCGGTGACAGTACATCCCGGGGTCGCAGTCGGTGGGCAGCTCCGAGCCACCTGGGCAGTACTGACCAGCCTGGCAGCGACCTCCGATGCTGGGGTCAGACGGCATTGGACTCGAGGCTCCGGACATACAGTACCAGCCATCACTGGGATTAAAAAAGGGCATAGAGAATCTTGAAAGACACGTGGCATAGAAAAACTTAACAGAATCAGCGACATCTTTATCGCAGTAATTGTCACTAAGACATGTAACCGTTTGGGGGCTATACAATTATACATCATGGAAAGGCTATGACAGTTAAACACATTTTTCAGTGAGACTGAATAGGTGAAAATTGGTATATTCATCACTGAGACTAAATAAGCAACATGGGACATACAGTGTGACTTATCTTGAAATATAGTTTAAATATAAAGCATCACTCTACGTATCTTTTTTTTTTCTACAACCTTTGAATCTATCTGACATTCAATGCCAATTAGCAATAACATCTTCCTAATGAAAGTAACCATGGCAACCACCGCATCACTTCTCCCTCTACCTCCAAAGTCCACTGACACATAACTCAGTACCTGCAGTTGCTGGTAGGCCACTCATTGTGGTATCCCATGCAGTACATGCCTCCCAGACAGGGCAGGCAGGAGGAGTTGCTCGTCTGACCGGTGGCGTTGTTGTAAGTGCCCGGCCAGCACGGGAACTGCTGACCGTGCTCTGTGCCGTTAGGACAGTAGTAGCCGGCTGGACAGATGTTGTACTGGTAGTCCGTGGAGTTCGCTGGACAGAAGAAGCCTGCATTGAGTGAAAATATCAAAAGTAAGTGTAGAATGACTGTCAAGCGGTCAGAAATAATACAGCTCCATAGGCCCTAATAAATGTACTTTAGTTAGTAACCCACTGTGTGTATGATTGTAAATTTGGCTTACAGTGTTCAATTGTAGTTCTTTACCAAACACTCCTCACAGCAAATCTAAATTTTTACGATGAGCAGCCGCTAGAGAAATCATCAGTTATCAAAGCAAAAAAAACAAAACACACACATATCAAAATCTAGGGTGAAAGTTTCACTGATGTAACAAGCAAGTTTCAAAAATACACATGGAACAGTAACGCTCAAGGAACAACAACAACAATAACAAGAAAATCTCTATCATTCAATCATACATTGATTGTTATTGACCACTTTGAGGTGCAGGCTCAAACATGATGTTGGCTAGTTTGTTTGTTTCTTTTGCCACCAAATACAAGTATTGGTAGGTCAAAAAAAGTCACAACCTACAATGATTGACCAGTACTGTACAATCTGCCTGATGCACAGCCACATGTAGTAAACCAGCATCGACGCTCTAAAGACACACACACACACACACACACACACACACACACACACACACACACACACACACACACACACAAAGAAAAAAAAGCTTGAAGAGTCCATCTAACTCAAGTTAGAAATGATAGCGCCCTCGTGCTGTACCTTCTGGACATTCCTTGCACTCTCCTTGACCCTCATTGTCCTGGTACGTTCCTTCATTGCATCCGATGGGGAGCCCCACCCCCTCCGGGCATCGGTGACCCCTGGGGCACACCCCTCCAACACCGGTATAGCCTCCTAGGAGAGGGCAGGTGTCGTTGTAGGTCTCGTTGTTGCCGGGCGTGTGCGGGGTGCCGCGGTCCACACCGGAGTTGCACCAGTATCCCTCGTGGCAGAGGTTCGTGAAGTTGGTTGCGGCGGCATCGGGGCAGAAGGTGCCGGAAGGACAGTCGGTACACTGCTCAATCTTTAACAGGGAGAGAATAAGAACGAAAGAATGTAGTCAGGAAAAAACGATGCTCATTTTGTGGTATACATTAAGCTTTCCTTTTGAATACTTGTAACAGATCTATTACAATAAAGACAACAACACATCATATAACTTTAAAATAAAAGACATCTTAGGCTGACACTGACTTGTTCATAAAGAGGACTACATTGTATAAATGCACCTAAGAAAGTGTCAATCAATTCATACAACATGTAGCTTAAGTACACAGCTTTGGAATTGGCTGCTAGCAATGTAACCCTCAAAACATCGACATAAAAATAAGATACTTCAGATAAGAATGTGGTGTCTCTGATTTTATATAATATTGCCCTAATCTACACTGCACAGAGAGAAGATTAGGCCAAGTCATAAAGGTAATTCAAGGCTATGAATGATTGTGTTGTCATGGGGAAATAAAAGTTGAATTGTGTATGAATGCTGCTCTCCTGATTCTGAAGTGCAGCATACATGTCAGTGAGAACAGTAACTATGCATTATCCCATTAAACCCTTGTCTCATCAGAGGAAGAAGGGTGCTACATCCATTCATCCTTGGGAGTGTGCATGTCCTTCTTGTTCTCAATTTCAAGTTTCTGAGATGTTTTACTTGAATAATGCCATTCATGGATCATCTAACTCACCATGTACAGGTTTGTCTGGTCACTGTACGTCCCGGCCGGACAGGGCATCCAGTCCAGACCGGTCCCCGTCGGACAGTAATAACCCGCCGGACAGTCCGCGTAGCCTGCTTCCAGGTCAGGGTGTCCGAGAGTCTCGTTCTCAGGTAGACAGTAGAACCTAGTATGTTATCATACGATGGCACAAGTCATCAAAAAGAGGCATTTCATGGGAGAGTTCTCACAACATTCAGTTTAGCTCTTTCTTATGTGCCTCGTTCAAAGGAAATGCCACCTGACTAATATCGCTCTATAATACACAACAAGTCGTGTATTATACTACTACTACAAATGTACAGTGTATGTACTAGGGATATCAATGCTTGAAACAATTATAATTTATGACAGTAAAACATGAATATGATGGAATAATGACAGTGATAACCAAGTGATAAAAATGATATTAGTAACTAACAAGTTGGTAACACATATCTACACATGGGGCAATAATAGTTGTGAAATTTTCTGACATACAGTATCTATCACACAGTGACACTCCTGGTGCAGAAAGATGAGAACTCAGTAGTCACATTCTTCATCTCAATTCTTCTTGTGTTTCTTTTCCAAATCTTAGTTTCTTAGTTTCCTATCTTAGTTTTCTATCTCTTCCTCTTCTTCCTCCTCCTCCTCCTCCACCTCTTCTTTTTCCTTCATCTTAGTTTACATTTGACGTTTTATCTTCATTCTTCATCTTATTCACATCCTTCTTCCCATCATCACTCTCAATGTAATCAGAGCTGCCAACATTTGATATGTAGAATCAGGGAGATTATTGTGAAGTAAAAGAAGTGAGCAAAGCGCATTAGCAAAGCATGCAGAAGTAAGCCCCTCCCCCTCCAAAAAAAAAAAAAAAAGATAAATACATACTAGATGGCATTGAATAAATAAGTATTACTAAATAAATAAAAAAAATCACAACACTCCAGGCAAAAGGTGACAGGCAAGATTCAAAGTGTAGTCTTAAGAAGCTACAAGGCTTTGTCAGGACACATCTTAATTAGACACAGCAGTAATGAAGATGTTCAGACAAAAGAGCGTAATTTTTGGAGGAATCTTCCCCATGACTGTCAGACTCACCCTTGAGGGCATATCTGGCAGGAGGACTGGGTGGTCCTGTTGGTGTAGGACCCCGAGGCACAGGCCTTGGGTTCGGCCGAACCCAGCGGGCAGTGAAGACCGATGGGGCACTCGATGGGGGCCGGGATGGACGATCCTATGATCGTGTGGGGGTAGAAAATTACATGATCAAATTACCCTGTCAATATCATGACCACATGTAATGCATGAACAGGGGCAGGAGACTGAAGCTTGTACATGTCTTGCACTATTACCCAAGATGTAAATAGGGCTTATTTTTTATTGCTCCATTTTGGGGGGAACAAAGTGCTCTTGCATATCCGAAACACTGAAAGTTTAAACAATCTTAAGTCAAATCTCAAAACTCACTTATTCCATCAATCTTATTATTTTTTTTTTTCTGTTGCTATATACACATCAGGATGTTTGTAAATAAATTTTGTATCTTAATCTGTTGAAGACTGGTCCTGAGTACACTCGGACAGGTGTCTATGGGAAATGCATGTTGTAGCAAAATCAGGCTGTCCTCAACAGGTTAATCAAATTTTTTGGTTCTGTATTAATGCACTTAAAAATGCCTGTATTACGAACAAAGTGCCAAATAAAGTTATTGTAAGGTACAAATGTTATCTATTGTTATTATCATCATTATCGTTAAATATCAGTGTTTACTACAAGCAGCTGGTTATCACTCCTACAGTACCTTCAGGGCAGTAGTAGCCAGCAGTACAGGGGCTTTCCTCCTCCGTCAATCCGGTCTGCTGACAGTAGAAGCCAGCCGTACAGTTCCTACACTCTGCCTCCTCGCTGAGTCTCGTGTCGTTGGAGAACGTCCCCGCTGGACACCTGAAGGGCACAGACGTCCCCACCGGGCAGTAGCGGCCCGCCGGACACACGTACTGCTCCTGGTTGTCCGAACCTTGCTCGCAATAGAATCCCATGGTGCACTGCGCGACTGGTTCAGTGAGGGCAGTCACATCACAGTAATATCCTTTGCAAGATGAAGATAAAGTAAAATTGGCAACAAAGGGTTGTTATTAAAGGCAGGATTTATCAAATTAAATATTTTCTGAAGACCAGAAAAAGTCTGAATGGTTACTTGTAAATAGGAAGACAGATTGCTGTTATTCAAACCAAAACAAATACAGCACATTTGTGTTGTCATTATAAATTTACATTTGTGTGACAAAAAGGTTGTGCCACTTTTGTTTACAAACTCTCCTAGAATAGCAGATGGACATATGATGTACACAGTATCTGTAGATAATCTCAATGCTATCACATTTGTCAATTATGATGATTTCAAGATTCGCAATAGTAACTCTTTAAATTGTGCCATGAACCATACTTCCGAATCGGTAACTTTGCAAAAACAGTTACAGTGTAGTGTTCTTTAGTGGAACCAAGTAACTTGAAAGAAGGGATGACAAGAGACATGGAGTAACTCACCTGGTGTGCAGTATTCACACTCGGTGACATTCATAAGCCCAGTGTTGTTGCTGAAGGTACCAAGAGGGCATGCCACGGGTTCCGTGGTACCCTCTGGGCAGTAGTGACCCACGGGACACTCGTCTGCGTCGTTGCCCTGGTCTGGCGTGGCACTTCGGGAGGCACGGCGACAGTAGTATCCTGCAGCGCAGAGCGTGCGCGGGTACGTCAGGCCGGGCTCTCCACAGTAGTAACCTCCGAGACAATCCGAGCATTCTGATTGGTTGCTGATACCCGTAATGTTATTGAAGGTGCCGACAGGGCATTTGTAGTACGTAGCGGCCCTGGTGCCTTCTGGACAATAGTGGCCTGGAATATGAAACAAAAACAAAGTGTTGGATATATCATAGCAAGATAAATTTCGGGAAGAATCACACAAAAAAGTTAGAAAGACTGAAACATCATTTCATTATCTCTCCATGGTTTCACAAAATATCTGTGAGTACATGGTTCAGACAGGAAACATGAATCTTTTGATTTAAATCCTCAGAAGTAACAGATTCTGCATTGAGTTTACTACATCCTGCATGGAAAACAGCAGCCCTCTTTTATTGTACAGTACAATAGTTCCCACCATCAAGGTATCATTTGGATTCTGAGAGCATAATCATACCATTTTTAGCTTATACTGAAGATATAATATAAGTTGCTTATCATCTTTCTTTACAGCAAAACAAAAGCTCTAAGTGGGTTAGAATCATTTTTATCACCTTACAAGTAGAAACTGGCCATAGACCAAAAACTGATTTTCAGTAGCAGCAAAGAGAGCACTTTCATACAATTCCTTCACACATCTACCGCAATAGTTTGTCAGACAAAAATACTCCCAAAGACTTGTAGTCAATTACTTAAAGACCTCTGCATCAGAAATAGCCAGATGGGAGAATTTGTGTTTTAACATGGATACATTATATGTGGAAAGGCACAAACACTACAAGAAGAACAAACAATCATCCCCATCCCCACATTCAAGAAAACAGAGTGAAGATAATAAAAAAAAACAGCAATGTAGCTTGAGTAAAATGGAAAGACCAACTACAGAGTGACATAAAAGCATATTAAACAAAGAATTTGATTCTAAATATACGGTGATAAGCATCAATGGGTCTCCAACCTTCAGGGCATATGTATGAGGTGTAGTTGACGATGGGGCCGTTGGTGTCATCACAGTAGAAGCTGGCGGGACAGGTCTTGCAGTCCCAGCGTTGTGGCTCGTCCTGGTATGTTCCCGCGGGACAGGCATGCTCCTCGGCGACACCTTCCTCGCAGTAGTAACCGGGGCGACAGCGGTATTCGTTGGGAGTTGGAATGGTCTGTCCCCCAGGGCAATAGAAACCTACAAGGAACAAAGGAGGAAGGTCAATATTAAGGACTATGTTAAGGGCATGTACCAGAGAGAAAATATGACTGATAACAGAATTGTGCTTTCAGTGCAAGCATAAAGGAATGTTGCCCCATACACTGCAGCTTTCTCATGAATCACTCTACATACAGTACTGTATACGTCATATATTTCGCGAGTCTAAATTTTCGCCATCATTTTCACATCGGGATCAGAGTCGATGTTTTCGCGTTTCTTGAATTTAGCAAACAGCACCCAACTCGCGAAATTCGTGAAAATAAAAACCTTGCGAAATATTCGGCGTATACAGTATATTGACCACCACAGCTTCTTTCTTCCTCAGGCATAGAACACCACAAGTTCACATCTCTGCACATTACACATTGACAGAATTATATGACATCATGTGTTGTCTGAAAGTTTGCATTGTGATGTAAAATGAGAAAGAGATATATATATGAATATTAAAGGCAGTGCAACCTCTGCTTAAAGCTAACTGCTGCCCTGCGACTGTTACCATATGCCTTTCTTACACTCTTCCAATGTCGCCTCCCTTCTTCTAGAGTCTTCTTTGACCTAACAACAGTCCCTTCAAGGACTACAGATACACATGGCATCAATGTAAAGCCCCCGGCACACCCGAGCACGGTAACCGAAATGGTCTGGCATGTTGCTATGGTGCGCCAAAAGGAACCATGTCAGTCTGATTATGTTATAATATCACGTCTCCGCTGCTAATTTTGTTACAAAATAAATATTCATCTGGTGACTTTGCTGCTTCTGATTTTGACATAAGAGTAAAACAAATTGGTAATTTTGTATCAAAATGATTGATTTTTAAACAGGTCCACACATGGTTCTTTTTGGATCACCACAGCAAAAAACTGGACTGTTGCTGCTACTGTGATCGGTGTGCTGAGGCCTAAAGCCTCTATTCCTTATTGTATCACAGCAGTGTAAGTGGTCCTCACCTGCACTGCAGTTTCCTTCTGGCTGGGCTAGCCCGCTCTCGTTGCAGTACTTGCCAGCGAGGCAGTCCAGACAGTAGGTGATGTTCTGGGCCAGCTGACTGGGCTGGTAGGTACCCGGTGGACAGGCCACCTCCGAGGGGCTCCCCTCCACACAGTAGTGACCCGGGCTGCACCGGTCTCCTGCAGAGGTTAACAAGAAATGCAGTCATCGTTTAATACGTATCTGTAAATATTTTGTATTGTTAGGTGTGCCCGATACCAGCTGTGCTTTTTGGTGCCATGCCTCCTTCATTGTACATCCAGTGTACATCTCCAAGTTGCCCTTGTACTGATTTGGCACTGAAGGAAATGAAATCAATGCTATTTTGGAAAAAAAAATATAGTTAATTGAAAGTTAGGACAATCATCCTTTGCGCAAAAGAGCACCTCATCATCTTCAACCTCTAGTGAATTCTTGTACCAATATGCGTCAGGACCATTCCTAATTCGTTTACACCAGTATTTGCTACCAACAATCCTTTCCATGATCATCACCATCCAGAAATGCCAACCCTATCAATAGCATTGCAGTATTCTGAAGACTCAAAAGGCATATTTCTGGTGGAAATACAGTATTCTTAACTTTTCTACAGCTAGATGTGTGGTAATACACACTTTTTTTTTCATCTTTTTTTTTTGGGGGGGGGGGGGGGGAAGGGGAAGGTAGTACAGACCTCCCAACCTTTCTGACTGAAAATAGGGAAGATTTGGCTCAAAAGTAGGAAAGAAAGAGCAGTAGGAGTGTGCAGTCAACTTATCCAGAAATATAGGAAACTCTTATTGAAACAAGACCTGGGAATTGTCAAAATTCAGATTCTTTCCTTCAAATTCAGTATGGTTTGGAGATCTGAACGTATTTCATGTAAAAAAAAAAAAAAAAAAAAAAAAAAAAAAAAAAAATCTGCTGTAGTTTTAGTAAAAAACAAACAACAACAACAATGCAGTACTAAATACTACAAGAGGTAATAGCACCACTGACTATATCTTACCTCCACTGCCCATAGGAGTCCCAGTGATGGATCCACCGCTGCAGTAGTAACCCGCAGCACACATGGCAAACGGAGCGTCCAGGCTGGCATTGTGGCAGTACCATCCGGGGTCACATGTGATGGGAGCAGATGCCCCTTGAGGGCAGTATTCACCTTGACAGGGATGTACAATATGAATTTGAATGTTAGAAGAGTCAGAGGACATTATTTCGTGTATGAACTGACTATGAAGCAACTGCATCTATTGGTACTGTATGCTTGTAATATTTAGCACTTTGATGCAAATAATTAAAATCCTATTAACATACTTTGCTCTGTCATGCAGTACAATACCAAACAAAACAACAAAACAACAAACAAAACCTAAAATGACTCTAAATGAGTAAAATTCTTTAAAAAATGCTAAAATCCAACATCCTGCATGATTGAAAAAAAAAAAAAAAAATAACCAGAATTTCATCTCAATAGTATTTCCACTGTGTAGAGTATCTATAGTCAACTCCAAATGAATGGTAAATCTTTCACTTAACACAGACTGCACATCATGAAATACAACTTAACATATTTCTCTTTTAGCCATTCCATCCCATCCCTATAGAATGATGTGACCTGACAGCAACTCCGGCATACCTTCGCTCTCCCATGCATACACATGTACGGATTAAGTATGATAGATATAATTGCTGTGAGCACAGTTAATGGCTGATTTGCTGCAAGGTCCGATCGGTCTGTTGCTCAACTTTTTTTACTTGTACATGTATTCTTTTCTTTCGAAGAGTCGAAATCTCATTCCTCTTTCCCCAGCTCAGCTGGTCAGTTTACCTGCTTGACATCGGCCTCCAAAGCTGGGGTCCATCGGCTGGGCTTCGTACGCACCACCGATGCAGTACCAGCCCGGATCGCAGTAATCCGTTGGGTCAGGATTCCCAGAGCCCTGGCAGTACATGCCCGGTAGGCAGGGGGCGCACCATGACTCATTGTGTCCACCTTGAATGCATGGGAGACAGCAATCAGAGTACAGTCAAAGCATGATGAAAATTATGACTTCTGCTAGTACCACTCAAATCTCACCAAAAAAAAAAAATAATAATAATAATTATAATAACCTCTACAGTTCTTAAGACAGTCAATCTTTTACAATCCAAACATGCACAATAGACATTAACCCTAATATAATGTACATGTACTCTCTGGGTATTATTAGTCTCGTTATTGTTTATTATCGTTATTATGACACCCTCACCCCCATGATCTCCACTGTTGTTTGACTGGTTGCCTTAAAATTTTGCATAAGGATAGAGGATGAAATAATCTACTGTACAAAGCTGTAAGGCTGAATTCATGTAAGTCATTTTCTTTTATTTATATAAATCAATTCATGCTAATTCATGAGACAAATCATAGCTTTAGTTGTTCCTCACCAGGTTCTCATGTGATAAGGCAAATTGACAGTAAAGTTCCCTTACGCTTTAAATGTAAGACCACATTTAGTCTCTGTTCCCATTAGTTTACACAGCATTCAATGGACCAATATGTCTGGTGCTCATCCAGGTTTACAAGGACAACTTTATCAAAAATAGTGACCTTACCGCTACGGTGACTGGACTAGAATCACCAACCCCATCACTGTTATGTACTCACCTGTCAAGTTGTTGAAGGTCCCCTCGGGACAAGGATTCCTGATGTCATAGGTCGTTCCAGCTGGACAGTAATAGCCAGCAGGACATATGGTATCCCTAAAAAAGAAAAAAGAAAAAAAAAAGTAAAGAATCAATTCCAGGCTCTCTTATCATCAGTTCAAGACATTTGCTCCTGTGACAATTACTCCTACAAAATGTCTGCATGCTAAGCCAAGCATAAATCCCACTCCCAAACTTGTTACCCTAACCCTACCCCTACATGTATGCCCTGGGAGAAAATAAGACCAGTGCAATTGTCACAGGTTGTGTCATCCTTTCATCATATTGGGGCACTGTATAATGTGAGCTTTGAGACTTTCACATGAACAGATACATTGTAGCAGTAATCAATATATCTTCATGTAACTAACAGCTTATAAAATCTTGGCATGCTACGTAGGTATCAAATCTATTGAAAATTCCCATGTCTTGGAAGCAAAAGCTTGGGCAATCAAATTACAAAGTGATGGTACGGTACAGTCCCCATCCTGCAGCTACTACTAGTGTACATCCCTGCAAAAGGAAAATCAGTCACCTTGTGCAATATTGTCCACACAGCAAATCCAACATAGGCAAAGGCAACACATCAATTTCATTGTTACCCAGATCCACAGAACGATCCTTCATGAGTTGCATTAATACGTTGAAGACTTACTAGTCTCGAGTACATTGTATAATAGGGCAGGTACAGTATTGTATCTACACTAAGCGTACTGTGTTAATAGCAAAATCAGTTCATCCTCGAAGGGTTAAAGAACTGTGTGCATGATGTGTACACTGTAGGTGCCAGTTTCTGAAGATATCCACTTCAGACCATTTTTAACCCACTGGTCCATGGGTGTGGTGATGGGTGTCTCCCCCCCCCCCCCCCCCCCCCCCCCATCACCACACCCATGTCACGGTGAGACAACACCCTTTATACCGGTACTCACAGGTAGGTGGTGGCATTGGGGAGGCAGTAGTACCCCGCTGGACACTCCTTACAGCTATCCTGGCCCTCCTCATCCTGGTAGGTCCCCTCTGCGCACCCCACCGGGAGCTCTGACCCCTGGGGGCAGTGGTAGCCGAGTGGACACACCCCACCATAGCCAGTATGGTTGCCTTCAATCAAAAAAAAAAAAAAAAAGAACCAAATGAAGACAAGTCCTAAATAAACTTGTTCAGGAGTCTATGGGAAATGTATGTTATAACAATATCAGCTCATCCTCAATGAGTTTAAAATAGGAAATATATTCAAGAGAAGTTTAAACCCTTATAATAAGCTGATCTATTCCATCTATTCAACAAAGAAATAAGCCTAAGATTTCAAGTCCTTTTGATTTACCCCCAAAAAATAAATGAAGATCATTTAAGACATAAATATATGTACAATGTACACTTTGACTCTATTCATCGTTCATATGCAAAGAAATAGACTGATGCTTCATAGAATAAAAGAGCATGTCCAATTTGAACAGGAAAAATATCAGAGATACAGGCAAATGACTTTACCTGCATAGGTGCAGCCATCATTGACGAAGGCAGTTGGGTTCGACCGGTCCACTCTGGATGTGCAGAAATATCCAGCAGCACACTCGGCTGTAGGCTCAGTGAGGTTGACTCCATCACAGTAGAATCCACCTAAAGGCAGCCAAGAGACAAAAATCTGTTATAATCACACCTGTAACAAAGATGACCTATCCATCAATGCACACTGGGTACTTCTTCCAACATTTCATCGTTGTGATATATCCAACGTGTAATCTCCTGCGTACAGGTCAAAATGGTATACTCATCTAAAAACAATCATTTCAATTTCCCACAACTTCTTGTTTAGCAGTCATATCATCACTCCCTTCTCCTTCTCCTCTTCCTCCTCTTAATCCTCCTTCCCCCCTCCCTCCCCCATCCTCCTTCTCCCCCTCCCCCTCATCCTCCTCCTCACCCTCTTCCTCCTCTTCATCATCATCACCTTTCATTGTCCCTGTTTTAACATAATCATTCCCATGACAAATACCACGATATTATCATTATGACTTTCTCATCATTCTCCTTATGCTGACCATTTTTACCATCTTCTTCCACATCATCATTGTCATCATCATCACCACAACCACCACCACCACCATCATCATCATCTTTCATTGTCTCTATTTCAATCACAACCATTCCAATGACCAACACCATGACATCATCATCTTCCACATCATCATCATTCTCATCATCATCATCATCATCATTACCTTTCATTGTCTCCACTTTGATCACAATCATTCCCACAATCAATATGATCACATTATCGTTATGAATTTCACATCCTTCTCCTCATCCTTTTAATCATCAACATCTTTCACATCCACATTCACATCGTCATCATCATCGTCACCACCACCATCATCATCTTTCATTGTCTCAAGTTTGATCACATTATCATTCCCACAGCAAATACAATCACAGCATCATTATGAATGTTACATCCTCCTCCCCATTCTTACCATCATCACCACTATCATCATCATCACCATCATCTTCACTGCCACCATCACTCCCCCGATCCCTTCTCCCCTTGCCTTCATCCCTCCTCCTAACATCCCACCAGCCAATCTCTCATCTCACCTGGGCAGTTTGTACAATCCTCCTCATACTCCAGCCCCATGCTGGCCCCGTAGGTGCCAGGCGGGCAAGCCGTCCAGTTACGCCCGGTCCCTGCCGGACAGAAGTAGCCCTGGGGACACTCCCGGTGGCCAGCCGATGAGTTGCCTTCACACAAAAGGTAAAACATAATCAAGTTATCATTCTTCATTGCTGTCTTTTTTTTAAGTTCTCTATCAATCCTCAATAGCAAAAATCCATTATCTGACAAATATTGTAAATCAACTGCACAAACAAAATACTATGATAAATCACTTATTTTACAGAAAAGGTCCGTGTAGCTACCATTATCAGCAATGCCTTGAAGTAATTACACATATGTTGTCTCTCATAAAATCAAATAGTAACAGTTAGTGGTGCATCAACATTTCACAATAACTTGTTTAAATCAATGTCTCTGTTCTGTGTTTGTGATGATGTATGTACCTATGGTTGAATTTACAGTAAAGTTTACTTTTTACATAATGATAGCACAATATATTTCACGTTTTCAATATGACAAATTATATCATGATTTATTCCTATTATATTCTCTTTCTGATCTCATACTTTTCAAACACCCCAACCCCCAGATGTTAATCAGACAACAGCGAAAAACAGTAACAACTTCAAATCCCAAATATGGAAGTTATGCTGAGTCACACACATCGTAGAAAAACTATTTGTCTCGAGTATCATATGTGCAACATACCACCCACACAATACACATACAAGAACTTACAGTGTATAAACTTATGAATGAGAAGATGTTGTATCCAAGAAGAGTTCTTTTCTTTTTTCGTGTCTACCATCAACTCACCTTCAATGACCTCCTCTGGCACGCAGTAGAAGCCGGCCGGACACTCCAAGCACTCGGCGGCCTGGGTCAAGTTGGTGAAGTAGCCCGGCTCGCAGGGGACGGGAAGAGGGCTTCCCGTGGGACAGTGCAGGCCGATGCTGCAGGGGTAGTCGTCCGGGTTCGGAACGCTCTGGCCCGGCGGACAGTAGAAGCCCGGGTCGCACTGAGCAGAAGGCGCTGAGAGCCCTGTGGAGACAAAAGCGAGCAAAGCATTATGGGGGCTGTGTGGTGGTTTTTAGTCATGGGGAACATTTTAAAAAGTCCTTGCAATGACAAGATTAAGAATTCAGTATAAACCATTACCTGATTTCCTCAATGAATAGCATATCTTCTACCTTGCCTTATTGCCGGTAAGTACAAATATCTCGAATTGTCACTTTATAGAGGTCATGTGACCATTTCAATGTTTTTAATCAACTACTGTATACATGTAGTTACTACTACAACTCCTTCGCACGCCATCCTTACATGTTATCACCGACACATTTTTTTATCAATTTCATTCCAATAGAAAAATTCAGTGAAAATTAATAAGAATGCCATGACAATTATCTTCAACCCACTGCCAAAGAAATTCAAACTTCAAAATATTTTTGTGGAAAGGTTGAAGGATCTGTGCATACAAATGCAGGCCTCGAATTAACCGACGGCCACCGACGGCCATGGCCGTCGGTGCCCCTCTCGTTGGCCGCAATGCCTTTTGTTTTTTGATCAAAGTTACGGCCAAAAAAAATGTGCCCTTTTTCTTGGGGCCGTGGTGCCCTTTTAGAATGAAAGTTATTATTTATGACGTATGATATGCCCTTTCTCAAAGTCTCTTTAATAAGCTTGAACAACTTTCCTGATCTCAAATATCATACCTTCAGTTCACTCGCGTCCCGATATATCTGATTCAAACTCAAAGTATCTTTCCGAGATACGAGACGACGTGTACCTACATGTACGCCCGACCGGCTTTTACCGTCCCGACTAGTGGACTGCCTCCGCAGCGCAGCGGCCGCGAGTATACAAATATCGACTGCTGCAGAGGGAGATGGTAAAACTATTTGCACCGAGGTGATTTCTCAACAGTGCTTATGTCCCGAGACGAAGTCGAGGGACATGGCACTGTTGAGAAATCACCGAGGTCAAATAGTTTTACCATGGCCCGAAAGAAAGCAGTCGATATTTGTTTTATATCCCTCTCGAGCATTTTACTAGAGTAATGACGGTTCCCTTTTGGAAAAATGTGCAGGTTTCTTGAACGATAAATCTACCGTTAGGCCGTAGCTGTGCAGCAGCAGTGCGTGCAGCGCGTAGCGAACGACACCGCTGCGCTGTTGTTGATTCCTACACACGAGCTACACTACTACACAGCGTGCAAAACTCCGAAAGATCGAGGAGGTCCAGGACTACGTTAGAAGTAGGCCTAAAGCAGCTTCGTTACCCAGATCATCTTCAAAATCGGTTTTAGTTTATTCCCAATTCGTACCTGATATGGTGTCCTCCTGCGATCATTCCTCCGTTACTTGAACCAGTCACTTTGTCAATTGAGCTGAATGCATTGATCACACTAATTGCAAATAACGTTACACACACACGCCATCGCACCACAGATTTCTGTAATTATGCCGTCGCGCAATTCCAAAGCGCTGCTAGCGCTAGCTACAAGCCACGCACAGGACTGTCGCTCAAAAGTATCGCTACTACGCGCACTGCGTACATTCTTAAGTGAGAAATGTCGATATCGATCGCACGATCACGATGGGTGCAGATCGTGGATTCCCAAAAGTACTATATCCCGCTGGCTAGTAACCAATTGCACCGCATCCAGCTGCTCGTAGCTAGCTAGTAAAACTACACCATGTTCGTGCTCTGTACAATCCTATGGCAAGAAGCTTTACATGAGGGATATAATATGTACTAGCTAGGCAGCGCATATTCAGATAGAGTAGTGAAGAGTGAACTCCAAGTTCACCAAGAAAAAAAGAAAAATCCCACGATGCCAAGGTGTGCCAGACTGGGGAATGGGGAGGGGTGGAGAGAGAGAGAGACCAATCAACAGAAGAAACCGCGCGTACTTGGCGCATTCTTGGAGGTCATGAACTGTCTGTCACAGACTAATCATAGCAATCTACACGCGCACGCAAATTCCTTTGCCTTGTGGTTTTGCCAGCCAGCTGTCGGAATGTGCTTTGAAGTTTCATGGCAGCCTGGCTGGCCTGAAAGGGTGTCGAGTTTCAATCAATACCTACTGTTGTTTTATTCCTGTTTAAAAAAAATGTTGTTTCACTGATAGAAACGCGGAGATCGGGAATGTGTTACAGCTGTAGGGAAGAGGTTTTTGTTGTGTGTTGCACTTTGTGTGTGTGTGTGTGTGTGTGTTTGTTTGTTTTTCTCGGTTTGTTTTTCTTCTTTCTTTTTTCATAAACACCAAACATGCCCTTTCCAATGTGGCCTTGGTGCCCCTCTGACTGACTTAAGTGCCCTGGCCTCTTGGAAAAAGTGCCCTTTTCTAAATGGCCGTGCCCCTCCAAAATCCTATTTCGAGGCCTGCAAATGCACATAAACACACACCCACACCCACATAACACACACACACACACACACACACACACACAAACACACACACACACACACACACACACACACAAGAGTTCAGCACATGTACCTGTGTCATTACAGTACCAGCCCTCATCACAGTCCACACACTGGCTAACATTCCATCTCTCCAGTGTGTTGCTGTATGTCCCCGCTGGACACGGCTCGGGAGTGGCCGACCCCTCCGGACAGTAGTGACCGATGGGGCAGGAGACGTTGGTGGCGTCCCAAGACCCGAGGACGCAGTAAAACCTGCCACAAGACAAACACGCATAGGCCAGGTGAGATCAGAATGTTACCAAAACCATTAGACATTCAAAGGATTGTACAATATACGTGTACAGTAAGCTGATATGGCAGTATATGGCGAACCACTGTAGGTCAGTACAGGACACCTGTGCCAATGACCATAGTACAAAGTGGTCAGTAACATTGCGATTCTGATAACCACTTTACAAGATCTTTATCCTGCTAGTTATCAGAACTAGGGTTGGATCTCTTTTATGCAATTTCTTGTGGAATGTCCCCTTCAAAGAAAGAGGGCCTCACAGAGGGATATGCAACATACTGTATACGTATGAGTTGTGCATCAAATGAAAAAAGAGAAGTGTATCTTTCAATCCATGTACATCTCATAAAACAAATATTATGTGATTATGATCGCAAAGAATTGCAATGAAATTGGTTTCATTTTTTCTGGGACACGCTGTACAGTACTGACCTTGTATGACACACTCAGGTACAAAGGCAGATGGTATGCCAACATCAGTAAAATTTGTTCCTATACAACTTGCATCCCTTGTAGACAGCATTATTACCTACACATCTATACTTCTCTACCAAATTCATCTTGACATGAGACCAACAATGGCAGCATAGGTTCCATAGCATTTGCTCCTGTGACAATTGCTCCTATGAAATACCTGCATGCTAAGCCAACCATAAATTCTACCTTCAGACATAACCCTAACCCTAATCCAAATCCTCACAGCAAACTTAAACCTAAAACCCTATCACAATCCTAATCCTAACCCTAAGACCTAGGAGAAAATAAGAGCAGAGCAATTGTTGCAGGAGCAAATGTCATGTTATCCATCCTGACTCAGTAACGGCACCATCACCAGTCCCTGGCGCATCTCCCTATTTCACTCACCCTTCCATGCACAGTCCAGAGGTGTTGGTCAGTCCGGTCTGAGAGCAGTGGTGACCAGGCGTACACAGCTGGCAGTCTCCCTCGGCCTGAAGTCCGTACTGGTCACTGAATGACCCCTTGGGACAAGGGACGGGGTCCGTGGTGCCCTCTGGACAGTAGTGACCAGGGGTACACTCATTGGCATCGTCGCCTGTGGGGGGCCATCAGAGAAAACAGATTGAATTGACTCCACTCCAAAATTTCACCTCAAAATCATTACTTTGTCATTATGTGATAAAAAATACTTATAATGTAGCATTATTCTAGCATCATTATTCTGAGGCACAGAGTGGTTAAAAGCACAATGATAAACCACAGATACATGTACCTAAAAATAAATCATGCAAAGGAAAACATACATTTCTTTAGAGCTCTCCTAACTGCATCATTCATTTGAGTTAAAAATTATGTACATTTACACTATGAGAGATAATGTGAGATTCTTTCACATACACGTACAGTATTTATATACAAACAAGTTCTCATTTCTAAAACCCATGAAAAATTCTACCACTAAAATGTTTCCATATGGGTGTTACAGTAAAATCAGCACATCCTCAGTGGGTTGAAACGGACACTTCTCTCTCCTCACCTTGACTTGGAGCCGAGATGTTGGCGTACTGCTTGCAGAAGAAGCCCGCATCACAGAGCTCCTGGGGGTACACCATCCCCGGGGTGGGGCAGTAGTATCCTCCCAGACAGGGGCTACAAAGGCTCTCCTCGGTCAAACCTGCACAATCAATATTCATCGTTTTAACTCTTTGACTTCATACAATACTTGCTGGCAATACAGTCGGGTGAATATGCACTACAGCTCTCTCTGGCAAATTGCATTTTGTTACATTGCATAAATTATCATAAGCAAGTAACCATGGTAGCATTAAGTGGCATCTACATAATTCTCTCACTCAAATCAAAATAAGAATTATAATCATTGGCTTGCTGTGTTTAATATATTGCACCACAATACTGTGATAGGACAATTTTCAGCAATGCATTAAACATGATAACTAAACAAACACCCATCAAAATACAATAACAACAAAGCCATGAGTGTTAGTTGTGATGAACATGTGTTCAAAAATTGCTTCAAATATCACAAGTATGCTCTCAAATAAAACCATAATTTGCACATTCTACTGGGCTATACGCATGTTGGTGTAATTGGCAGAAGTTTTTCTACTCTAAACTTTGTATCCATCTAGGTGATTGTCAGAAAAGACTACATGGCATCTTTATGAAATACATAATACCAAATGAATAATACCTGAATTCATCAGGTGACTGTAAGCAAAGACTACATGACATCTTTATGAAATGAATCATACCAAGAACTAAAAACCCCCTTTCTCACCTGTCTGGTTATTAAAAGTACCGATGGGGCACGGGAACTCCACGTCGTATCTGGTCCCGGCGGGACAGTAGTGTCCCGGGGGACAGAGTCCCGTGTAGTTGAGTGAGACCGGCGAGATGGTGTTGTCACAGTAGTACCCGGCAGGGCACTCCTTGCACGAACTTTGGCCCTCCTCGTTCTGGTGGGTGCCGTTCTCGCAGATCTGGGGTTCAAAGCTCCCCACGACACAGTAATAACCCACCGGACAGCTGAAATTCAGTTAAAAAAGGACAGTTATGCAATGAGGCGAGGAGGCAAGCTATCTTTTTGTATTATCTACTCTTTTATATCCTACAAGTACAGTCACGTATATGAATACAAATTAATGAAATTGCAACTGACTGAGAAACTGCCCTTCATTGATGGAAATAAACTCCAATTATTCAATGTTTTGAGTAATAGCCATGAGAAAAAAATCATGGGGACACATGCTCTGGTTGGATTCGAACCCTTAATCTTGTGATTGTGAGACAGGCTCTATACCCTCTAGATCACCAAGTTTCTGCCCAACAGCCAAATTTAATGCAACTGTCTTTAACAGGCATCAGTGTGAATTCTCTCTTATACTGTCATACATCTCTTACATTACATGCTTGAAAATTTCACAATTTTTTTATGAGCCAAGGTTCTAAAAAGTAAAATCCAAGTAAAAGTGTTTGTCTACACAATGCATTGAATGCAAGTGGCAATCTCTAAAAATTTAATGCCGCAATAAAGACCGTCGCCTCAAATTATGCAGAAGTTTCGTGCCACATACGTTTCTGGTTTTATATATATTGGTCTCAAACTATAGACATACAAACTGTACACATCGAGATTACTGAGAGTGCGTGGAACATATCACTAGACAGGGTGTGATAACTGGACATGGTCACGCAAAAGTTGGCTATACTCACATGTACTCCGCCGGTGCTGACACGTTCTGGCCTCCAGGGCAGTAGAAGCCGGCGTCACACTGCCCAGCTGACTCCTCTCGCCCCACCCCGGGGCAAAACTCTCCGAGGGGGCATGGGAGGCAGTCTTCCATCGCATCATTCTGCTGCGAGTTGAGGTAGTACCCGGTGGGACAGGCCAGAGGGGCGGGGCTGCCTACCGGACAATAGTGACCAACAGGACACACGCTTCCGGTGGTGTTGTCAGTGGGGGCGGGGTCTGATGCTCCCAAAGTGCAGTAAAACCCTATAGAGAGGAGAGGGGAAGATGAAATATTGCTAAAAGTTAGGCATTAAGACATCATTCTGTTCAAAGTACGTAGAAACACATTGCTACTCTGACTTCCCCTCACAGGCGTCCACCATTCCAATTACAAGTCTATGAAATTCATATGATTCACAAAGACACTCACACTACGATCAAATTCTACATTTTATGCCTGTCATCATTTGTACAGCATAACTGAACAGAGGTAAAAACTGGTAAAAACTGGTAAACAAAGACAAAAACTGACAATCTCAGAAATTTTGAGTATTTTACAGATTATCAAAAATGCAAGATCTGCATTAATACAAACATATGATGCACATGTGTGAACAACATTCATCTTGAAATAATATGAGAGTGTTTATTTGTGTTTGACACCATGAAATCTCTCCCAGAACATCTTTATTAGACATTTAGTTTCCTGAGGCTGAAAATGCCATATTAAAAGACCACATTGACTCTGAGTACACAAGATACAATGGAACCTGTATATCCTGCAAAGTCATGGAACATATCATGCTGAGTCACTTATCCAAGCACATAGCAGTAAACAACATCTTTGCAGACTCCCAGCATGGTTTTAGACAAGGCTTATCAACTACAACACAACTCACTTCTGCTGTCAATGACTGGTCTCAGACACTCCAAAATCGCAGCCAATCTGATGTCATCTTTCTAGACTTCCAGAAAGCCTTTGACAGGGTGCCACATGAGCGACTTTCTATTAAGCTACGCTATTATGGCATTACTGGAGAGTCTCTCAACTGGATATGTGCTTTCTTGGCTGATAGGTCACAAGCTGTAGTCGTTGATGGAACCAAATCATCGTGGAAGGAGGTCTCATCAGGAGTTCCGCAGGGTTCCATTATTGGCCCTACCCTCTTTCTACTGTTCATCAACGACATCCAGGATGGCATGTCGTCACCCATCCGTCTGTATGCTGATGACTGTGTGACTTATCGGGAAATTAGGTCAGAAGATGACTACAACACTCTACAACAAGATCTCCAGACATTATCATTATGGTCATCCAAGTGGCTCATGAATTTCAACATCAAGAAGTGCGGAGTAATGTCAATCACTCGAAAACGCAATCCTAAAATCTACAAATACCACCTTCAGAATGGTGTAATTCCAAGAGTTACGGAGTATAAATACCTTGGAGTAACTGTAACACCTGACCTACGCTGGAATACACACTGTCAAAACATCAGGTGCAGGGCCAGCAAGACCCTGGGACTTATACGCCGAACATTGCCATCATGCTCAAAGGAAGTGAAGTGTAGAGCCTACACAGCATTGGTTAGGCCTAAACTGGAGTATGCCTCTGAGGTTTGGAACCCTCACACCTTGACGTCCATTAACAGCCTCGAACAAGTGCAGAGGGCAGCAGCCCGGTTTGTTGCTGGTGACTACAGATGGTCTACATCATCTACCCGTCTGGTGTCGGCACACGGATGGAACACGTTACACCACCGGCGACTCCTGGACCAATGTTCACTTTTTTACAAAATCCACTATGGAGTGGTAAGCCTACCATTGCCCTCAGCGGTTACCCCTGCAACCTACTATGGAAGGAACGATCATGACCTCAAGTTCAACATACCCAAGACAACTATTGATGCATTCAAGTACTCATTCTTTCCAAGGACAATTTGGATCTGGAACCGCCTACCTAGTCAAGTTGTACATGCCACCACCTTAACAACATTCAGAGAAGCTGCTCTCCCATGTATTACAACCCTGCAGCCTTCTTCTGGATCACTCATCCTTTAAAGGAGGATGCATTCAGATTTTATTCGCACAGTGCACACTTTTATTGTAAATAGAGATCATCACCATGGCACCTCCCAATGGCACACATGTGTAGTTTCATCCCAGTATAGCTTCTTTGAGCTGCGAGAGGGATTACAGTATCAAGTATCAAGTATCAAGAAAGAAACCTGAGTGTGTGGTCCCTAGATCAACAAACCTGCTGAACAGTTTCCTGTAGGCTCCTCGAGACCAGCCGTCTGACAGTACATCCCAGGGGTGCAGTCTGATGGGGCGTAGGATGCAACGGGGCAGAAGGTTCCCGGCATGCATTCCCCTCCTGCGATCAGAGTCGTGGCAGATGTCGAGTTCCCTGAGCAGTACCAGCCTGACGGGTAGACAAAACCAAGACAGAACCAGATTATTTCTCCTGTTTCTCTCCCTAACATAGCATTTACTTGTTTGAAAATTTGTCAAATCACCAATTAAGTCCACCTTAACCCCTTGAGGACGAGTCCCGAGTATACTCGGGCATGTGTCTATGGAAAATGCATGTTGTAGCAAAATCAGTCCATCCTCAACAAGTTAGAAGGATGCCATCCCATCATACTTGTAGATTAATCTCCTCATTGCCAGAGCAGCATCTCATGAAACTGTCAGTCCCCCAAAAATTGTTTTAAGTTACTGATATCCTTGCATGTGACTGGCTGAGAGCAAATTTATTGGTGAAAATCACTGATGAAATGCCCTCCCCCTGGTCTCACCATCTAACCAGGTCTCCATGTTATGGCTTGCGGACTCTACGAGTGTTGGATCAGATGTGCTGAGTGTAATATTGAGGAACATACAAATTTTAGCATGGGGCTAAGTATTGACTTGAACTCATGCGCTGACATTCAAGAGTACAAAGCCTACACCACAGGACCACTTCTACTCCTCCAAACTCTTACACACATTGAGGACAGGGCTGATCTTGCTATAATACGCATTTCCCATTAACCCGTTGAGGACAAGTCCCGAGTATACTCGGGCAGGTGTCTATGGGAGGTGCGTGTTGTAGCAAAATCATATCGTCCTCAACCTGCCCGAATATACTCAGGACTGGCCTTCAATGGGTTAATATCCCCTGCTCCTACCGCCAATCTATTCAACATCCACTGCTCCTCCTACCTGGGTCACATGGTCCCGTTGGGTATCCCAGACCGTCCATCTCACAGTAGTAGCCCCCAGGGCACGAGATGCAGTCAGCCCTCTCAGTGGCATGGGTCGTGTTGAAGTACGTCCCCGCCGGGCACGGATTCTCAAACTCTGACGCTGTCCCGACGGGGCAGTAATGACCCTCTGGACATGGGGTGTCCTCGTATGTCACAGCTCCTAAAGAGGGGACAAAATGATGACATAATGCACTGAAAATGTAGATTCTCATACGGTAAAAATCTGTAGCTTGATGAAAATAATTCTAATAAATAAGCAAGAGGGGCCAATGTCTTGTGCATCAAAGCAATGCCCCACTGCAAATATGTCAAATGAATATTGAAGAACTTCTTTGTTTGAGGGCCAATATTATTCCAACAGTAATTCAAACTCTGAAAAAAATAAATGTTTGAGATAGTACCAACAGCTATTTAAAGCTTTTTTTTCCAAATGATAGAAGGCATCATTTCAGTTTTTGCACATCATTTTACCACTTTATCCTATTGTTATGAACTACATATTACTACCACACAGAACACTACTTCATAATATATACAATTTTCATCATTCTGGTTTTCATGAAATACAGGTACATAAACTGAAGTTATGATGCATGTACAGCTGTATTTACTACATTTGTACCGAGTTAGTTGTATAGAAGCTGCAATTTAAGGAGTGATGATTACCTGTGAGGCAGTAGTATCCCTCGGGGCAATCCCAGCATGTCGCCAGTCCAGTCGTGTTGGCGTAGGAGCCCGCCAGGCACTGAATGGGTTGATCTGAACCAAGAGGGCAGTATGACCCCTCGGGGCAGATCCCACCCACGCCCGTGTGCTCACCCAGCACAGCACAGCTCCCATTGACCAGGGTCGAGTTGTTGTTTCCGTTGGGGTCGGCTCGGTCAACGCCGTACTCACAGAAGTGACCTGGATGAAAGGAAATTGATCGTAAGTTGATCACAACGGATTAAGACTATCATAATCTCTGTACACACCTTGTTAATATAGTGTACTTTATCTGCCAATGAGTCAACTATGAACAAATTTCACACATAAACCGACGGAGGGGTAATCAATGCGACAAGCAGGGGGTTACAATCGAAACGCATTCAGATGATGAATTATTGAAACATTGATGACATGGGGGTTGTCAAGCATTCAAAGGGGCTTAGAACATGGGAGAGATTAATGGTTATTTAAAATAACATATTCATTAGATGATGATAATTTATGTATGATGAAGATGTATGGAAAACCTGTGTATCAACCTTGTATTCATCATTATCATTATCATGTCTATCAACACTGTCAATACTGTCTTTATCACAAAATAAGCCACAAAAGTCTCAGAAAGGCTGTACAACACATACAGTGTAAATAGATGGCGCAACATACTGTCTTGTAAATCTGTTGTATTTCAATATAATGATGATTAAATCTCATGATCATCAACATCATCATTTGTTATATTTTTTGAATGATTAATGACTACCATCAGTAACAATGGTAAGAAGATACACATGATGGTGACGATTACCATAACGATGACCATGATGATGACCATGCTAATTACATGTATAAAAGAATGGAAATGACTACAGGTTTATGTTGGCAATACTACCGACAGGACTTAAATTAACTACAATGCCCAGACGGGTGATGATGATGATGATGATGATCCACAGCATTTGTATAGCACCATATATGAGTTGTCGAAACATTCAAAGGCACAGATGCCTTCTCACCTGGGTCACAGAGAGTGATGTAGTCCGTCTGGGCCATCTCTCCACAGTAGTAGCCTCCGGGACACTGGCGACACTGCAGGATGTCAGCAAGACCGGTCTCATTGTTGTAGGTTCCCCTTGGACACGGCTGCCAGTCAATGCCGGTCCCTGTTGGACAGTAGTAGCCCTCTGGACATGGTCCAATCAGGTTGCCCAGGACACAGTACCTGTAATTCAAATAGAGTATAGCGTCAATGGTCTTCAAAGATCTTCAAAGATTACAAGATTAGCATCAATGTCTTCAAAGATCATCAGAGACTGTAAGAATAGTATTAATTGTCTTTAAAAATCTTCAAAGACCTTCAACAGATTATACAATGCAAGAATAGGATCAATATCTTCAAAGAATATAAGAATAGCATTGATGGTCTCTAAAGATTTTCAAAGATTATAAGAATAGCATTCAATAGTCTCCAAAGATCTTCAAAGATTTTAACGATAGCATCAATGGTCTTCAAAGATCTTCAAAGATTATATGAAAAGCGTCAATTGCCTAGTTCAAAGATTTTCAAAGATCTTTAAAGATCTTCAAAGATTATCAGAATAGCATCAATGGTCTTCAAAGATTATAAGAATAGCATTCAATGGTCTTCAAAGTTCTTCAAAGACTTTAAGTATAGCTTTGATTTCATTAAAGTCCATGCCATGATATGATTTCCATCATGACCTGCATCTGTCACCAGTACCACCAACATTTGATGTCATCATTTTCATCATTAGTAGAGTGCAAGTGATATGATCATACAAATCACTATCATTATCAAGTTCTGCTTCTACAATGTATACTCCTTTACCATTACCTACTGCAAAGGTGAATCCAGAGTGGGGTGCACCAGGCACGCACCCCCTCTTTATTTTTTTGTTTTAAAAAAAAATAAATAAAAAGGAAAACATGGGGGGTAGCACGTGCTCCACCCCTTTAATTTTGCAAAGGGTCCTCCCCTTTACGGAATTCCTGGATCCACCTCTGTACTGTACACTCAAATTAACACTTTCCTGTGCCAATGAGTTAAATGTGCACATATATCACAAACATACACTGTACCTACATTGTATGGACAGGAAATTAATATGGCATATGACAGAGGATTCAAGTTGAATGAATATGCAGTACCCAGTGCTATAAGGGATGAGAACCATCAGTGGCTATCGGGTAGAAGCTTGGGAGTCTAGTGGACATGATGCCTGTCTAGCAATTATGAGGTCAAGGGTTCAAATCCAACCTGAGTACAACTTTGTATACGCCCATGATTCTCATAACAGCCATTTCTCTACACTCTGAATAAGCACTGCTTATTTGATGAAGGGCAATTAGTCCACCAGTTGCAATGACATTACCTATACTACCAAACACTACCAAAACTACTGTCACTATCATACAGCTGTGCAATTAACCTATTACCTATGGGAACCTGGTGACCTGTGAATTAAGTCTATGGGGATTCCAAAATTCAGTATGAAACAGGTTAATCACAATGTCACTTCCACAACAACTTCTCTCCTTACCATCCCTCTGGACAGACGAAGCACTCTGAGGCATGGGTCTGGTTCATATACGCTCCGTTCTCACACAGCAGTGGCTCGGTGGAGTTGAGTGGACAGTAGTGGCTAACCGTGCAAGGGTAGTCATATGGGCGTGAAGAGTTTTGTCCGGCCGGACAGTAATAACCGGGCTCGCAGGGTCCTGTCGGTGCATCCAGTCCTGCAGTGAAATCAATCAATGTATTAAAGCCAAAACCTAGTACTTGGAATTCATCTTCCACCATATGGAATTTGCTTGTAATATATTGGAAAGCTTTACCACGAAATTTGTCTTGCTGATGCAATTCGCCTGGATGATGAGTAGTTTTGGAGTACAGGCTGTATTTAGAGGTCCAAAAAGTAGAATAACAAAAGTTGGTGTACCCGACTTTCAGTCCTGATGTGCCTTTCTGTTCTGCTGTGGATATGTAGAATGCTGCTAGAAAAGTATACTTTCTCTATAGTAAAAAGAGTCCAAAATCTAGAATAATGGGGTTTGGAGATTGTGTAACTTGTGTGCGCATTCAATGTGATCAAATGACCCTCCTTTTTCTCAGTTGTGTAGACACTTCACTTCTTTTCACAGCGATATAATGCATAAGCTTGCTTGATGAGACAATTCGTGGAATTCATGAATCATGTTCAAACAGAGAACAAACTTGAGTAGACCAGGTAATCAGAATGGTCCGTCAGTTAACACTTGGGGAAGCATCCACCTTCATTCATTTAGGATCAAACTGACTGCATGAACAATTTTTGTCTATCATTAAAATTGCCAAAATACCATATCTCAGATGGGTGTGTTGGCAAGCACTACTTATATGGATAACATGACGGATTCAGGTCAGCCAACATTCCAACATCCAAATCAGAAAGATTCCACACGGCAATCAGGGAGATATCTGTGTGTCTCATGCATTTCAATGGCCGAAAATAAATCCCAAATCAGGGAGATTTTAATATTCTCTTTTCCAGATATGAACAGATTTTGACATTTTCAGGGAGACTTCTGCAGAATCAGGGAGACTAGGCAGCTCTGTTACATGAATAATTTCATTGCATATGCTTATCTCAGTGAATTTAAAAACACACATGATGGTCGGTACCAATGACATTTTTTCTGCTCATGGGCAAACTGAAACTGCGATCTGGCTTATATTGCTGTACCCACCCTGTGTTTCACAGTAGCTTCCTGGCGTGCAGTACGTGCAGTCCTCCACTGCGTCCTGGCCCAAGTAGGGGTTAAAGGTCCCCTCTGGACAGCCGGTCGGCACGTCCGAGTTCACCGGGCAGTAGTCGCCACGAGTGCAGATGACCTCTGTGCGAGACGAGGATCCAACTGGACAGTAGTAGCCAGGCTCGCAGGGTCCTGTGAAGATGAAGGTAATGGTGTAAAGGTCTCACTATAGACTTCTTATGATTCTTTGTTTCAAAATGAATTGACGGGCCGCTCAAAATGAATATTTGGTAAATATAACCCTAGTGTTACCAATAGACTGGAATCTCTGAAAGACCTTTCTTGTGGAAACCCTCCCTGATCCCCATCAAATGTCCTATACACACACCATGTGCTATCCAAACTAAAACCATTCATACCTTTACCTCCTCATAAATGAGTCTTACTAAAGATGGCAAAGTCATTCTTGTACTTCCTTAATTTTTCTTTAAATGCCTTCTGCAAATCACCACAACTAAAAATAACTTTCTAAACTCTATGTTACAATCTGATCTAGGTTGAATGTTTAACATATTCACCCAATGAATCCAGTGAAGTAACCATCTCCCTTCAAAAAACATTCCCCCCCCCCCAACACACACACACACACACACACACACACACACACATGATGTTGTTTAATTCAAAGACAGTCACTACCTTTCAGCAATCTTAACTTACACTGAGATCAAAGCAATACCAGAAATGATACAAACATTGGGTGTGGCACATGAACATAAAAGTTGCACAACAATTACACCAATAACAATTATTTGCTACTGGTACAGGAGGGAGATTTTCCTACAGACTCCCACGATGCATTGCCAAGCTTCCCACAATGCTTTGCGAACAGGCATTGCCCTATTTTGTCTTCCTCTAACAAGATGCTTCCCATTCAATGACACATTTTCTGTCAGGCCAGCCCCCTTACCTTCAGTCTCTGTGAGGTTGACACTCTCGCAGTAGTAGCCCGCCAGACATGGGGTGCATTCTGAAGTGTTGTGGAGACCCACAGCTGCGCTGAAGGTACCGGCTGGACAAGGGTATGGCTCAGCTGTACCCTCTGGGCAGAAAAAGCCTACAGAGAAACAAATTCCAGGGGAAAATTCTTGAAAATGCAGTTATAGAAATATGACTGCTGTGTCACTATATGTCTTCTTCCATTACCATAGTAACTTCTTGAGTCATGAAGATATAAAATCAGTCTTCTGACTAGGTTATTGTACTTGCAAATCAAAATATCATCGCTGGGGTGACAAGACCTTGTATCTGCAATTTTGGTGAAAATAACTTTTTTTTTTTTTTATTAATAGTCAAATAATGGGTTAAGTGATATCCTGTCCAAATCCGAACTGTCTTACTTCAAATATGAAGCCACCACGGCATTTCAAAGGAAAGGCTTTCCCATTTGCTTTAGTGCTTTGGCCGCTATGTTTTTTGGCTCTCCTGAACATTTGACATTTTGTAGATACGAGGTCTGTCGCCCCAGCGACGATATGTCTTTTGATACTGCAGCAAAAGTTTTGCATATGTACTGGCTCCTGTCTACTCTACTTAGTACATGTTTGAATTTATCAGTTATCACAGATCACTACACATGTGCAGTTCCTTCTCATAAGGCTACAGATATCTTGGTTCATGTATGACACTTCAAAGCAATGCTCTGACTGTGATAAAGCCTTTCTCCACACCAGTTTATCCACACACATCCCAGATTTACTTTCTATTTTCTGCACCATAAACATACTTCCACAGCATTCAACTCGAAATTTCATCTTCAAATCTTGTGTGATCTAGCTCATTGCAATTTGGTCATCCTTAGATCTTTTTCTCTTTACCTGCAGGGCATTCGTCTGCATCATAGCCGAGTCGAGGTGTCGATGTGTTGGCGTACTGTCGGCAGTAGAAACCAGCAGCACACATGGCTGTGGGTGAGGTCAGGCCAACCTCCTCACAGTAGTAACCACCTGTTACAAAGAATGCAATGCGGTTGTTGGTTTTTTGTTTTGTTTTGTTTTGTTTTGTTTTGTTTTGTTTTGTTTTGTTTTGTTTTGGTTTTTTTTGCTCTTTCAAACAAACTGTATTAAAGCTGTCAGAGTTGGTTCTCCATGAATGGTTGTAAGGAAGTGGAAAATCAAATACTGAGATGAAACAGACACTACATGCATATGTCAACCTCCAAAAATGGACAGAAAGCATTTGCCATGAAGATAAATTTCAGTGCCACACTCTTAGGTCAAATGTCACGGCAGGAAAAGTAGTTCGAACACAAAGCATCGCAAATCTACTGTATGTCATGCAAGAATCTCACTGGTGGAGATCAACAAAGAAATAAAAATAAACACAATGGATGTATTCATAATTGGATCAAAGCTACATGTAAGCCTAGATGCTTCTCAAACATGGTAATGGACATTTCACAACAGAGGTCAAAAGGAATGACAGAATATATATTTATAATGTTTGTTTGTTTTCTATTTCACACTAAAAATAACATAGAAAACTTTCCATATCATAAAAACTTAAATCAAAGATTACAAAATTAATGGATTGCCCATTTAAGATTCGTTATTACATTAAGTAGAATGATTCTGTTCTTCCATTGGGTCCAATGAATCACTTGTATTGTGAGTTGTACTGTGATCTATTTATAATTGCTGAATATAAAGGCAAAGGTTTTTTGTAAACACATATAAACTATTAAAAAACAGACTAAGCTACATTGAAGGAGTACCTGAACACGGAGTGCACTGTGACTCGTCAGAGTAGCCCGTTTCGTTGCCATAGGTACCCCTCGGGCAGGGGAACTCGTCCGCCCGCTTGGTGCCGGCCGGGCAGTAGTAACCAGCTGGGCAGGTGATGTTGGCCGTCACTACTCCATTGGAGCTGGAGTAAGTAAAACAGACAGACAGACAGATAGATAGACAGACAGACAGACAGAGATAGACAGACAGACAGACAGAGATATACAGACAGATAGACAGAGATAGATAGACAGACAGAGATAGACAGAGACAAGTAGACAGACAGACAGACAGACAAATAGACAGACAGAGATAGACAGAGATAGACAGACAGAGATAGACAGACAGACAGACAGAGATAGACAGAGACAAACAGACACAGACAGAGACAAACAGACAGACAGAAAGGAAAAGATAGACAGATGGAGACAGACAGACAGACAGTGGAGGGACAGTGAGATGCCAAGAAAGAGAGAAAAGAGAGAGAGAAGGCGAGAGAAGAAGATAGGAAGATGGAGAGAAAGAGATGGAAAGGCAAAGAGTTAGACATCAAGGCAGAGAGAAAGAGTGTGAAAAAGGAAAGAAAAGGAGCACCAAAAAAATGTTTGGGAATGCAAAGGGGAAAAGATTGAAACAGAAGAGGTAAGAAAGACGTTGCCATGAGTTGACTGTATCTGTTTTAATGGAATCATCTACAGAATTCTTCAAATACTGCAACGTATGCATACATATAAACACACACAAAAGTACTCACACCCATTGAGCATCTACCCTTATATACTGTATATGTATGAGTGTTGACATTCAAATGCCCTAACTGATAGTAAATAGAATACTAATGGACAAGTTGACAGAAACGTACACAGCTAACATCACAAAATGAAATCATACAAAAAACAAACTGGCATCTTAGCTGGTTGCCCAAATCGATAACTTACTTGTCACAGTAGTAGCCAGGTGGGCAAGTGTCACACGTCCACTGGCCCTCCTCTGTCTGGTAGGTACCACTGGGACACAAGATGGGGTCAAAGGTCATCTCAGGGCAGTAGTAGCCGACCGGGCAGGGGGCAGCGTCGGCAACCTGCTGACCCGGTGTGCAGTAGAAGCCCCGACTACAGTTTCCTATACAATCAGAAACATCACAAAGAATATTAAACAGAGCGTTTCTGAGTACTCTACACTTGTCATACTTTTGGCAAGTCTCTTTTTTTCTGGAATTGAAACATCCAACGGATTTAGTAAAAGTTTGTGATAATGGAATATATAATAATAAGTGGAGACAAGTGCATGTGTATGTCGCATTCATATCAAGATCAGAGCTGAAAATAATGTGCATTGTTAAATTTGTGAAAAGCACCTTGCTCACAATATTTATGAAAATATAAATCCCACTAAATAAATACATTGTATATGGAGTATACTATAATCATGTGTGTCTTATCATTCACAATCACGACTGCTAAGATTACATAATCACTATGATATTAATGAATATCAAACAAGTTAGATTTCATGCAAAAGGACCTACACTGTATCATAAATAAACATTTCGAACACTTAACACTTTTCACCTCGCCTACTATAAGCACAACACTGTTAGTTGATCGCAAGTAACTTTTATACACTTTTGGCTGCTTCATATAGTTTGTGTCATTTTCTATCTTAAAGTTTATGTTTTTACAACATTTTCCAAAGACTTTGATTTAGGCAAGAGAATAACAAGACTTGACACCTGAGGGCGCTGTGAGGTTGTGTTCTCCGCAGTACTGTCCATGTGTGCAGTCCAGACAGTCCGTGATGTTCTCATTCCTCAGGGCAGGGGTGTAGGTCCCCAGGGGGCAAGCGCTGGGGTAGGACGACCCCTCCCCACAGTAGAACCCTGCCGGGCATTCGTCCCCTGTGGCTCCGTCTGTTGGGGTGGGGCTAGTGGCCCCCAGGGAGCAGTAGTACCCAGGGGCACACATGTCGGTCGGGGTGGCGAGCCCAGATATGTCGCAGTAGTAGCCAGGTGTGCAGGGGATGGGGGCATCCGAACCTGTGTGTTATATAATGTTAACAGACAAAATGAGGATTTAAGTACTGACAATAACGTACCCAAAGGCAGTGTCATAGAATCAATCACTTACACATAAAAAACATGGAATATCCAGAAAACTTTCAGAAAGATATTTGTGTGTAACATGCATATCAATAGGCAATTCTAACTTGCAAATCAGTGGGGTTTGTACGATTTGTATCTCATTTAATAGGGACATGAAGAAATAATTACATTTTTCAGTAAGCCTTCTGACAAATCGGGGGCATTTGGCAGGTTTCAACACTGCCTGCCTGGCAGAAGGTCCCTAATCCTCATTAGCTAAAAAAAATAATCACCAAAGAAATGATGATCATGTCATATGAAAAGAACTTTCGAATTCTGTCAAATTACATGTTACACAGACAAATTTGATTTTGCAGTGAAATGTCATGCTAGCTGGAGCCGTTCCTCCAGGCAGGTGACGAAAACACAAACCATTCGATGTCGTGGTGACTCACCCATTGGACAGTAGAAACCAGGTTGGCATTCTCCGCCATTGTCGGTGCCATTGGGTGTGTAGGCGCTGAGGGTGCAGTACCACCCCTCGTCACACTCCGCTGTGTAGTTGCTGTTCCCGTAGCCGGCACAGTACTTGCCGCCCGGACAGGGCAGGCACTCGTCCATGGACTCAGCGTTGAGCTGCGGTTGGTAGGTACCCGGCGGGCACGGGAACTGGTAGGCATGTTCGGTGCCGTTGGGGCAGTAGTGACCCATGGGGCACCTCGCGCTCTCAAACTCGGTGGCGTTGGCCAGGCAGTAGTACCCCTCGGGGCAGACGGTGCACAGGGCCTGCTGGGGGATACTGGTGTAGGTTCCCGCTTCACACGGTATCGGTTCTGACGATCCCTCAGGACAGTAGTGGCCAATGGGACAAATACCCCCTTCACCTGGAATATGAAACAGATAACAGTTAAACACTGCACTCAATGCTTGTACAGGGGCTGTACATTGTACATACACATTATAAGGCCATTACATTAGAAACAATGACTGAAAATCATGCCAACCTGCAGTATCTATTAGCCAATCAGAAAAAAGTAAGTCTGGAACCAGTTACATATTTTGCTATCTATTAGCACATTGTATGTGCATCCCTACAACATTTGACAATATCAATTTCAACACATTGTTTACCTTTCAAGCAAAGTGCATATCATATATTTTCCTCTAAACCACAGACAAAATCAGGATAATGAAGTGGGAACCAACATTTTAACCCCACTTGCCTCACACATCATTTGGCTAAATTCACACACACACACAAACACACAAGACTATTTCTGTTGCTTAATTGTTTATAGGCAGCACTGACTGCACATCATTCTAAAGATAAAGGTTCTGAATCTGATGAAGTTGGAGAATGTTCAATGTACTATCAAAGATAGTTGATACTCAATAGATCAATAGCATATCAAACTCTGCTCCTTCTTCCATTAGTTTTCATACTATCAGCTGAAAATTAATTTGAAGGTCTTTACCAGTGAAGTAGGTCTGAGCTGGGCAAGCACAGGTAGAGTTGACTAGAGTGTCATTATCGGCGCCTGGATCGGGACGGTCCACTCCTGATGTACAGTAGTAGCCTGGCAATGGCAAAAGTAACAACTAATAATAAACCATTTTTATAAAACACATATCACATACAAAAAAAAACCAATAAATTAACATTTCAATGCACACTGAAGGAGGGAAAATATAGAACGAAGGAAAATAATTATGAGAGAGAATAGGAGACTATAAGAGATGAAAAAATGACAAAACTTTGACATGCAGTGTATAGCACAATCTGGCTGATATCCATTTCCTTTAACCTTGTTCATCTTTGCTGGTAAGCTACATATACACCATATATTTAGCAAGTTTAATTTTTTGCGAGGGATTAAATTCATGATAGTGGTGTACAGCAATAAAGAGAAAAACATGTACATGTGTATGTCAAATTCCTGTCATGATCAGAGTGAATAATTTTGTGCGTTGTTTGAGTCGTAAAAAGCTCAGTAAAAACCTCTTGAAATATTTGGCAAATACAGTAAATTTATGATGCAAGCATACCAGTCTTCCCTCAGAGGCGTACTAAGCTTACAGTACATGGGCATGAGCTTTAAACAGTTCTAATGTTTGCCCATGGTGGCTTTCATCAGTAAAAACACATGCAAAAATAGTCTACGTTAGAAACATTCACCAAGTGGCAACCCCGCAAGCCTTCCTCTCCCCCTTACCTGCAGAGCAGTTGCCGCTCGGCTCGGTGAGATGAGGTCCCTCGCAGTACTGCCCTCCGTCACAGGGCAAGCATTCGCCCACCCTCGTCAGGCCCTCTGCAGCGCTGTAGGTCCCCGCTGGACATGGCTGCCAGTCCATACCGGTGCCTGGTGGAAAGAAACCCCATAAAGGTGAATATCTGAGATCAAAATGAAAGTGTGGAATGAACATCTGCATTCCAACTCTCAAATTACACAAAAAACTTGCTACCTCGATGTTTGATGAAGTTGGTTTCATACAGCAAAACAGTCACTGACATCTAACATGTATCCGTAATGCCCTACATTGACAAAAGGAAGCATGTGACAAATTGCCCTCCTACAACATTTTATTCTTCTCCATTGGCACTATCAACAAAATCACAGTTTTGTGCTTTCCAAGCAGTTAACAGTACTCACACGTCTACAGTAAAGGCTAATCTATCTTGATATTTTCCCAAATTAAATCCATACTGAAAGCATTTCCTTAAAATTTGAACATACATAACGTATTAGAATGTCACTTGCTTCCTTTAGTCATTCTTCCAACAGAGAATCCCACATACACCTTTGAGAGTAACCTGCAGTGTGTGACCGCTGACCTTTGACCCCTGACCAACTCTTACCTGAGGGGCAGTAGTAGCCTGGTGGACAGGGCTGAGCATTGAGGGAGGCATTGACCGGAGTGACCGGAGTGCAGTAGAAACCCTCCGGACAGATGTCGCACTCCGACGCTCCAGAGTAGTTGGCAAAAGACCCTCCGGGGCAGGACAAGTAGAAGGCGCTGCCGTTGGGACAGTGGACTCCGACTGGACATTGGTACTCCACTGGGTTTGGCTCATCTTGACCACCAGGACAGTAGAATCCACCCCAGCAGAGGTCGTCTGAGGCAGTCTGACCACTACGTGGACAGTAGTAGCCCGCTAGAAGTGAGAAGAGACAAAGCTTTGTCCATTAGCCAGTTAGCTTTTTTTAAGCAAATTAGTATCAAGGAATTTGTTCTGGTTTGACTTGAATATATTTCCATGTTTTGGTTCAACAAAAATAAAGAACATAACTGACTAACAATGATTATTGGTTCTATAGAAAGATGGATCAACAAGGACCAAAAAAAAACCACAACTTAAAACAGAAAAGATGTTTATGACTATCATGATGAAAATGATCTAGAAGTTTCCTGGTTTGTATAGCCCTGTCCTTCTAAGTCCTTGTCCACTAATCATAAAATGCATGCTCCATGAATACTTTCTGCTGAACTGAAAGAAGATGTGAATCTGTACCTTCAATGCAATGTTTACCAGAAATCTACAGTATGCCCACAACAGTGTAAATGTTTATTTCCTAAGTAGATCAAAACACGATGCCAGCTTTGTACACTCAGACAAATGTGACATCAGGACAACTGGTGTTGCATGTTTGTTCATTTAGTCTTCATTTGTCTTCGGCATGTGTGTTTGCTTCTTGGCTTCATTTCATATCAATCAATTGTCAGTTCATCATGTTTTATTGTCTAAAGTCAATCTGATAAAACTGAGCAGAAGGCGCTCATTACACATAATTGTGTGGCCAATAATTCAGATTTCTACTTGAAGAAAAATGTTGTAACTTCATTGCTGTCTTTTACTCAATTTTAAGAAGAGCTCGCTTTTTATCTTGAAAGTCTCACTGTGCCAGTTATTGATGACCAGGTATTGGAATATTTGTGACAGTCTATATTTCCTTTGGAGTTGTGCATGTGTACATTGCTGACAGTTTACTACTAGTCTTGGGATTCAGGTGTTTACAGTACTGTACCTGTGCAGTTGTAGCATTCAGACTGTGCTGTGAGACGCCTCATATCCGACCAGGAGCCTGGGCTACATAGACTGGGCATGGGGGACCCTTCAGGGCAGAAGGTTCCTTCGTAGCACTCCTGGAATGTTGCCACATCTGCTCCTGATTCACAGAAATAACCTGTAGAGGGAAGGAAGAGAAGATATCTCCATAAAAGTCAAAGAACAGTATAAAAGTGATATAATAGTTTTTGTTAAGTTGTAAATGTCAGGTTAATGTATTGAGTCTTTACGGTGTATTGTATTTAATCAATGTATTGTACACTGTATTTTTGTCTTTCTTTGTTGTTTGATATGTTTGTCATTGTATGATGTATGATGATGTATGATGTGATTTTATCGGGCACGGACCAGCTGAAGTACAGCCACTGGCTGAAGCAGGTTCCGTGCTAAAATAAATAAACTGAACTGAACTGAAACTGAAACTGTACAGTCATGTTATCGTATGTTACTATGAGTTACAACCATTGTAGCTTTAATAACATTTTGTGATATGTCTGTGGTATACCTGTGATGTATTTAATGTTTGTTTTGTTGAGATATCCAATGTACACAGAATTTCCAGAGGAGACTATAAAGTAATCAATCAATCAATCAATCAATCAATCAATCAATCAATCAATCAATCAATCAATCAATCAATCAATCAATCAATCAATCAATCAATCACCAAGAACATCATAAACAGACAAATATAAAGATGAGACAACATATTATCTTTAATTCCTCAAGCTGCAAAATGCAGAAAATTAAAGTTCAACTTTGACATTTTCTATTTCAAAGTGAGATCAAATCAAACAGTTCAAAATACTGTAAAAAGTAACAGCTGGCATCTCTGCACAGGGCTAAGAATACAGGAAAAGATCAACACTCCGAGCCAGGGCTATATTATGGTTCATACACATAGCATCCTTCAGTCTGACTGGAACTGGTTTGTTTGCTTTGTTGGTTTGTTTGTTTTGTTTATTTTAATACAGTTTAAAAAAAAATCAGCCTCAGGGCTGTTTTTCAGCGAGTCTGTGTATGAGTTTACAGCATATAAAACAACAGAGTATGATACAGAATAAAAGACAGCACTCACAACACGAGAAAGAACAAGCTGGTGTCGGCATGTAATCAAAAGACTGCTGTCAAGAATAGAGTGTGATGTAATTCTCAGCAGATTTACAATGCACAATCAGAGAAATTATGCAGTAAAGTGTCATCCTCACCTGCTTGGCACAGCGGTCCCGTGGTGTTCATCCCGTAGTCGGGGCAATAGCGCCCTCCCGTACAATTCAGGCACTCACTGACCGCCTCCCTGCGAGTGGAAGGGTTGTAGGTGCCTGGCGGACAAGCCTGGGGCTGTGCGGACCCCTGGACACAGTAGTGACCGACTGGACACTCGTCGTTATCCGTATCAAAGGTGGGCGTGGACGAGTTGGAACCCAACCGGCAGTAGTAGCCTGGAATTCGGTGAAATACGACATGACAAAGTTACGATCACAAATTCTGCTTGATGAGTACTGTATATGCCACATATTTTATGAGGTTTTAATTTTCCCCATTTCAAAAACATCTGAAAATATCAACTCTGACCCCATGTAACATGAATGTGACATGCATGCATACATTTCTCCATTCAGTACTTTACTCCATAATAGCGAATTCGACCACTCGTGAAATTGTGGGGAAGTCCCGATTCACAACAAATTAGACTCACTAAATACATGGCATATGCAGTATTCATTCACCAATTTATCTTGGGAATACTGCAACATCTGATCGTAAATTCTCAACATCTATCAACTTTAACCCGTTGAGGACAGACTGATTTTGCTACAACACACATTTCCCATAGACCCCTTCCCGAGTGTACTCGGGACTCGCCCTCAAGGGGTTAATAATGAACATACAAGATCTATATAGAATTTTACAGGTTAAGAAAGGATACATGATCCCTGAAACCAAACTGCTCCTCGAACTAGATCCTCAGTACCTCACCTGGCAGTTGATAACCCAGTTTTAAAAAAAAATGATAATAATAACAATAATAATGGAATCTACAGTAGATGTAAAAGTCTTAAGGGCCAACAGCTAACGGCCATAAAAAAATGAAGCACTATTCAGGTAATACATCAGGAATAAGTCACTGACAAAATTAGGGAGTAAGGTCAAAAAAATTATCAGTACTGAGAGAAGGTAGGGATGTAATGCACTATCATCTGTTGCTATAGTTACGAGTGAAGGTGCATCACCTGCAGCACACTCTGCCACTGGTTCCTCCAGCCCCTCCTGGTCACAGTAGAATCCTCCACTGCAAGATTGGCAGTCTCCCTCGTTGGTTCGGTGGGTCAGGTTGTTGAAGGTACCCTGGGGGCAGGGGAACTGGCTGGAGTATTCTGTCTTCAGTGGGCAGTAAAAACCTATTAAGGAAAGTAATAGAATCACAGAGTTATCTTTATCTTTATCATTTTCATCATCATCATTACCATCACCAGCATTATCGCCACCGTTATCACCATCATTGTGTGATGATCATCGTCATCATCGCCACCATCACAACCATCACCACCATCATCACAATCCTCATCATTATCATCATCATTATCATCATCATCATCATCATCATCATCATCACCATCATCATAGTGATCATCATTACCATCACCATAATCATCATAATCCTAATCATCCTCACCCTCATTATCATTATCATCATAAAAATCATTATCACTGTCATCATCACCGTCATCTTTATCACCATTCTCATCACAATCATCACCATCATAACCATCATAATCACCATCACCATCGTCGCCATCATCATCACCACCACCATCATCATCACCATCAACATCATCACCATAGCCATCATTATTTCCACAGTCATCACAATCATCACCATCATCATCATCATCACCATCCTCATCATTATCCTCTGGATTATCATGTTGACAACCCTGACCCTTATCACGTCACCGTCTCTGCCAAATTGACAGAGAGAGAGGAAAAAGATTAAAGTCAGATTTGCAGGCAGCCACTGACCTTTAGGACAGTAGGAGTCATTGTAGAGGACCACAGGTTCCATGGTGCTGTCACAGAAGAAGCCAGCCGGGCAATCCTTGCATTCTGATTGGCCGACCTCGTCCTGGTACTCGCCTGATGGACATCTCACGGGGGTGGGGCTTCCACGCAGGCAGTAATGACCTGCGAAGAATTATGTGATATCAAATCAACCCACGACTGTTTTTGAGCAATCAAAATCAGTCCATTAGTTTTTGAGCTCAATGAGTCACAGTAGCCTTTTGCTCATCTACAACTAAAACCAACAAGGTACAACATATGGAAGGAACACACCCACATAGAAAATGGCACCACCATACACCACAATCTTTTTATCTCTGGAGGCAAAAATTTGACATATCACCCAAGGTTTCCTGTAGTCTGCCCATGCAAGCTACAGGATAGAGACATTGTGAACATTTAGTAGATATCTGAACAGTTAAATACTTGTCTCTGAGGAAAGACATCTAAAATCATTCATTATGATGTCACGGTATTCAAAATCACTTGTTACAATCTGACCTGATAGTGCATTCTTACGATTCATGCTAAAGTATTTCTAGATGAACAGAGGAGGCAATATCAAAGAAAGGTGCAGAATAAAACTAGGATCCTACCAAGGGTGCAGTTGTATTCTGCTGGGGTTGCCTCCCTCTGCCCAGAGGGACAGTAGTAGCCAGGCCAGCACTGGTCTGTCGGTACTGCATTGCCGCTGCCGGCGCAGTACGACCCCGGGATACAGCTCAAGCAGTCCGCCTCCTCGTCATTGCGGGTGCTGTTCAAGAAGAAGCCGGCGTCGCAGAGGGATGGAGAGGCACTACCCTGGGGGCAGTAGGCTCCCATGGGGCACTCGTCACCTGAACAGAGTGACAAGATTTAAATAGAAACAGGCACACGAGAATAACAAAACAAAACAAAAACTCTTGCATTGATAACAGGCAAATGAGAATAAGAAAAATAACAAACTCTTGAATGTTAATGAAATGGTGCTATCCATATCTTTCAGGGTTTCATAATCATTATACAACGTGTAGGTTTAGTCAAATACAATGCTGAAACATTAGGACTTATCAGCTACAATCAATAGTGTGCTCTATTATGAAAACTCAATATGCACCAGGCCTCACACCTTGATGCACTGCAATACTTTGATGCAATGTTCTACACTACAGACTTCCATATCATGCTCTGCAAAACCTTAATATACACCTCTTACTCCAGATATTTTCACTTAGACTCAAATAATTACTACTGTATAAACTGTTATTTTTGCGAGGGTGTAATTTTCACAAATCACATAAAAATGTTTCAATCAAATAGGGTAATAGTGCACTTGAGTTAGCATAGGCATCAATTCGGGAAACCAACATCTTATGAAATATCTATGACCTCCCCATACGCAAAAATATCTGTATGAGAAAATAACTGCGTATACATTACTTAAAACTGGCTGAATAATATCACATCATCAGTGCTATTACGTATTTTGCACTCAAAATTATACAAACCTGTGACATTTCCATCAGTAGGTGCAGAAACGGTTGCCTTGGAGAAACAGTAGTAGCCAGCGTCACAGAGTCCCGACGTGTTGCTCATGCGGTCGTCTGCGCAGTATTCGCCACCGGGGCACGGAATCGGCTGACCCGAGCCCTGAGGGCAGTAGTATCCCATGGTGCACTCTGTGGTGGGCGTGGCTGTGTCATCGCCACCGGGGCAGTAGTAGCCCCCATCGCACTCACCCACCGGCCACGTCAGGGCAGGGCTTGGGCAGTAGTACCCAGCTGGGAAGGAATCATAGAGTAATCTTTTAAATGATACCATTCCATCTCAGGTCAGACAGTGTTACAATTTTGTATCCTGTACCATTCTGAGTATATGGCAGTGCATTATTTTGTCACAAATGTGTATAGTAAAATTACCTCAAAGACTATCAAAATATGTATTAACCTGATAATTTTCCCGCAAACACCTGGATCCATCAGCTTCAGAGGGCTAAACTTTATGGTTATTTTCATCAACAACTCTGCAAACATATACATTTATAACTATCATCTACAGTGTACTAGTTGGTGACTAATGATGATGAAGATGATCATTACAATCAGATGGTGACTAATATGTTAATGATAGAAAGTTCTAATGATGGCAGTAATGAAGGTGAGCAATGTGAAAAACATAATGGTGAAAATAATAATCATGGTAGCACATGGTAATGATGATAGCGCTGGTTATATAAAGATGAAGATATACACATGGTGATGATGATGGTGATGACGATGCTGGTGATGACGGTGATGATGATGATGATGATGATCACGGCAATGAATTGTATGATGACGGAAGGTGATGGTGGTGATGATGATAAAGATGATGACGACAATGATGATGATGATGATGGTGGTGGTGATGATGATGTTGATGGCAATGATGATGATGATGGTAAAACGATGATGAGTAAGATGCTGACAGAAGATGATTTATGATGATGGTGGTAATCATGGTAGTGATGATGGTAAAACGATGATGAGTAAGATGCTGACAGAAGATGATTTATGATGATGGTGGTAATCATAGTGGTGATGATGGTCATGATGATGACAATGATGAAGATGATGGTTAAGGTGATGATGTTGCTGATGATGATGATGATGTTGCTAATGATGATGATGGTGGTGATGATGTTGCTAATGATGATGATGGTGGTCACATGGTGACGATGATGAGTAAGATGATGTTGGAAGAGAATTATAATGATGATGATGATGATGGTGATGATGATGATGATGATGATGATTGTGATGATGATGATGATGATGGTGATGAGTAAGATGATGAGGATGATGACGAGTAAAATGATGACTATGGTGATGATGATGATGGTAGTGGTGGTGTTAATGGTAGTGATGACTGTGATGGAGGTAATGAAGATTTTACTCACCAGTGCATGAGATACAGGCTGAGGCATTCTGACTCATAGTCTGGTTATTAAACGTCCCTGATGGACATTGGTATTGCTCTGCAAATGTCGTTCCAGGTGGACAGTAGTGACCCGCGGGACAGGGGTTGGTGTCATAGCCTGTAGATCCCTCTGGACAATAGTAGCCTAAAAAGAGACAAATACCATCATCATTACTCAATTAACATTGCATAAGTATCAGAAAGGGCAGTTATGTACTACATGCAACTCAATAGGCCAAAATACAAAAATTGGGCAGGACAAATCAAATGCAATGTTTAAAAAAAAATCATCAGTGATCACAACAGGATGCAGGACCTCTAATTTTGTGGACCTACTGTGGCAAGTTGAGTGGCCTTATGGGCTTTGAAAAAATAATAAAGTCTCCACTTACAATTCACACATGCATGGCAGGGAAAATTGTCACGATGCTTTCAAAATATCAAGCAGGACTGATTTTCACCATACAATACTATCACAATAATTAACCATTTGTTTGCATGTACGTAGGTGTACACACACAAATTAATGTTTTTCAAGACTCGAGTGTCACAGCTAACTTCGGGTCTGTGTGAATACAAGTAGAAAATAGCTATTAGGATGATTACAATTTTTTGAAAGCATCATACATTGTAGATTTCTTTTGGTATCAAATGCCTTGACTGCTAAATCTAGCTGTCCTACCTGCTTGACAAGTCGTGCATTCTGCCTGTCCTTCCGTGGAAGCATAAGTTCCGTTGGGACAAGGGATGGGTAGGGTGGTCCCGATAGGACAGTAGAATCCAATTGGGCAGACGCCACCGTATCCCGTCTGGTGGCCGTCGTAGTAGGCGCAGGACGTGTTGCTCGACGGGGGGCACGTGTCGTTGTTCCCGTCCGGCTGAGACCGGTCAACTCCATAGGCGCAGAAGTGGCCGGCGTTGCAGTCGTTGGTCGGAGCGTCCAGATGTTCTTGGTCGCAGTACATACCGGACGAACACGGCAGACATTGACTGACGTCGTAGAGTCCTTCCTGAGGGCTGTACGTCCCTCGGGGGCAAGACATGAGGTCATAGCCTAAGCAACCACAAGGTGAAAGGTCAGAAGGAATAATTTGAATGCGAAGCCAATGATTTATCTTCTTGAGAGCATTATTACAGCACAAGTGTTTACATCCTGCTTGGAAGAGTCTGTAGAACACATTTATCATCGATTTCAGTTTATTCAAACTTGACCAATCCTAATGATTATGAATCTATAAACACACTATGGCAACATGTGAATGAATTATCATGACAGCTACAACTCTTTGTTTCCTTACTCTATACTTTTCGTCTCCCACACCAAGAGGGGTAGCATCAATAATTAATAAGCAACACCAGGTCAGCCACAGTGATGCTGGCCATTTTACGGTCATGTGTACAATGTATTTTGTAAAAAATCAGTATGAATCTAGCACAGGAGGGTCTAGGTACAGTATATAACATCTGTTGAGAATGAGAAGGGCTTTAAATTGTCTTAAACACTATGGGTTTTGTGGCAACTTAACACCCTTATTATTCTCAACCTACAATATTAGCTTCTTCTCAGCAACACTATTAGTCTGTAATGGGTAACAAGATTACGAAAAAGGAGTCCAGCTGTAACACCACGAGCAGTCTAGAGGATGTTCTTGTGATTTTAAGACCAATTTAAAAGGACTGACCTGTGCCCTCGGGACAGAAGTAGCCAGCAGGACAAATCTCCTGGACACCTGAGGCCTTGCAGTGGTAGCCGGCCGGACAAGGGTTGCACTGGACGGCGTGGGTGTAGTTGACGTAGGTGTTGTTGCGGCACGGAATCGGGTAGGACACGGCCCCCGGGCAGTAGTGACCAACTGGACAGTAGGTGGTGTTGGGCTCCCTGTGGATGGTTCCTGGTGGACAGTAGTAGCCTGTGTCCAGCCACAACAAAAGGTGAAGGCAAACTCGATGAAATACAGCACTTCACATCACATCATCACAGCCAGCGTGGAAAAGACACAACGCCAATACGCCAGAAGTTTCTAGCCCAGTAGTAGTTTGCTTTTACCAGTCTTCCCCCAACAACTCATCCACTACAAACAGTAACTACAATCGATCTTACACAAGATGAGCCTTGTAACATACTGTGCAAGCTGAAATTTTCAATATTTTTGTATAATGCTTCATGTTGGAAAGTTTTGTGCATTGTTAATTAAAATTTAGCACATACACGTGTATTTGTAGTTTCATGTAGGTTTGATATGCACTTGCCCATTTTCTCTTCTGCTTTCAAATGAATGTTTATATATTTGGTATAACATCAATCTGTTGTAATTGTTGTATATGAAAGAGTTTGAAAAAATGGAAATGAAAATTGAATTGGATTGGATTATTAGATTGGATTAGACTGAACTGAATTGAGTTGAATTGAATTGAATTGAATTGAATTAAATTGAATTGAATTGAATTGAATTAATTGAATTAAATTGAATTGAATTGAATTGAATTGAACTGAATTGAATTGAATTGAATTAAATTAAATCAAATTAAACTAAATCAAATTAAATTGAATTTAATTAAATTAGATTAAATTAAATTAAATTAAATCAATTGAATTGAATTGGACAGGATCGGATTGGATATAACTGAATAGAACTGAATCAAATCAAATCATATCAAAATGAATTGAATTGAGAATTGAATAAGGTTTCAAGAAAAAGGGGGAAATAGCTACTTTCGATTTCCACCATACCTTCTCCACATTCACCAGTAGGTTCCGTCAAACCCTCTGTCTCACAGTAATAGCCTCCACTACACAGGTAACAGTCAGTGTCCGCAGCCTTCATCGTGTCATTGGAGTAGCGACCTGCAAAGACAATCTCTCAGTCATTAATCCTCTTCACGACAGCGAGGGAGCTGTTTCACTTCATAGCTCTACGATCAATCGTAAGTTTAATTCAACTGATCTTAGGGTCAATCTTAGGATCAATCAGTCCTCAGATGTTACAGAAGTGTTTCACTAAGTCATTTGGGAACAACATCTTGTGCCCACCTTGCCACGTTATAGAATACATCCTGGATGTCTAAGAATCTTTCCAATCTACAGTGTACATTGTAGACCTGATCCGAGTCTGTCCCAACCTTGGATTCATTGTTTGGCTTGATAATATCTAGTAGTAGTGAAACAGGGCCCTGATCTTACATCTCTGGGTCTCATATTATACAACAAAAAAAAAGATACTGTCTCATTTCCTGCAAAGTAAAACTGACAGCAACTGAACATATCAAGGTCAAGCAAAACTACAAGTACTAACCCTATGCTAAGGTCCAGACTAAATCTTTGTAAAATTTGATTAGTGCCAAAATATTTTAATAGCCAGAAGCCAAGGATTTTTTGCTTTAACTGAATTTACAGCTGACACAAAATGGTCCACATAGAGTTTGGAATATAATTTACATGTTCTTGGATTAATCTGTTGCACACTGTCAACATTGAAGAGACTGCTGGGGATAATCACGTGCATCATCCGATTAAATTTATTCACGGAGATGTTCCAACTTTTCAAAATGTAAATCTGTCCGTCCAGACCATCTTTCTGCAAATTACTTCCACAAGTTTCTTTACACCACTGAAATAAAGTGATTGAAGCCCACCCCTCCTATCCACATACACGTGGTCTTTAGTAATTACGTTGGAGAAATTCTGATACGCATGCATGAAGTTTGTCATTTCTACAGAATTTCTATAGAATTTCTATACAAATTTCATTTTTACAGGCAATTGACTATTTCCTGACTGACCTCTTGGACATGGTGTGGGGTCAAATGTCCCGTTGGTACAGTAGTGACCGACTGGACACTCCTCCTGGTCGGGTCTGGATGACCCAGATGGACAGTAGTAGCCCTCATAGCAGAGTCCGGTTGGCTCGGTCAAGTGGTAGTCACCACAGAACCAACCTGCACGATTTGCATGGATGACAAAACATTTGGGAAGATGCATGATTACTACCAGGATGGTACACACCACAGTTTATAGGTATACATGTCTTACAGTGCTCTTTGAGTCAGCTTTGCACACTTTCAATTTCTGCCATAAGATTGCACGTACAGGGGAAGTGGTATCAGAGAATGATTGTGGACTAAAAGAAAACACAGTCATGTACACCAAGAAAAGGTAATTTTCTTGAACAAACAAACATTCTGTTAAGTTCTGTTAAGTTCATCAATTGACACCAACACTATCATAGTCTTCATCTTTGCTATCAATCACCACCATCAACACCATCATCACAATCGTCAAAATCATTGGCTGACTATTCAAGGCATCTTTATTGTAATTATCATTACTAAGAACATCCATGTCACCAACATCACATCAACTTTATTATTAAGCACAAACATCATCACTATATCCCAACTCTCACCTGACTGCTAAAAATGTAGGAAGTATCGTTGGTGGTGGTGGTGCCAGAAACAATATTCTGCAATGTGACAACACTGACATTCTAAGAGATAATTACTGCTACGGCTGCCTTTACCTTTTGTACAGTTCAGACACTGGTCTTCTCTCTCCAGCTGGGGAGTGTCGGAGTAAGTCCCAGGGGGGCACGACTGGGGCTCCGTGGTCCCCTCCGGACAGAAGTAACCCACGGGACAGACGTTGGCATCTGTCGTCTGGTTTGGCGTGCTGCTCTGGGCATAGATGCGACAGTAATATCTGCGGGCAGAAGACAACAGGAGAATATTGATCTTTCAAATCAAGAGGCTTTGATGGTATATAACAAGTCAAGTTGAGACCGTGAGAACACAAGAACTTCTTAAGCAAGGTCTTCATGAAAGCAAACTGATAAGAAAATACTTGTCTTTCAAATCAGGATACTTTACAAATATAACAAATTGAGGTGTTGTGAGGTTAAAAACTTTCCAGCAAAGTCTTACTGAAATCAAGATTACCAAGCAACTGCACTTCATCTCACTCGAAGATTGAAAAAGTTGACCTCATGGAATTAAGTGACCTTCCCGTTTCTAATAAACCCTCTTTAGCCAGATTTCGTGGACTTTAGTAATGCCCAAAGTGCTAAGACTATCATATTGCATGTTAAGTACTATAATACAATACTGATGTACTTTGAACAGGTGCATAGCAAGCAGCCAGTAAAATGTGAAAAGTAAGTAACTTTCGGCATGAGAGTTTAAATGAGAATTTGAATGAAATGAATGACAAAAGAAAAAATAAGAGACAAGCATTATCTTCAAAGAGCAAATAGCTAGAGAGTTGAGTAAATGAATTGAAAATATTTGCAAACACACTATTGGCTAGATACAGGTTGGTAATAGACGCCAAAAAGGGACAACCATTGAAAACTATATGTACTATTGATCATCAATCAAAATTGACATCCCTTAAAAAAATATCCGGTAGTTAGGGATTTAAATGCCAGTGTACAGATAGGAAGCCACTCCCACACTCCAGCAATGCTCAGCAGGTATGGATGAGCCAATGGTAAAAGATTTCCCCAAAACTAATGGACTTTCCCCAAAGGTTTGGGGCTTTCCCCAAAGGTTAGGGACTTCCCCAATTCACTCACCCAGCGAAGCAGGGCGTGGTGGCCTCGGTAAGACCCATCTCGCCACAGTAGAAGCCTCCAGGACACGGGGAACAATGGGAGCTCTCGTTGAGTCCCGTCAGGTTACTGTAGGTTCCCAGCGGACACTTGAACTCATCCTGGTAGCGTGTCCCAGGAGGGCAGTACGAACCTGAGAGTAAAACAAAATATCAAAGTCATTTGATCATCACAACACAAGTCAAAAAAAAAAAAAACTTGAAAGATTGAGAGTTTGATTGCAAAAGGAGTTTACTCCATTTTTGCCAATTTGAGACCTTTGATATCAAACCTGTTAAAAACCAGAGGAAATGATAGGAAAATATAGGCCATAATGTGATCATGACTATTAACAAGAATATTCCTTGTTAGGCAACTAGTGACGTATCATTGGAAATGTTTCATTTTGCACTATCTGCTCATGGACTCATTTCACAATGTTTAAAATGGCACTTAATTCATTTTGCAAATCAAACTCTTTACATCCACCACGACATACTGAGCCATTCAAATCTGGACAGAGAAACACAATTTGCTTCATATGTTCACTGTCTGTGACAAAATTTTAGAGTTGGTGACTCCCAGACTACTGATGAGTCTCAATTGGCCATCCTGATATACTTTGTACTCAATGTGAGATTCATACTACAAAAGGAAAACACAGATTGAAAAACAAACTGTTCAGAGTAGAAATAGAGTGCCACAGGGTCAACGGTAATTAAATTCTCTTTCACAAACATCTAATATTGAGTGATTGTACAAATCAGCTTAGATTCTTCTGCTGAAGAAGGGCTAGTCACAAACCTTCGGGGCAGGTGGAATTCTGGTAGAGGACGACAGGTTCCAGTCTGTTGTCGCAGTAGAAGCCGGCGGGGCAAGTCTTGCAGTCACTTTGGGCCTCCTGGTCCTGGTAGTAGCCCGCCGGACAGCGGATGGCCTCGGGGCTACCCACTGGACAGTAGTGACCCTGAGGGCAGCGGTATTCGTAAGGGTCGGACACGTTCTGGCCCGGCGGGCAGTAGTAGCCCGCATCGCAGTCCGCCGTTGGTTCACTGTTGGCGTAGCCTGAACAATACCGGCCTTGGGTGCAGCTTATACAGTCTGACAAGTCTGAAAGGTGTTCAGTAGATGATGGTCAAAGATACATAGATTGTAATGTTTTGAAATTCAGACATGGATTACAATAGAATATCAAAGTGTGATGTCAGAGCCATTCATTGCCATAGAAACTGGATCTCAACAACCTCACCTGTCCAAAGCATCTCTGAACAATATACATACGTTGCTAACTATGCTCACACATGGTTCCAATCCGAGCTGTAACAAAAGACTGTGACATCATCACTTCGGTACTCTATTGCTCCAAGCAGAGGGAACTCTTGGATTCAGGGGAAAAGGAGCATGATGTTGCAGAGAATAGCTCATTACTAAAAAGTAGGGAAGACACAGGAGAATGGAAATTCCAGGGCTACCAGCATTTACAAATCAAAATCAGGGAGGCTTCAGAGAGCTATCCCTAAGATACTTAGTTGTTTCATATACCTCAATATGTTCAAGTATTTCTTGATACTAATATATACTTAGTCAACACGTAATTATGATTTAATCTCTTTTCATATACAAGAAACACAAGTCAAATATCGTTCTAAAGAGAAGATGTGTCATTTACATCTCACTATAATTTTCTAATCAGAAAACATCCTCACCTTCATTTTGAGTTGTATTGAGGAAAGTTCCAGGGGGACATTCTTGCGGTTCAGAGCTTCCTGATGGACAATAGTGACCGGTTGGACATATGTCACCTGAGACAAAGAAAAACGTCAGAAAGAGAGGGGGAAAGACTCTTGGGTTACTACAAAAATATAACACACCTTCCGACAATTCCAACTCTGAGGCAAAACTACATGTATATGGAATATATGGATATTTTCTCCTTTGATAACTGTACACGATCTCGAAAGCCACAGGTATAATTCTGTAATAATCTTCACTATCTAGCTGCCAATATCATCATTATCTTCTCCTTTAACAACGGTACAGGTTCTCTAAAGCTGCAGATATAATTCTGTAATCATCTTGATTATTTTGCTACCAACATCTTCATTATCTTCATCCAAACACTATTTAATAAACTTGTCATCATCATTACAATTAGCCTCACTATCTCATCAAATCAATGATCAAATTTGTCATCAACATAATTGTAACCTTCCATATCATTAGCAGCAGAAAAGCTAACATTAACATCAACAAAACCATTTTGAGAACTGCCTTAACATTAAAATCATCATTCATAGCATGAAATCTATTCTTCTTCTTTAAAGGTCATGTTTACCTTCGGGAGCAGTGATTTCAAAAACTTTTCAAGATATCGCATTTGATGCATATGTGTTGGTCTGTTGTATTACGAAACATTCTACCACATTAAATTTTTCCAATAAAGCCTAAAATATGAGGAGATATCTCAGTATTTTTCTCAATTAACCATAACTGTAGACAGTTTAGTCTGGAAACATTTTTAATATAACTATTGTTCACATTTTGTGTAATTAACAATAGTTAACATCAGTTTTATGGATTCAATTTTTTACACCGGTTGTATCTATCCTTAACTCACATTTTAGAACTATCTTAAAGCACTAATGCAGAGTTTTTGTTTCATGTGAAAATGGTAAATTATGCCTTTAATCTCAAATCCTCAAATCCTGGGTTTTTGTTTCACGTGCAAATGGTAAATTATGCCTTTAATCTCATATCCTCATCCATCATCTCAGTCACTATGGTAACAGAATTGCACAGCATCACCTCCATCATCAGGAAGCAGTGCTCATGCCAGGAGCCATGCCTATTAACACTCACCCGATGCTGCTCCATCTGGACTGGCAACCACGGCCCCACCGGTGCAGTAGTGACCGGCGCTGCAGTTCCCAGCCGGAGACCCAAGCTCCTCGACATCGCAGTACATCCCCGGTGAGCAGGAGGTTGGATAAACCGACCCCTGGGGGCAGAATGACCCGACTGGGCAACGCCCACCCTGGGAGGGTTCCGTTGGTTGGGAGAACTGGGAGCCGTTGATGCAGTACCAGCCGGCATCACATTCCCCGGTGGGCCAGGACAGGCCAGGGATCTCACAGTATCGTCTACAAACACAACGAGCATTTATTCAGTCATACTAATGAAACATTCAGGGAAGAATATCAAAATGCCGACCATGACTTTGATCACCTAAATCTCAAAGTTAAAGATGAAGAGGATTATTTTCTTTTGATGCAGCGAAAGGCTCTGTATCAATTCAAAGTTACGGATATATATTCTTGTACTTTACAGCGTGCAGAAAGAGATACTTCATTTCCACTGTAAAAATGTTCTCTAATTTCAATCAAGTTTCCAATGCCAATATTTGAGACAATGTGAACTCAAAGAATTACAGAAGGTACATGTATCAATATGAGAATTTAAAGCACGTACAACCTGCTTGACAAGAAATTATATTGTGCTTACGTAGGTGCTTGCAGCCAACCACCAGCAGACAATTACATCAACTAACACCCCTTCCTCCTCCCCCTTCCTACCTATCCAGACAATTCTACACTGGGCAAACATCTAGCAGGTACTGTATACGCCGAATATTTTGCAACGTTTTTATTTTTGCTAATTTTGTGAGTCAGGTGCTATTCGCGAAATTAAAGACACGCGAAAATATTGACTCTGTTCCCGATGTCAATGTGACGTACGCATGTACATTTCTCTATTCAGTACAGTACTCCATGATCGTGAATTAAACCACTCGCGAAATATATTGCGCATACAGTAGTTCAGTCAGCATCCTCCCACAGTCCCAGCTATCTAGTGAGGCTAGCAGAAAAAATCCTATTGCCCCATTGACCGCCCCGCTGACCAAACGAATGACCCCATGACTTACCCAGGCAGACAGAGGATGCAGTCCCCTTCCTCTTGCTGACCGGTCAAGTTGTTGAACGTCCCCTCCGGACATGGGTGCTCGTTCCAAGTGGCGGTGAGCAGCGGGCAGTAGTAGCCGGCGTCGCACTCCTCGGGCACGGTGGTGTTTTGGGTGCAGTAGAAACCTGCAGGGCAGTTCCTACAGGACCACCGGCCAGTCTCATTGTTGTACCTCCCTGCCTGGCAGGCTACAGGCTGGTCAGCACCAGCTGTACAGTAGTAACCTTAGTGCGAAGAGGGCAATAAAGAGAAATATTTAAAGTTATCCTAGTGTGAGAGTGATCTCCTACAATTTAGTCACTTTTATTTTCCTCTCCTCTCTTTTCTGCTAAAATTCTGCAAGTTAGATTTTGAACTGCTACACTTCAAGAAATAGAATGATTGTTTTGTTTCTTATTGTATCTACATGTGCCCCCAATGCAACAAAATTCAGCTTTTGAGGTGCATATGTACCATTCTTGTTTGACCATGACAAACCAAGCCTATCTACAACCCTCCTCCAGATCTTTCATTTGACACTGATAAATCACAAGCACTATCATATCAAGAAGCCATCAAAAACTGTAATGTAATCAAAAGAAGTCATAATCATAAAGAAATCATAAAGACTACCCGGAGAATAGATTTGTACATAAGAACAGGAGTATATTCACGTAGCTCTGAGCAGATTTTTACTGCTTGATGAAAAGTTGCTACACAAACTGCTGAACCTTTGAATTTTGTATCATTCCAGGAGCCAGGTCTGATGCACAGTCATAGCATTATGGATAACTTACAAACATTGCTCCTTTCAATTATTAGATCTTACAAGTTTACATATCTGTGATCATTTCATTTCCTTCATACCAGCTTGATAGTAAATCACCCAGGGTTACAGCTACAAGAGCACATGAATAAGCTCCAATAGTTGCAGTTTTGAGCACTTAGACTAACTGGTAAAGGGCAATGTAAATACCCCCTAGTATTATAATTAGTAGTATAATTATCATCATTATTATTGACAGTTACAAAGTGAGCATGTGCAGACAAAGGTCAGCGGCTTGTAATTGTTTTGACATACTACTTAGGTCTTCAGGAAAACTATGTTAAAATATGCATGTATAAACAGGTGCACATCGGCATGTACAGGCCAATGTATATTCTTCTTGACCAAGTTAACAAAAGCCAGCACTTACATGTACAAATTGTACATCATCACTTTTACCTTCGAAGTTGGCTGTTTTTCAACTGCTCTGACTTCTATGCATGTTTTCAAAAGTCTGTGGTTCAGAGATCATTGTACTATACGCGTATTTCGAACTGCAAACTGACTTATTAGGACAAGTAAAGTCTAGCAAGATGGATCACTTCAAAGCCTCACTCAAGACTCACATTTTTCACCAGGCATTCAGTTGGTAACTCTCTTGGAGGAGTCTGTGCCTTTGAATGTTTCTACAACACATATGTATGTGTATATGGTGCTATAAAAATGTTGTGGATCATCATCATCATCATCATCATCATCATCACCATCATCATCATCATCATCATCACCATCATCACCATCATCACCATCACCACCATCACCACACCACCACCATCACCACCATCACCACACCATCACCATCATCACCATCATCAAAAATCATCACCATCATCATCATCCTATCATCATCATCATCATCATCACCATCATCACCATCACCACCATCACCACCATCACCACCATCACCACCATCACCACCATCACCACACCATCACCACCACCACCACCATCACCACCATCACCACACCATCACCACCATCACCACCATCACCATCACCACCATCACCACCATCACCACCATCACCACCATCACCACCATCACCACCATCACCACCATCACCACCATCATCACACCATCACCACCATCACCACCACCACCATCATCACCACCATCACCACACCATCACCACCATCACCACCATCACCATCACCACCATCACCACCATCATCACCACCATCACCACCATCACCACCATCACCACCATCACCACACCATCACCACCACCACCACCATCACCACCATCACCACACCATCACCACCATCACCACCACCACCATCACCACCATCACCACCATCACCACACCATCACCACCACCACCACCATCACCACCATCACCACACCATCACCACCATCACCACCATCACCACCATCACCACCATCACCACCACCACCATCATCACCACCACCACCATCACCACCATCACCACACCATCACCACCATCACCACCATCACCACCATCACCACCATCACCACCATCACCACCATCACCACCATCACCACCACCATCACCACCATCACCACCATCACCATCATCACCACCATCATCACCATCATCATCATCATCATCACCATCATCACCATCATCACCATCACCACCATCACCACCACCACCACCATCACCACCATCACCACACCATCACCACCACCACCACCATCACCACCATCACCACACCATCACCACCATCACCACCATCACCACCATCACCATCACCACCATCACCACCATCACCACCATCACCACCATCACCACCATCACCACCACCATCACCACCATCACCACCATCACCACCATCACCACCATCATCACTATCACCACCATCACCATCATCACCATCATCATCATCATCATCATCATCAAAGATGTGGAGGGGCGAGACAGACCTCCCTCTGCCATACCTGTGGGACACTCCCCACCCTCCAGAGGGTCGGTGGGCATACTCTTGGTGGAGCCCTCATAGCAGTACCAGCCAGGCTCGCACTGACCGGCCGTAGAGGTCATTGTGGTGTTTGGACAGTATTCTCCAGCGGTGCACACAGTGCAGTCACCTTCAGCCGTCAGTTGTTCAGTAGCACTGTCACAACACACACATTCAACATTGAATGCAATTTTCATATATTTTTCAACAGAACACAACATACACTTCACTCTTTTTTTGTGACCAAAGAATGAAATTAATGGTACACTGTGACAGAAACATGGCATACAAAGATACCAAAACTTTTGAACACCTCACTGTAATAAGGAAACATTGTAATAAATTAACAGGGAAAAATAATAATTATGTATTCAATAAAGACTGCATGGCCCCACTGAAAATATAAATCGTGTCATATGTACATGTAGGCAACTCTAAATAAGAAAATCAATAAAAATACAAGTTTAGAAGCATACTAAAGAAGCAAGACTGGCATGACAACTGGACAACAGAAGAGACTCAATGCACATGTGTATTTGAGTTTCATTCCCTTATAACCTTTTATGTGATTTGAGTGTTGGCTGGCACAGAAAAACCCAGTGTTGCACACACTATTTACCATCCATGGCATAGAAAGGGAAAAGAGCTAAGAGTCTTATGTATACCCTAGTCATCTCACTAAAAGAGGTCTGAGAGTTGAATATGTAGAGATGGACACATTCATTTGCAAACTGTACTAGAAGAAAAACTTGATCCTGATTTTAATTGTACACATGCTATGCTTGTCTCAGGTTCTCAGGTAGGCAGCAGGCTGCTAGAGTGTCTACCACCTGCTCTCCATACAACTCTCGATTCATGGGTCAATGCAGATCAGGTTGAATATTATCTTTATGTTAGCCTGAATCTCAAAGATGTTCTCTATGATGCAACCCCACCATTAACCAACTTTTGCCTGTTTGGTATTTTGAATGGCTTGTGTGAACTCTGAGAGATTTCGCTTCTGACCCGTTCTTAGTATGGTAATAGGAGTATCATGTTTTATGCATACATGCTCCTATGTTATAAGTGAATAAGTTCTGTCTGTCCCCAAATGTGAAAGAGAAATGCAAATTAATTAAATTTTGTCTACTACACATATAGAAAGCTGCTCAACAGCTACATCACACAGAGTTGCCAATTTGCCTCTCTCTCTTTAAACCTTTACAATTAATAGCTTTTTTATAGGTCTAATTTAAAAAATAAAACACTTATTGACTTGTCTACATTTTCTTTTTTATACAGAGTCAAATGTAATATGAGGATGGAATTTCCCTTTAACTCTTTATGTGTCATGGTGGAAACCCCTGTGTGCCACATTATCTTCAGACACCAACGTAGTCTTGCTTTTGGAAAACATTTCTGTTTTTCACATTTTATAGATTCTTGTTAAGCTGGACATAATCATAGTGAGCAAAGTCCTAAAGAAAATACCAAGTTTTGCTTTGATGTAAATTGTATGACAAATGTACAATTGTCTTTCTTTAAAATAACCAGTAGCTGCATCATTGTAAAGGCATGATGACTTTTGCACACAAAACAGTTACAGAAACTTAGAATTTACACCAAAATCTAGTAGGGAACACCGCTTGCTCGTCAATCACTGCATAAAATGCAACCTATGTGTGAGAGGAACGGAATCGCAACAAACGCTTTCATTGTACTGTCAGTGGCATTTGGCGATTTATCCATCGATTTGGGCGGGTTTGTGCATTCGAGCAGAATATGCAAAGTTGGCACGCCATCGACTGAGTCGGGCGTGCGAACGTGGCACATAAAGAATTAATTTAGGATGAGAGCAAGGAAGTGAGACCTACCCAAAGGACCCCTTGGGGCAGGGGGTGGGGTAGCCGCTCCCCTCCGGGCAGTAGTACCCACGGGGGCAGACGGAGTAGTCCGTGCTGGTGGTGACATCGAACGGTCCCTGCTGGTAGGCGAGTCTCAGGGAGTAAAACCCTGCAGCGATCGGCCCCGTCACATTGGCCAGGCCGTCCGTCTCGCAGTAGGATCCTGAGATGGAGATGAGGCAAAGTAGAGGAAAAATGTTCTCTCATTTGATGTTTCTTCACAATCCATCATCACATCATTTCTTCTATATCTTCTCTTTTGGCCATATAAATGGCCAGAAACTGAATTTCTTATCTCTTGAGCATTGCATATTAAGCTCAAATTGCATTACCTTGTCTACTGGTTATGAGTATAATGCTTTCCAAAACTGGAGCTCAGCAAATCTAATGGATACTTTCTGGGAATAATGAGCTCCATCGCTTGTCACCTTGTTTGACTGTTTCATCATTCAGAGTTTATTAATGTACTATAAAGATTTCTTCAGTTTTATTGTCCACAGCAGAGCACCTTGAGTTGTTCTAGAGAGTGTCTAAAGAAATAACAAACAAACAAATTACATAGTGTTTCAGATTGACATATTCTCACAGAGAGCAAGTATTTATGACATTACCAAGAGGCCTACTTCTCTGAATCCCAATGTTACTGGTGAAAGTCTTTATATGAATTGCCAGTTAAACCCTCGAACATACTTTCTCCTGAACAATTATAATAACAAGAAAAACATCACTGGTATTGAATTACACTCTCAAGGCCAAATGTCCTGTTTCAAAGGGGAAAAAAATTTCCCTTTCAGTCATCTTCACATCCAAGATTTGAAAAAAAAAAAAAAAAATACAGCAAGTTGTGAAAATATCAAATTATTGCGAATTGTCCCCACTGATCCAAGAATTTCTTATTAGCCATCTCAGTGAGTTGTTTCATTTCACATTTTCTGCCTCAACACTGGCAGTGGGAAGAGACACCTCTTACCTGCTAAACATTCGGTGCATTCGTCTTCTGCCTGCAGCCCTTCTCGATCGCCAAAATAGCCACTCTGACACGGACGTGGGTCGTTGGCTGAGTTAACCCCTCCAAGACAGTAGTAGCCTGCAGACAGATGTTTCCATGGCAACAGTACAATTATCACACTACCGTTTATCAACATTCTGATGTTTAGTTCATGGTTCATGTATGCAAAGTACCTGTCATGCTTGATTTAAAAATTATTTCATCATCTTTCAATGGACCTCTGCACGGAAATCCTTAAACTTGCTTCTGTTCCAAAGAACAATTGTGCTCCAAAATGTTAGTATGGAGAACTTACTTGCATTATCTTTTACCATGTTTATCTCACAACGGTCAAAGGAAAATGTAAATGTGTCTTTGAATGTACACAACTATTACTACATAGAATGGATAGCTGATAATTTCAGGACCTTAATGATCACTTCATCATAACAACATTTTGTTATATCTGTGTTGTTTTTAATGGGAGTGCACTGTCCTACTTTTTTTTTACATCTGACTCAGTTCACCTCATGTCTATTAATCCTCAGAATTCCCAATTATGCTCGGGCAGGTGTCTATGGAAAACGTGTGTTGGAGAAAAATCAGCCTGTCCAGGGTTAAATCTAAGCTTGGGAAGAATCAACCAAATGGCAATCTTCTAGCCAAATGCAAGGGTACATAAGGTCTTATTTTCCCAAATGTGCTCTAGATCTTTGTACGCCACGCGTCACTTGATGTCATTTAGACCATGGTGTAAAATTGTATGTTTCCCAAAAGAAGTTTAGATTAGGGAGGTGCACTAATCATGATTAGGTCAGCTTTTGTGGAGTTCAGCTGGCTTCAATTCATTTAGTCAACATTAAGATCATGGTTTACATTTACACTATGGTTTCTTTAGTCTACCATTTGAAAAATGTTCCATATACATATGGCTTAATATCAGACCATGTCCATGGTTTCGAAAATCTGTGGTCAAAATCTAAACCACATTTGGAAATTTTGGTAATAAGGGACCAAAGGAAACAAAAACATTTTGAGTTCATTTGCTCTGACCTTGTGGACAAGGCACGGGGTCGTTGAGCGGCTGGCAGTACATTCCCACGGGGCAGTTCCGGCACTCTTCGAGCCCCGTCTGGTTGGAGTACGTGCCCTCGTCACAGATAACGGGAGAGGAGGACCCAATGGGGCAGTGATACAGCTTCGGACAAACCTGCCCCGTCACGTTGTCGTACGGATCGCCTCGTATAGCGCCCCCTAGGCAGTAGTATCCTGCAAAGCAGTCAGCTGCAGCAACAACACAGAGATGAAAATCATTAAAACGATTAAAGAGTTATCTAGACATCATTAAAGCATCATTTATGTATCACTTCACGGTATACACTGTAGATGATAGGCTGTTACCTCTGCCAAGGAGATAAATGCATTTGTCCGAGTTAGTTTGTTTGTCTGTTAGTCCATCTATCTGTCCGTTTGTACAATAACTCACAAATTTACTTGTATGAAACGGATTTGGATAGGATTTTCAGGAAAAGTTGACACTGACACAAGAAACAAATGATTTAACCCTAAAAAGACTGGGGAGGGGGGGCCTAAAAGGCCCCCTCTCGACATTTCGCAAGATTACTCAGCAACACGCAATGCTCTCGCCGCGATGCTCTATGACTTTTTTCTTTCGAGTTTCCCGCACATTTTGACACCAAATTTGTGACGCCCGGGGGTACGGTTCTGAAGTTACATAACTTTTTGTACATGCACGTGAGACCGAAAATGGCTCAAAAATGTGATTTTGTGTACAAAGTCAATACAAATTGAGTTTTATCACATGGTTCATATAAATATGCTTATTTTTACTCTCAATGGCTAAAATCAATTTGTTTTAGTAGTATTATGCTTCAAAAAGGGTCTGCCACAAATTTTGCTGAAAAAAAAACAACAAAAGGTTGAAAAACAAGGAAATACATAAGAAATTCATAAAACAATAAAATAAATACGAAATTGATTTTGATACTGAATTTTTTTTCAAGTACATTTGCTAAGAATGCTACAAAGAATATCTAGACCAAAAATGAGCACTTTTGGAGCTTTATTTACTGATTTAGATAAAAAAGTCTGATTTCTCGCATAAATTAGCATAATTAATCAAAATAAAATAAAAGAAGAATATTTTGGAAAATTTAAATATACAATCTTGTAGATTACATCGCACACTACCATTGTGCAAATTTCCGCAGCGATTGCGTGATTCACGGCCGAGATCTTAAGGGGGGGCCCTTTAGGCCCCCCCCCCCCAGTCTTTCGAGCTACAAAAATAGCCCAGTCTTTTTAGGGTTAAGTTTGGTAGTGATTCAGCTCACCGTCTAGATACAGGAATTTGTTTGAATCTTTAAAGAATTATCAGTAAGAAACAGGGTCAACAAATGATGGAGTTCGAGCTGCAAGCATTTGAGGTGGGCATACAAACACTCAGCATGTGCTCAAGGAGCAGAAGAAGTAACGGTAGAGACACTACAAAGGATTCTTCATCATTGTGTTTGAGATATTGGGCCATTTCAAGCTTGATTATATGCATGGGTGGAAGTGAACTGCTTGGCCAATGTTTGTGCTCTCCAAGTGCTTACTTCTACAATAGTTCTTTCTTTAATCGAACATGATATTAAAGGGGCTGTACAGTTCAGGATGAGGTGAGGATTTAGCTTTTAACCTTTTGCGAGATATTCAGAAGCCACTCTATGAGATGTCAAAGAGCATGCAATTCTAAGGGGAATCAAAAGTTTATTTGATGAAAATCTGTCTTGAAATGGCTGAGATATCCCAAAACAAGGTGAAAAAAAGAGATGCTAATAAAAGGCATGGCCCGTCACCATTTATTATTATCACTTTTTTGGATACCTCTGCCGTTTGAAAAGCAATTTTCATCAAATAAACGTTGCATCCTTCTTAAGATTACATGCTCTTTCATATTTCATAAGAGGTTTCTCATTATCTCACTTAAGAATGTTATAAGCCTGAATCCTCACCTCAACCATAACTGTACAGTCCCTTTAACAATTCAGAAGGATCTCTCGATAGGGAAAAGATGAAGTAATAATAGAGCATATTCCTTCCCCACCTGTTTCGTCAGATGCTCCAGCCGACTCGCAGTATCTCCCCGGGTTACACTCGACGCAGTCAGCCTCCGACTCCGCCCCCCGGTAGTTGAGGTAGGTACCCGGCGGACACTCCTCCATGAGGGTGGTACCCTCTGGACAGTAGTGACCAGACAGACACTGATCTCCCCACGTCACGATGATTTGACCTGGAGGTCAAGCAGCGATGCAAGAAAGAGGAGAGATATTAAGTCATTGCCTACAAAAACATGATGGACCTGTGCAAATTCAGTGGAAGTTTAGAATCTTGGAAGGGGGCAGGTTAATCAACATATATTAAAGCATGAAGGTGACCCACAAAATCACAGCTCGTATGCTATCAGATGGGACTTTGGAGAGATTGAAATCTGATTCCTAGGATGACATGGTATAAACTGAAGATTACTTACATAAGCATAATTAAGACGGGTTTGTACACACAACACAACCCATGCTTTACTTACTTTTATAGACAAGGTAGCTCATGCTATAGATAGTTTTGAACATACAATTGGAGTTTTTCTTGATTTTTCTAAAGCTTTCAACACGATAGATCATGAAATCTTGTTTTATAAATTGTGTCACTATGGAATCCGCGGTACCCCCTTAGAATGGTTTAAGAGTTATTTAACAGAAAGAAAGCAATTTGTTAATATCAATAGCCATGATTCGCAATTAAAGCCTATTTCATGTGGAGTCCCGCAGGGCTCCCTCTTGGGCCCACTTTTATTTATAGTATACATAAACGATCTTCCAAAATCATCGCAAATTTTGTCATTCATTTGTTTCGCCGATGACACAAGCTTGTTTTTTTCACATCGAGACCCTAATGCATTAATAAATATGATGAATACTGAGCTCAAGTCCGTGCAATCCTGGATTTATGCGAACAAATTGTCCTTGAACATAGAAAAAACTCATTATATGGTATTTAGTAATTCTTTGAATGTTGTTCCATATGATATCAAAATAAATGATTTATGTTTAAAGCAGGTTAATAACACAAAGTTTTTAGGGCTTTGGATTGACCAAGAATTATCCTGGAAAACTCATGTTAATTTTGTAAGTAAAATTTTGTCTAGAAATATTGGGATTTTGAATAAGCTAAAACATTTTTTTCCTGTTCATATTTTGCAGAGTATATATTCTTGTTTAATATCTCCACACTTCAATTATGGAATTTTGGCGTGGGGAAATGCAATTCACTCATTACTAGATTCCCTTCTCCGTATTCAAAAGCGTGCAATAAGAATCATAAACCACGCCAGATATTTTGCCCATACCAATTGTTTTTTCCATCAAAACAGAATTCTGAAAATTTCAGACTTATTTTATTATAATCTCGGAATTTTCATGTATAAACTAACAACTAATGAATTACCATCTGTTTTTATCCACATGTTCAAAAGGAATCGTTCTATCCACTGTTATCCCACTCGCCAGAGTGACGCCTATCACCTTCCCCGTACTCGCACTATTTTTGCAAAGAAGACAATTATATTTACTGGACCCAGATATTGGAATGATCTCCCTCTAGATATCACTTCTTCCTTATCTTTATTCACCTTCAAACGCAAATTAAAACAGTTATTACTTAGTGGATACACACCACCAAGCCTTTAGCAACCTTTTTACGCTCCCAGTCTTTTGTCCTTGTCCGCAGCACCAAGTTACTTAAGTTATTTCATGGTACCGATACATCTTTTAATAATACAGCATTTTTGTTATTCAAACACTGCGAGATTTGTATGCAGTCTGGTTTGTGCGATATCTATGTGGTTCATTAGTTTATTACTCATCTATTTTTTTGTACTGGTGTAATTTTTGTTGGTCAAGACAAACATATCCGTTCTCCGTGTAAAATTATATGCCTATGAACTCGGGAACCTACAGTTTTACAAGCTTTAAAGCTTTTATGTAGGCCCCATCATATTTCTTATACTTACTAGTGACATTTTCATACGATGTGACCATGTACATTTGTGTCAAGTATATTTTCTTTTTCTTTTTCTTCTACAATCAAAAGACATGATTGTATACATTTTGTACTCTTGTTTTGTTGTCAATAATTTTGTAATGTCATCATTGAGAAAATGGAAATATGAAATAAATTTGAACTGAACTGAACATAGAGCTAAAGGTAGAGTTTAAGTTGTATTTTCTTTATCATCAAGGAGGGTAGAGTCACTTAATATTGGTATATGTTTTTTACTATTTTATCCTGAAAAGCAGACATAAAACTCTCTACTGTATTTGACCCTGCAAGCATATCTCCACAAACATGCACATGAAATTAAATGAAATGAAATTACATCATTCAGAATCAGAATTTAAGCTCAAAGTAACTTCATTGGCGCCTTTTCTTGACATATATCAGACACATAACTTACAAAACAAACATAACATTACAAGTGCATAAGAATGTGGCACAGTGAGACATTCAAAATTCATAACTCTCCAAATGTGCAAGCACAATGTAGCTGTCAAAAACTCAGAGCAACCCTATCACACGATCTTCATACAACCACGACAGTTTTCTACAGTTTTCTCTCTCTTCTCAAACAGAATACACAGCCTACCATCGCTGGAGTCGTTGTTGTAGACGGGCGTGGCGTAGAGACCCTCTGAGTAACAGATGTGGCCCGCCGCGCACAGCCCGCTGGGCCTGATGGCTCCCCTCTCGCTGCAGTAGGATCCGGGAGGACAGATGGTGCAGTTATCCAGGTGTGTCTGGTAGGTCAGGTTGCTATAGCTACCGGGAGGACACAAGGAGTAGATGATGGATCCTTCGGGACAGTATGCACCTGATGGATGGAAGAGGGATGAGAAACCGACACTGACATCTCTGCTTTAATTGACACAGACGATAGTCATGTTATGTCATAATGTCATAGTCATGTAAGTCAAAATTAAGTTCGAATCTTACCCTGAGGCCTTGATTTATGTCAAGCAGGTGCTTATGATCGTGGTGTCCTGCTTTTCTTTTCTTACATTATTTACAAATACATAATTCCCAAATCCATCAAGTCAAACCGACCTTTTTTCCTTCATATTTCTTTCTTCTAAATTTTGGTTCTTACGGTAGGAGCAGTAGAGCATACACGAAGGAGAGTTAACCCTCTGTCCCCTCCTCGCACCATCCTGATTTTTGGGCTGTTTCAAATTTTTAGCATGGGGATGCTTGCGTCCAGTCACCATGCATACTGTGTAAGCTGTCACATGCACAAGCAATGAATCTTAAAAATACAGCAGTCAGCGGCTACGTCCCGTTTACCGACCGAGCGTTATTTCCAACTAGAATTGTCATAAATGAAAGAAAGATATTATTCAGAGGGATGAAGGTTCAGGTGTGAGTATCAATCTTCTGGGCAGTGACACTACCACCAGGCTGTCCCTGGTTGCTGGCAAATTAAATTTGTTAAGATAGCAACTGCTGATCTGTAATTAACAGATCTGTAAATTCAATTGTAGAGGGAGACAATTGAAGAAACACCAGAACCTTCACCACTCTGAATAATATCTTCCTTTCATCTAATATTTCTTGGAATCATTAACATAGCAATGTCGGAATTTCAGAGCTTCAGTATTTGTTTCATGTTCATCGCGTCACTGCCGGCAACCAGAGACAGTTAATGGCTGTGTGGCTGCCCGGAAAGCAGTAGATGACAGGTTCGAGTCCCACTGGTTCCTTTTTTCTGAAATGTTTGTTAAGTTACAGATTGGCAGTTGCGATCTTCACAAATTTAATTTGTAGAAGGAGACAAATTACAGAATCATCATATTTTCATAAAATTTTGCACATGCCCTGATTGATTTTACATGCTACACTGTACCTACAATTTGTACCACCCCTTTTGCCTCCCATCCTGAAATCAAAAGATTTCGCAAATCTCGAGGAGTCTTACCCGCTGGACAGGTCGTCATATTTGTCATCGCTTCATCCTCACAATAATAGCCCGCCTCGCAGATGAAGCACTCCCCAGCCCGATCAAAGGGCATGTAGTAGCCCTGAGCACAGGGGTAGGGCTGGGTGGAACCAGAGGGGGAGTAGTAGCCCGGCTGGGTGACCGTTTGGTTGGGATTAGTGGCCCCGCCCGTACAGTAGAAACCTGGGTTGCAGGGTCCCGTCGGTTCTGTAGAAGAAAGATTGCAGCTCAGTATGAGTACCAAGAAGAAGTCTTAATCAAGGGGACGTATTCTTCTTTTACTGCATGCTTCAATTTAAAAAGAAAGATTAACTTAGGAGAATTTTGTTTGCTATAGCTTATGTTGATTTCATATGAAGACATTTCTTTGATAGCAATGTGATTATGAACATATTTTGCTACAAGTACAAATACATGTATTATCACTTTGAATCCCCTGGGAAATAATTTCCATGCATCTGGACCTGTTTGTAAAGACGAACTGTACATTGAGACCACATCTTCCGTATACTTTTGGCGAGTTTAATGTTTTGTGCAAATCAGGAATTCCCGACTATTTCATGGGAGGTTAAATTCGCTGTTATGGAGTACAGCAATGGACGGAGAAATGTTTGCGTGCACTTCACACTCATGTCGGGATCAGAGTTGATATCTTTGTGTGTTTTAACCCTAAAAAGGCCGGGGGGGGGGGGATTGAATCAACCCCCCCCCTCGACATTTTTCGTGACTACTCCGCCGCGCGAAATTTTTTGACTGCGCCGTTTGCTCACTTTTTACTTTCAAGTCTCGCGCATCTTTTGACACCATTTTCGCGAAAATCGCGCATATCGTTACGACGCTGCATGACGTTTTATACATGCCTGTCAGGCCAAAAATGGCTCAAAAACGTGATTTTGTGTATAAAGTCTATGCAAATGGAGTTTTCTCTTCTTATTCATAAAGATATATTATTTTCACTTTTATAGGCTGAAACTAATTGATTTTAGCATAATTATGCTTGAAATAGGATCTGTTATAAATTTTGCGGAAAGAAAAAGATAAAACAAAAGGTCGAAAAAACAAGGAAATACATAAGAAATTAATAAAACAATAAAATACATAAGAAATTTATTTTGATGCCAAATTTTTTTCAAGTACATTGTTAGGAATGCTACAAAGAATGTTTTCACCAAAAATAGCAATTCTAGGAGCTTTAATTTCTGATTTAGAGCAAAATGTATGATTTTATGCATACAACAATTAGCATAATTGATTATTATGACGAAAATTTCCATTTCTTTTTGTATAGCGTGGTAGAATACGCCACAGGCAATGCACGTGCCAAATTTCATGGCGATTGCGCGATCGATGGCCGAGATCTCGGGGGGGGTTGAATCAACCCCTCCCCGGCCACAGAACACCCAAAAAAGGGCGGCCTGGTTAGGGTTAAGATTCGTGAATAGCACCTGACTGGCAAAATATATATGCTGTATACAGTATATCCCGAGGCTGTTACATGTATGTACGGAGAGGTGTGCTTGTATTACCTGGAGTCCTGGCATTGCTGCAGTAATACCCTGGGAGGCAGTCCTCACACCCCTGGGCATCTACAGCTCCTGACACGTTGCTGAAGGTACCTGGCGGACACGGCGCGCTCTCGTACGAACCTGGATTCACAAATGGTGTTAAATGTTTTGCATTTAGATGAATTCAATATTTTGTTCATCAGCATTTAAATGTTATTGTTTTGCTTGTTTTTTTCAACTGATCAAATAGATCTGAAATCCATACTAATCATAATCCACCACGATTAATATCATATGTATCATTGTCTCCTGTACTATAAAATCTATCATACTTTGTCATTACTGTGAAATTCATCATTATTCATACTATTATTATAATTACTACTACCCCTGTGCCATAATCCTTTTCACAAATTGTTGCATATATCATAAGAATAAAATTAGTCAATATATTTACCATTCACCATCACCACCATCATCACTAACATTACCACGATTGCATCCCCCAGAACTGTCATTATCTTTTTCATCATTGCTCTCACATGTCACAAAAAACTCCAGATCATTGTTATCATACTCAAAACAACAAACACATCTATATGCACCACCACCATCATTGTTATCATATTCAAACAACAATCACATTAATCATCACTATCATTATCATCATCGTCATCATCATCGTCATCATCATCATCATCATCATCATCATCATCATCATCATCATCATCATCATCATCATCATCATCATCATCATCACCATAGACCACCACCATCACCATCACCTTCACCATCATATTATCATCATCATCATCATGTTTATCATTATGATCATCATAGTCATTACCAGATACAGGTAACATCATCATCACCATCTTCACCATCACAACATCATAACCATCATGATCATAATCATTACCATCATCATTATCATCATCATCAATATTACAATCACTGTCACCATCATCATCACCATCATCACCATCATCATCACCACCATCACCATCATCATCACCACCATTAACATCATCATCATCACCATCATCTCCACCTCACTCTCCCGTCTCTCTGAGCGCACCTGTTACACAGAATCCTCCAGCAGGACAGATCTCTCCCGTTACTCCGTCTGTAGGGGTAGAGGTGTACGCCCCACCATAGCAAATGAACCCCGGATCACACTGGGCCCTGGGAGCCTGGAGACCGGGGGCATCACAGTACCACCCAGGGTCACACTGGGGGCAGTCTGTCAATGCTCCTGCACCTGTTGGTGTGAATGAAAAGGGGATATTTATTAACCCATTGCAAACTGAAACCTCTTGGATCCTATACAAAGTCTACAGGAATATGAGAATATGCCAGGATATACAATGTAGGACAAAAAATACTTTAACCATTTTGCAACATATTACTCTTATGTAACTGGTTTATTGCCCACAAGTTTGCAGCAGACAATACAGATGTTCATTAACAAACATCTTCAGAAACTATGTCATCTGGATGATGCCCTTGACTATCGGCAAGACAATGTGAAAAACTCAGGAGCACTTCATTTCACTTTAACAGGATATTATGTGATCTTGAGGTTGGACTGTTTGTAAATTTTTGCCAGCATGATATAAAGCAATGAGAAATATTGAGAACCTGGGTAATGGGTGATGCACTGACCTGTATCGTTGCCATAACGACCAGCTATACACGGGATGGGGGCTGTGGAGTTCTCCGGGCAGTAGTAGCCGCGGGGACAGATGATTCCATTTGCCGACCCTAGAGGGCAGTATTCACCGTATGGGCAGGGGATGCAGTCCGCCTCGAAGCGCGCTCCGGTGGAATCAAAGTAGGTCCCTGCTGGGCATGGCACCTTCAAAGCACACATCACCATCACATTGAATCATTTTAATACTAACTATTCCATCAAATCACAATTACAGAATAACTATTCAAACTAAAATTCCAAGTTTAAAGACCTCCATACCTTAACAGGATGGATAGTTTTGGTTGAGATGGGGACTCAAGTTTCAACTTTTTGCAAGATAATTAGAAACCACTTACATGAGATATTAAAGAGCGAACAATTTTAAAAGGAATTGAAAGTTTATTTAATGAACAACGGTTTTGAAATGGCTAAGACATCCAACAACAAAGTAAAACAAAGTGGTCCTTATAAAAGGTGGGTCCAAATCATTACTAGGAACTCTTTGTTTTTGGATATCTCAGTCATTTCAAAACAAATTTTCATCAAATAAACTTTTGATTCCTATTAGAATTGTATGCTCTTGTATATTTTACATTCACCCTAAGTGCTCAAACATGACAATCATTATTAATAGTAATCCTTAAATCAGGGAGAAAAAAAAAAGTAGTAAGATTAACTTGTGTAACCCACCTGCTGCGGACCGTACGAACCAATCAATGAAGGCGTGGTGGCATACGGGTTGTTAATGTTGGTGGGGCAGTAGTAGCCTTGGTCGCATGGACCATTGGTTGTGTTGACCCCCTCAAGGCAGTAAAAACCAGCATCACAAGGGGTGCACTCAGTGATGGCACCCAGCCCGGTGGTTGGGTTGTACGTCCCCACCGGACAATTCAGCTCCTCGGGAGTGGCTACAGAAGTAAAAAATTTTTTAAGAGAGAAGGCATGACATTTTAGGCTTTCTCTCTATCTGCGCTTTGTTAATTTTGAGTTAAACATCTTTGATATAGCACATCTATTTCAGTATTACGGTCTCACCTTTGAACACCCATCACATTATCATCACACTGAACACCACAAGATGCACCCCTCATCAAACAGCTATGTCTTCAGGTAAGCAAAACACAAACTTAAGGAGAATTCAGTCAACACTGTATACACAGACTTTGCTGTGGGTCATCAAAATAAACTATTTTAATTGTGTCCTTTAAGTGCGGACTTGCACAAAAAACTGTAGCTTGCACAAACTCTGACTTGCACAAAAAACACTGTCCAAAGTCTCTGAAGCCAGAAAGAGTTGAAAATGACAGCAGGTATAAACCACACAATGATTTTGATGTATGGACCATACAAAAGAATAACTGCTTTAAGGGAGAGAAAAAGGGGAACAACTTCAGAATATCAATTCCAGCTACAACCAATACTAGGATAATGTGGTTTGACACTGTATAAATGGAGTTTTCTAGCTTTGTCACCAAAGGGTAAGGGATATTTGCACCTTTGGAAGCAAAAAATAAATCAGCCAGTCAATGAAGGCTTACCTTCTGGACAGTAGTGGCTGGTACTACAGTTGGTGGCCTCACTGAGGGAGTGTAATCCCGTCGTGCAGTACAAGCCGGCCGGACACCGCTTGTTGGTGGTCATGTCGGCATACGACGTTGTTGCATTGTCGCAGTAGTAACCCGCCTCGCAAGTCTCGCAGCTGCTCTTCCCCGGTTTGGAGAACATGCTGGTGCCGCACGGGTAAGGGTTCACCGTCTGCGCTGTGCAGTACGAACCTCCGGTACACTCCAGACAGTTGTCCTGGTACTGCGCCGGTGAACCGTACAGGGTACCATTTACATCAACACCGTCAGGCATGTAGGTACCGGCAGGGCAGTCAACTGGATTGACGGCGCCGTACTCACAGAAATGACCTGAGGTAAACAAGAGAAATTCAAGATTTTAATGCATGAATATACTGACTGTCTGCTTTCTGGGCAATGAACTCCACTTTCTTCCCTTCATCATCACCATCATCATAATCATCGTCATCACAATCATTATCAGTATCACTATCATCATCACCATCATCATCACTGTCATAACAATCATTATCTCTATCATCATTATCATCATCACCATAGTCATGATCACCATCCTCATCATTTATTACAATCACTATCACCCTCTTTTCATCACTGTAATCTCTATCACAATCAGAATTATTACACTTTGCTTCATTACAACATCACATCATTATAATCATGGTAGTCATAACATTAGCAGCATCAAAATAGCAATCCCAAACTGAGTTCATTGCGTTAAGTCATCCAGCTGCCAAGTTGTTTTTTTTCTTTTTAATTATCCTTGTGTTTAGGTTTGCTTGGGACAGATAATCTCTTGGTATTTGCTGGATATACAGAAGTAGATAGCAAACAATCACATCACCATTCTGGTAAATAGATGTCACAGTCTTTATTTTTAACTGTAATTTCCAGTGTGATGTTTGATCACATATTGTGTGATTGGTGTGTTCCAGCACTTTGATACTGATTAAGAAAAGGCGTTTTTACAAATAGTAGTGCTACACTGTATGTTTTATCATCACCGTAACCAATAGCATCCATTGTCATGACAACCATCATCACTCATTATCCTCACCCTGAGTGCAGTCTTGGCACTGCGACACATTGACGCGCTGGGTGTGAGGGTTGTACGTCCCGTTGGGGCAGCCATACTGCTCGGCGTACTCTGTCCCCTCCGGGCAGTAGAACCCAGGAGGACAGACGTCGGTCTCTGTTGGCTCTCCGCCTAGGAGAAGGAGGAAAGTAAATGGAGAGTGTCATAAGAGCAAGAGTTGCCAGACATTGTTCCTAATCTCAATCATAATCACACCAGCTATCAGACAAAGCTCAAAAACTCTGCCAACTTCTTGCAGGCTAAGGTCTGATCTTTTTGCATATTTTTTTATTTTTGCTGCATCACTTTCACCATAACAGATGTTCATAAAGATGCAGAGAATCAAGATATGAGCAGGACAGTGATTTGTTTCAGTCAGGAGTGCGTCTGCTTCACGATCAAAAGGACCCAGGTTCAATTCCCCGAGTCTCACTGAGCAATGTTGTGTGTAATCATTCCGTCCCCTCTAGTGAGGGCCAAAACACTCTGTCCCTCGGTTAGGACATTAAATGGAGGTCCCGTGTGTGAGTTAGTCATGACGTACACACATAAAAGATCCCACTTTACTCATTCATCACAGAGAGTGGGGCGCTACCCCAGTGAAATTGTCCAACTACCTAACCATACAAGAAAATGGGCAATTGAAACAGAACCCTTGTGGTTCTCCCAGGTGACTACTGCAGCAATAGTCCGCAAATGGTATCAATAAGGCACATTGTGCCATACGTTTGAGTGAATGATCGACTGACTAAACGAACAAATGAACGAACGAATGAACAATATGGATGAATGAAGGGATTAACAAGAAGGGAAGACACTTACCCAGACAGTAGTAGCCAGGGGTGCATGGGGTGCACTGGTCAGCTCGCGACAGGTTGGACAGGGGGGAGAAGGTTCCGGCCAGGCAGGGGTAGCGGTCAGGGCTCGGCGTCTGCAGAGGGCAGTAGTAACCCGGCCTGCAGGGCTGGGGTGGGTTGACGGTTTCACCTATTGGTCAAGCAAAGAGTGAGCCATTGTTGGCAGAGGTAGGCTTACATACAGGATAGGTGGAGCAGACATGATTTACTTCATTAAATCAAGTCCTGGGGTAATTTTGCTGCAAAGCTTATTGTCATTTCATCATTGAACTAGCAACTCTCTATTTCCCTGTGCGCGCTAAGGTTAGGCTGACATTCATCAAAGTGGCACACAATCAGAAAATATATACAAATGTCCCAATTGAAGTGAAACATAAACTTTGATCTTGTATAATGTGTTGCTAACTCAAAAATCTAAAAGTGCATTTATGAATTAGGAAGGCTTTTGAAAAAGTTACTCTCCAAAATGCACAATTTTTAAAAGACAGAGAGCATAATGACAGATGCCACATTACCAATGAATCCTGTTGCTTCCCATAATACAATCAACATTTCCATCACACAAGTTTTCTATCTCTCAATCATACTATGTGTCCATGGCATACTATGTCTATCACTCCATCTCAAGGCGATTAACAATAAGGATCAGAAAGGTCAGAGGTCAAAGGTCAAACCTGTAGCCCAGTCACAGTAGTAGCCCTCCCAGCAGGGGTCACACTCCTCAGGTGCAGTCAGACTCGTTGACCCTGTGTACGTTCCGGGAGCACAGGGGTACTGATCATTGGTGATGGTCCCATTTGGACAGTAGTAACCTGGCAAAGAAACATACAAAACAGGTGGATAGTGTTAACCCCATTAATAGGACAATTTTTTTTTTTTTTTTGTGCTATAACACACATTTCCATCATTTAGACCTACTTAAGTTTACATGGGACTAGTCTTCTATGGGTTAACATCTGGCACTGAAATGCTCTGAATCAGGAATCTTTGATGGGTGCAAACAGAACAAAGTATGTCTTGACTGTGAATCAGGGATCTATTTTTTTTTTTCAATAACTGCAGATTTCTATTTGACTTCAAAGACCATTTAGTGAGGGAACAAAAAGCAATGGGAAGACTGGCCTGACTCAGATATATTCAGGAGTTCCTGAACAATATTGTGTACAGCTTTAGCACTGACCTCTATGTAGAATAAGTATATAAACAACCAAAGAATCTTGACTGCGCATAATTATTGGCTGACGGACAGTTTTGTCCTAGCAGGTCTGCACAGTTGTGGTTTTTTAATGTACCCAGGTGAGCAGCGAATCAATGAAGATGGATTCAATCAGACCACCTTTCTCTCACCATGCTACTGGATCTGTGAAACATTATTTGTGGTATTTAGACCACTTAACAAAAAGATACTGCTCCATACACTGGACTCCAAACTGCAACTAAGCATACAACTTTACATTCACTCCACATTGCAGTCAGGATACTGCAACCTGCCCAACAGAAACCATATCTAACCAGAAACACATTCAGCTTCCTGTCAAGTACCCATCCAGATTGGCTGGTCAAAGAGGAGTGTTTGAGCTACAGCCCATTTTGGTCAATGAAAGAAATAAGTGTCACAAGGGGACTTGAACCCTCAGTCACCTCAAAGAAGTCTAGTAAAGTGCACAAACCACTGGACCAAAGCATTTCTACATAACGGTGCAGCATGCTAACACCCTAACCCAACGAGTCACGCATACCTTGTGCACAGGGATGCGAGCTGTTGGTGAGCCCAGGTACGGGGCAGGAGCGACCCAGGTCACACAGCCTGCAGTTGTAGGCGTGGCCAGCGCCCTCATCCCCATTGTAGGTGCCAGGTTCGCAGAGGATGGGCGAGGTGGTGGGGGAATTCGCACTGCCAAAGGGGCAGTAAGCCCCGGCAGGACAGGTGATACACATGGTCATGTTCTCAAAACCGATGTCATCACTGTAAGGAAATATCAACAGGGCAAGCACAGAGCATAAAGTTATTGGATGTTGGAATGGATGACTCATGAAAGGTACTTGTAGTTCTTCCTTTCTCATGGCATTTCTAAGAGAGCTTATGACATTCATCAAAATTTCATGACATTGAATAGCCTCTAGTGGGTGGGGGGGGGGGGGGGGGGGAGGACATTATCAAATATTGCTCTCTATGTGAACTCCATTTCAGTAATTCTACAAATGGCGTCAAGGAGAATCAATATTTGTAGGATCTTTGAATAATCCTCATAATCAGTAACTAATCTAAATACATCTTTGAAAGGAAAGCAAACATTTGAACTGAATGGTGACATGGATCTATGTTAACTGCAGGAACATACATACATTGTGAAATAATCACATGACATTCCATAATAAGACTATTTAAAGCTCTAATAAATTCTCCTATCGGTGAAACAATAAGAAAACAAACTTATCAGAAAAGGACTGATTGCAATAAATTTTCAGCCTTCGATCTTGATGGATGTCAAGGTGTGGAATCTTGATGCTTCCGCTACAAAATAAATGGTAAAACTATTGGACATTGATAAAGCAGGAGGTCAGATCACTCACCCATAGGTTCCTAGCGGACAAGGATTCTGGAAGCCCGAGTACTGTCCAGCCAAACAGTAGAATCCCGCTGGACACGGGGTCCCGTCGGTCGAGCTGCCCTCAGGACAGTAATTTCCAGCCGGACAGGTGATGCAGGCGATAGCCTCTGAGGACTGGTTCATCCGGTCATTGTAAGTACCGCCTGGGATATTGGAAAAAAAATCACAATATAGATCTCAACGAGTTTCACTAGCATCACATCAGATGTCTATTACCTCATTCTTCTCTGAGACCTTCAAATATTTGGGTCATTTTGACTGGTGGTGGTAAGTTGTTAATGGAATGGATTTGTGTCACATTTTAGAGAGACATATTTCCTGGTGGGCTATGAGCTAGTACACTGTACATTTAGCATTTTCTTGATTCTTCTGCAAAATATTTGGGCAATCTAATGATTTTTTTTGAAAGCCCTTCATATTGATGTCAAATCTATAATCAAACCAAAATTTCCAGTTATCAATGTTAGAAAACATTGGCTTTGTTTCTTAAAAAACTTATGCATTGTGTTCAGAACTTGAGTGGAGTTGTTCCATCATGAATGAATATCCATGAGAAAATTTCCTTAATCCTTTCTGTACCAAGGGACTTTGGACATTATGAACATCATTATGAGGTTTTTCTTGCCAATCGGCACACAACGCACACAAATGGTCATATAAAGATAAAGATTAAAAGAAAACTCATGGCAGATAATGCTGTCTCCTTACTTACCAGGGCAAGGGAACCTGGTGGCATATGTGGTGCCAGTGGGACAGTAGTGGCCAGTTGGACACTGGTTGCTGACGTAGTCTGACATTCCTTCTGTGTCACAGTAGAATCCTGGAGAACATCAAAAGATAAATGTAATGTCATGAAACGGGAAGAACCTAATTGCAACATGGAAACTCAATTTCATTCCTTTTTTGAGACTCCTTGTGTCTGATCTATTTACAACTTCTTGAAAAATGATGAACTACAAAGAGAGAGAGAAAATGGCAGAAGCAGTGACACAAATTATTGTCTTAAATAGGAATGAAATGATTTAGCAATGAAGAATCAAATTACTTGCCTTTTTCCTTGAAATTAAATTGTAGCCTTGCCAGAAGGAAATCAATTCAATAATTACTAAGACAGCCATTGAATAAACTGAACAACTGCCCCACTAACGTGGTGTCAAACTTCCTCAATGTGTGTGAATTATATTTTTAAAAATATAAATACTGACTCTGATAGTTAATACTAATTCAAAAGTTGTGAGACACCAGACACCTCTGGACCCCCTTAAAATCTGAATTTCATGGCATTCACAACAAACTGAACTCATATGCAGAGTGCCTGAAATTTACTAGTCATTGCCATGGGTCCCTTTCAAATGAGAAGTCAAAACTAATTATTTCCATAAACAAACCACGAATAATTCCTCATAAAAGTGATTCAGTTCCTTTCAAATTCTCAAACTTACAGTCAGATATACGCAGTCGTATGTGTAGGCCCCTATAAGCCAAAGTATTAACCCCTTGAGGATGAACTGAAGTTGCTACAACACACATTTCCCATAGACACCTGCCTGAGTGCACTCGGGACCAGTCTTCAATGGGCTAAGTTAAAGTACATACAATGTAGCCTCACCTGGTGGGCATGCCAGACACGCCTCTTTCTCAGTCTTGGAGCCATTGTAAGGGTTGTAGGTACCCAGCGGGCACTCATACCGGTCCTTGCCGTCACACCAGCCTCCCGGCTCGCAGAGGTCCGCCTCGGGCGTGGCACTGGCGGAGCCCTCGTCGCAGGTGTAGCCTGCCTGACACTCCCGGCAGTAGAGGGAGCCCTCCGGGGACCACATGCCAGGCGGGCAAACAACCGGAGCTGTGCGCAGTGTGAGAGAATCAATCATAGAAATAAATTGTTCTTCAAACAATCTGATTCTCACTCCTGTCTACAACACATCTTACATCATCATTTTCACTTCAGAATTTTGAGTGTACAATTGTATGACTATTGCCTATAATGGTGAGCTCATAAGTTACTTTCCACCAATGTCCTTTACCAAATTCTTGTCATGCAACATAAGTGTCATTTTTACCCTCAAGTAAGGAAAAAAAAATTGTTATAGTGCATACAGTGTAATTACTGTCTGGAAAAACTCATATAATGCAGAACTTCCTTTTTTAACAAAATCTCAAGGTAATGTCTCTGATTAAAAATAAAATAGCTTCACTTGCTCCCACAAATATATAGACCTTGGATAAAAACTTTTACAGATTCTGACTTTACAAGTAATTCTACACTGACCTTTTTTGTTGTGACATGACATATTTTCTTCGAAAATCAAAATAGCCTGAATACATGTATGAACTCATCATCTGATTAAAAAGGAAATACAAAGTAGATAAAAAGTGAGCACACTTTGGGCATTCTATCCCTCATATTTACAGGAAAAAGGGATAAAAATTAAACAAAAATAACAAATTCCAGTTGCGAGAAGACTCACATGTTGGGTCAGAGCACTGGTAGCCAGCCTCACAGATGGTGCAGTTAACCTCATTGAGTCCGCTGTAGTAACCCTGAGGACAGGGGAACTCTGAGCCGTAGATGGTGGGGCAGTAGTAGCCTGGGTTGCACTGACTGCACTGTGTCTGGCCCCCGAGGGAAAACGTTCCAGCCGCACACAGCTCTGATGACCTGCAGGCAGAAAATAAAAAGAAAATTACTCAATCTTAATTTTTACATCCTTTTCAAACCTCATTTGATTCCCCTTACTACCAAAAAGAACAAACACAAGTGACAGATACACTGTGTTCATGTATATCATATATTTCTCAGTAATGCCTCAACATATGACTGCTGTGTGTTTAGGTTCATACATAATACAAAACAATAAACAGGCAAACTCTAGTACATTCATGTCTTGATCATGAACGTAGCCACTTGTCAAATTGCCCAACACCTCCTGGTTTGCAAAATTTACAATTTACAGCCAATGTAAAAGTTTTGGAATATACAGTATTGGGTGTGGATGCTATATGCAAAACATGGCAAGAAGTTAAGACTCAAAATGCATTTCATGGTGTGTACAGCTGTACGTTCAGAAAATATTGAAAAACAAGCAATAAATGGCACACTTATTTAGGAAAACCAGTTGAGAAGTCATGAGTTTCCCTTTCCACTGACAACTTTTACAACTTGTCAAATTAGCATTCAAGTATGACACATGTGTAAAACACTAAATATATACCATGCTTTATGTTTTATTTGTTTTTTAAAGGGGTGGTAATAATCAGTAACAGAAAATGAAACATAAGACATATGAAATAGACCAATTCATATCTTTTTGAAGGATTCCATGTTTTTGTAACAGTATACGGCAGGTATGTTACACAGTAACATTGCCATTGTCAAATTGTCAAAGTTGTCAATTTCATATGCCATGCATGTTCATTTATAGGTCTTGTCCTCGGCAATGTAGACTGTATTTATTGATGGAATAATATTGTTATTCTTAAAGTGTTGTTCTGTTTTTCAATATTTTCTTTTACTGTTTAACAAACTTCAATAAAGAGACAAGGATAGCAAATAAGACACCCAGGCTACTTACGTAGGTGCTTCAGTCTTGCTGTGACAGGCATAGCCGAGGGGGCAGGCAGTGCAGACGGACGCATTGCCCAGGGAATATGAGCCGTCATCACATGGCCTCTGAACAGCATCAACTGGTACAGGGCAATACCTACAACATGGTAGGAGTGAGTCAAAATACCGTGGTCATACATCTCGCCGAAGTAGATCATTCAGAAACATAAATTGGGTCAAAAGGTTCCTGAGCTTTGTATCTTCCTTATCTTTGTCATGTTATCTCTTTTTGCGAACAAAAAGAAGAGTTAAGGCAAATAAAGATTATGGAATTTCTCTCTGTATGAATTTCAAGTAAATATTGAAGTTCAATTAAATACATGACAAGAATACGATAAACAAAGTGATGCTTTTACATAAAATGAGATTTAATTCTCTGTGGTATCATGCACACACATTTCATGAATTTATATAAAAGTAGGGGAACGAAGATTCATTATATTCTGAACACAGATGACGCTAGATGATTGAATACAAAATGCTTGGACACGAGAAAAGATTTTGAACTGAATAACTCTTCTTCAGTGAATGACATATCGTCGCCTACCTAGCAGAAGGGCCCTAGCATGAAATTCCACCCCAAAATCAAATTTTTGTTCATGACACAATTTGAAAAAGATGTGAAAGCTCTTTCATAAAATGTGATCATAATTTTTTGTGATTTTTTACTTATTGAGCCTGCAGACCTCAGGGCCCTTTTCCTAAGCAGGCGATGTATCTTCAATGACTTACATTCCAGCTGGACATGCCGAACACTCCGCCTGCTGACCGGTGGAGTACGTCCCGACCACGCACGGCTCCTGGTAGTCCAAGTCAGTGCTGGGGCAGGCAAAGCCAGGTGGACACACCAGGCAAGCCACACTCCCGCTGGTGCTGTATTCCCCCGCCTCGCAGGCTCGCATGTCGGAACCGTCGGTGTTGGGGCACTCGAACCCGGCCTGGCAGCTGACACAGGTTGTGGCGTTGGTGTAGGAGTAGGTCCCCGGAAAACAATCGATCTCCGAGTTTGATCTGCCCAACAAAAAATGATAAAAATCATAATATTGTGTCATTTAACCCATTACATGGCAAGGCACTTAGCTCATCAAAGCTTTTTTACAAGCATTAGGTACGCAAGAGATCATTAAGCAGAGGGGCAAAAGCTGAGGTGTGAATTTTCTTCAATTTGTGTCCCTTTACGAAATTTGTAAGATAGCAACCGCTGATCTATAATTTAACAAACATGTCTAAAAAAAAGGGAACCATGGGACTCGAACCTGTCATCTACTGCTTTCCGGGCAGCGACACTACCTCACACCTCAAGTATTAAGTAATTGCTTAAAAATTTCCTGGTTTTAAGTTAGCAGACATATGCCTCATTCAAATATATGCCTCAGTCCAACAGAAATGTCTCAGCAACATAGTAGGGAGTGGGGGATTAGGTAATCTCTATTCATGGACAATTAGTTTCCACACTTCTGCCCTAATCAGCAAAAAAAGCACCCCAGTGTGTGGGCCAATCGGTCTCTTGCATACTTACGTTGTGTCTGTGCAGTACTTTCCAGATGTACACGGCGTGCACTCGGTGGCCTTTCCCGTGGCGTACCACCCGGGGGCGCACTCCTCCTTACCAGCCGATGTCTTATCCGGGCAGGCATAACCCGGAGGACAGTCTGTGCAGGTCGTTGACCCCGCCTGGCTGTACTGGCCTGGATATGGTAAAGAAAGAACAAGGATCTTTCTGGGTTAAACACTGGTACGGCGTTTGTTACCTTGGGTGCCCTCTTTAAGCTATATGTGCTCAGAGTGCCGATTGGCAGAGGAAATCCTATAGCCTTAATTAAACAGTGTCCAAAGTCCCTGGAAGAGAAAGCGTTAATTAAAATTCCACAATACTCCCAGCTGGACCCTGTCACTAACCATCATTACCTCAGTCTTCATTGTCTGGTTCCTACTCATACACCTGTGTCAAGATGGGCCTTTTTGAAAGTACAAACCCAGCCAGGATTTGAACCCTAAACCTTCCATTTCAGGCCAGCACCCTGGATTATGGTGTCAGTATGCCTTAATTTGTCAAACTAAGGTGTGATGAGCATGTTCTGAATATGTCCCCCTCTCTGGTCCACCTCTAATGTCATACGTTTTACAGGGAGTAAGGTCGGAAATATCAAAACAGGATGAGGAACATCATTTCATTTCTCACCATTATCACAGGGTTGAGGCGCTTGGGTCGCATCAGCACACGAGTACCCTGCATCACATTGTCGGCAGTAGGTGCTCAGAGGAGCGTCGGCGTACCAGCCACTGTTACAAGCTACTGGGGCTGCATTTGTGACGTTACACTGAAAACCTGCAAAGAATTTTTGTTTTACAGAGGAAATGATTGAAAGCATAGCTTCATCAAGTTAAACTCATGAATCAATCCACCAACATAACACAAATACATGAAAAATGCAAACAAGTATATGGGTCAGAATTTTGAACGATGTACAATTGAGCCAAAACAAGGCAAAATTTAAAAAGTAGGAAATTCTCCAAATCATTCATCTTACCTGAAAGAGTATAAGTCAAGCTTTAATATGAACCCAATTATACTAGGATTTTCCCAGAGGAACAAGTTTTTATTCACCGCTGAAGTTTACCATGTCCAGAGCAGCGAACGTCCGTGAGGAATAGTACTGCACATACATTTCAATACCATTTAACATAGTTTCCAAAGATCTGATTCAGTTCAAAATCCTAACGAAATATCTTACGGGACATGAGTACGTGATTGCAGAATATCAAGCTTGTACTCTTAACCTGTACGTAATGGTAGACAATTGATGATTTAACTAAATTCGTCATTTCTGTGGAAATATTGCTCTTCCGCTAAACACTTTCTTAACTTTACGCGCATTTTACAGAAACTCAATATTTTCACCTCTTATTTCACTATCCCGTACTTTAGTCCTCACTCCCAAATAATAATATACCTTTTTAAGATGTATCTCATCTGGGCAGTCTCTATAACCCAACAAACATAGCATAGTTTTCATCACGGAGGTTCGCATGTAGCTCACGGACGTTCGGAACAAACAAGATATTGAACAATGCAGCTCTCTTGAGTTGGAAACGCATTCTACTCACAACAAACAGCAATTTCATGTCGAGAACAAACTCCTCTGCAAAATCCTGAATAGATATTACCAATTCTCAATTATATAAGCTTGTTTATTTTCTCATACTGAGGAATCAAAGAAAACAATTTTTCCATCTCTCGTAAATGAACGTACAAACGTACGTGTAATCTCAGTGACGTAGTCCATCCTTGAGAACGATTATATTTATCAAAATTTCGTTATCATGAAGTAAATATTCAGGTCCTAAACTTGTTATATAAAGTCTACAATGCAAAATTTGCTTTTTATATAACGAACATGGTCACAGCTAAAATTATGACAAAGAATTAATATAGAAAAACAACAGAAATGTGCTAAGTTATAGAAATACGAAGTTTAGCTGGGGAGGGCAAACGAACTCGTTAGGAAGAAATCCCTCTGTGTTTGCTCCTTGTGTTACACACTGTTACTGAGGAGAATTTGTGTTATTATATTAGTCAGAAATGATAATAGGTTCGATACTGCGAAGTTTCGTCATAACAAGACACAATAAGTCCATATAACTTGGATGGATGTTTGTGACTTCGACATTATACAATATGGTTTGTTATAACAAACCTTTTGTAGCGCGTCATTTCAGAGGCTCGTTAGTCATACAGTTTGTCAATACGAAAATTGATAGAGTTCGTATAATTATGAAGCTTTTTTTATTCGATAAATGATAGGAATCTCCGAAGGTTAATCGAAAGGCTTATTAATTGGAACATGAAAAATTATGTTCACTTATCCAAATGTGTAGAAACAAGTTAACAACTAAAATCGTCCAATTTCAAAACCTCATAATAACCGTTTTCACCTAAACGATTATCAGGCCCATTCCACTTTTAGAAGAACGGACCTAAAAATAATGATCCTTAATATCTATTTTTCGAAGAACATTTCTAATAACAAACCTCCTGAATTAACTACATTTTTTTTTTTCATTTTGGAATAACAAACCTTTGGAATCTTTGGAAGAGCGAACGTATCAAAGTGCAACCTTAAACCTATTCTTAATCATTACTTTTTTTTTACATGTGTTTTCAAAGTAAGCACAAAAGCACAAACAAATTGACGATCTCTCTGCCTCTTAAATGTAAAATGAAAAAAAAAAATCTTGGAAAAAATTACAAATGAATATTGCTTTTCACTGATGAGTATAAAACAGCACCATGTGATGATAAGCGGAGGATTTGTGTTTTCATCAGACAATAATTGTATACTGCATGATTTTTGTTCGCTTGTGACGGAATTTCGATGAATAAAACACATAAACAAATAAACAACAACTTCTCCAGAGGAATTTGGTATAACGGGAGTGCACTGGCAATTCTTTTCTCTGTGTGTTGGAGCTCGATCCCTTCTCTGTTTCTCAGTCATTTTCATTCAACTGCTTCCACGTCCTTTTGAAACTTTTCCGTTTCTTATTCAACACATGCTCATTACAGACTTCTTCCGTCATTATCCTGAATGTGATTGCATAGCACATTTCGTATTTGTTTTGGTGTGTTTTGTTTTGTTTTTGTTTTCTGTTTGGTCGCAGCATGTACAGGCTATTGAGGGAATGAGAGAAAAATCGTCATGAAGGGAAAAATAAGAATGAATTAAGGCATTTAATATCATGAAAATTACAGCGAACGTCCGTTATGGAGACCAAAACTGGATGTGTTCTGTTTGAGACGGCAGCTACCATACTCAAAAGATAAACACTTAGAGCACCTCTCACTAAAAAGTGGCACTGATCTTCTTTCTCCTATCTAATCCATTGACTTATTCAACCAACGAACATCCGTGAAAAAAACGTTTTCCGTTTGTTAGTTCAGGTAAATTGAGTGCTGAACGCCATTCACTTTCGGGTATGAGCGGCTCCGTGATTTGGTAATATTTTCAACTAACATTAATCTTATGTGCAGTGATATATTTGTAATTGTTAGAAATTTCCTTTCTCGGACAGAACGTCCGTGAGCGAAACTTTCAGAACCTGTAACAGTACAAATTGTCTCCAGAACCTCATTAGAAAGAAATTTAAACGCACAGAAATTACAGGTTACGCAAAATTCCATTTTCCTATAACTTTGTTTTAAGTGTTTAGCTGTTTTTTGTATAATTAGAGGGAAAACAAGCGTAAAATTGTGAGTAAATTTTCAATTGTTTGTTCATCATGATGACATAACGCCTTAAAAATTCTGAAACTACTGCTCTAAACTCGCTGTTTACTTTGTAAAACTTTATTTGTCGCTATTCGAGCCAAAAGTTTTAAAGAATACAGGACACTTTCGGGACAAGTTATCCCTATCGGAGGGGTTGCATACGTCACGGACGTTCTCTGGAATTATCACGGACGTTCGTTCTGCTACTAGGGTCATGTTCCAGGACGGATAACTAATCGGCAGAGAGTACCTAGCCTTCCTAACTCTTTCAAAAAATTGAAAAGGTATTATCAATGCAAATTATAAGAAATTTGACATCCTTACAACATATGTATTGCTCAGAGGGGGATCAGGAGGTGAATTTTCAGAGAAAATATTAATTATTTGCTTGGTTTTTGATGAATTTCATGGTCCAAAAACTGCGGACGAACCTGAGCCCGCTCCAAAAATGGCATGCAGCTCCTCGGCTAGAGAGCCAAAGGTAAAATGCACCTTCGCCATCAAAGCAAGATGGTGTCCCACTCGAAAACGTTTTAATCAACACGGACGTTCTTTTTTTCTTGGAGGTTCGTCAAAAAATATAATTTCGGTTCCTATTTGACAAAGGATGGACAGAAACTCAAAACAAACATATTATCGTGTTGCTAGATCTTAGTTGATTACGACTCAGAACAATATCGCCAATAACGTTTCATGGGCTACGATCTTTATTAGAAAATAGCGGAAGCACGTCCGTGACGAAGACTGAGTATAATTTTGCATAAAAGAATATTACGTCCCATGTACAGCCAGCAGACGTACAATTTTTGCAGGATATGTTCATTAGGTGGAACACCAAATTTTCGTATACGTTACAGTTGGGACGACAAAGTAGAATTTGCAGCAGCGATAGAAATAAAAGCATGACGGACGTTCGTCTGTTTAGGACTTTGATATTTTAATTGTTCTCTGTAATTTTATACGTGCTCATAAAGTTCTTATAATTTTGTGGTACATACCCATGATATGTCAGATCCAGAACATGGTCAGATATTAGATGCCACGTACCATTAAAAATGCACATCATTAGTTTGAAAAACAAAAATTATTGTGAAAATAGCGTTTTTACCGTATTTTTACGCTTTAAGTCCTTGTGAAATGAAAAATATCAGGCAAAAGTCAACCAAACCATATATTTCCTGAAAGGAAATTTACCAATCTTTGAGATGACATGAAAAAATCTGGTTTCTTAGATCATCCTGGCGTGTTCTAAGGGAAAGAATGTCATAAGGTACGAAAATTGGCAATTGTACATCGTTCAAAATTCTCACCCATATACAACGACGAATGCCTTAACAAATAGCATTCACAACATTATGAAAATAGCATATTGTTGACGCAGAAACACACTCTAATGAGAACATGCAAGATACAAACTGCATCCACAGTAACATTATATGTTTCTATTCTCAAGTCACACAAAACATGATTAATTGTGATTAATTCCAAGATTTTTGCACATGTCTTTGAACTCAGAAATTTATTAAACATAGTGCCATGAAGCAGTGAAAGAAAATTTAAAGGCAGCTGATCGTCATCCCTAATGGTACGTAAACTCCGAACGACCGAAGTTTGTGCATGCAGTTGCGCAATGCCAGACTCGGTGCTATACCCATAAACGTGTGGGACAATGCTGCCACTGAGACATGTGTGTCTGTGTGCGTGTGTGTGTACGCATCATGCACAAACACTGTCCCCACGAGCTGATTGGATGATTGGAGGAGAGAGGCCAGAAGACACGTGGCTCTTTTGGCCTCTCTTCATGCGCATGCGCACTGAGAGTGTGCGTCCATTCGGAAGCTCTCGTGGCTCGCTCGGACAGCCATTTTGGGTTAGGAGATTAGCACAGAGAGCTCTCTTGTATCCTAGCGTTTGGTCACTGACCCATTGAGCCAGCGCTATTCTCATTCGGGGTCACTACATTTGATACAGAATGGGGGAGGCAGCGTGTTGCGTTCGTCTCCGTGCCGCACAAACCACTCGCCACGATTGAGTGCCTTTAAAGTCCTTCATGCATTGGGCTTCTCATGACCACTTAATTGCCAAGAATCGATAACATAAGGGCTTACAAAAACTACCATAATCATGAAGAGATTATAAAAAAACACATATGAAAACACAAACAAGCAGGCAATAAAAAATTGTAACACATGATCATAGTACAGTATTTCCTCATCCATTCTGTATGTCTAAATGGAAGCAGTTCTTTCTGCAGGTTAATAAAGCTAGACATTTTCTATGAAATTGATAAGCCCAAAACACATACCAACCCTAGTGTTCTTGCATATAACCTTAAAGCAAACAAAGGCATTTAACATATTTATTTTGACTGTAATGAGGGACGTAATGCAAATCCTTCACTTAAAGTTGGTTCTCTAATAGACAAGCTCTGACTTTTGGCGGAGCTTAGGGTCATAGCATATCGGTTAGAATCAACACGGCTCCAGGATCTGAACCATGATCCTGAATGATAAAGCAGTCAATATTTGTTTTATACTTGAAACAATACTAACTACGAGCAAGTGATCACTAATCATAGTTACTCTTATGCTGTGCACAGTGACTAACACACACGGATCAATTGTGTGCATGTGTGAAGGGGGATGTCTTGTTCACACTTGTAATCAAGCTTTAAAATATTTGTATTGTGAACAACCAATTTCAAGCACTTCACGGTCCATGACACCTCTTTGTCTTTCACATCACTCAAAATTTTCCTGCCTCTTGTAATTGGCCAATCAGAGGGCAAGAGTCTAAAAGTAAGGTGGGTGTGAGTCAAAAATCTGAAGACAAACTGTACCTGCAGGGCAAGGGGAGCAGGAGCTAGCCTGCCCGAGGGAGTAGTAGCCCGACGTACACTCCTGGGCAACGGTGGAGGTGCACTGGTAGCCCGGAGGACACTCCAGGCAGCTGGTGGCATTAGCTTCGGAGTAGTAGCCCTCGCGGCAAGCCGTCTGTGAACCCGCCAGTGGGGTGCAGTAGTAGCCCGCGGAGCAGGAGTAGCAGTTCACATCTGAAAGAATTCAAGTTGCAAAAACCATAGGTTTACTTGATGTGTGTGGAAGAGGGCAAACACATGATGTCATCTCTGATTATCAGAACATTCTGAGTGTAACGACCACCTGTCCACAGAGACCTCAAATTTGGATGCCAATTGCAGCTTTCTATTAAAGTAGAATCAGTTTGGATTATGTCACTTTAAAGGGACTGTACAGAAACCACTCTATGAAATGTTAAAGAGCATACAATTCTAAAGAGAATCAAATGTTTATTTGATGAAAATTGGTTTTGAAATGACTGAGATATCTAAAACAAAGGTAAAACAAAGAGATCCTAATAGAAGTCGTGGCCTGTCAATTTTATTAGGATCGCTTTTTTGGACATCTCAGCCATTTCAAGCCCAATTCTCATCAAATAAAAGATAAATCCTTCTTGAAATTACCTGCTCTTTCATATTTCATAAGAGATTTCTCATTATCTCACAAAAACAAAAAATGTTACAAACCTGAATCTTCACCTCAACCAGTACTGTTCAGTCCCTTTAAGACCACTTTTCTATTATGGCCACTTTTGTCTATTTTCCCTGGGCAGTCTTTAGAACCAAAGGAAGTCAAAAATGTATGCATCATTACAAAGTGCTGAATATTGGGTGCAGCTTACTCTGTATCTACGGCAATGAAGGGCAATTTGCCAGTCAGTTCCAATAAAACCTCAAAGCGAGAATTCTTTAATTTGAAGGAATCATCTGATATGCCAATGGAAAACCCTGGCAAGTCACAGCCAAGTCACTGGACATGAAAAGGGTTAACCACTGAGCTAAGATGAATGCCAGCGATACCATGGCAACAAGCAGCAGGTGCCTCTGTAATTATTAATGAGTTTCCCATTAACCCATTGAAGACTAGTCCTGAGTACACTCGGACAGGTGTCTATGGGAAATGCATGCTATAGCACAGTCAGTCTGTCTCCAACAGGTTAAGAAATAACTGTGGGATTTGTCGAAGATACCTATAGTGAGGAGATATACAGAGGGTCTATTTCACAACTGGCAAGCTACATTGTATATTGACGGAAAGTCCACTGTCTCTGTACATTTGAGTGTGTGTGTATGACAAGTGTTTTTGCCTTAGCCAAGAGCTAAAATGGCAGCTTGGTGGGGCCTGTGAAATGTCTATAAAAGTTTCAGAGTCCTCATAGGTTGCAAACAGGTTAATGTTGTCTTCAACTATACCCACCTCCTATGGGGCTATACTGGCCGGGCTCACACTGTGAGGCTGATGAGTTGGTACAGCTGTGACCTGCTGGGCACTGGGTGCAGTCGGTGGTGCTCCCAGTCGAGTAGGTTCCTAGGATGATGGAACAAAAGAACAGACAGACAAACTATCACCATGACTGTCTAAGATGAGGGAGGGTGTGTATCCACAGAGTTTGATTTCATTTTATTTGATTTTATAAACAAAACATCAATGATCACATGAGCTCACAATCAAAATTAGAAATAAATATGAAGACTTATGGTAGCAAGTTCTATAAGTTGTTTTGTGTTTGGAATCTACACTTTACATGACCCAGTGGTCATAAATGACTAAAAAGAACAAATTACCAGAAAGGCTCAATGTCTTTCAGTAAAAGTCCTTAAAAAAGGATTAGGCAACTAGGATAAAAGGCCTGCAGCTGCCGCAGGACTTGAACCAGGGACCTTGTGATTGAGAGTCTGCAGCCTTAACCATTGAGCCACAATGGCTCCATAGAGAGTCAGATATTGATTCATCATTTGCTCTTGACCGTCACACTGATTTGTAGTCTCCAATTTCTCTATGGGGTTCATTAACACCTTAAAATCAATGCAACAAATGAAATGCAATCACTCTAAAAGACTTTCTTTAAAGGGATTTTATTCATCTTCATTTTTGTGAAGTTCTATCAGTGAGCTCTTGTGAAAGTTTCACATTTAAACTTGCCCTCAAAGTCAGAAAAGCATGTCTTGTAATCAGGACGCGACATTTCCTCTTTTTTTTGTGGAGGCCAGTTTAGGGACAATGAAATTTCTTAATGTGACATTTTGGTCGACCGACAAGAAGAGATAATGTAGTGGCCTGAAATAATAGCAAATATGACAATCCATCTTGAATCTTAGTTGCCCCACAATCCACCAAAAGACACTTTTTTTTTCTAATTTGGTGACCTGACATCAATTTTTAGTGGCCCAGGGCCACCAATTAGGGCCATCTAATTGAACTACTGCCACACTAAAGTCTCCCCATATTTATTCCAGGTACATATGAAATCATGTTCCTGTTATTCATGGAACATATTACACCTTGAGAAAAGAAATTTTCATTCTCTGCAAATGAGTATAAATCTAAGAGTGCTACAAAAAATCAAGTACATGTAGGGGTAATACCTGGGGGGCAGTCCTCAATGGTACTGGTGGTAGGGCACCTACTACCAGCGGGGCAGCTCAGACACACCCCACCCCCTAGGAGGGCATACTCCCCGCTGACACAGTCTGTAGGGTCTTGGGTGGGGTCTGTGCACGCCTTGCCCGCCGGGCAGGGGACACAGTCCGTCTGGGCACCGTTGGTGATCTCATTGTAGCCGCAACGGGTGCAGTTGTCCGAACCAAGGGGGGCGATGTAACCCTTAGAGCAGGCAACAGGTGTCTGGGAGGGGTCAGTGCAGGAGTGACCCTCTGGACAAGGGATACAGGCTGAAGCAGCAGCACCACTGGAAAAAAAAAATAGATAAATAAATCCACAAATAAAGACAAGAAATTACGCACTTATCTGCATATAAAACACAAACCTCAATAACAACTAATGACCATTCAATAAAAGTTGTTAGAATTCACATATTTCGCAGACCTGGGACATATTACACGTATGTACGTCTCTTATTCTATGCATAAAACCTCATTGTAAAAATGTACACGTACAATATCATATTATTTCAAAGTTAACTGTAGACAATATCAGTAAAATAAAAATGCCATGATAGCACAAAAGCATTTAAATCAATGACCATTAACGAGGACGATTAATCATATTTACATGTATTTCATAAGTTGGAATTCATCAATACTATGCTGTCGAAATTTAGTAAACTCAATTCACTTTTACATTTTTTTTTCAAACTTCAAAAGATGATCATGATGGCCCCAAGTTATTAGCACATGTTGCAATTATCATACTTACAGGAAAATAGGGCAAATCTAACTACATGAAAGTTGGGAGCATGCATGTGAAATATGAATACAAAAAATGACATGTTTCATGTTTCATTTTACAAGCCCCAGGCTCAACACTAATTTTTTTTTTCTCTGTGGGCACTATCAGGACACAAGATCTTCAAGTATGAAATTTTGTCAGCAGACCAAAAAAGAAAAGTAGTTGCCCAAAACGAAATAAAATATGATTTTTTTTTTTTAGATGCCCGATTGGTTCACCAAAAGCTACACCGTAATAGCCTTTTTGAAAATTTGATGGCCTAACATCAACTTTTGGTTGCCCGACATCAATTTCAGTGGCCCTGGACCACTGGGCCACCTACAATTGTATACTGCCAAGCCCTGCAAGTCTCGCAGTGTACAAAATAACCACATGCCTACATAATACTTGTTGAACTACATGTAATAATGGTACATCATAATGGCACAGAGTTCAGCAAACCAACATTTCCTCCTGTAGTGAAAACACTAAACAGCTACAACAGGAATAATATTCACAAAGTACAGACATGCAAGGATATCGAAGTGCATAACTTGACATCGAAGTACCTTGACAATGTACAGTACATCAGTACTGATTGTTGCTTGCAAATAAAATGGGTCTTGATCATGATCAACATTATTTCCCCCTATTAGAAGTTGTATCTATCACAGTTTTGACTTTTATCCAGTCTATTACAGCTCAGAAAAGAATGGGAGAATCAATCAAAAAACAAAAACATTTTTATGACAAACAAACTTCGTGTAGATTGCATGAAAATTTGTCCAGCTCATAAACATTAGATTCTAAGGTACACTACTATTAAAGCACAAAGAACAATCCACAAAGAAAAAAAAACTCCATCCATGGAATTATAACAGTACTTGCATGATGTGAATTATCTTCTGCTACGCAGCTATTGCAAAAAGCGTGTTTAAAAACATTGTCTCCCCCCCCCCCCCCTTCTCTCTTTCTGGTGGCTTCAATACAATGCTTGACTGCCCTCGACTTCAATTGGGAATTTGCGATTACGCACCAGCGGTCTGACCACACAATAGCCCAGTGTGGCCTCTCTATAACTACCATTAAACTGTTGATCAGTGCACACATTCCCACACAATGGAGTGCTGCCTAGGCTACTGAAAATAATGAAGCACCCTGTTTGCTTGCATCACAAGAAACTTAAATCAAACCATTTGATGAATGGGCTGGGCAAAGTTGCACCCTACTAAAAAGTACATGGCTTTAGTAAAGAAACTTGAAAGAAGAGCATATAAATCAACTACATTAAACATATCACAGGAAGTACACTATACTACATTATATTTTGATTTTTCATTGACAAATAGCTACACATTGTATGCAAGATGGGAGGTTGGAACATTGTTGCATGAACTCTCTTTAAGCTCATTTAACTCCATTGTACCATACTAGTTGCAATAAATTGTATGTGAATAAATATTCACTGGCTAACCACGATTTGAACGAACAAAAACAACATCAAAAAGTTCCTCAAACCTTATAAATCACATTTTCATATCTTTTATGGTTTTTCACAGATTATTATTTGCTGTCAAATCATGGCATATTGAAGCAAAACAGGCAGATTTTTCCATCAAACTTAAACTTACAGGCTGGGGCCAATCATTGGAAATTCATGGAAGGTTGCAATGATTACATTCAACTTCATAAACAGCAGCCAAGAACCAACTTCTCATTTGTGGCTATTGAAGCAGTTACTAAGGTAACCACGACTGCTATAACTTCCAGTCACTGCAAACACCTAACATGCAGAATGGGTCCCATATCCTAATTATCCTCTGAAGCGAAATCAGTTCACATAAAACTGTACATGTACACACAAAAATCCCACATCCCCATGGTTTCTCCACTGAATCTGATACAATGTAATACTGTAAAAGTGGAAATTTTCGCTGTGTTAAAATTTTCACGCATTTCGCGCAACCAGAAGCTACCGCGAAAATAAAAGCACTCAAATATTTTTGTTTGCCATATGTTCCTGTAGCGGATGTCTTGATGCCGCGGAATTAAAAACACGCGAAACTCTTCTTACCGGGCCAAGTGTGAAAAATTAGTCGCGTGAAAATATCCACTTTTACAGTGGACTGAATGACAGTTCACCCAAAAGAGAAATCAATTTTGACAAAACAAGATTTAAGCAAACAAGAATATAATTTGAGCACATACATGTACAAGTGTACTCACACAACAAAACTTACGAAGAAAAAAAAATACATAGGTTTGTTTAAAAAATCATAGTCACTGTGAATTGCTGAACAATGGCTCTAATGAAATTACTATAAAAAAAAAAAATGGCCATCTTTCATTAAGTGACTTTCTAGCCCTCTACACTCATCCCCAGGAAAAGATGGCTTAAAATATAATCGTATACTAACAGTGTCCCTCTTCACCAAGGTGTATAGGTCCAACAGCTGGCAACATCAGGGTAATAATATTTGAGCTGATCCTGCAGGTACTCTACAGCAGCATCAATACTGAACAGGCTACTTGTAGGTTCTATAGCCACATGAAAATATTTTTACTTTCTATCATCAAATGGAATATATGTACTGTCTGCATAAAACTGCTGCAGTACAGATGTATTTCACTTGCTGTAAATACACTGTACATCTCACTAATTTTTCCTTTTCCAAGTATCAACAGTTAAACATTTCCTTACAAAACTGCTCTACAGTAAAACGTCTTCTAAAAGAGTTCAAAATTCATCTTCCACCATTTGGAATTTGCTAGCAATATATCAAAAGGGTCTACAAAAAAAAAAAAAAAAAATCATGTCTGGCTGATGTGATTTGCCAGGATAATGATTTGTTTTGGAGTATTTTGAGATCAAAGCTTTAGTAAAATGTCACAACTTTTCATTAGATTTATTTTGTATTTTAAAAGTTTCTTCAGGCACTTCGCATTCAAAAACTGGTCCTTTTGAAGAAAGTCTTTTTTTTTTGTTCTTTTTTCTCTCAAAGATTCTTAAAGGGAAGCAGTCCTGAGATTTTCACTGTACTGATAATTAAGAAGAGTAAAAAATATTAACTTTCACCAATTTATACGCTTGGACATCAAAAATTGTCTCCGTACGCGATTTTTGAAAAATAATTCCTGCAAGCGATCGTGAAAGAGCTGGCAAAAAGATGCTACGTAGTGCATGCCCTACTCACCAAGTTGACAGCCGTGCCTCTAAAACCAATTTAAGTGTTCAAATGATTAGTTGCAATTTCATCTTATAATGTGAAAGTTTGTGGTTTTATAATTTCAAACAAAATATTTCAAGCGTAGATATATATAATTTACGAAAAATTAATATTGTAAACATAAATTTATATGTATTTTTAAACCAAATATACCATGAACTTGACATCAAATAGGCACGGTCGTTTTCTAGCTTCCGTCCGTGTTGCATACTTCTTAGCGTAGAAACCACTCTCGCGCGCAAATCCTTACCATACCAATACACAGTACACTCGATCGACTCCGTCCAGTCGATTTTGGCATTCAAACCGAAGATAACCTGTGCATGAGAGAGTCGAATTCTTCAAAGAAAATATTGTTTGTATCTCAATATTTCTGTAAGTAGTCAGATAATCGCCTTTCCTCGAAAAAAAAAAAATATGACGTGAGCCGGGAAGGGTAAACACAGGGGGTCGTAGGGATATGATTTCGCTCCACTTTGCCATGCACAGGCTTTCAAGCGGGATAATGTAAAAAAGTAGGAATAAAGTAGGAAGAGAATCTCTAAAAAAGTAGGAAAAAGTAGGACATGAGAGGGAAAAAGTAGGACATTTGAGAAAAAAAAGTAGGAATAAATCAGGACATGTGCAGACTTTTTGGAGTAGTTTTCGTCGAGACTCACCAGAATCCTTGATGTCACATGTAAATCTTAATTTGTACTCACAACCCTGCTGCCTCAGCCTCACTTTTGCTCCTGGGAGAACCTAAAAAATACAACAAAGGCAGACATTCCTTAGAACAATGTCAGGAAACAAACAGAAATGCATGTTCAATCGTACAGGCAATATGAATCTTGATCACTTACTACAATACTTGCATAGAAAAGACATCATTCTGTGATTGACAAGAACACCTACCATATATGTGACCCTGCATTGCAACACCAACAAAAGTCGCTAGACATGGATTTTTAGTTAACAGCAGATTCTGAAAGAGCAAACTTTAAGCTTCAAAATGATGTATGACTCAATTCAACTGGACTCTCCTAACCTATCCTAATATTGGAATGAAAGCACACACTCTGGAAAATGTGAACTGAGTATAGGGGCTCTGAAGTATAGCATCTATTCAAGCACTTTATCTTTATCAAGCAGTGCTAGCTCTGCAATGAATGGAACAAGTAACAGGATGTTAACCGATGGAGCAACAACAATGCAGAGATTAACAGATTAATCTGTGCATGCTTTATTAACACATTCTCTAGATGATCAATGCCAACTTTCAAAGTAGTAGCATCATCCTTTCTAAAGTTATTGGAGTTGAAAGTTAAGAGTATGGACAGGTTTTTTTTTTCAATGAAATGAAAAGAGGACTCTATGAGAAACACCTAATCACACTATTCTGCCAAAAAGTTGTTTTATGATCCCAAACTTTAGTATAATATAGAAGAAGACTTGCTCTTTTAGAAAATATGAAACACTCAAGATTGGCTGGGTTGGCCCGTATTACCTATTTTCAGTCCTAACATAAAATCAGTATGTGCGACTTATTGTCGGTTGGTTTTGTGATGCACGGTCACATAATCTTATCATCCCACAAAATATATCTTAAACATTCCATGATGTGTAAGTTATACACTAATGCCAAAGGTACGCTATACACTTCCATAATTGAAAGATGACATCTTTTATCTACATTCATTTGAATGTTTTGAAGTTGTGAAGATATGTGTTTCATTTCAAAATGTGAAAAAAAGAGTGGAAATAAGGATATTTGACAAAAGCAATCGAAAACAAAAATGACACTTTTATCTCCATTCATTTGAAGTTGTGAAGATATGTTTCATTTTTAAGTGTGAAGAAGACTGGAAATAAGGATGTTTGACAAAGCTATTCAAGTGATGCTCAAGACAAGGTTAGTATGCTTTCAAGTTCCAGCTGAATGACCGTAAGATAAGCAATAGACTAACTTTCTAAGAGACCTTCAATTTCAAATACATGTAAGCACGTAACCTGTATTCAAACATTTTAAAATAACAGGAGAATTTAAACAACTTATATGTAGCGGTCAGTATTAGTCTCTGAAAGCATGTGTTATCATAATTTCTGGCAAGACATGCATGAGGAATGGGTTGTCTCATGACAGTGAGGCCTTACGAAGTAAAATTATACCTACCAATGCATCAACATCTTTATTTTGCAAATCCTGGCCCACTACAAATCTACACACTCAAATACTGTGAGTTTATGTCACAGTGTCCATCACTGAATTTCCAGAGATATAGATTACCTTGGTATTATCATGTGATATAGATGGAAACATAAGGCAAGCTCAATTTGAAACACTTTAACCAACAGAACACAAAACATCCAAGGAGAGAGAGAGAAAAAAACAAACAAACAAACAAATACTTTACATTTCAGTATCAATCAGGGAAATGTAGTATTGTCACATGTAGAGTAACAGAAGACTAATATAACCAAATGACTCCACTTTACAAAATGTAAGGAGCATATATGCACATCTGTTTTTGGTTCCTTATTGTCTGTGGTCTTACTGACTTTATAGGCAGCAAAAATGACTATTTTTGATAATTTTCTGTAGATAACAAAAATAAATCAGTTTTCATTTCTATGGTGTTCTGTAGATGCTAGATTCCATGTATTCTTGAATGAACTTACATTTGTTAATCTAGAAAGAATGGTAGAAACTTATCATTCTATACTTTCCAGTGACTTCTTACTGTTTGCAATTCTTGCCAAATTCACCGCAGATAGTTAATAATTCTTTACATTCAACTTCATTTCAGCTCATCATGAACCTTTTTGTTGAATATACATACAACTTTTTGATCTTTTCAGGAAGTTTCTCCATTTTGCAATATTATTCCAGGCACTTTTAAGCTCATTCAATATTCTTGAAATCAAATTTCTTCATATAATTTTGAGAATATCATATCCTTCAGCCTTTGAAATTTTACAAGGCTAAGGTTCTGCTTTTTATTCTCCAGATATTTTGCTGGCTCAGTATTTCAGCTTGTCAATTTTATAAACTACTCTTTACAAGATCTGCGGAATAAACGGTGACTGTCATTATCATTTAAGTCCTTGCTACAGTAGCTTCTCTGATTTCTCAGAAAATTCCAATTAACAAACTTTTTTGGCCATTTACGCAAATACACACTAGATGATCTGTATTCATATATTTACCATGCAGTTCTCATCCCCCTCCCTTAAATACAGTGTATTTGTGCCCTTTCAATTTTGATATTCTCCATTGTTTTTTTTTTTTTTTTGGTTTTGTTTTTTTTGTTCCATTAATTTTTCTGCAAGTTGTATCCTCCAAACTTAACTGTTCTTGGCGATTCAAATTCAACATTCACACACTTGCTATTATTTGTAGAATTAACATTCATTAGCTTTCCTGATTGTTTGAGGTTTTTTCAGGTATGCTTTAGATGGCTTTTCTCTCTATATTTCTGATAGTTCTGTGTCTTCAGGAAATGGACTTCAACGTCTCATGGTTTCAACTTCAATCGCTTTAAACAATGCTGAAATATTGTTTTTGTGTTTGTTTTCCATGAAGTTCCTCCATTTCCTGCTTTCTTCTAAGTTCTTCGAGGTAATGTATGTCTTACATGTGATACAATTCAACCTCTTCAACAATACTTGTAAGATGTAAAAAGCCATCAAGTTTAAGATTGTCCATGAAGAAGCTTCTGCTCTCCTATTAGTCTTTATCTTTCAAGATGGCTGAGTAATTACTGTTGTTCTCATTCCTTGTTCACAATTTGTGGGATCTGTTAAATACACATTTCTCCCTGTTCATCTGATTTTTCAGCAACTACGGTAACTTTCCTCAACTACTTAACTTCAGGTGAATCAAGCAAGATTTCTAGTAGTCGTAAATCTACCATCTGTCCCTGATTCAAATGGATATCACAAGTCATGTCTCATGTTAAAGCTCGTAAGTCTTCAGAGTTTTGACTTTTGACAAATTTGGCAACTTACATTTTCTTTTCTTGAACTCTTACCAAAAGATCAAACTGATGTCACCAGAGTGCTTTTGACTTAGCCTCAGTAATATGCAAGTTTCATGCAAATGGGTCCCTATCAATTCATGCTTTCTTGGGCACTACTCATCCTCACATCAACCAGATCTAGCTCCTGTGGTGAAAAACTTACTTTCAATTAAGTTTGTCATTGTTAATTATTATCAAAACATATAGTATTGAAGGATTTCAGGCAAAGGGAATCTGAAGGTGTTGTTTCTTTTTTTAATATGACCTTTACGATTTACGTGGTAAATCATATTTTAGCAAAGGAAATTTCTGGTTTCTGAGGATTTGCATGCCAGCACATGCATGAGACATAATATGCTTGAACGCTACATCAATTAAAACTGGCTGTAGGTGGCATTTTTTCCCACAGTTGTATTCTTTGGAAGTCACATGTCAAATTCTACCTTTAAGTATATGGCAAGCTTACCTGGTAATTTTGTGCAATGATGAGAGCTGGTAAAGCACTGCTCCAAGTCCTAGGCTGCAACAGTATCAGTGGTATCATTCACAAAAAGGTCTTCACAGGAGCAAAAGCTGAGGCTGGCAGCAGTCTTGTGGTTGATTGGTTTGTGTTATCCCTCTTTCATGTTGACGATAGAGGCTCTTCCCATCGGTAAGAATCTGCAACTAGAGTCTACTCATCATTTCTGAATATCAACTATTCAAGTAGCCATGCACATTTTTTTTTGCGGGGTTTTTCACCAAAAAAGTAGGAAAAAGTAGGAAAAAGTAGGATTTTGAGCAAAAAAGTAGGAAAAGTAGGACAAGCAGTAAAAAAGTAGGAAAAAGTAGGAAAAGTAGGATCACTTGAAAGCCTGCATGCATGTCCAGTCGGCACTGGCAGCAGCTAGCTAGCTCAGTGGCACTGTACTGCAGTCCAACCCCGGCTGCAGGCCCACGGTAAATTAAACATAGCTAGCCACTTTCCTTACCTCTCTACGCTTTTTTCCCTCGGTTTTCTTCGAAGTCGATGCTCGAGGTATTTCTGTTTTATAACTGATGTGGGGGAGCAAATGGTCAGGATTGCATCTGGTTTCAGGAGTTTTCTCGGTTTATAACCGAGGGCCACAGCCTGCCGGTCCACGTAAAAACATCGCTTCACAAATTGTCCACGCACAGGTAGGTCACAACACGATTTCGAGATTTTGTAGGCCCTAAGTTTCTTATGTTCGGCATCGTTGTACCGATATTTCCCAGCCACACAGCTCACCTTTCACGATACTTTTGTTGGTCTGGGACGGAACAAAGGATATTCCTGGGAAATTTTCTGCACGATTCGAGCAAAACTACTGATGTAAGATAGCCTGACCAGACGACGCTGAATGCATGCGATCGCCCCTGTAGTGTACTAGCAGGCCTGTGTAGAATCGTTTCTACCTACAAATATGTACACTCTGTACGTACTATATATAGAACATGCATGAGCGGCGACAGGTAGGGCTGCAGCTGCGCTTGAGACTGGAAAAGTGCGAAGGGCAAACCGCGTACGGGGTGCGTACGCGTATCTACCGTAGATCTATCATCTAGTTGTACCGTCCACACGTGCGAATATAATACACAATACATACACACACACACAAACACACACACACACACACACACACAACGTAGAAACAATGTCAAATACGAGTCGGAGTAGCCACCGACGTCTTCATGCATCCGGGTAAACTAGGGAGCGTACGGATAACGAGCAGAACACGGCTGGGAAGAGTTGTGCATCGACGACGTATGACTCTCCGCCAAGACTTGCTCATTAGCATATTCACCATGCAGAGTCACACTTTTTCAACCAAAATGTACGAGCTTATTTGGTGATTTTAAAGTTTGTTTTTGGTGAAAGTAGTTCATTGGAGGTACCAACAACAACATATTTTTTTAAATTTCGTGAGGACTGTGTCCCTTTAAACCAAAAGCAGCCTTTCAGTCACTGCTGAGTTGAGTTCAGTTCATTCGCTATTAATGCATTCAACATTTCATATCCTACATTTGATAAATGTTGTGACAGTCCAATCATAGTTATATCACTGCACTCAATTTGCTAAATTGCACCTAACCAGACGAGCTTTTGATATCCACCTACTACATAATCATCAAATATACCTTGTACACATTCAATGATAGAGTCTGCCAAAACAGACTAATCCTGCAGCAATGAGTGGCAATAAACTCATCAAATACTGTGATCTACAGTTTGTATAATGCTAGTCTCTGAGCCATACTCTGTTAAAAACCATTTAGAGACTATTAAATGTCTGCTTCATAACCTGAACTCATATCAGTATGGAGAATGGATACAAACACCTTTATAGACACATGATAATTTATGAGCCTTTTTAAATGCTCAATCTTAATAATTATAGTTACCATGACAACTTCCATAATCTCTTAAAATCTGATGCTGCCTGGTGAATCAGACTACGACACATCCAATACTCTAAGGCTGGGCGACAGCTATCCGTCACTGTAAATTAATTGCATTGTCTATTAATGAGGTTAGCTTGCTCAGCTTTCGCACAGCCACGAGAAAAAAAAATGCAATATTCAGTGGCTTGATCAATTCTTTTTTGAAATAATGGAATAAGCCAATATGATGGGAAAAGTGTTGTATCTGCAAACACTGTACCAGTATTGTCAGGGATTTCGATCAAATATTTACCAATGTCTGGACTGCATGTACGTACAGCAGTAGTTGGCACATAGTCAAATAAAAAATAAAAGTGTGACAACACAAAATGAATCAAGTACAGACAGGAAAAAATGTTCTTAGTATCAAGAAAACTCCACACAATTGGTACTGCAAATATTGTACATCCATCATAAAACTGTGAATTTAATCCATCCCCTCTCCAGAAGTAAGCATTGAATTCTAAGAAATCAGTTTCAAAAGGGTATTGGGCAAATTACTGTATGTTAAAAACTATTGCAAAAGAATAAATATTTTTAAGAGGCAAAACCGGCTGTTATTTTTGTTGTAGATATGTGAACAAAGAGATTGCAATCAGTCATCAGAAAACCTTGTGAATCTGTGTATTTAACCAAGACAATGTTCTGCTTTTAATTTTTTTTTTAATATTAGCAACAAATTGCTGGTTTAAATTAGAAACTGAAAACACTGAATAATGTGTACTTTGGATTATCCCAACCTTGTTTGATAACACTGAAGATGAGAACGTCTTTGTTATTGATGGGTAATACGAGTCTAAAAAAAGGACTCACCTCCAAACACATACAACAAGGTATACGGATACAAATGTTCTCAACCCTTCAAACAACACATAATGTTCTCTAGTTCCCTTTCCACGATACTTATTGACCATACCTGTTTGAGGTTTCAATCAAATGCTTTAAAAAAAAAAACGACTACAACTTCGAACCGACCATTAGCAATTTGACAGAAGGTCGACCAACTACATCTACATAATGGTAACCATGGGAACACAACGCTCATGTGGAAGAGAGGTATAATGTGAATTTCACTTCCTTTATTCCGAATACAATCGCATGGGTTGGTGGATAATAACAATGACGAGGTACAGGGTAGGTATAGTACGCCTGCACGCACACAGCTAATTTGTTCCCACTGGGACAAAAGTTGATTGTGAATAACAATGGTTGGCAATTTTTATTAGCATTAGTTCGTTGAGGATCATAGCAATTGATGGGGTATCTCCTTTCTAGCATACCTACATGTACATGTAGGCTTCACAATACAGTCCAATATACATTTTGTACAAACACATGAGTTTAGCAATATCATTTGAGTGTTACATACACTCACGAAGATGCATGTCATTATCTTACACGAGTATGTATTCAAGATTTCTTAAACAAATACTTGTCGGGCTATACTTCTGATGATATCTACATACAAAAGTAATAACAGATAAATATTACATGTATCTTCAGTCAGCCAGAAAGAGGTCAGTACTGTAAACGCGGAATTTTTTGCAGTAGATTAATTTTCGCGTATTTCACGCTTCTTTTGGCTAGTGCTAATTCTATAACTCGAAAAGATATCTTCTCAATTTTGTCCCCACATTTTGAATGGGTTGACAATTGCACAGCACAAATTCAAGAGCCTGCTAATATGTTTTTTGTGCGCTCAGCACAGAAAAAAAAAAAACACCTCACATTTCTATCAAGACTGCTGTTTGAAAGACTATTGCCCAAGGTCACAAACCTATCTTACCTTACCAGCCATTTATACTTTGTCAAAGTTGAAACACTCTTCAACCATCTAATACAGTAACTGTCCAATAATCTAAAATGACAACCATGATGATAATAATGATAATAAAAGTAGCAAGTGATACAAATTAGATAATTATGATAAATAATAATAATGATAATAACAACAACAACAATAATAATGATATTCATATCAATAATAGCATAAGAATGATGAAGATAACAAAAACTTATCATTGTTAATTACAATCACCAATGTTATTGTCATCATTTCATCACAAATTCTGTGCCTTCATTCTAGAGGAAAAAATGAAGAAACAATGAAGAAACCTCTCCTCAATCAGACGTATTCCTGTACATGATGCTTTTTTAAAAAAATGAACAGTGGTTCTCACCTGTAGTATCCCTGGCTACAGGAGGAGCAAGAGCCATCCCCCAGGCGGCTGATGTAGCCCGCCCCGCACTCCTGGGTGCTGTTCCGGTCCGGGCAGGCATACCCCGCGGGGCACTCCTGGCAATCGATTTGGCCCTCGCCATTGGAGTAGTACCCCTCCTCGCACAGCACGGGGTCCTGGTATGCGGAGGGACACTTGTGGCCGATGGGGCACAGGTTACAGGTGTCACTCCCATTGTAAGAATACTGGCCTGTGGAGAGGTGAAAAAACATTCATGGTATAGAAAGATTATATTAACATTATCATCCATCCTTTGCACACTTCATTGATATTGTCCCTTCCTCATTCACTTAACATGTAGACACAAACTGAAAAGAAATAAACCACACTTATCTTTCTTCAGAGCATCAAAGTGTGGACAAACAATGCCAAACAAACAAAAACAAAAACACACACACACACACACATGCACAGACACAACAATGAAAAAGGTTAAGGTTTAAAAGGCCACCATCAAAAGAATTTATAACCAGGCTGGGTTGAGTTTTTTTCCTCTCTTAGAGATTCTCTTTTAATTTTCCTTTTTCATTTGGAAGTTTCCTTTGCATTAACAAGTAGTACTGTATAAAATTGTAATATTTAGGTTGTTTGTCTTCACTGATTTGTTTTTCTTTGTTATGTTATATTGTTTCGTCTGTTCTTTTAAATGAAATAGATACATGTACCAAAACAAAATGCAACCTTTTCTGGTGTGATCATCATAATGATACAAAACAGTAGAAGCTTAAAATAACATTGATGTCAAGGCAATGCGATTGATTACGAATTGGAAACTAGTCAGCGATGGACATTTCAGTACGGCACCATATTGCAAGCGAATTGTTGGCGCATGCACGAGCGGGATCTCATATCATGCCATAGGGAGAATTACGAATTAAAATAGCTCCATTTTGTGAAAACTCTTGACATTCATCCTCACCTTGACCGCATTCTATGGGCTCTGAGAGACCGTCGGTGGGACAGGCAAAGCCGGCTGGACACCACTCACAGAATTCAGCAGCATCCCGACTGTAGGTACCCGCAGCACAGTCCTGAAATTATTAAAGAAGCCTCTCTCATCTTGATAACATTCACATCAACACTACTGAATCCACTTCTCTCAAAGAAAGCTCATACACTGCAAACTTTGATACCATATCAAAAGGAAAATGACACTGCATTGTTTCATTCAAAACCTTAAAGAAATTCACTTCAAATTGCAGTTTTCAACTAAACTATGATAAACAGAGAAGCTTACTACACGTACTCTCATAAAATTAAGGCACATCATAATATGTGAGCAATACAGTATTTGTGAGTAATCCAAAATGATCAAAATTTTGTAGCATTGAATGACTTCCATAATCAAAATGATAACAAGATTTACAGCAATGTGCATTGTATTTGTCAGGCCAGACTTTAGGCTGTTGAATGCTTCAAAGTGTGAACTTGATAATATTCTGTTAGAAGAATACATGTTCAGCAGTCATGGTACATTGTACTTATTTTATATAATAAATGGAGACTAAACTAAGTAGTATGAGATCTATATACTTTATCAATTCTTTCCCTTTTTAATATTGATTTTACTGCAGAATCCTTGCAAGAATGGCTTTCACTTGTAGTACAAAGTGTAAATAGACAATATGATTTTTTCATAACTTTTTTAATTTTTGATATTGAATTCAATATTCACAATGAATATTCACGATGCATGATATTCATGAATATTCATAATGACTGGCAGGAGTAAGAATGTGATTGGTCAATGAGGCAAGGGTTGGGTCTCACCAAGCAGTCCGCCTCTTCATCCTGACTTGCGAGGCTGTTGTAAGTCCCTGCAGTACACGGCACTCTGGCAGCATTCCCACCTGCACAACTGAAAAGAGAAAATAGAAAATCAGTTTTAATTTATAGCAAATTACACCTTTTTGTGCTTGGACATCCCATTTAAACATTTTTCTATAAAGTGAACTGGTTTAGTAGGATCCATGATAGGGCAGTGCTGCATACTGCCCAAAATGTTGTGATAATTTCTAGTGTGCTGGAAATATTTGGAGCAATTCTGCAGTGTGTCATCAAATATTGATACATGTACCACTTTGTATCCAACGCTGCACACTGGCACTGGTCCAACGGTCCCTGACCAGTAAAAACACTGTCGGACTCAGAAACTTTTTTTTTGGAATCTACCAGTTTAAAAATGGAAAAAAATAGATACCTACTAGACCAACTGACAGGTCAGACTCAGTAGAAGAAATGAGTTACAATGTAGTATGCGGCCCTGTTGTATACAATGTAAATGCATTTTTTCCCGATGGAAATGAATTGACCATTAAATTGAATTAAGAATTAAAAATGCATGATGTGTGAAGCATGATGCTAATAAATCCTGATCCTATAAAAGTAACCTTACCAGGCAGTAACACAGTTTTGATTCAATTATGGTATCTGAAGGCACAATGTAAACTGTAGATGTTGGAAATTAGATTTGATTTGAATTGAATTGACCTGTGCATTTTAAACTAGTACAGAGGTTATAAAGTCAAGCACTCACAATCTCATCAGGCCTAGCTTATTGCAAATGTAGACTTGTTTTACGTTTACTTGATTTGGGGTATTCATTAAACCTTGACAACATAGAGTTGTTTTTTTTCATCAAGGAGCGAAAGAAATATTGATTTTTCTTTTTCTATCCTGCACTCAAAGGGAAAAAAGAAAAGCAATTGAACGGGAATGGAATCTTTGCAAAAAAAAATTGAATGAATGATTTCCAATTCAACACTTTTAAAGTATAAAGTACTGCAAATATGCATTTTGTATTATGGGGGTCTAGAGTTTATTGTATTCAGCAAGCCTTTGAAAACATTTAAGGCCCTGAAGAGTTTTACAACACTGGCTTCAGAAAATCAATATCACGTCTCCTCTATGGTGCACAGTGTACAGATAGAGATCTTGAATTATTGATTTTTGCTAGAAGTGATTTATAAATACACTTTTGAGGCATATCACTTACAATATCGTCAAAACAAGATTTGTTGTTCATTTCAGATCAACGATGAATTGCTAGAAGTACTGCAAGTTAACACAATACTTTGGTTTGAAACCTTAACCTGTTGAGAACGAGTCCCGAGTATACCGAGTACTCAGGCAGGTGTCTATAGCAAATGCATGTTGCAGCAAAATCAGTCCATCCTCAACGGGTTAAGGGGCCCTCTTGACTGACTTGCTCTTAACTACAATGTAGGTACATACAACTTGTACCTGGTATGTGCAATGTACAACAATGTACAGAGGTACTTGCATCTCAACAAAATATCAAGAGTAGGACATCTCGGATGAAAGTTGCCATGAGATACAAATTGTACATGTACTACAATGTACATCATAATGTGTAGCTCAACCATTTGCAAAATTTGAAATACAGTATTGTACAATACTTTTTGAGTTTTCAAAGAAAAAAGAACCATTAGGCTGTACATTATGTACAAATACATGTATGCATTTTTTCTGAATGTTCAGAAAGCATTGATTACAATCCTCATGGTAAATTTAAGACAATGATGTTGCAACTTCCAGCTGAACAGCATGTAGTCATCTTTGAAGATCTTTTACAACATTTAAGGCTCTGTTGATGGAAGTGATGATGATGGTGACCAGTAATTCATACTAAAATACAGTGTATGTATATCGGATATGTACAGCTGTAATACATGTGTGCAATTTACAACAGGAATGTCCTTTAAATGTCAATTACTTGGTACTGTACACGTACGTATCATAAACACAAGTTGTTACAGAACATAAACTGGGTACATCAACGATTCCAGCCCAGAGGTGTTTAGTGTAAACTGTAGGCCTACAGTTACACAACTGTCTAGCTACGCAGTGTAATATGCTTGTAAACACATTGTACACTGTTAAATATTGTGTTGTAAATACAAAATGTACGGTTGGAGCAGGATTGATCTTTGATCTCCAATAAAACTTTAAAAAAAGAAACATTTGTTTGAAACAATGCCTAACAGAATGACACATTGCCTATTAAACTGAATGACTCCGTAGACTGTAACGAATGCAATCTTAATTTTTACTTCATTTTTAATCCATTGGGAGAAAGCCACAATGTTTTGAACACACTATCATGCAAAGGGCATTTTCAACTTCACACTACTCTGGATTTACATTGCATTATTTGTATCTCGGCTTTGCCTTCTCTCTCTATAGCTCTATCCCTCTCTCTGCCCAGAGAGATAATATTATGCTCACATCAATATTCCCATACATGTACCTGTCACAAGCTTGAACTATTTTATAGCCTTAATACAGAGCTCAGCACCTTGCTGTTTCAGCGTCAGTGGTACTATGCATTATTGATTGTTTACACGTTGCTATGGAAAACAATGGCACTTCGCAAAACGTGCAACCTTTGATAATACATCGTATCCGGGAAACAATCTTAGACTTTGGGCAATTCCCCTCATTAATCCCACTGGTGTCAAGACATACAATGTACTGTACATTGCATGCAGGATACGAAAGCCAACATGTACTAGCAAGTCTAGATTCAATGTCATTTGGTGTACATTTCATCCTTATCGAGTACAATGGTACAAACGTACATTGTAGTCATACTTGTGTAGTTGATGATGATGATGTAAATTTACAGAGCTCTGTGGAGACCATAAATACTGTCAGTACAATGTATTGTACAATGTATGCTTGTGTGCTGCAAGAGCTCCTGATAAAGATCAAACAACAAATGAAAAGTTCAATGAATAGATCAAGGGTATTACATTTCATTATCAAGATGTTTCAGTTTGGGATTTCCATAAAGTTCTATACAGCTGTATTTGGTAAGTTATTCCAGAGTTTGGTGGCCAAATGGGGAAAATGCTTGGTCTCCTTAAATGCATGAAACAAAATTGTCTTTAATTCCTTCTTTTTTTTCTTTGGCTTCACAAGATGTCAGCAAAAAACAGTCCTCAAAACTTTCAGATTACTTTGGTTGTTTTAATCTTTTATGGATGGTTTTGCTCTTCATTTAAATTATTTTCATCCATGTCTTACTTTTTTCTTGTTGTTTTTGATTGCTTCAAAGCCTTTAGAACACACTCTTTGTGCTAGTGAATGCAGAATCAATTAACAGGTGGATGATGTACAAAAACAACAAATTCAAATTGACTCTTAATAAACCCACCTCACTTCTCAAATGTAGAGCCCAAATGGGCAGGACATACTGTATCTGACCTACAGTGTTGTAAAACTGGATTTTCCTCAAGTGTACCAAGCATTAATTAGCACATACACTGTACAAGTACAATGTAAATGACCCCCAAAAAAAAGAGCGTATAGAGGGTTTTATATAGCAGGTGTCTATGGGAAATATGTGTTTAATATGTATACATAGCAAAATGACTCACTTCGGAGGGTTTATGGGTATTTCTTTTTCAGATGCTTCACCAAGTTTTCGGAGGAACTACGCAATGTACAGTAGTTGCCTTGCAATTGAACTGATGAAAGAATGTTTGAAAATGTACATACAATTGTAGTAGTATTCAACTTAGTACATTATGAAAATGAATCCCATCTAAATTCTCACTGCATACAGTGTACTGTACATTGTACAAAAATATATGTAGGTTACTCTTCCAGTAGATATGGCCCAACAGTTCTACATATTTTCTAATCTTAAATGATACACAACCTGTGGAGGATTGATAATCTGAATGAATGATTTAGAATAAACCTAGCTAGAAAATTTCAGATATCAGGGTTCGAAATTGGCGATGGTCCACTGGCCATTGGCCACCCAAAATCATGTCGGACTAGCTAAAAATCATAAAATTCTGAAGTAACTAGTCCGTCTGGCTAGCCAAAATATTGCTTCAGTGTCAAAATTGATTCTACACAGTAGTCCACCTGGCTAGTTAAAAAAAAAGTTAAGTGCGACCCCTGGATATTTTGTTGAATCAAACTGTAACTTTGTGTACTATGTAGGCTACAGTTGAGCAATTAAAAAAAAAAAAACCTTGATCCATGTCATACATGATATCATTTATGTTGTGCCATCCCAAATGATATTCTCCTCACTTTATTTTTTTTTCAGTGTATTCTTTTATTCCATTTAACAGTCCATTGAAATGTACAAAAAAAAATTACATTAAAAGAAAATAATGTCAAGAAGACAATAGACAAAGATAAATGAAATTTTTATCAAAACACACACACACACACACACACACACACACACACACACACACACACACAAGCAACTTCTTTCCCCTTCCAAAATTTACATCAACAACCTCTTTGATCATTGGAATAGATCGATGCTCATCTGTCACTCCACTGATGCGTGAACAGCTGAAATCTTTAGAAGTACAGAATGCAGGTGTAGTTTGTATCGAGATCAAAAGTTTAATGCCATTTTCAGTTCAACCTCTTTGATCATTTAGCTTTCACAAAAATAATTGTAATGATTTATCTTAGATAACAATTAGCAGGTGAATGAATCATTCCACAGAGAGAGAGAGACACACACACACAGGCAAAGCTCTAGACAACCTTCAAGTGGTTCTTGATCTCTGCCACCAGTCCTAGCCTTAAAAAGGGGAAGCTAAATAAAACCAGGACCCTGTACAAACGGACTGAAGCACCTGTAGAGTCTGTACTGGGATAGTTAAGAAAGCAAGCGAACCCTGAGTAAACAGGAGACAAAGAGGCGTGTTTTCGCTTTAGCGTCCAGTCGCCATGACACTGTACAGCACCTCCACTTGGCATATAAAGCTCTATCGGTGTGCACGAGGTTTTTCTGCACGCACGGCAAGGTTGAGTAACTACAAACTCTCGACAACAATTAGTCTGTGATGCCTTAAAGTGCCTTGTTCTATACTGGGGAAATAACAGGCATTTCCATCAGTTGAAAGGCTACTGTGCAAACAGACAGCAGGACAAACAGACAGTTAGATTCAAATTGTCTCCCCCTCGGAACTGTAAATCCTAGCCGAATTGAATAGTTGAAAGGTTTTGATGATTTCAATAGTTGACAGTAACCTGATGACACAGTAATCAATGCCATTCAACATTAACCGGCAATCTATCTTTATCTTCTATCAAATGAATTGGTGTATTTTTCTCTTCTAAGTAAACAAAGACAAGAGCTTAGAAGCTCTTCATTTCTACAGACATGTACAGACTGTACGACACTTGACTGATATGTTTTAGTGAGGTCATTTATAACTGGACTTTGATTCCTGAAATAAGGATACTCTGATTCTTGCATTCATGCATGATTCAATTATACCTTCCTTCTATTCCCTTTGATTCAACTACCAAACACACATTTTATTGACCACTGCAGTATACTGCTTGTAAACGGCTAAACTGCTATACATTTATTTCAGATGTGGCTACACTGTGCACATTGATACGTACTTATTTTCCCCTTTACCATACATTGTATGTACATTGTATGTACACAATATCAACAATTAAATTATACCAACATGGGACTGAGGCATGATGGGATGTATTCTAAGTCATTTCACAGGAAACTTCACAATCATCCAGTGCTCAGTTGTAATTGTCTTGGTATGTCATTTTCACACAAATATCTGGGAATTGGAAAGCTTATTGCTCAGGAATGTATTATTTTATTTGATGATGTACAGTAAAAAAAAATAGTAATACATTGTACTAGATACTGTATATAAGACCTACTTGTATACATGTACTGTACAAGTAGTGCATGAATACATTGTTATCTGAACATTTCATGTTTTGAGCACATTACTTTGGGCTTCATTCATTCACAAGAAAGGCAATGATCATTATTAAAGAGGAGCGGTTTAAAGGTAAAATTCTTTTGGTCACATAATTGCAGAAAATCAGAATAACAAACCACCAAGAAAGTGATGATAAAAGAATAAGTGAAATTGAGCTGACATATAAAGTACTAGATTGATACACAGTCATAATCAAAAGTAGGAAAGAGAGAAAAATAAATGAACAAATTTACTATTTAAATAGAGCAGGTACCAGGTAGACAGAAGCAAAAGAAGGAAAGAGAGAAAATGAACAGATACAATTTGTCAGAAGGAAATTAATTTCAAAGAAACAGCAGGCAACTGCCTAATGAAAGCCATCCCTCATTCCAGTTTTCAAACCAGTACAAACAGTTGTACAGTAAGTCCTGGGGAACCTTCTTACAGAAATTATACATCATTCTGGTCATTATCGAAGTGGCAACTTTGAATTTTGCTGCATTTGTTAAATGCATCAAATAAGCACAAAACAAAAGGAAAATTACAAAAATTTGATCCATTTGTGAGAGGAAGGGCATTTCCACGGTAACTCACGTTACATTTTGAACTCAAAATTAGGTCGTTGAGATCAATATCCTTAAAACCTAATTAGTGATATGAGTTACTATATGTGAATGAGTATCATGCACCTCCATCCTACCTCACAGCAACATTACATCCACAGACTCTTATGAGAACTATGAGATAAAACACTACAAATGTCGGTAACTCACGTTACATAATTTGGACATGCAAAAATTTGGCATGTCTTATATTCAAAAGTTTCCTCAAACAAGAAACAGAGAGACTTTAAATCTATTGTGTCAAAGTCATGGACTAACAACATACATCACCGAGTATGGTAAAAATTCCAATTGTCTTACATTCTCCAGGTATCGTCATGTGAAGGGGTAACTCACGTTACGGTAACTCACGTTACAGTTTGTCCACATGATCACAAGACGATTTTTTGTCTTAATAATCCAAAGAAAACTTACCAAGACAACTTTTTTTCACAAACAAACTCCATGAATAAAGAATCTAAATTGATTTGAACATTGATCTGACAGTAATTAATCCCATTTTATCCATGAGCTTACCAAAAGGCAGGAAACTTTACATTTAGAATACCAACTTGAAGATAAATTTCATTTTTAATTGAGTCATTTTCCAAGCTTTCATTTGTACTGAGACAAAAATAGTATTCAACAAAATGATATGAAACAGAGACTATTTCATTAAATTACACTCTTTTCTAGTTAACAAATGCATCAAAATTGAGGATTTGATTGAGAATTTGATTTGATTGTTTTTTTTTTTATTTTACTAGATTTAAATGGATTTCAGGCTATCTAGATAAAACAAGTCATCCATAAACTATTCCAATATAATACACTGAGTCACGAGACTAGAGACCTGTACATGTAGTCTGTGGAGAGTTTAAAGGTTCAGAAATGAATATATTCAATAAATCTTTTAACTTTTATACAATGCAATTTATATTGTAATTATTTGATAATTGTTTGAATTACTCAATAATCAACTGTTTGTATGTTTGATTTGTTTACAAATTCTTATACTAAACTAGTACAGAAATTAGACTTGAATTACAGAAACTGCAGATAAATTTTAGTTATCTGCTACCAGTATTGATCAGTTTAATGAAACATGTTCATAAATGTTTAAGCCTTAAAAAACAATGGCTTTGGTCTATGAAATGTCAAGTAGCCATTATTTAAATTGTACATACATGTAAAAAGTATACCAGTATTTTCTAGAGGACTCAAGCAGACTGAAGCAGTAAATCCCAATGAAAAACATGAATAGCAAATATTTTGTGATCAGGAGGCTAACTATTAATATCACAAAATGTTGATAGTTTGCTTTAAGGTACATGACTGTCCAGCTCTTAAAGAAAATGTCTGATAATGAGGTTCACATTCAACAAGTTTTTGGTAATAGATCAGCATGTAAAGTAAATTATAGTAAACATGGAAAAGTTTCATTGTAGGATTTTGCAACAATATAGCTAAAACCTGAGAGTAGAATAGTATAAAACACATTTATAAGCGTGTCCAATTCACAATGTTCAGTTCTCAAAAATCTCAGAAAAAACAGCAGGAAGCGAGCTCCAATCTTTAATAAAATTTTGTTCATACATGTTAATGTTTCAGCCTCATAAACAATGGCTTTGGTCTATACAGGTACAAGTTGTAGGTATACATGTAAACTATGAAATGTCAAATAGTAATCACTTGAATGACAAAAACAAGAACTTTTCAAGAGTAATCATGCAGTGATTATCCCAATCAGGAGGCTATTAATAGTTATCACAAAATTTTGATAATTTGCTGGAACAAGGTCCATGCAGCTTTAGAAGAAATGTCTTTTAACAACTTTCGTAACAGATCAGTATACATGCACTGTAATATTAAAGAGTAAATATGGAACAGTTTCTTTCAGAAGTTAACATGTGATGAACATGTGTAAATTAATAATACATTGTACATGTACAATGTAGACCAGTTTGTTTGGTGATAGAGAGAGACCAAGAGAATAACAATCTACTGGAAATAGAAAGAGTTCAGTAATCATGTACTCATTGGTTACTTACAATCACAAACTTCATATCATTTCTTGGTATTAAAGAAAAAAACATGTCGGTAACTCACGTTACATTGTGGTAACTCACGTTACATGGTAACTCACGTTACAATTTTAAGACCTCTGTTATGAGAATTTGAAGCAAAGACTATAAGTCCCATTATATTTCTTGGATGTGTGCTGCATAGTTATTTGATAATCCAAAATACCATGTCTCAGTTGGGCATAGTAAAATTGCTAGGTTAAAAAGTTCATATTTCGGTAACTCACGTTACAGCAGCTTCTCGAGCTATGTAAGAGCACGCTGGTGTCCGAAGTACATATCTTATATCGAGGTCTCCACTTTATTTACTGCTAGATTGATATATTTTTGATTTGTAAAACCAAACAAAGTTTGATTTGAGCCTCAAATATATAAAATAATCACAGAGAGCAACAAAAATGCATTTTTAGGGATTTTTAGGTCGAAAAATGCTTTCTGGTTTCAAAAGGTATAAAAATGCACAAAAGGGAACTTTTCTTAAAGGTAAAGTTGGTTTCACACACTTCAAACTATGGCGAACAAAGTAAGATTATCAGTTGTCCTGAAATATGCGGGTAAAATTTTGGTGGTCATGTCGCACAACTCACGGAAATGCCCGGAACATAATTTACAAAGCTCTAATTGCCCTACAAAGTGTTGTTAAGAAGAGTTCCACTTATTAAAAGCAAAGGCTTAAAGTGTAAATTCTGCAAATTATGAAATAAACACTTGGATTTTATCATCTCATATTGAATGAAAGATGATTTTAGCCATGGTCTGAAATTGCATAGTTTTTAACTTGACAAATTGTATCTTCAGTTTAACAACTACAGAATAAAAGAAGTTTAAATTCTAAAATTGAACTTTAAAGAGAGTGTTTGCATGGAGACTTTACGCTTCATATTACAAACCATAGGTTTGTACAAAAATAGTGATATGGATTCTCATATTTATTCTAATTTCAAGATGAAGTGACAATGTCTTTGTCTTAGAAATCTTCCACTGACCAGTACACAAATCTTTACTAAATTTCAGTTTCTCTTTAAAATGGATGTAAAATCAATAAACTACAATTTCTTGTAACATTCAAATTGCAAAATTATTGTGGAGTTATTCCAATCAGACAGCAGTCAGGAATTTTTTAAAGGAGGAGAAGAAGAAGATGGGGAGGAGGAGGAAGAGGAGGAGGAAAAGGGAAGAGGAAGAGAGAGGAATTTTGAAAAGGACGGAGGAGGAGGAAGAGAACAGAGGGAAGAGGGGGAGCATGACAGGAAGCAGGAAAAGAGGAGGAGGAGGATGAGAGAAGAGAAGATGGAGGAGAGAGAAGAAGAGTATGAGGAATGAAGGGAAGAAGAAGAAGAGGAGGAGGATGAGACAGGAGGAGAGAGAGAAGAGTGAGGAAGATGAGGGGGAGGGGAAAAGGAAGAGAGAGAAGGAGGGGATGAAGAGAGAAGGAGAGAAAGGAAGAGGGAGGAGGAAGAAGAGGAAAGGGGGAGAGGAGGAGAGGAAGGGGAAAAGGAGAGAGCAGAGAGAAGGGGGAGGAGAAGGATGAGGGGGAAAGGGCAAGAGGATGACGAAGAGGAGAGGAGGAGGAGCTCACGAAAAGATGAGGAAGAAGAAGAGGAAGAGGAGGAAAAGAAGGGGAGAAAGGGAGAGAAGAGAGGAGGGATGGAGGACAAGGGGGAAGAGGAGTGAGGAGGATGAAGAGAGGAGTAGGAGGAAAGAGGAAGACAAAGAAGAGGAGGAGAGGGGAAGAGGAGGAAGGCAAGGAAGAAAAGGAGGCAGAGGAGGAGTAGGAAGAAGACGAGGAGGTGGAAGGGGGAAATAAAGATGATGAGGAGGAGAAGGAGGAGCAAGAGGAGGAGGAGGAGGTGATAAGGTGGGATGAGGATGGAAGACATGCAGCCAAGGAAGAGGAGATTTATTGAGAAACTTACTAGTATCCAGGGGGGCATTCGATGCAGGCTGTGGCATTACTGTCCCAGTACTGACCCGCAGTACAGCTGGACACGCAGTCAGTTCCACAGTCACAAACTCCTGTCAATCGGAAAGAACAGTCATTGTCAAAGATGCAAAACAAACTGACCTACAACTGTAAGTTTACAGCTCATCTCACAAAGAGGGGTGAAATACCCAGATCCAAAGTATATGATGGACTTGCATCACTTACAATGTAGGCCATATCTGACTTCCCACAAGAAATTGACTGCAAAAAGGACTAAAACATCCAGTTTGTGAATTTGCATACTCACTGCTCAGATGTCTGAAACAGGAGTACACGTGTACAACAGAAAATTTTTTGCATGTTTTCTTATGCATGAGAGTTTGTTACCGAATGAATATTTTGATGTATGACATGGAATACAGGGTAATTTGCATCACACCCATACAGGATTGCAAATGACAGAGGTAATCATGTATTTCAGATGAATGTACATTGACTTTTCAGGATTTTAGATGAAGACACAATTCAATTTTAATCTAAAAACTAAAAGAGAGAGACCTCATCACTGACATAGCCCAGGGCACAGTAACAAACAGGCACCAAAAGATTAAAATTTGTACTTCTATAATCCTGGGATCATCAATACCTGTATGTACATATTAGCACAGAGATACACTTGATATATGCATTGCCGGAACCTTCCTCAAACTGTGATTGCACCACTGCGGATGTCCATTTACCACTTGTGGTGATTTTATACAACCTAGATTAGAGGGCAAAGTTCTGATGTGATGATCAATGTTTGAAGAACCTTTGATATTTCTCTCAAACAGGATGCTTTTTGCTTGCAATTTGACAATCATCAATGATAATGTAGCATAAATTTAATTTCCAAAGTTTCTCCAAATCACTAGACACTATCCGCTACCCTCTAAACTTTTTACTGTGAAACATGATATATTCGCGGCATGAAATTTTCGCGAATTGCCACTGGCGTTCAATGCATGTAGTGTAGACAAAAACTTTCGCGTGCATTTTAATTTCGCGAATTTTGGCGCTCGCGAAATTCGCGAAATTAAAATGCACGCGAAAATTTCTCGTTTTACAGTAACTACAAAGTACAATTACAATGTACACAATGTATTTATAATAGACAACTTTATGCAATTTACAGTTGATCATCATTACGCCCAGATTAGCTGTGTTGCAGCTGCTACAATGAATGTATTTTACCACGGCTCAACAAGAACGTACTGTGTGTTAGTGTTGCATCTTCAGTATTTAGTGGTGTGTATGGTGTGAAATTGTGACTTTTTATACAGTGACATGACAATCAATACATAGAATCTAGGTCATAATTATCTGATGAGTTGAGTTTGAGTTTGAGTTTATTTTATTTCACCACGGGTCACTCACTTCAGCCAATGGCTGTTCTTCTGTGAGTCCGTGAAGTAAAAAATCATACAATTACAAAATACAACATTTTATACATAGTATAGGAAACTTTCAAAAAAAGAAGAAAAAATTAAATACAAAAATCAAACAAACAGACACTCAAAAACATATCATAGGAAATCATGCATACTACATAAAGAAAATGAGAATGATACTGAAAAAAGAAAACAAAGGAAAACGATTAATGCACAGTGCTACAGTTTATGCAAACAATTACTACGTATATAATTTATCCACCTTATGTTTAAATGTAAGAAAAGATACACTTTGCTTTACATCATCTGATAGATTATTCCATAATTTAGCGCCTCGATATGTTACACTACGTTTCTTAAAATTAGTTCTTGGGTGTGGTACATCTAGTTTCAATATTCCTTTTCTCAGTATGTAAGTAGTCTGCTTAAATAGAAATAAATTACATACAATTTGTGGCATAATCCTATTTACAATTTTATACATCACATACAATAACTGTTTATCACTTCTTTCAATAAATGTATCTATCTTTAACTTTGCATTTGTTTGTATCAAATCAAATAATGCTTCACTCGAAAATCTCCATTTTACATTCATAGAAACTCTCAATGCTCTATTCAATAATTTCTGAATTTTATCAATACGTATTTTCCCCGCGTTTCCCCAGATTATACTACAGTAATCAATCCTACTTTGAATAATAGTTTTATAGAAAATCAATGCCATTTGCTCTGTTATATAAGGTCGAATTCTTTTTAACAAATATAAAAGGGTTTGTAATTTTTGATACAATGAATCGATGTGATTTGTCCACTCTAAATATTGATCAATTTGCACACCCAGATATTTACAATTTGAAACACGAGTAATAACAGTGTCCTTTATCTTAATACATGGTGGCTCCACTGAGTTGAGTTTCTTTCTTGACCCAATTAAAAGAAATTCACACTTTGTAACATTAAGAGCGAGCTTATTTCTGGTTAACCATCTATGTATTCTCACCAATTCTTCATTTAAAACGCCCGTCAATCTCTTCACATCACTACACGAGTATGGTCAATGATGATTCCTTCCTGAAAAATAATACAAGAATCTGCAATAGATAAGATACAACAGTGGTTTATATAGCATCTAATAAACTGTTTAGCTTAACCTTACCTGCAACACTTTGGGTGTTAAAAACCACACAAAGAGCCACGATGGTAAAGAATTTCCAGAGCAGGGGTAAATTCCAATGCATGATCCACGGGCGCGCTGCCCCGTCACCCCAGGGGAGTGTGTTCACCCGCGCGGTCCCCATTATCGCGTGGGTAGCTAGCTTCGTCGCCGTGCAACCCACTCTTCGTATTCCCTGCGACTTTCTCTTCTCACACTTTGCTGAAAGAAATATGTATCTTATCGTTGAATAAATTGCAATGTCACCCTCATTATTTCCTTCGTCAAATGCTCTCCATGTTGTTTGGTAAGATCATCGACCAGCGATGCACATTTTTTTCTCCGTTCTCTGAGGGCTTTGCGTAAACTTCGTCAAACTTCCTCTTGATCTCGCGTACTATTAGCACATTACGGAGTTTCATGCGTTACAGGTGTATGTTAAAAATCAGTGGGCTAGGCAGTACTGCTGTAACGTCATGGTTGTCTTGGATCCATGTACACTATCTATGGACCGATTCCGGATTTGGGGGGTCTCGCGCTCGCGATCGTCGTACACTGTATTGTATGCATAGCAATATTCAAGGGCCTGTACAATGGAAAGGGTACTGTATTATGAAATGGTGGAACAATCGAGTGGTTCTATGCACACCGGAGACTTGCGTAAAATTGGTTAGGGAATCATGACGTAAGTTTCAGTGCACTTTCTTTATGATCTATCCTGTCTGAGGTGTCCCATGTCCATTATTTAGTACTTGCACATACTTGTGAATGGTCTTTTGAAATCTCTTGGTCGACAAGTCTTTGTTACTTAACACAACCGATCTTCCCCGAGAAAACAAGAAATGAGTTTCTCACTTCCAGGGTGCATAAATATCCCATTTTTAACAAGGCGAGATATTCGTCCGGCACCCGGGTTACCTACACGTGGGTTTCCATGAAATACTTTGACTTTATAGTAGTCAAGAACATAATCCATAATTATGTTCATATGAACATATATGAACATATGAACATAATTATATGTTCATGTTCATATGAATATACAGCGTATAATTATGAACATATGAATATGTTCAATGAACATGTCGATATAAGAACATTGAGTATAATGTGTAATTATGCTCGACGTCAGCACAGCAAAGCCGGAATATACGTGTAAAGCGCATCATGTCGGCCGTCTTTCTCGTTTCCCGTTCTTCCATTTTTGAAAGAACACAGATGAATGACTTTACAAGAACATTATCTATACTAGATGTTATAGCATATTCGTTCTCAGTATTCGAAGAAGAGGTCCGTTATTACAAGGTTTGCCTATAAACAGGACCTACGTTAGAACCAATCTGAAACAAAGTATATTATGAATTTCAATATCACTGTATATGCCTATCTAACGAAAAAGGACCATTATGTCATCAGCATAATATATTATGCTGATGACATAGTATATTACGTTACCATACTATTATTATGGTTTCATGTGTTTAACGATCTAACCAAAAGATACAGACTTAAATACAGACGGACAGACGGACAGACAGACAGACCCCGAAACAGACAGAAAAGAACAGTCAGAATTCGTAAGTCAAAATGTATCACTGATTTGCTGGGAAAGAAATCTCCTCCTTAAATTACACTCTTGAAGAAAAAAGAAAAAATAGAACAATTTAATTTCTTTTCTCACTTATTATGAATGTAGGACTACTCAAATGAGGAAGAAATAGTGCGCTTCATACCATGAATAGCTGAGTAATGGAAACATATAATAAAAGGAAAGCAATGCAAGCTCTGCTGTTTAGCTCACCCTTCACTTTCAACATTTCCACCATTATGCAGTAAATAGCATTTCCTCTTTCTTCTTCAATGTATTGTGTTTATATAGTATTTCGATGTAGGCCTATGTGAAATTATTATATAGGACTATTCTTCTGCATGCTATGTTTTGTGCATTGACAGTCTTTGTTGAAAATTGAACAGAAAATAAATGAAATGAAAAGAATGAAAATTATGGGAATGAAGTAGTGATAACGCAGATGGGTAGAGGGGGATATACACGTAGCTCATAATGGGAAATGCTCGCGGGAATTCCCACAACCGAGGTCACACCACGACACGTCTTCAACAGTTCGGTCGAAACATGATTCAGTGTGAATGCACTTTGTTAGCCGTACTTCGTGAGATCGACGAGACATATAGGTCTAATATCAATGATGAGTCCAGAAGTATGTAGCGAGCTTTCAATTCAACTAAATTTGATGACTTTTCCTATACATTTTATTGCAAACATTTTCGTCCATACATGTATAGCAATGTCCGATATCGCTATAGGTGTCATGGCAACAACAAACTCGACTGGTGGCTTTTTTTTTCTATTTCAGTTAATAATAATGAAATAATGATAAGTCCGTGGTTCCTTTTTTTTTCGACATGGTTACATCATTAATCAGCAGTTGCGATTTCACAAATTTTATTTGTGGAGGGAGACAAACCCTTAATTGAAGAAAAATTCACACTCAAGCCTTCACTCTCTGCTTAAAACTCTCGCTTTCATTATGCCTGGTCCGCCTTGGACAACTCGGAGCTTGGGTATTATTTTGTTCCAAGTTCATCGTGTCGGCAACCTGCAGGGTTTTAAAAAGCTGGTCGTAGTGTCGCTGCTCAGAAAGCAGTAGATGACAGGTTCGAGTCCCGTGGTTATTTTTTTTTTTCAGACATGCATTATTTGTTGGATATCATTAAAGTCAGCAGTTGCAATCCTTCAATTTTGTAGAGAGAGACAAACTGAAGAAATTGCTGTCATACGTGTATCCCTCTCCCATAATATAAGTAGCATAGAATTATTTCTTGATCTTTGTAATGAATAGCACCCCCCATGTGGTGACATTTAACAATTTGAACCATGACAAAAAGTGATGTTTAAATTGACCTTCTTTTGTGGAGAATATGAAAATGATTGGTCTAATAAGGAAGATATAATAGGAAAAACGTGATTTCAGCATATTTTCAATGTATTTCTTTATATTGTGATGAATATCGCCTTAATCAGTGACCTTGATAATTTCAAAAGTGAAGTCTTTTAGCGTTTGAGTTCCTCTACTCATATGCAAAATATGACAATAGTATTATGACAAATGATAAAGAAAACTTTAAAGGAAAACATGGCCATGGAATTTTTTTCTATATATTTCTTTACACTTTCGATGGTGAATATAGTGCTCTATGGGTGAGCTTGAGAAAGTTCAAAGGTAAGGTCAGAGTTTGAGTTGCTCTTCTTATATGTGCCAAATATGACAATGCTGTTATTTTCGCGTGCAGATATTAATGAGGAGGTCAGAAACATTTTTCGCGAGAACAGAAACCATCCGTATCGTCAAAGCAGTATTACCTGAGTGCCTTAGCCGAACGCGACATTTTCGTATGTTGTCGCGATCCGACTGTGATTCGCGAAATTCGCGAAAATTAAACCCTCACGAAAATAACAGCATATACAAACTACATCAAATGGTAAACAAAATATAGGGGAAACTGTTGCAATGACTTGGAGAATCGGCTTCTTAGCATACTCTTGCCGGAAATATTGATATGATGGATTGAAATGAAAGATTTATTATAGTCCGTCATAAGGCTCAAATAACGTTTTCATTGTGAAACAAACACTGGTTTATTTTTCCCCTCATATACTTTGATGACCATGGCATATTCAATATCTCGGAATATTTTTTTTTTTTCAATACAGAACTTCATTAGTGAAGATAAAACGTATTTGGGATATAATAAGCTGCCCTAATTGGCTTTAGGTGGGACGCAAGTAAGCACGAAAGAATAAGAGAAAGAGAAAATTAGATAGATAGGTAGATATATATACATAGATAATAACGATAGATAGATAGATAGATAGATATAGACAGACAGACAAACATACAGACACAAAACACAAAAAGACAGACAGACACACAGACACACACACACAGACACAGACACAGACACACACAGACACACACACACACACACACACACACACACACACACACACACACACACACACACACACACACACACACACACACACACACACTCAAATGGGACACGTAGGCCTGAATGGGCAATGGAAGAAAATAGTAGAAGACAAAATGAATACATTGAAAAGCAAGTTAGAGGTAATTATATCAAGTTTTCTCTGTTGTTGTTTTAAAAAAAAAGAGCGAGAAAAAATTCTCTAGTTTACCCTAAGCGGGACCAGTGTATTATTTGAGATTGTGCTTTATTACTAGATATACTGTAGGTCCCATTATTATCGTCATTAGCGTTAATAATTTTGTATTACAGTATCTTTATTCGTGCTCATTACAACTATGGTTTCCTTTCTCGCATCCGTTTCGAAGTCGCGTTTGGACATTCTTGATTATTCCTCCAGACCTTTAATTTTATACTCTCATTCCCTCACTCCCTCCCTCTCATTCTTGATCGTCGATGTTTTCTGTCGATTTTTCGCTCAATGTATGCTTTCCACTATGCATTGACAAGCTGCGACCACAGAACTTTTGTGTAAGAGTTCTGTGGCTGCGACCCGCAGCGGCTGATTGAATGACTGGGTAGCCTTGTGTTGTCTGTGTGTATCAAACGGACAATAGAGGGCAGCAACACCAATTCGGTGACTGTGTTTCGCGGCTGAATGAGGAACTTTTTATTCAGGCTGCACATATTACGAACCAGAGATTCGCATTTCATGCCCAATGCTTAATCCTGTTGCATTTTGTCCTTTTTGCAAAATCAGTTACATAGTATTTCACTTTATTAGCATTTTACTCAAATTACAGTTTAGATTTTCTTGTTGAAACGCTTCACCTAATAATCTTTTTATCATTCTGTGGATAACCTAATTATTCATAACAGTCTTTTAAGAAAAGAACAAAAAAGAAGCGGTAAAGGAAGAAGAATGACAGAATAGAAAGAAATAAAAATGATATTGGACTGAGGAACTTATTCTGCTTTCTTGCATAATTATTTTAATGGTATCAAAGCTTCACAAAACTTGTTGAAATGAGCCCTGATTGTACATTAATTTCATCACGGAACAATCATAAGCGAATTATCATGAGCGAGAAATACTGCATATAGGTTGAACTTTATTATGAACTCCGTGTGTGGAGCCATTGTAATTATCAGTTTACTGAAGACCTTGAAATTATTGCTAATCAATAATTCATTGTGATTATGTCTGTAGTATGTCAGCCTGTAATAATGACTGTATACTGTATAGGTGAATGTGTGTGTGTGTGTGTGTGTGTGTGTGTGTGTGTGTGTGTGTGTGTACGTGTGTGTGTGTGTGTGTGTGTGTGTGTGTGAAGTAGAGCGCGCTATAGATAAGTGATTATTTTCGGTTGACTGTTTACTGTATACGCTATATATTTCGCGGGGGTTTTATTTTCGCGAATTTCGCGAGTCGGGAGCTATTCGCGAAATTAACAACACGTGAAAATATTACCTTCCAAAATGAATCCCTTGCCTTGATGATACGAACATTTCAGTACTAGTATACTATGTCATGGCTTTACGAACAGACCATACTGGCTAAGCTTGTTTCCGCACGTCCACGTCTACTTATGAATACTGTAGAGAGCCAATCCATTATCGCAAGGGGACCACTCGTCAGAAATCTAGCGCAATGGACTTAACCACTTCAAAAATGTTGAATTCTAACTTACTAGTTCGCAGCGTTTGGTGAGTTTTTTTCATGCAGTGTATAACTAGTATCATTCTTATTTGCTAGTAAGTTGAAAATTCACTTTCTTTGCCACTTCATATTTTCTCTGGTCCCTCAATCGCGAATTTAACCACTCGCGAAAATGTGTGACAGCGGCAATTCGCGAAAATTTATGTACGCGAAAATTATAGCGTATACAGTATTTGGCAGCTTATATTGGCAGTGCTTGGCACTTTATTGGGAGCATTGGCATGGTAACCACCGTTCAACATTATTATCGTCTGCATAGTCTTATCATTTGCATTAATGTCGTCTGCATTCTTACCGGTATAATTAATGTACACAATTCTTCGCAATATCAATCCAGGGTGCGTCTTATCATTACTCTTGCATCATGGAATCAAGTTTGCTTGTGTCCACGATGGCGCGTGTTGTAGTTTCATTTTTTTCTTCTTTTTTTTCTTTTTTCTTCTTTTGCCTTTTAGTTTTCTTTCCTTCCTAGTTTGATTTTATGTCAGTTGACATCGGTTTCTTTGATTTTGTTTCATATATCTGTTCGTAGTTTCATCAAGTCATTATTCGTTTTGCTTTGCTTGGCTTTTTATTGGGACCCTCCATTTTCATTATCCTTGTACCATTGTGTACATGCATAGTTTATGTATATTATACCGTCGGCTCAATGGAAAAAGGGGTTAGCGCACCTTCGGGCTCAAATTTTCCAAGAAAATAAAAATTTGTCATTCGAAAGCAGATGGCATGAGCTACATTTTCATATCAACAGATATGTCAAATTCGATCTAATTTTGTAAAAAATCCCAAAAGAAAAAGGCGATAACGTGCCGTATGCACGTCTTTGTGGTAGCAAAAAGGGGTTAACGTGAATGCGCTCTTTCGCTTCTCTTGCCTAAAGCATGGTACGAGAAGCATAAAGGGGTTATCGTTCATGCACAACCACATAACGCTTTCTCGTAATTTCGCTTGCAATGCGTCCTGACAAGTGAAAAGGCGTTATCGTCGTTCTAACTGTACTGACGCGCGCGCGCGCGCCGCCTGAGATGAGCTAGCGCATCGGCTGCATGCTCAATATGCCATGTACATCATGTACAGTATGCATAATGGGTACGGTTAGTACGCAGAGTCTACCGGTATTAAAATTGACTTCAATATGATATCATTAATTGCATTGGACTGCTGAATTGAAGGACGTCAACTATCTCATACTCCGTAGATCTACCCGTGATCGACGACGAACGTCAGAGTTCAGACGAATCGGAAAAATGGTAAGGATAAACCTTAGTAGATCTAGATCGATCTAAGGGCCAAATCGTGAAATCAGCCACCACTCACCTCGCTCGTGCGCTCGCTCCGTATACAAAGTCGATGGGAGAGGGTAACGGGCAACAGCACTGACGAAATAAACGGCAGTGAATGGACTGGGGACTTATTTCACGATAATGCCGATCTAATTAAGTTAGACGACTTTATGTTAACACTATTTTAATTGCTGTTGGGGTTTTTTTTGTAGAATTAGCAGCATGATTCTCATAGGATTACTTACAATTTAGATTTGCTGGACCTCGATCTAGATCTAAGTTAGTAAGTAGTTAGATAGACCTAGACTATAATCTAGTCTGAGACTAAAGTTAGATCTGGTCTATAATTTTAATATTATAGAATATAGATATGTATAGATATGTATAGACCCTAGATCTAGATGTTAGTTTGGGCGCTAATTTAGTTTCGTATCCATGCTCATAATATATGTTCTCCCGAGTAGAATTTCACGAAATTTCTAGACCTAACATTTAGAGGCTCGACTCTAGATAGACCTAACACTAGTGGTTAGATCTAGATCTAAATAAGTTACACTCGCAGGAAATGTTCTCAAACATCAAGTCAGTCTTCCAAATTTTGAGCGAGATCGGATCACGGGTAGGGTCGATATCGGCTTCGAACTTAAGTCCTACATTGTCACGTCACTCGCACAGCCCCATTCATTATTTTGTGTAAAATCTAGATCTAGCGTTAGGTAATATTTCTAGATTCTAACGTTAGAGAGGCAAAATCGTGTTTCCGGCCCCATTACTTGAATCGATCATCGCGATATAAGAGACAGATTCACGGCCTAGGGTTAGGAAGATCGCGATAAGGAGGCAGACTCACGGCCTAGGTAGGGTTGGGGAAATCCTGATATACATGTAGGAGACTGATTCAAGGCCGAGGGTTAAGGAAATCGCGACATATTGATAGGTTAGGTTTAGGGTTATATAAAAGATGCACGGTGGATATCAGCCCCACCAATGTGGTAACAGCGCGCAAACGCCGTTTGGTGGGGTCGTAAACACGAGTAGATCTATGATACTGTGCTCACCAGCCCCACTGCCGTATAAATCCTGTAGGCCCTAGCTGTAGTCTGTACAATTCACATCTGTTGGTTCTGAGCGCGATCAGTAATTTGATATAGAGAGTTATGATCGATCAGCATGTAAGGTCCCATATCATATGTATTTGTAGTGATGGGGCCTATTTCACGAGTAGATTGATCTATGCCTCTACTAGGCTCTAGAGACTAGACAAGTAGACTCGTCTATCGCTAGCTATCTCGCGATACACAAAATACCGACTGTAGCTAAGTCAGTGGCTGTGCGAGCGATGACTCGTCGCAAGAATAGCCACTACCTCAATAATATGCTAAGTCTTTAGATCTACTGTAGTTTGAGTTTGTCTAGATCTCTATCTAGACGTGGAACACCATTCTATTTTTCTAAAAAAAACGTCATTTGCATTGCGTAAACCCATCCATTTGTCCATTTGCATTTAACAAAACAAAAAATGACACTGGAGTGGACCGTAAGTACGTAACAGCACAAAAATATACAATTTTTTGGACAGCCATTATGACTGAATTTCATACCGTTTTCAGTATTCACGTTGCGTACATGACATGTCCAGCTGCCCTGAAAACTACCCTCTTTACTTGACCTTTTGGACAACCCTTAGATCTATACCATTTTCAGATTTACAGTGGGCTCGTGAATTCCATATAAAATATCAAATATATGTAAATCTTCTGTATCTGTATCCTCTTAAATCATTTTAGGACACCATTTAACTGTTACTGGAAGCCTCACAGTACAATCATATAGACGTCAGCATGGAAGGGCCTCTGGAGAACAAGTCTGATGGTAAGGGTGAAAATGCCATTTAAAATTGATCCATCGTTTGTTGCCGGATATATTCAATTTCAAATGTTAGGGGAGGGGAATGTATGACATTTCCATGTCATGATGTATAAGAATGCTATTCGCTCCGTCTTTTAATTTGTAATAATTTTGTAATATTTATAACATTTGTGATGTACTTTAGTATGCAGCTAAGTGGCTAAATGTAATTTAAAGTTAAACGGAATATCTATGTGTTTATTCCTTGGCATGAATGCAGATTAATATCTATTAATTTTAGAGCAAATAACTGAAATGAAGTTTGGCAGAAACTATTAACCCAATTACCGTACTCTAAAAGTACTCAAATACTTGTATGTTTCACTCATCCAGTTCACCCTGGACCTGAAACTGACTTGTTGATGTATGTTGAATGGAAAAGTAATAAATCCCGCTATTTTTACTTGCACATTCTCAAGTCTGCCTGAGCATAATTATAATAAAGGACTAGAGCTTGGTGAAACCTATCAAACTGCTTGTATTATAACTTGCTGAGAGAAAACATTCTAAATATTGCCAGTGTTTTTAGTGATTTATTGCATATTCTTTCAGAAATGAACCACACAGCCCAGCCCAGCCAACTTTTCGAAGGCCCACTTAGGGAACCTTGTACTACCGATGCCAAGAATGAATCAGTGCTTCATCGTGGTGACAAAGACGACAGCAGTGACGACGACGATGACTTGCCCCTAGCAGTATTGATTAAGCCAGGTACAGTAAACCTCGCATGAGTCGAAGCTCTCGGGACTGACGAAAATGCGTCGACTTAAGTGAAATTCGACTCTCGCGAGAGTCGATTTTTTTTTCGACTCACAGTTATGTACATGTATTATAGTACATTTGCATGCATATGTGTGTGTGTGTGTGTGTGTGTGTGTGCGTGCGTGCGTATGTGTGTTTGCATTCAAATTTGTCTGTTCTTGAAGATAATGTTTTTTTTTTTTGTTCTAAATTGAACATGGAATTTGTATCAATACTAGTAGTTAAACGTAGTTCTGAGAATGTCTGCGCTGTAATGTGGCAATGTGCCGATGTGCTATGTCTATGGTGCAACATCTCTGTCACCCTACCCTGAGACAAACACTCTCCCAGGCCCATCCCACCTCCATTGAACAAAACTATACAGCCAGCCAGGCACGCACAAACAAGCTCCGCCCACTTGGCCTGTCACTAAAATATTAAAGCAGCGATTGGTTGACCAAGGAGTTCTGGCTTGACATGGATAAAGTATGGATGTGCTGTGTGTATGGATAAAGTATATGGATCGATGTGCTGTGTGTAAACATGTACTAGTATACATGTGTATGTATTCGACATGCGTGCAGAGCGGTACGGTGAGTGTGCATGCTTACCTGCAGCAGGCCAGGGACGGGGTTCTGCGACATGCCGATTTTTTTGTTCTCTTCTAAATGTAATGAGAAGGCCAGACAAATCTTCTTCGGCTCAAGTGATGTAAACTACGTATATTTTGTACAAAAGGGACTGAATGTTTTACTTCGACACAGCCGAAATTCGACTCTCGTACTTCGGCTTATCCAAATATTTCTTAGAGAAAATACATAGGGAAAAATCGGGACTTTTTATTTTGCTTCGAGTTAAGTGATTTTCGACTCACTCGACGTCGACTTATCCGAGGTTTACTGTATATACAGAAAAAACCCCAGCTACGGTAAAGTGGTAGAGAGTAACGTGTTTGTAAATTCCCTCTTAAAAAAAAAAAAAAAATCATTGACAGATATGCAATTCCATTTTTAAAATACCTAGCTTAATTCTTCAAGGTATGTTGATTACAACGAATTGCAGGATTGGAGTCGATCTCGTCAATTAAAATTTAATGTATAAATAAACATAGCCAACTTCCGTAATGCTGATGAGTTGCCCTTTGGTAGAATTTACTAAACAGGGTGTGTAATATACATAAATTAGCACTTATGTAGAGATAAGTGAGCGTGAAATTGAAAGTTCATTTAATCTACATTATCAGGGACAAGTTCATTATACCATTATTACTGCATATTCTAAAGTCTTCCTGAGCATGATTAAAATAAAGGACTAGAGCTTGGTCAAACCTGTCGAACTGCTTGTATTATAATTTGCTGAAACAAAACACGCTAAAAATTGCCTGTGTGTTTTTAGTGATTTGTTGCATACTCTTTCAGGAAAGAACCACATAACCCAGCCCAGACAACATGGTAGTGACAAAGACGTCAGTGGTGACAGTGGTGTTCACCCTGGACCTGAAACTGACCTCTTGATGTATGTGGAATGGAAAAGAGATAAATCCCGCAATGTCGTCAAACTGAGTGAGGTGAAATGTATCGGACTTCCTCTACCAGGGAATACAATAGAAATGAAATGTGGTAAAAGGAGGAAGGACATCTGGAAGGCGACAATTATAGACACTGAGGAAATTTATGATGATGACTGCAGTGATGATGAAGCCCCAAGTACCAGCTCCTACATCGAAAAAGAAGAGGAGTCTCCTCGTGCTAATTCAACCCAACAAGGTTTGTAATGATTTGTGCGAGATTGTATTGGGGCATCCCATATCAACCAATGTATTTCTTTAAAATGATAGGATAACGAAAACAAAGGATTCAATATTAATGGAACTAATCTCAGTCACCTTCGGTGTGTTGATGTGATTGTCATAATTTGAAATACAACTAGCTGAGACTGAGATGTTGTCACAGCTTGATAAGGAGAGTAAAGTGAGTATTACAATTAATATGTTCAAAACAAAAGTCATCGGCCAGTGTTAAGTAAAAATAAGATTTGAAATGGTAGAACAAGAAATTTAATAAGAATCCAAAAAAGTTGATTGTTAAAACCAGAATTGTATAGTTCGAACAATAACATGTGTAAGGACCGAGTGCAATAATTTCCTGAACAATTAGAACACGTATGGTCTGTGTACCTTGGTTAACGTTGTGCTACTCTGCCAATATTTATTTACACACTTCTCTTCTGATATACTCTTTCAGAAATGAACCACACAGCCCAGCCCAGACAACTTTTCGAAGGCCCACTTAAGGAACTTTCTACTACCGATGCCAAGAATGAATCAGTGCTTCATCGTGGTGACAAAGACGACAGCAGTGACGACAACGATGACTTGCCCCTAGCAGTATTGATCAAGCCAGGTATATACAGAAAAAAAACCCAGCTACGGTAAAGTGGTAGAGAGTAACGTGCTTGTAATTTCCCTCTTTAAAAAAAAAAAAAAAAATCATTGACGGATATTCAATTCCATTTTTACAACTCTACATTATCAGGGACAAGTTCATTATACTATTTTGACTGCATATTCTGAAGTTCTTCCAGAGCATAATTATGATAAAGGACTAGAGCTTGGTCAAACCTATCGAACTGCTTGTGTTATGATTTGCTGGAAGAAAACATTCTAAAAATTGTCATTGTTTTCGAGTGATTTGTTGCATACTCTTTCAGGAAAGAACCACATAACCCAGCCCAGACAACATGGTAGTGACAAAGACGTCAGTGGTGACAGTGGTGTTCACCCTGGACCTGAAACTGACCTCTTGATGTATGTGGAATGGAAAAGAGATAAATCCCGCAATGTCGTCAAACTGAGTGAGGTGAAATGTATCGGACTTCCTCTACCAGGGAATACAATAGAAATGAAATGTGGTAAAAGGAGGAAGGACATCTGGAAGGCGACAATTATAGACACTGAGGAAATTTATGATGATGACTGCAGTGATGATGAAGCCCCAAGTACCAGCTCCTACATCGAAAAAGAAGAGGAGTCTCCTCGTGCTAATTCAACCCAACAAGGTTTGTAATGATTTGTGCGAGATTGTATTGGGGCATCCCATATCAACCAATGTATTTCTTTAAAATGATAGGATAACGAAAACAAAGGATTCAATATTAATGGAACTAATCTCAGTCACCTTCGGTGTGTTGATGTGATTGTAATAATTTGAAATACAACTAGCTGAGACTGAGATGTTGTCACAGCTTGATAAGGAGAGTAAAGTGAGTATTACAATTAATATGTTCAAAACAAAAGTCATCGGCCAGTGTTAAGTAAAGATAAGATTTGAAATGGTAGAACAAGAAATTTAATAAGAATCCAAAAAAGTTGATTGTTAAAACCAGAATTGTATAGTTCAAACAATAACATGTGTAAGGACCGAGTGCAATAATTTCCTGAACAATTAGAACACGTATGGTCTGTGTACCTTGGTTAACGTTGTGCTACTCTGCCAATATTTATTTACACACTTCTCTTCTGATATACTCTTTCAGAAATGAACCACACAGCCCAGCCCAGACAACTTTTCGAAGGCCCACTTAAGGAACTTTCTACTACCGATGCCAAGAATGAATCAGTGCTTCATCGTGGTGACAAAGACGACAGCAGTGACGACAACGATGACTTGCCCCTAGCAGTATTGATCAAGCCAGGTATATACAGAAAAAAAACCCAGCTACGGTAAAGTGGTAGAGAGTAACGTCCTTGTAATTTCCCTCTTTAAAAAAAAAAAAAAAATCATTGACAGATATTCAATTCCATTAACATCAGGGACAAGTTCATTATACTATTTTGACTGCATATTCTGAAGTTCTTCCAGAGCATAATTATGATAAAGGACTAGAGCTTGGTCAAACCTATCGAACTGCTTGTATTATGATTTGCTGGAAGAAAACATTCTAAAAATTGCCATTGTTTTCGAGTGATTTGTTGCATACTCTTTCAGGAAAGAACCACATAACCCAGCCCAGACAACATGGTAGTGACAAAGACGACAGTGGTGACGACGACGACGACTTGCCCCTAGCAGAATTGATTAAGCCAGGTATGGAAAGGAAAATTTAAAATAAAAATTAAAACACATTGCACTATACCAATTTGTAATTGCCTAGCTTAATTCGTCCATGGATGTTGATCACAACAAAGTGCAGGTCTGGATTTGAGTCATTCTGGTCAATGAAATATGATAAAAATGAACATAACCAACTACCGTAATGCTGACGAGCTGTCCTTGGCAGAATTGACTGAACAAAGTGTGTTTATATAAATATAAATTAGCACACACATAAATTTAAATGAGCGTGAGAATTTATCTGCATTATTTAAAATACTTTTAGGGACAGGTTCATTATAGTATTCTACTGCGTATTCTAAAGTCTTCCTGAGCATAATTATGATAAAAGACTAGAGCTTGGTCAAACCTATCGAACTGCTTGTATTATGATTTGCTGGAAGAAAACATTCTAAAAATTGCCATTGTTTTCGAGTGATTTGTTGCATACTCTTTCAGGAAAGAACCACATAACCCAGCCCAGACAACATGGTAGTGACAAAGACGACAGTGGTGACGACGACGACGACTTGCCCCTAGCAGAATTGATTAAGCCAGGTATGGAAAGGAAAATTTAAAATAAAAATTAAAACACATTGCACTATACCAATTTGTAATTGCCTAGCTTAATTCGTCCATGGATGTTGATCACAACAAAGTGCAGGTCTGGATTTGAGTCATTCTGGTCAATGAAATATGATAAAAATGAACATAACCAACTACCGTAATGCTGACGAGCTGTCCTTGGCAGAATTGACTGAACAAAGTGTGTTTATATAAATATAAATTAGCACACACATAAATTTAAATGAGCGTGAGAATTTATCTGCATTATTTAAAATACTTTTAGGGACAGGTTCATTATAGTATTCTACTGCGTATTCTAAAGTCTTCCTGTGACATAATTATAATAGATAACAAATGACTAGCACTTGGTCAAACCTATCCAATTGCTTGTATTATAATATACTTAAGAGGAAACATGAACTAAATGCTAGAGTTTTCTGTAACATTTTTTTTTAAGGAATGGATGACATTAACCAGGCCACTGAGCCCATGCAACTTTCTGAAGACTCAATTGAGAAATCAGTGGGAACAGCCAATGACAAGGATGGTGGAGATAAGTCACCTCTACCAGAATTGACCCCAAAAGGTACTCAATTAAGATTAAGAAATGTTAACCAACATATAACTTGCGAATAGCCTGAATGAGAGATTAAGAGTGGATATACGATGTTCAGAAATTATTATTGACAGAAGCACAACCGTTTCACAAGCATATGCCAGAGTTCCGGGAATTAGATAAATGTAAATGGCTTGAATTCAACTTGTCATGCTGCTTGAATAGAAATTATATATCTATTTCATTTACAAATAGGCCTGTATGACAGTATATGTCTTGACAAGAAAATATAATTGACACAAGTTCGGGTAATTCATCTACAATTTTGTTAGATTCCATTTATGATGATCCATTCGATGTCAAATCTGCAAACCCTAGTGATATAAATGTGGTTATTGTATGGAGTCTGGAAACTGAATTAAGGAGCAAGATAGCCAAGCAGACACGATAAAGAATTCATGTATACGTTCTTACAGTTGGAATAAATATCACATGGTTATGATATCACCAACAAAATATTGTTCACATTTTGAAAGACAATGAAAGGAAATAAGTGGCACATGTAATTTTTCGATGGCTACCCCTTTTGTCTGGGGAAAGGGGCTTTCACAATTGGTTGTGCGATCGCTATTGCCATTATTTCTTGATAGTATACTTTGTACAGGATCGCAAGCAATCGCAAGCGATCACATGACCGATTGTGAAAGCCCCTTAATTAGCAGCAGTGCGTATGATAACAAATTGCTAGCACTTCGTGAAACCTATCCAATTGCTTTTATCATAATTTGTTGAAAAGGAAACATGAACTAAATGCTAGAGTTTTCTGTAACATTTTTTTAAAGGAATGGACCACATTTACCAGGCCACTGAGCCCATGCAATTTTCTGGAGACTCTATTGAGGAAGCGGTGGGAACAGATACTAATGACGAGGATGGTGGAGATGAGTCATCTCTACCAGAATTGACCCCAAAAGGTACTCAATTAAGATTAAGAATTGTCAACCAACATATACTTTGCGAATAGCCTGAATGAAAGATCAATAGTGGATATATATGATAAGAAATTATTATTGGCAGAACGCACAGCCGTTTTATGGGCATGTGCCAGAGTTTATGGGAATTAGAGAAATGTAAATGGCTTGAATTTAACTGGTCAGGTTGCTTGAATAGAAATTATATATTATTGCATTTACAAATGGGACTGTATGACAGTATGTGTCTTAAAAGAAAACAAAATCGACACAAGTTCGGGTAATTCATCTACAATTTTGTTAAATTCCATTTATGACCATCCATTCGATGTCAAGTCTGCAAACCCTAGTGAAATAAAATTATTATTGTATGCAGTCCGGAAACTGAATTAAGGAGCAGGATAGCAAAGCAGACACGATACAGAATTCATGTATACGTTCTTACAGTTAAATAAATATCACATGGTTATAATATCAACAACAAAATCTTATTAAAATTTTGGAAGTGAATTAATATGAATAAGTGGCATATGTCATTTTCCAGTGCTACCCCATTTTTCTTGGTAACGACGGTGGGGTATTATTCGTGTGAAATATAATTTTATGTATTACTTAAGCCATGAGTTGGTAACAGTTAGTTAAAACAATGTTGGCTGTCACATTCTACGTAATTACCTAATTCATGGTCATAAGGGAATATTGATTTGAAAGTGTAAGATAAAACAACATACAAGTCCTCTGTAACATATCGGGCGAAGAGGTTATAATTTCATTAGTGTGAAAACATGAAAATGAATCTGTTGTCGAAGACTTGAAGTAAGCCATCTCCAAAATGGAAATGAGCCACGCCCCCTTAAAACACAAGTGAGCAATAAGGCAACTGACATTTGATAATGTGTTTGGAATCATTCAAAGTAATTAGTTGTTTTACTAAAAAGAGGCATTTGATCAATTGAATGGAAATATAAATGAAAAGTTAAAGTGATTGGAATTCGGCAACGAGTGTTAACTTGTTTTCCATTTTAGGTACTTTCTTGGATATAAGTCAAGCATTTCCTGAGTCGTTGTATGAACTGCAACAGGGCCTACCTATGTTCTGTTGTAATAGAGGATGTACTCGTGAAGTTTACCAGGAATGTATGACATGTTGGAAGCTGATCTGCTATGAACATTTTGTCGCAAAGGATCCTTGCAGTTGTCACGATGGCAAAGCTTGGGAGGTAAGAGTTAGCACGTTAAGTCTAAGCTTTAATTTAAAAATATCAAAAAGAAACTAAATACTAACAGTTCACCAATAATTCCGCGTGAGGTTTCACATACTTGACATAGTAGACAGACCTTGACATACTATTGTTATTTTCATGAACTTCTCATAAAAAATATTGTCATGGTGACTTACAGTAAGCTTGGAGCTCGTTATTCAATATACACATGCATACATGAACTTGAATGTGATAAACATTGCCAGTCAATATTTATTCTAATTCTTCAGAGACTGTACCACAACATATGATTATTTCTAATGTTTCTATGTTGTAATCAAAATCAAACAAAAACTTAAGTCAATGGAAATGAACTAATATTTCTAATATTGATTTCTTCTTGCGAACAAACTAATGCAGATAGCATAAGAACTAAACAAGAAATCTTCAACACTTCGTTCACATGTAAACGGAAATAGTGTCGGAATTGAAACCAGATATGTTTTGATGCATTGTGTGTGACTCGTACTAATTATAGATAATTAAAATTGCGTTTAGTTCTTTATGAGAATTAAATTTCTGTTTGATTCTGATATATATATATATATATATATATAATTATATATATGTAGGATGTTACAGACTTCGAGCGAGAGCGAAGCGACCGTGAGCAGCAAGATCCAGAGGTCTCACTTAACCATGCAGACTTCGAGCGAGAGCGAAGAGACCGTGAGCAGCAAGATCCGGAGGTCTCACTTAACCATGCAGACTTCGAGCGAGAGCGAAGCGACCGTGAGCAGCCAGACCCGGAGGTCTCACTTAACCTTGATGATGCTGAACAGCAGAAGGTAATACGGATTTTTTTTCTTCTCTTTCAAATATAAATCAGTGTGACAACAAGCAATCACACAATTAAAGACATATCGTCCTTTTTGCAGATCAGCAGAAAACCATCCAAACATCTGTAAACCCTAGAGCATGGTGGGCAGGTTGTATATTCAAAATGTGAAATAGTTAAATCATGTAAAATTCAAATAATGCACGTAAACAGTGCATGAGAGATAGTCTTGCTCAGACACTTGGAAGTTTTGTTTCTTGAAATAATAGTTATCTGTGTGTAATTTAAATTACAAAACACATTATGAACATAATGTACATTATAGAAGACATTATTCAATATTTTGTAAAAAGTAATTAAAAAGGACTGTGTCAGAGACTAATATATTTTTTCGAGGTTCGAAAAAATAAATTCAAATTATAACGGTAGTTTGTACTTCACAAGTGAAGACCCTACAGGTCTAAAAACTACACAAAGGTTTTTGTAACAGTGTCTTCTTCATTATATACCTTATTGTTTTACACCAATTGTATACACAAATTCAATGCAAAAGGGACATAATGTCTTTAAGGCTCTCCTTATCAATAAGTCCTCTAAATCACAAACTTATTAAAACAATCATATCAATTGTGCTTGTACTAGCATTTTGCTTATTTCTCCTGATGGCATAACGGCAATTGACTAAGCTCCTTCAAATTTAGCCAGGCAGAACGATAGCAGCCTCTTCCCGTGTTTTGAATAAAAGCGATATTTTTTATTCTTAATTCATAGATTTGTGAATTTATAACATAGTTCCCTGAAGACAGCATGAGCTTTCAGTTAAAACTATTAACATGTCATCACAGGCACCTTCAAAGCTTTTGAAAGGCTAATGAAAACTTTGCTAAAAATTTAACCCCCTTTTTGTATTCTCTGTTTCTTTTTGTTTTACTGAGTCCAGTTAGATATTCAGATAATGCTCTTACGTTGGCTTCTTGTCTCCATATATCACTCGAAGGATGAAATAAATGAGACGGAGCAAGATCAAGGTGACCGTGACTCCCTCGAGCATCAAGAGGGTCAGCATACCCAACATGAAGATAACATGCACGAGGTTCAAGACAGTCAGTCTGAGGTGATTATATGATATAAAAGGTGTCATGAATTATGATAATATGAGCAGTATTTCAACAACAAAAATCTCTGTCAAATCATTATCTACACTTAGTAACTGCTTATTTCGGAAAGTGTGATTGGCTCTTCATACACGGGTTATGTACTGTAGTTCAATTACAGACTTGCAATAGCTTACAATCAAGTCCATTGCAAACGCGCCAGAAATTTAGTTTCTAAATTCTAAATTCCAAAATTCGCTACAACTTGGGGCACACAAGGATCAGACTGGTTCCACTGTATGGAATAATCTCCTTTTAGTTAGATAAACTTTGCTCTTCATCAGAGTCCTTTAAAAGTAGTTTAAAACTCACTTCTTTAATGCTACCTTTTGATTACCCATGCCTTGTATTAATAATTTACTTTCTATCTTACTCTTCTATTTTCGCGTGGAGCATTCTACAGAGTGGATTTGCCGCATTACAAATCTCATCAATCATTATTATCATTATTACTTACTGTTGCAGAATTTTAGGGAAACTAATATGAGAACTGCCTCGTGCCGTTTTTTCGACCTCTAATTTACGTCTGTAAACTCGCTGAAAAACGCATACGTTTTTAGACGCTAAACGGTTCAGTGTAGGACAGTACCTTTGTATTCACGAAACATGGCCCATATCTAATATTGACTTTTCACTTGCATATTGACATGTTTCTGTGGATTATTTTTGAACCTTCAGTATATTCCCACTTTTTTACAATAAACTTATGAAACAAATTTCCTTTTTACATTCTGTGTGCTACTTGTAGCAAGGAGAAAGAAAGAGTTAATCATGTGTTATTTTCTATTTCAGAAACGTGGGAGGAAGAGAAAACGGAATCCAGAAGAATGGAAGAAAAGACAGCAGTCAAGAAACGTAATCGGGGAGAGGAATATGTTGTACGTAATAAAACAATCCCTGCCAGAAAGATAGGAAAGAAGTGTAACACAAAATGTCCCCATAAGTGCTTCTCTAAGTTCTCTGATGAAGACAGGAAAACATTGTTCGAGGATTACTGGAAAACGGGCTCCTACACCCGTCAGCGAGATTTTATTCATCACCATATTTCTCGGTCCAAAGCAATACCTAGAAAAAAGAGAAAAAGTCAGAAGCGAGTGCGTCACATGTACAAATACCATCTCCCGCTCACATCACAAAGGGAACGAGTGTGCAAACATTTCTTTCTCAGTACTTTGGGAATTGGTTCCAAGCTTATTGAGTATACATTGAAGAAGTATGAAGGCCCGTTTGCACGAGAAGACAGGAGGGGAAAGTTACCGTCAGTGAACAAAACTTCAGAAGAAGATGTTAAGAAAGTATGTGAACACATTGATTCATTTCCTGTTGTTGAATCACATTACTGTCGTGCGTCTTCAAAAAGGAAATATCTGGACCCTTCTTTAAGCGTTTCCAAGATGTACGCAATGTACGAATCGTCTGTATCGAAACCAGTTTCCTTCGCAGTGTATAGAAACATTTTCAATTCCCAATATAATTTGGGATTTCATCATCCGAAGAAAGATGAATGTAACACATGTGCTTCATTCAATAATTCAACTCCGGAAGAAAGGGAAGTTAAAGAGCAGAACTACAAGAAACACATTGCTGAAAAGGAAAGTGCAAGAGAAGAGAAACAAAGAGACAAGGAACGAGCAAAGATCGATCCAATCTTAGCTTTAGCTCCTTTACTTTTGATCTTCAACAGGTCTTGACTACACCCTATGGCCAGACATCTTCGTTCTATTACAAGCGGAAAATGTCTACGTATAATTTCACTGTATACAACCAGGCTACTGCATGTGGAAATTGCTTTGTCTGGCATGAGACTACAGCGAAGCGGGGAGCATGTGAGATTGGCTCATGCCTCTTAAAGTTCATGCAGTCACTTGATCCTGATACCACACACATAAGTTTCTTTTCTGACTGCTGTGGAGGCCAAAATCGGAACAGAATTATAGCTTGCACTTTGCTATATGCAGTTCTGCACACTAATGTTGCCATCATTGACCATAAATTCTTGATCAGCGGACATACTCAAATGGAATGTGACGCGATGCATTCCTGCATCGAAAGGAACAAAAGGGGAGTGACAATCCATCACCCCGACCAGTGGATACCAGTTATTCAAACAGCAAGGAACAGGAATCGGTATGAAGTTACCCACATGACGAAAGAGGACTTCCTTGATCT